>NW_027512846.1:1871250-2495000 GCF_048772815.1 Callospermophilus lateralis | reverse complement strand
GGATACGGGATTTTGACAACTGGATACTGTCCTGCATTCTCCAGCATGATCAAGTTTAGGCAGTTTCTTTACTCCAGAATATCCTTTCATTCACCTGTTGTTGTCAGTCTCTCTCCCTATGTCCTTCTGGTTTTTCTTTTTTTCCAGGATCACATGTAAATGGAGTCATTGCCTTC
This sequence comes from Callospermophilus lateralis, assembly GCF_048772815.1. NCBI lineage: Eukaryota > Metazoa > Chordata > Mammalia > Rodentia > Sciuridae > Callospermophilus > Callospermophilus lateralis. The sequence goes on along the minus strand of NW_027512846.1, from coordinate 2,494,824 downwards.
TTTTCTCTGGCTTTATTTATTTAGGACAATGTATTTGAGATTCATCCATGTTGTCGCTCATACCAGTATTTTATTTCTTTTATTGCTGTGTAGAAGCGTATGGATGCCCTATAGATTGTTTATACATTCATCAAACCAAGGATTTTTTACATTATGTCTAGTTTTTGCCAGTATTTTTGTTTGTTTTATTTTGTTTGTTTCATACTAGAAATTGAACCGGGGGGTGTTTAATCACTGAGGCACATTCCTAGCACCCCTCAAATTATGTATAATTTTTTTTTTTTTTAATTTTGAGACAGGGTCTCACTAAGTTGCCTAGCGCATCACTAAGTTGCTGAGGCTGACTTTGAACTTGCCATCCTCTTGCTTCAGGCTCCCAAGCCTCTGGGATTATAGGTGTGGTCCACTATGCCTAGCTAGTTTGGGGTAGTTATAAATAAAGCTGCCCCAAACATTGATGCACAGGCATGTGAACATAAGTTTTCATTTTTGTTGAATAAATTCTTAAGGGTGGCATTGCTGAGTCATAAGGTAAACACGTGTGGAACTTTGTAGGAAATTGCCAAATTTGTCTTCCAAAACAACTGTAAGGTTTCTAAATTCTACCAGCAATGTTGGGAACTCCAGTTGCTTCACATCCTCACCAACATTTCACACTTTTTTTTTTCAAATATATTTTAGGTATCAGTTGACCTTTTATTTATTTATATGCAGTGCTAAGAATCGAATTCAGTGCCTCACACACACTAGGCAAGCATTGTACCACTGAGCCACAACCCCAGCCCCTCACACTGTCCTTTGTTATTTTGTTTTGACTTTTAATCAAACCTGTCTTATTAAATGAGTCGTAGTATTTCATTAAGGTTCCAGGTTGTGTTTTCCTAATGAGTAATGATGTTGAGCCTATTTTCATGTCTGTTTGGCCTTCATTAGGTCTTTGGTAAAATGTTTACTCCTGGCAGGGCACAGTGGCGCACACCTGTAATCCCAGCAGCTTGGGAGGCTGAGACAGGTGGATTCCGAGTTCAAAGCCAGCCTCAGCAAAGCGAGGCACTAAGCAACTCTGTGAGAACCTGTCTCTAATAAAATACAAAAAAAAATGGACTGGGGATGTGGCTCAGTGGTTGAGTGTCCCTATATTCAATCCGTGGTACCCACTCCCCCCAAAAGCGTTTACTCCAATCTTTTGCCCATTTGAAAAAACGGTTGTTTTCTTATTGAGTTTTAAGAGTTTTCTACATCAGATTCAGATCTAGGTTTTGCACATCTCTTCTTGCAATCTGTGACTTGTCATTCCATTTTCTTCATAGCATCTTCCCAAGAGCAGGAGTCCTTAGTGTTGTTTTTCTAGGACTAGGGGTTGAATCAGGGGTGCTCAACCACTGAGTTCTCCCTCAGCATTTTGTGGCTGTTGTACATTCTACATAGAAAATTGTCATCTGTGAAGAACAGTTTCATTACCTTCTTTCCAATCTGTGTATCTTTATTGCTTTTTCTTTTTAGTGTTGAATAGGAATGATAGGGGTGGGCATCTCTGCCCTGGGATTCCTTTAGTATGGCAATCTCTTGACTAAAGGCTCTTTCAGTAAGACTGGTGGGCAGCATCAGTGGGGGAGGGGACGCTGCAGACCCCGAGACAGTGAACAGACAGAGGAGCCTACCTGCTCATCACCTCCCATCCTTTTAGTCCCCAGCCCACCACTGCCATATCTGGTCCTCCTCCCACCTGAGACTCTGTGCTTGGCCCTTATTCATCAGCCCTGTGGTCTGCCTTTACTTTGAGCTTGACCTTTACTGCTTTGTGTACTGAAGGCCTTCAGCCCAGATTTTCCTGGGCCATGTGATTTTTGACTAGGAAACTATGATGGGGCCTCCCCACTGCCCCTGTCCTCCCAGATAGTGAAATTCAGTTAAGGCATAATTTTAGAAAAAAAAATGAGAGGTGGGGAAATGAAGTGGGAGTGGGGTGGTGACATTGTCTTTGGAGCAATTGAGCAGCACAAGGAAGAGTTTAAAAGGTATCTGAAAGGGGCTGTGGTTGTAGCTCAGTGGCAGAGAACTTGCCTAGCATGTGTGAGGCACTGAGTTTGATCCTCAGCACCCCATACAAATTAAAAAAAAATAATAAGGTCTATCAACAACTAAAAAATATTTTTTTTAAAAAAGGGGGGTGTGTGGAAGGATGAGGTAAGAGGACAGGTGTGGCCAATGGAGACAGAACAAGGATCTTGCACAGGGAGGCACAGGATGATGAGGAGCCCTGAGAAGGCAGGAGAAAGGAGTGCAGTGTCAGCACTGTCTGCGGAGAGCTGCTCACAAGTGGGTCAAGGGAGGTCACTCTTCCTAGGAGCATAGGAAGGCAGGAGGCCCTGGGTCACTCTTGGGCTCCCCTGCCCTTAGAATCTTGCTCCAGGCCTGGGCTGAGCCCTGGCTAAGCTGACTGACTTAGGAGGAGTCACTGGGAGATGGCCTTGCCCAGTCCTGCTGATTCTGAGCTCCTCTTCCCATCCCCATCTCCCTCCAGGGCAAATCACTCCGGAACAACAACCCCTTCGACCAGGGCTGTGCCAACAACTGGTATTTGACCATTTGTATGCCAGTGGGACCCAAGTGAGTTGGTAAACTGAAGGCTCAAGTGGTGGATCTCTGGGGCTGGTGGGAGTGGGGTGAGATAAAGCTGGGTTTTCTTCTTTGGTCCCTGACCCCAGCTCCCAGGCCCTGTCACCCATTGTCCTTTCCTTTGGGGTTTTCTCCAGGGCACTCTGGGAGCCTCTGGGAACGTCCCTATTCATTGCCCTTCTAGGTTCTTGCCCTAAGAAATGGAGTAGAGGGGAAATGCAGCCTGGATGAGACTCCTGGCTGGGAACCCTGGGCTCTGTGCTTTCCAAGCTGAGGGTGAGGGTGGTCAGGGGGCCCAGGCCAAGGTGGGTAGTGACTCCCTGCATTTGGTCTATCACGCCCCAGGTACATGTCTGCAGCTACTTGGATGCAGCAGGCGGAAGGCACGGAGTGGGACCCTGAGCAAGGGGACCCAGTGCACACACGGTTCTCGCCACAATATTCCCGTCAACACCGTCCCACAGAGCTCCCTGGGCCCACATCTCCAACACATGGGCAGGGCCCCCCAGGGAGTGGCGAGGCTGCAGCTTTACAGGAGGTGAGGAATAGTGGGTGTGCATTGGGAGAAGGATGTCTGTGGGTCACACATGTGTTGGGGGAGGCTCCTGAGGTTGGGCTGGCCCTGAAGCTGAAGCACATGGAGCTTAAGGAACAGAAATATGAACCTGAGTGTGCGGGTTCCAGGTTTCAGAGTACTCCCAGGTGTTGCTGAATAGACAAAGAGAAAAGACTGCACCACTAATTTGCTAGTTGGCCTTGGCCAGTCCCTTACCTTTCTAGGCCTCAGTTTCCTCAGTTATTAATGAGGACTGAGACTAGTAATTTATGTTTTAAAGGAGATTCTTTTTTGTGGGGGAGGGGGACAGGGAATTGAACTCAGGGCACTCGACCCCTGAGCCACATCCCCAGCCCTATTTTGTATTTTATTTAGAGACAGGTTCTCACTAAGTTACTTAGTGCCTCACTTTTGCTGAGGCTGGCTTTGAACTTGTGATCCTCCTGCCTCAGCCTCCCAGGCCACTAGAATTATAGTCATGTGCCACTGTGCCTGGCTCTTTATTTTTTTTTTTTTTATGGAAATTTGTACTTGAAATCCCATGTGAAATGTATGAAGTGGAGCATTAGGAGTGCAGTAGGGTAGATAACCCATGGTGCCCACCAAGGGCCCTTGCATTACTTGTGGTACCAGCCCTCTCCTTTGTCCTGTCTCCTGGGGCCCAGAGCCATGACTGTGAACTGCAGGGTAGAAGCTAGAAAGAACACCCATGTATTGACTTATGTGCTTAGATTTCCATCAGCCCGATGCCGCAGCAAAAAGCCCACAGAGAAGACTTGGCCTCCCATCCACGAGCCTCTCACTCACCCATTCACACTGCTGGATACCAGGACATCTGAACTTCACCTTTTGAGCCTCCATGTGGAGGCCTCTCGTAGCTGAGCCCTCAATCACTCCCCTATTGGGAGTGCTAAGACTTCCATTCCTGTTGTACATTTGTAAATAGTTTTTACTTCTTCCTATGGCTGCTCTGTCTGTTTGTTCTAGGTTTAGAGAAGCGGTGTTTCCTGGGGATGTAGGGAGGCTCTGAGGGGTTGGAACAAAGCCCTCTTGGAAGGGAAAGATCCTTGCTCTCTGAGAACCCAAGCTAGGGAACCAACATTGTCTAGCTCATTGACCTTGAGCAAGACACTTGTCATTTCTCTCATCCTTAAAATGTGGCAACAGTAATAATCACAGTGACTGACCTGGCTGGCTTCCTGGCAAGGGCTGGAGATGGGAGGAGAGAAAACCCCCAGCTAGCACTAGGGATGGAGCAAGCCCTGTCCTGCAGCATCCCTGTCTGACTACAGGGGGTGCCAGCTGCCCAGGAATTTGAAAACCAAGTCTGGCCCAGCCCTCTAGTGGGAGGTGAGCCAGCCTGAGTCAGTCTGGAGCCCCCTCCTGGGCGCCTCCTCCCCAGATGTGGGAGGGTGGGGGCATTCATCCTGCATCTCTCCTGCAACTGTGTCCCACCCTGGTCCCTTCCCCCTGGGGTGCATCAGGTGCTGGTTCTGGTCCTGTCCCTGGGGTAGACTCAGGAATTTTGAGTCTGCAGGCCCCAGAGTGTTGGGCAGGGGGCACATCAAACCGTGTGTCTGTTAGTCTCCAGAGTGTGATCTTGGGACTGGGAATAATATCACCTTCGTAGTAGGTTGTTGGAGGAGGAGGTGAGGTGTTTCATCTAGTGCACAGCAGGCAAGCAATGGATGCAGCTGGAATGATTTATGGTTATTTTCTCCACTAGTTGGGCGACCCAACCATGTCAGAATTTCCAGAGTACTATTAGTGGTTGTGGGGCTCTCTGAATTTGTATCAAGGACCCCGTATCATCTTGCCACATGAAGCATCAGGACAGACAAACTATACTGCTTCTTTCCATACTAGTATCTGGGTGAAACCATCTTGTGTGATAAAGGTGGAGGCAAAAGGATGTCACCCAAGGGGTCAGATGAATGTCCCTAGGGTGTGTGTGTGTGTGTGTGTGTGTGTGTGTGTGTGTGTGTGTGAGAGAGAGAGAGAGAGAGAGAGAGAGAGAGAGAGAGAGAGAGAGAGAGTATGCACATGTTTGGTATGAGCTCATCCTCGGGGGTGTGTTCGCCCAGCCCCTTATCCTTTCTGACCAACTTTAGGAGGTGGGTGACCTATGATGCAGGATGTGTCTCCAAGTCTCCAGACCACAAAGTCCCACGACAAGACTGCTCTTCCCTCTTCCTTTCCTCCTCAACCTCTCCTGGGAAGCCCAGGCCCAGCCCCACCCACCTGCCCTGGCTTGAACTCCAACACTTCTCATCCCCTTTCCCTGTCCCAATATCTATCTCCCTGGGCTCAAGTCCTTTTGGGGCTTAAGGCTTTTCTGAAATCTTATTCCTGCTCACTTCCTCTGTCTGGGAAGCCCAAGTTCATGGGCACATGGCAGAGAAAGAGGGGAGGAGTCCCTGTGCCCAGGTTTTAGTGCCTGTGAACCTGTGTGTGCAGTAGGGATGGCTCAACCCTGCTGACCAACAGGGGGAAAGGCCGAGTGGGGAAGCCAGAGGCTCCCAAGCTCATTCCCAAAGGACAGCCCTCCCAATAAACTGGATCTGAGTGAGGGAGGAGAGAGGTGGTCCAGGAGCCTGGGCCAAGGCCTGGATGTGCATCATGGAACTGCCTGGGTGGGGGAGTGCTGGAGGGAGTCCAGCTCCAAGCGGGGCCCAGAAGGCCAGGCCCCAGTCTCTGAGGAGTTCATGCTGCCTCCTCCAGCCCCGCTGGCTGTCCCCCTGCCATCCTGCCTATCCCCCTGCCATCCTGCCTGGTTCAGGTCTGCACTCATTGGCTCCCTGCCTTCAGGTATACAGGGCCTCACTCAGTCTCAGGCAAGGGCCTTTTAAGTCCTAAGCTAGATGTGACACATCTCCTTGACAATCTGGTCCTCAGTTTCCCCACTAGAAAAGGATGTAATTTCCCTCAGATTCTCAAAAGAGGACATGGCCTTTCCAAAGGCAAAGACTTCCTGCTCTGGGATGAAGATTTTAGGTGTGTCCGCCCCCTGCCCCCAGCCTAGGATTCCTAGGATTTCCTTAAGAAAGACCCTTGGATCAGGCTCATTGCTTCTTGAGCATTAAGTGGGACATAGAACATTCCTTCCTTTGACGTCCTCCACCATACCCTCTACCCTAAGCCTTGGGCCAGTCTTGTGACTCCTTGCCAAGTTGAGAGGACGCAACTGGGCTACACCCCCTTCCCTTTTTGCCCCCTTCTCATTTCTGCTGAATGTGCCCTTGATTCTCAGACATGCCCCACCCAATCCTTGGCCCATGGATAAGGCAAGGGGTGTCATAGGGGACCAGTTATGGGGCCCACTGTCCACCTACCCAGGAAACTCTGCCATCCCTGGGCCAGAGCCAAGAAATGGCCCCCACACCTGCAGGGCTACCAGGTGCCCACAAGCTCCTAGAACCGTAATGCCAGATTCGTGGGACCCCAATAGACCTCCAGGAGCCGAATCTGATGCAATTACACAAGAGTCTTTATTGCAGGCTCGCACCTGGACTCTCAACCGTTTGCAATACAGCGGTCCTGAGTAGTGAGTCCCAACCCTTAGTTAGTGAGAATTTATAGGTTTTGGGGGGATACACTATGCATCACAACATCACACAGAAAATCATTTTATACCGTGGGAAAATCAAACAACAATTCTTAACATTGATGAGCACATTCACTGGCCGGAACAAGTTGGGTAATGGTAGTGGGTGAATTCAAATGGTGGATATATTTGAACTGATTGGTTTAGGCCCGGAAGGGTTGCAAGAGTCTCTATGCCAAACTGCAGGGTTGCCTAATCATGTTATACATCACGGAAACTACTGGGAGGTCACCTGACATTTCAGATATTTTTCCTGTCTCCTGCTGATTGGTGGTTGCTAGGGGGTTGCTATGGGTCCTCACCTAGCTTAACTGAGTCAGGGTCACCTAGCACCACAGATCCCATTTGTTAAACAACTCAGCAGGGTGGGTATGTGCCTAAGAACCTTCTGTGTGTTTTTCCAAGGACAAGAGTCATGCCCCCTCCCTCTGGACAGGCCTTGAGGTAGAAGCTGATTTCTCAAAAATGGAGTCACATCAGTTTCTCAGAACCTGGGATGGAGAGCCTAGCATCTCCAGACCTTTCCTCATGGGCCTCTTGGGAAGTCAGCGCATATAGGATGAGACTCAACCTAGTCACCCAGCTCTGCCGCCAACTAATGTGCCACAGGAGAATCTGTCTTCCCTTTGCTAAAACTTGGAGTGCTCAAGGTAATCATAGATATCACACTGAGGGTCACAGACTCTTAAGTCTTTAGGGAGGGTAGGGACTCAGGGATACCTCATCCAGCTGTCTGCCACCCCCAGTTTTGCAGATGGGGCTCTTAGGTCCTGCAGAGGGAAGAGTTTGCCCAAGATAACCTGGTGGCATCAGCCTGATGGCTTTCTCTGGTTCCCAGGGGACCACTCTCATTCCTGCTTCCAGGGCCATTCCAGCAGGGGAAGGGCTTGGACAGTGACCACAGGGCCCCACTCTCTAGGCAAACTTAGAGCTGGCAGTGAAGTCAGCACAGGGCTGTCTACTGAAAAGGCGGCCAGTTTGAACCCCTCTCCAACCCTGCACTGTGCCCATAGTGCTCCTGCTGCCTCTGGCTCAGCCCTGTCCTGCTCTGCCCTGAGGGCCCCACCCAAGAAGGCCTGCAAGTGGCTGAGGGTGAGGCAAGGCTAGGACCCCTGGGGCAGAGGAGCTGGTTGTCTGAGGAAGTGGGGGTGTCCTGCCCCTTTTACACACTTTAGAATTCCTTTGTTCTCATGCCTTCACTTCCTCACAACCTGCTTACTTGACCTAAAAGATGGAGTGATCCAAGGGCCAGAAGGAAGTGGATCAGGGGTCCTGGCAAGAAGGGAGCAGCCTAGGAGGCATTCATTAACAGCCCCTACAACTCCCTGCAGGGAGGAATAATCCCTGGAGGCTGGTAACCTTGGCAACAGGTGGAAAAGGGGAAGTGCTCTAGAGGTATTAACATTTTATTACTTTTCCTTTCAAACCAGCCTCCATCTTTCTGATCTGACCCATTATTTATTACTTGCACTGTCCTTTTGTCCCCACCAACAACACTTTCTGAATATGTGTCCTATGAAGACAATGAAATTTGATTCCACGTGTACAGACCACTGATTACTTCAATTTTCCTTACTTCCAATCACCTCTCCCCATACCTTCGACCTCCCTGCTTCGTTATCATAAATATCCCTAAACCTTATGGGGGAGAGATCTGAGACTTGATCTGTCTTCTGGCTTGGCTGCCTCCTAAATAAACCTTTTCTTGTTTGCAAAACTGGTCATTTTGAGATAGTAATTTGGGAAGACAGAGAGACATACTAAGTGTCAAAAGCAGCGCCATAAACCGCTAAATGTGAAAGGCTCCCTCCAACACTTGCAACTTTGAGGGCAATGTGCAAAGGAGGGTGTAAAATTGTGTACCTCTACCCTGCCTCCACCTCTAGACCAGCCCCTAGCTATCCTCCCTCTGCAAATACTAACACCCCATACCAACAGGTTGCTGTCTGTCTCTCTGGAGATAGCCTGCTTTTCCCCAAAGGGGTCTCTCTCTTAAGATAAGCCCCCATTCTTCCTTGAATATGTATCTACTTCACAAATAAACCTCTGTCTCTGCCTTTGACTGGTGCATGGTAAAATTCTTTTCTGTCATGTCTGCAAGAACCCTGCTGGCCCTGAGTCAAGTTCTCCCTTTCTCTGGAAACTTCTCAGACGATTCTTCAGAGAAATATCTTCTCCTGTGACAGGTTCAGTGATTGGCATGCCATCTATGGGAGGCGGGTGGCCAGGACCATGCCTAATTCAGTAACTGACTGTCATGGAGAAGAGATCTCTTCCAAGAAGAGCAGCAAAGAATTTCAGCATGAGTCTGGCAAAGGCAGAGACAAAGGTTTATTTAGAAAGTAGATACACATTTAAGGGAGAATGCCATCTGTCTCAAGAGTGAGAAGCCCCTCCTTGAGTTGGAGGTCCAACATTTGTAGAAGGGCCATAGTCAGGGACAGGACTGAGGTGGAGACAGGGTGGAGCTGCACAATTGTAAGCTCAGTTTTCCCTGAGTTTATGTATTTCCCTCATTTTACAAGGACATGAGCCAAGAGCCTGTCAAGATTTTAACACAGTGACTCCCACTGCTTGCCTGTCCTCAAGCTTGTCTCTTTTGTCTAAAGAAAACACAGAGACCAAGCTAGAATTTCATAGGACCAAGCAAATGGGGAAAGGGTCGAGAAAGGAGTGCAGGTTTGGGGTTTGGGGAGGGAATACTGAGAAGATAGCTCTGGCTGTCTCCCTATTCATTCGTACCTACTCAATTTCTTGCAGTTTTGGAGAGAATACAGTTATGGGGGGAAGGCTGCAAAAGGGGTGGGCGGAGGCTTTCTTTTTGCCCCAGTGGTATCTGAAGAGCCAAAGTGGGCAGCAGGACAGAAGCTGACTCTCTTGCCTAGCTGACTCACAGTTTTTATTATTTGATTGCTTGTTTTCTTTTGGCTGACTATACCTACCCTCAATTTTGCCTAAACACACACACTGGCTCATTAATTTAGAGGCATATGCTGAATACCCACCAGTGACAAGAGTAAGATGTGACCCCGTGCTCATTGTTCACAGACCTAGAAAGGGAGATGGACACTTAAAGAGTTAGTAAAAAAGATGAAAAGTGCCAAAACAAGTAGGACTGTCTGTGAATGTATTAATCATACCTTTATATTCTGCTTTTTGTTGTTATTGTTGTAGTTTTTAAATAAGGGACTGCTTCTTTGGGGTTATCCATTTCCTAAAGACAGTAAAAAACTGCCTAAGGCACACCTCTTATATGCATACCAACCACTGGGGGTGGGGGCTATACTTCTAACCTCTTCTTTTAGCAAGCTCTTAATGTTCCCTTTACCTAATTGCCCCAGGGCCAGGTACCAGATTGCAAGAGACATTCCTAAATGCTGCAGCCTGTTGGAGTTAGCCAAACCAAACAATTCAAAACTTATGCTCCTTTACCCAGTCCTTCCCTTAAAAACCACAATAAAGGCTCTGACCTTGTTTTCTGACTGACCTGGTATTTCCCTGTGTGCTCCCCATTCACAGCCTGCAGTGCCTTCTCTTTGTAGGGATCAGTAGTATAAGTCCCTTCTTCCTTCATGACAGTACTTTCTTTGTCTATGTGACTTAACACACATTTCAAACAATCCTGGGATTGGGTATGATGGTGCATACCAGTAATCCCAGCAGTTCAGTAGGCTGAGACAGGAAGATAACAAGTTCAAAGCCACCTCAGCAATTTAGCAAGGCCCTGTCTCAAAATGAAAAATAAAAAAAAAAGGCTGGGGATGTATGATATACTCAATGATTAAGTGCCCTTGGGCTCAATCCATGGTGTCCAAACAACCAAGGGAAAAAAAAAAAAAAAACAACCACCACCATTTCTGGTTACACTTAAAACAGTGAATACCTATATCTCCCCTACTATTTTGTTTAGTATAAACAAACATAACTAGATAAGAGTTTGTTCCCCACATGGGTTCTGTTTCATCATTCTCAGAGCAAAGAGTCTACTTATTGGTTTATGAACTACCTTAGTATTCCTGGGATGCTAAAATAAAAAATAACAAATTTATTCCTCACAGTTCTGGGGACTGGAAAATGTAAGGTCATGGTACCAGCTTTCCTGACTCAGAAATAACTTCCTGCTGTGTCCTCACTTACTGAAAGGGGCAGATAAGCCCCCTTGGCTTATTTTGAAGAACACTATCCCATTTTTAAAGATAGTAATCTCTGGCAATAGGCATGCACTGTATACAGGAATATAGGGCTCTGCCCTCATGACTTCATCATCTCCCATAGGTCCCACTTCCTGATGCCATGCCCTTGGAGGCTTAGAAATTCAACATATGAATTTGGGGGTTGGAAGTAGGAATACAAACATTCAGACCATAGCAAGAATTTTTGTTTAAGAAACTGGGTGGGGGCCTGGGGCTGAAGCTCAGTGGTAGAGCGCTTGCCTCACCCGTGTGAGGCACTGGATTTGATCCTCAGCACCACATTAAAAAATAAATTCATAAACAAAAATATTGTCTCCATCAACAACTAAAAAAAAAGAAAGAAAGAAAGAGGGGCTGTGGATGTGGCTCAAGTGGTAGCGTGCTCACCTGGCATGCTCAGTGCCCTGGGTTTGATCCTCAGCACCACATGCAAATTAAAGATGTTGTGTCCGCTCAAAAAAAAAAAAGTATAAAATAAATATCAAAAAATTCTCTCTCTCTCTCTCTCTCTCTCTCTCTCTCTCTCTCTCTCTCTTTAAAAAAAGAAAGAAAGAAACTGGGTGGGATTTGGAGGCGGTTGCTGGGGAATTTTGAGGAATTAGGAATATCCTATATGTAATGAATTCTTAGTAAGTTCAAACAAAAACCAGGTAGTCTGACAACTTCTGAATATCAAAGAAAACTATCCATTTCTAGAACTTCAATTGCCAGGCTCCTCTGTGTTTGCAAAGTATCTTTATAGCTAATCTGTCATTACTCACATTACTGATAATAGTTGAGAGATGCTATAAGACTCACCTGGCTTGAAATACCTTGGCCAATAACCTGGGTTTCCTCCTACTCTATTTGGTATAAATTGCCTAGTTATAGCCTCTATCAAAGGGTAATTTAAGTTATCTGGCATGGGAGAAATGTCTCTCTTTGATGATTTGCAGCTGTTGAAAATTTCTAGTAACTAGCTTGACATAGAAACGTGGGGATGTTTCTCAAGAAATATCAGCTTAGAGGGCTGGGGTTGTGGCTCAGTGGTAAAGTGCTCGCCTAGCATGCAGAAGGCACTGGGTTCCATCTTCAGCACCACATAAGTGTAAAATGAAGATATTGTGTCCACCTAAATCTAAGAAATAAACATTTTTTTTTTTAAAAAAAGAAATATCAGCTTAGGGTTTAATTCTGCTAATTCTGGGTATTCTTAGATGACCCCTAAAGCTCAAGTGTTGAAGAGTTGGTCCCCAATGCAGCAGTGTTCAAAGATGGGGGTCTTTGAGAACAGATTAAATCACAAGGACTCTGACTTCAACAATGCATTCATTCATTTATGGTTCAGAGTTTACTGGGTTTTGAGTGAGAGGCTTTGTTATAAAAGCAAATTCTCCTTTGCTTCCTAGGCACCACGAGGTCAATAGCTTTGGTCTACCACATGCTCCCTCAGTGATGTTCTGCCTCACTATAGGCCTAAAAGCAACAGAATCAGCTAATCATAGAATGAAACCTCTGAAACTATAACCCAAATATAAATATTTTCTCTTTTCTAGTTCTATATCTTAAGTATTTTGTCAGTGACACAAAGCTGATCAACAAACTGAATTCCAATCTTTTCCTTGGACATATTACCACAAATCAGTTTGGATAATCACTTTGGCAGACACTGAGACTGACTGGGGCAGGATAGGTGTTCAATAAAATTTATTGCATATTCAGTTGAATGAATGGAAGCTTTACTGCATCAGTTCCAGCTGTGATTTGCATAGAACAGGGTCCAACTCTAGTTATACAAAGCAAATAGAGAAATTCCTGGAAGGGTATCAGGAGTTCATAGAATTAAGGCAGTTATCTGGATTGTGGCAGATTGCAGAATCAAGGCAGTTCCAGGGAGCTGGCACAAATCCACAGGTTCATGAATAATCTGTCCCTAGAATTGCCATTAGCCCCACCTCCAGCATCCCTTCTGATCCAGGATTCAAATTCCTGGGACTTCAATGGTCTAAATTACCTGTTTGAAATAATTAACCCAAAGGAGATAAAAGAAGGGTCTTCAACTCCCAAGATGGGAGGCTGCAATGGAAGACACATACTAAGAATTGTTCCAATAAAGCCTTCACACAATAAGAAAAATTTCAAAAAAGAATATGGTGGTAATAGAAGAGGGGAATTAGATATTGCACTGTGAAGAAAGACAAATGTCATTCACATTGATACTAAAAGAGAGATGGGCTGGGGGGGGGCGGCGGTTACTGGTAAAGTAGGAAATATAAGGGTGTAGTTTCAGAAGAAGAAAAAAGTGACCATCACAGTCCTCATGTAGGTGGCCAGACAGCTACAAGAACCTGGACAATGGGGTACAGAAAATAAGTATTTCATGGAGTTCCCAGGCTAACATAGGAGCTGAACAAATATTTGTTCATTGAATTCACAAGAAAATGGAAACCTAAAACGTGCTATTTAGATACAAGGAACTGAGTTTCCTTCTGTTAGCTCAGTGGGGAATGTGTCCCCATAGACAGTGACTAACCTTAGAACCAGTTGAGACTTCCCATTTACTCTTAGGCCCTTATGAAAGATACTGGGTTATCTTTTGCCTTCTGTGTCAGAAGTATGGGGTCTCCATGAAGTTAGTCTTGGGCTTTCCCAGACTTCATCTACACTGGAATGACTGCTTGCATGCTCCCAAGAGACATGCTTCTCTTTCTGGATTTTCAGATAAAGAATCAACCCTTAACCAGGTGAATGAGAAGTAAAACTCTATTTATACATGTTGTGTCAAAATGCATTCTACTGTCATGTAGAATAGAACAATTAAAAAAAAAAAAGAATCAGCCCTTAATTCCTGGCAATTATTTATCTCTTTTTCTATAAGAATCTCTTTTCTAGCCAATCGCAGTGGTGCACAGCCAGTAATCCCAGTGGCTCGGGAGTCTGAGACAGGAGGATCGTGAGTTGAAAGCCAACCTCAGCAATGGCGAGGTGCTAAGCAACTCGTGAGACCCTGTGTCTAAAGAAAATACAAAAAAGGGCTGGGAATGTGACTCTGCGGTCAAGTGCCCTGAGTTCAATCCACAGACCCCCTCAAAAAAAGAATCTTCTCTGCTGCACGCTGCCCAGTCATCTGGCCCAGCTGACGGTGACCTGTGGACTCTCTGACAGAAGAGTCACCTGGCCCTCGAATGCACCATGTCTTGTTCCTCCAGTGTTGACACTCTGAAGAAGGTGGTTCAGCAGCTCTGGCTGGAGGCCGGACTCAACCACATGAAGGTTTCCCAGGCAGTTGCTGACTTGAAAAAATTTTGTCTGCAGAATGCTCACCATGATCCCCTACTGACTGGAGTATCTTCATGTACAAGTTCCTTCAGACCCCAGAAAGTCTATTCCTTTTTGTAGTCATCTTTCTGAGGTTTCCCAAACCCACTGCTCAAGAACCAGTGAATATTCAAGAGAGCTTAATTTGAAGCCTGTACAAAAAATTTCCCTGTAACACATGTACCAAAATACAATCGTCTACTTTTGTCAATCCTTAACATCTACCTCTCTGAATTTTCATGAATTTCTATTTCACAATGGTAATTATTTTATATACACTGGCAGCAACATACAATAAAATATTAATTTATTTTTAGTACCGGGGATTGAACCCAAGGGCATTCAACCACTGAGCCACATCCCCAGCCCTATTTTGTGTTTTTATTTAGAGACAGGATCTCACTGAGTTGTTTAGTGCCTTGCTTTTGCTGAGGCTGGCTTTGAACTCTCGTTCTCCTGTCTCAGTCTCCCCGGCTCTGCTAGGATTACAGGCACGTGCCACTACACCTGGCTCAAAATACTTGGTATTAAAAAGAAAAAAAAAAAAAACTTTCTTCTTCCTCTTGCAGAGAAGCCACATAACCCAGATATTGAATCCTGGTGTACTATAAATCTGAATTTCAATCTTAGGTCTTTCCCATATTTGCTGGTTGTCTCATCTTGTTGAATATGACCAGAGCCAGTTCATTACTCTGCGAAACACCTGTCCTACAGGAATTTTGAGTGAAAATATACTTAAAGTTCCAGACACATAAAATACTGGATTTCTCATGATACCCAGCCATTAGGTCGTGTCCAAAAGATAGACCTATTAAAAATAATGCTCAAGGGCTGGGGATGTACCTCAGTGATAAATTGGTTGCTTGCATGAGGCCCTGGGTTCAATTCCCAGCATTTAAAACAAAAGAAAAGTTCAAGATACCACCTCCCCTCACTCCAAAAGAATATGTTAGACAGGTGTGGTGGCACCTGTGATCCCAGTGGCTTTGGAGGATGAGGCAGGAGAACTGTGGGTTCAAAGCCAGCCTTAGCAACTTAGTGAGGCCTTAAGAAACTCAGTGAGACTCTATCTCTAAATAAAATACAAAAACATGCTGGGGATGTTGCTCAGTGGCTAAGCACCCCTGGGTTCAATTCCCAGTACCAAAAAAAAAAAAAAAAAAAGAATATGTTAGCTGGAACATGAGACTGATCAAATTATGTGCATGCAAGGATATGGTATAATGAATCCCAGTATTATGTAAAATTTTACTAATAAAAATAAATAAATAGATTGCAATTTTTTACTTGGGGGAAAAAAAGCAATGTATTTTCTTATCGACAACCCCAGAGTAAATCTGTAAATCAGATGGCTGGCATCATAAGTGTATCTGGTGGGTACAAATAATCATTTTCTAGAAACCCATTATTTTGTCAAAAAGCAACATTTCATTAGGTACTATCAGAGCTTGAATAAAATTTCCCAGTAAAATCTCTCCATTCTGGTCCAACGGTGTCATTCAGTGATGGAGCAATTGCCTAGCTCATGTGAGGCTCTGGGTTTGATCCACAGCACAGGGATCTCCCAAATCCTTTAAAGAAACAAGTGGTTCGGTACACAAAGATGTTTGTTAGATAGAAGGAAGGTCACCACAGTGTAAAGGTAACGTGTAAAGCTTGAAATTACTACAGAGAATTAAATAAATTATAATATAAATTATAATAATTTGTTATAGATTTTTATGTAGCCGTCGTTAAGAGATTCTGCAGAAATATATTTACTCACAAGTGGCTTTCTGAGGTAGTAGCATGCAGTGAGAGTGGTCTGTCAGAGATTCCACCACGGGTATGGTCGGGCCAAAAGCACAGAAGGCAATGGTGCAGCCCATCACCCTCTTCTTCAGATGCTTGCAAAATAGGTGCCAATTTCAGGGGTGGTTCTATGAGCAAATGAATATAATGATAAGAGCTGTATCATTGGTTTTGATGAGTACATGAGCATTGTATCAGATGATGAGAACAGATTTATTTTAAAACAGTCAAGAAAACAACTGGGTTGGATCATACTACAAGAAGATAATATTGGGCTGGGTACAGTGGCGCCTGCCTGTAATCCCTGCAGCTTGGGAGGCTAAGACAGGAGGATCTCAGATTCAAAGCCAGCCTCAGTAAAATCAAGGTGCTAAGCAACTCAGTGAGACCCTGTCTCTAAAATAAAATACCAAATAGGTCTGGGGATATGGGCTCAGTGGTCAAGTGTCATGAGTTCAATCCCCAGTACCCCCCCACCCAGAAAAAGAGATAATATTATTCTGTCACAAAGTGCCTCCAACTAGAAATGATAACTGAAAGGCTGGGACTGTAGCTCAGTGGTAGAGCACCCGAATCACACATGTGAGGCACTGGGTTTGATCCTCAGTACCACATAAAAATAAATAAAGACATTGGGTCCAACTACAACTAAATATATATATATATATATATATATATATATATATATATATATATATATATACATATACATATATTTGGTGGAAACATTTTTTTCATATAGTTTTTGTTACCTTTTTGATATTATCAGATGACAATGCTGTGGGGTTGAATTTATTTTAAAAAGTTCTGGGCCAGGACAGTGGCACATGCCTAAATTCAGGAGGCTGAGACAAGACTATCACAAGTTGAAGGCTAGCCTTAGCAACTTAATAAAAAGTAAAAAGAAATGATCATTGCATCCTTTTTGCCTTGATATTAGCCTCTTCAAGGACCCCATTTTTTGGTACAGGGGATTGAAATAGGGGCTTTCACATGCTAGGCAAGTGCTCTACTAACGAGCACCATACCCAGCCAATCCCCCTTGATTTTAGACAGGGTCCACCTGAGTTGCCCAAGCTGGCATCAAATTTGCCATCTTCCTGCCTCAGCCTTTTGCGTAGTGGGGATGAGGAGACATGTCCTGCAATGACTGGCTGAGACTAGATTTTTCAAGAAACTTTTTCTCAAGGATATCTCTTAAGAAGATACAGGAACAAAACTGTGTCCAGAAAAACAATTTAAAATGTATATTGAAGGCATGTCTCCCACATGAGCTTTTGGAGGACACACAATATCAAACCATGATACACTGGGTAGAGGATTATAGGCTGGTGGGTTTTCCTTTCAACACTTCAAAATTTCACTCAACTCTCTTTCTCTAGCACATTTTAGGAGAAGTCCACTAAGATTCTTATCTTGGCTCCTGTATGAGTAAGATGATTTCTTTAAATACCATCTCTTTGGCTTTGATTTTCAGCAATTTGAAAGATGGTAGGTGTAGATTTTGGGTATTTGCCTTGTTTGATGTTCTCAGAACTCCCTGTATCTATTACTTCATAAAAGTTTTCTGTCATTATTACTCGAAGTCTTTCCTCAACTCTCTTCTATTTTGCTTCTCCTCCTCCTATTCCAACTCCACGTGTGTTTATCTTTTGCAATTGCCCCGTGGTTCTTAAATTTTCTGTTTCAATTTTTCTTTTCTCTTTGCAATTTTGCCTGAGAAATTTCTTCTGACCTATCTGCAAGTTCACTAATATTCTCCCCAGTCATGTCCAGGGTACTAGTGAGCCCATCAAAGGTGTTAAGCATTCATCTTAGTCATTTTATCTCCAGTCTTTCCTTTTTTTTCTTGTTTACCATTTCCATCATCAGCTTACATTATCTATCTTTTCTTGAATATTCTTGTTCAGCTCTAACCCTCTATAACCCTTAGGATCTCTCATAGTTATTTCAAATCCCTGTCTGATAATTCCCACAGCCTCATCATTTGAGGGTCTCATTCGAATGCTTGCTTTATGTCCTTTCTTCTTGCTTTTTAGTATGTATACCTTATAATTATTTTTGATTGAAAGCTAGACAGTGTACTGAATAATAGGAACTGAGGTAAATAGGCCATTTATTTGGTGAGATTTTGTGCTCATCTGTCTAGAAGTTCAGTCATGTTTAGTGTTTTCTGTTGCCAAAGAGGCCAGAAACTTTCAGATTCCTATAATGTGCTTATTTTCATTTCTTGCCCAGAAAGAATTTGTGTCATCAACTCTTTCATCTCTAATTCTCTAAAGTTGTGCGGAGGCTTTTTGGTATAGTGGCACAGTAGAGAGGAAGGAAGGATTCTGTGGTCTATGATTAGATCATGGTGTTGAGTGAGCCTGTATTGCTGGGGTGTGACTTTCACTGGTGTTTCCTACTTTTCCACCACCACTAGCCCCTTGCAGGAGATAAGAGCCTGGAGTAGGAGAAACGCCTTCCCCCCTTGAGGGACAAGGCTCTGGTGAAATCCTTGTACTTGGAGAGTAGGTTTCTGTTCTGGAGAATGGTTGCTCTTTTCACAATGGTTACCTCCATGTCCAGGATCACTATTCTCAAGGGACCTAAATGTGGTCTGCCCTCTGGGATTCACCAATCAGGGCTCCTTTCCATTATTGGCAGCACCCATCTCAGGCACTGATCCCATGCTCCAACTTCATTCCCTTTCTACTCAGCCCCCTGACTGCAACTCCTCCTGGAGTCACTTGCTTGGTGGTTGGTGGCAAGGACTCTGGAGCCAGACCTCATAAGTCCAAATCACAGCTCTACAACTGTCCAGCAGGGAGACCTTGGGTAGCACTTAGCACCTGGTCACTCAATTTCCCTATCTGTAAAACAAGGAATTGTGGGTTAATTCATGTAAACCACATAGAACAGTGGTTGTGCCACAAAGTGCCCTGTGTGCTGAAGACAGACCACGATATATGCTGATGTAGAAGGGGAAAAGGTACACTCATACACTGCTGGTGGGACTGCAAATTGGTGCCACCCAATCTGGAAAGCAGTATGGAGATTCCTTAGAAAACTTGGAATAGAACCACCATTTGACCCAGCTATCCCTCTCTTAGGTCTATACCTAAATGACTTAAAATCAGCATATTACAGGGACACAGTCACATCAATGTTTATAGCAGCTCAATTCACAATTGCTAAACTGTGGAAACAGCCTGGATGCCCGTCAATAGATGAATGGATAGAGAAACTGTGGTATATATATCTAATGGAATATTACTCAGCATTAAAAGAGAATAAAATTACGACATGTAATGAATGGAGTTAGAGAATATCATGCTAAATCAAGTAAGCCAATCCCAAAAATCCAAAGGCTGAATGTTCTCTCTGATAAGAAAAAATGGAGGAACTTTGATGGGGCAAAGGGGAGGCAGAGGTGAGGAGGGGGCATGGGGGTAGGAAAGATGGTGGAATGAGATGGACATCATTACCCTAGGTACATGTATGAATGCACATATGGTGTGAACGCTACATCAGGTACAACCATAGAAATGTAAATTTGTGCTGCAGTTGTGTACAATGAATTAAAATGCATGGTGCTGTCATATATATCTAATGAAAAAATACAAAACAAAAAGAGAAACCCTAAGGCTAGCATGGTCTGCTCCAAAGCTCAATAGACCTGGTAGTTATGATTCTAGTACCACTGCTAACCTTTTTCCATGACCCAATGCATGTCATCTCTTCTTCTTGTGCTACAACAGAAATTGACATAAAACTTGGTGGTAGACTGTGACCCAAACATCACTTCATTCTCAGTAGAAACACAACTGACCAAGAGAAATCTGAAAAAAAATATTCAACATTACTAATCACTAGAGAAATGCAATTAAAATCATAATGGGATACCCTCTCGCACCTATTAGAATGGTTATTATCAAAAAGACAAAAGAACCAGTGGCACATGCCTTAATCTCAGGAACTCAGGAGGCTGAGGCAGGAGGATTATAAATTCAAGGTAAACCTCAGCAACTCAGTGAGAGCTGATCTCAAAATAAAAAGTAAAAAGGTCTCCAGATGGCTATCAGGGATAAAGTCCCCCTGGGTTCAACCCCCATCATAAATAAAAGAAAAAGAAAGACAAAAGATTTTAAGTACTGGTCAGGATGTGGAGAAACTAGAATTCTTGTACTATGTTTGGGGGAATGTAAATTAGTACAGTCATTATGGAAATTAGTATGGGAAGTTTCTTTAAAACTTAAAAATAGAGCTCAGTTGGGAGAGTGCTTGCCTTGCATGGACAAGGCCCTGGGTTCAATCCCCAGCACCAAAAAAAAAAACAAAAACAAAAAACAAAAAACTACCCTATGGTCCAGCCAATCGGTGCATGAATGGATACAGAAAATGTGGTTTAGAAATATAAGGGGATACTCTTTAGTCTTTAAAAAAATATAAGGAAATTCTGTCCTTTATGACAAATGAATGAGGCCAAAGGACGTTTTATTGGGGGAAATAGCCACGCACAGGGCAACAATCACATGATCTCACCTACATGTGGAATCTATAAAAGTTGAACTCATAGAAACAGAGAGCAGAATGGTGACTGCCAGGGGCCCAGGAGTGGCTGGGCTGTGGAGGGGGAAGATGCTGGTCCCAGGAGAACAAATTACACTTAGATGAGAGGGATGAGTTTAAGGGATCTATTGTGCAATATAATGACTACAGTTAATAATAACATACAACAGAATGAGTACAGTTGATAATGTTATCTACACTAAAAATGACTCAAAGAGTAGATTTTAAGGGTCCTCACCACAAATAAGAATATGAAGTAATGTATATGTTAAAAAGCTTGACTCAGACGTTCTTCAATGTAACATTTTTCAAATTATGTTATATGCCATAAATATGTACAAATTATTATTAGTATTGTTATTATCATCATCATCAGGGATTGAACCTAGGATTGTTTAACCATTGAGTCACATCCCCAGCTCATTTTATTTTTGAGAGAGAATTACATCATAAATCCCACCATGGAAGTGAGTAAACTGGGAAGATATTTAATTGGTAGATTTCTACCTCCTTCCCCAAACTGGAGCTCTGTTACAACAAAAAGGAAGAAGTGGAGCTAGGATGAGCAATGAGGACTGTTGACTCCAATTAGCACTGGGCCTGAAAGGGGGATGACCATCACCAAACTTCTCCCCATGCCATCTTCACATAATTTATGGCCTCTGTATTAGCCTGCTTTCTGTTGCTCTAACAAAATACCCGAGAACAGATAATTTATAAGGAGGTAAGTTTTATTTAACTCAGTATCCAAGATTTGGCAGCTCCTGCAAGTGATCTCTGGTGAGGGTGTTCACCAGATTGTGTGTCAGAAAACAGGGAGGGACCAATCTGGCTCTTTTGATAACAACTCCCTCTTACAGGAGCAAATGGGGGCCCATGAGAAGTCCATTACTCCCTTGAGAGGGCATCTTGCAGAGTGACTGAGTTACCTCCCACTAGGCCCACCTCTTTCAGGTTCTACCACCTCATCACTGAGGACCAACCCTCCAGCCTTTGAACCTTTGGGACAAACCACATCATATCATCACAAGCTCCAACAAAGCTACCATCATAAGAGCAGGATGTCCCAGTCTACAACATGTGCGTATGTGGGGGATGGGGAAGGTTGATCTCACAAGTCACTGGAAGCAGCCAGAGCCCCCATTCCAGAACCTCTGTGATGTCACTTCTGTTGTCATGGCAGTCTGGGTGCCAACCCAGAAGAGTTCATTGGTGGCTTCAGTCTGTGAGACTTGGTGGTCTAGCCATGGCCTCTTCACAGAGTATCACGCCCCCAAATGAACCTCCGATCGAATCCTCATGGCTGAAACCAAGCCTGTTTCCAGCTTTTAATGCAATGCTTCTTATTACAATAAGTGGCATCTTCTTCGCCTTTCCGTGAGTCTCCCATGGAAGGTGTCAGTGCCTTAGACACAGAAGAGAAAATAGACAAGGACAGTACAGAGGCAGGGAGGGAAGTGGAGAGAGAGGGTCAGCAGGGGAAGGAGGATATAGAGTTAGAGGGAACCCAATGTGAAAGCACAGAGGTCTGGAGTGCCTGACGCATTTAGGGAACTATGAGAGACTGCTAATGCTGGTGACATTTTGTGGAGTCTCCATGGTCTGTCTCTAACCTGGATATTTAGATCAGTCCTTAAGGCGAGTGAGTCCTACCTCAGGTGAACTAGGCCTTGTGGGGAGCTCTGGGTTTCCCCAGACTAGGACTGAGTCTGGCTCTGGTTTCAGGTGCCGGTGGTTGGCTCAGAATGGGCAGTGGGAATTTGCCGTGGTTTCGGGCCTATTCTTTATACTGTCCTTCTGCAGCCTCATTTTCCTCAACGGGTCAGACCCAGGCATTTTGCACAAAGGTAAGGCCTCAGACCCCTGGAGAAGGAGGTGGTATCCCAAGGGCTGATGCCTATAGGGGTGATTTCAAACATGCTAACCCCCCTCAACCCCACCCCCCGCCCCCGTGGCCTCAGGAGCCCTTCCGTCCATGTCATCATTAATTGGGCCCTGGCACTTCATTTCCCAAGCCACTGAAGTGCGAAAAAACAGAATCCTGGAGGTGTTCCAGCTGCTTTCGAAGCAAGGACTGGGCAGGCTGGCAAGAGAGGCCAGCAGGCCCTTCCAAACCACGCAGTTCACTCCTCCTCCTTCCCATTTTACACACGACTTCAAGCACTGATCACTATTCCAAAAGGGGAGAGCTCTGTATAGAGCTCCTGTGGCTGGACAGCCCTTTCTCTCTGACTGCCGCCCATCTGAGTGGTCAGCTTGCTCAACAGGGACCGGGATTCCCCTGCCCTCCTCCTCCCCACCCTTCTTGTTGCCCAATGATGCTATGGGGCGGCCCCAAGCAGTAGAGTGGTGGAAGGGCCTCCTGCCACTGCCCAAATCTCTTCCCCTGCCAGGCTCCTTAGAAGAGGACCCCAACATTCAATACATAGCACGAGTGAACAACATGGCCTTTCGCCTGCAGTGGTGCTCGAAGTGTTCTTTCCATCGTCCACCCCGGACCCACCACTGTCCCTTCTGTAATATCTGTGTGGAGGTAAGTACTCCTCCTTCCTGTCCACTCACCAACCCATCCCAGGGCACCTGGCCAGGACCAGGAACCTCACATCATATGTGGTCCAGGGGTGGGTATGAGATCATCTTCCCACACTGCTACAAGTGGCTCTCAGCCACTCTTGGTCACTTATATATGTTATTGCCTCCAGTTCTGCACTTGTCCTGAGACGCTGGCCTTGCTTGCACAGGTGCTGACATGCAAAGGGCACCATCTGTGCTGAGCCTGGTGGAGTCAAGGGGAGGAAAGGCAGTGACTGTCCCACTAGCTTGCTGATATTAGATACCCATTACTTTAGGCCGGCTGCTGCCCTGTTCTGGGTATTGTTGCCTGTCCACCTCTGGGTGTCCAATTGAGGGTTTCCTGGGTTCCGAGTGCTCTTCTCTCATGTGCACACCTTGCACGGGTTTCCAAGTACAGAAGGCTGGCTGGGCTAGAAATTCTTCTCATCCTTACCCAGTATCTGAAAAAATACAGCTTCACAGCTTTTCTGTATCCTGCTCAAAGTGACACCAGGCAGGTCTTGTCTCTAGAGACCTCACTCATGACAAACGACCTGATGAGCCATGGCGTCCTAACTGTGCTCTATCCATGGACGTGCTGGTTTCACCCTGGAGATGGGAGCTCACGTGCAGGGCCAAGAGCAGGAGGTCTAGGGGCTGGGTTGAGGGGGGGCCTCAAGATTTGGGGGTATTGGGCTAAGCCAAATAGACCCTCAAGGTCTGCCTTCTCTCCCCTAGGACTTTGACCACCACTGCCTGTGGGTAAACAATTGTATAGGTCAAAGAAATTTCCGCGTATTCGTGCTGCTGCTGGTGTCCCTGTGCCTTTATCTGGTTGTTCTTCTGGCTACCAGTGTGCTTTTTCTCATTCGTACAAGACACATGCCCTTGTCGCTGGACTCAGCCATGGCGTATCCACCCAGTCCCAAGGGCCCACACTGGGAAGAGAATGGGTTGTGGGGAGGGACGGACAGCCAAGGGGCAGGACAGCCAAGAGGTGGGGTTAACCGAAGGAGGGCTGATGTTGTGGGCAGGGCTAAAGGGAGAAGCTACTTGGGAGGACCTATGAAGGACAGATTGAAGGCGAGTGGGGTCAGGGAGATGGGCGTGGTAGGATGGACTATGGAGTTAAGAATCTAGGGAGGCCAAGAAGTGGGGTAATGAAGGTTGAAAAGGGTCAAGTGGGAGGCCAGCATGGTGGGGTGAGGTTTCTCTTGGGTGTGCTGGATTAATTGTCCAGTCCAGGGAGGCAAAAGTGGGTGGGCGGGGCCAGCCAGGGCGGGGCTAATGAGGGCTGTCGGTCGTTGGGCGGGGCCAGGAGAGAACAGTTTGTCTGTTCTTCTTAGCTTGTGTATGCACAGCATCGCAGTAGCTGTACCCGTCTTGGTACTCCTGCTGCCTGTCATTCTGCTCCTGATGATACAGGCTGTGTCGGTGAGCAAGGTAAGCGAGTACTGCAATACCAGACGGTGCGGAGGCATCTTGCATCTTTGGGAATCCGGCACTTTCGGCTGATCTTCACTGCCCTTGGTCCTGATGGTGCCTCATGAGTCCTTCCAGACCCACCCCTTAAGATGCAGCTCAGATCTTTCCTCCCCCTGGAGCTCAGTGGTCATTCTTCCTCGTGGGTGCATTGCATGGAGAGCCTGTTATTTGAGGGATGGGTGCATCCTGCGCTTGTGTTGATAAGAACCCTGCGATCAGAATAACACCAGCAGACACCTAGGGAAACGCTTGAGACGGGGGTCGGTCCTGAGTGGTGTAGCAGCCTGCAAGAAACTGAGTTTGGCGAGGCCAGCATTGTAGAGGAGGACGTGCCACTCTTCCTGTCCTAGGTGTGATTTTGCAAAGGTGGAAGACAGGAGGGTGTTGTCTGTGAGAGGCACACCTTTGCAAAAAGGCAGAGAAACCCGAATGTAGGATGTTAAGGAAATGAGGAAGGAACGATTCTAAATCAAACCCAAGGTGCCAGATAATTTATAAGGAGGAGTCAAGATTAAAAAGCCCCTAAAAGTTGAGCGTGAAATTTAGTTTTGATGAAGTGGAAACCTGGGAGCCATGGTGGGATTTAAAAAAAAAAAACAACAAAAACTCATTTATTGAGGAATAAATTAAAACTGCCAAATTCACCCTTTTAGTCTAGGATACGGGATTTTGACAACTGGATACTGTCCTGCATTCTCCAGCATGATCAAGTTTAGGCAGTTTCTTTACTCCAGAATATCCTTTCATTGACCTGTTGTTGTCAGTCTCTCTCCCTATGTCCTTCTGGTTTTTCTTTTTTTCCAGGATCACATGTAAATGGAGTCATTGCCTTCTTTTCTCTGGCTTTATTTATTTAGGACAATGTATTTGAGATTCATCCATGTTGTCGCTCATACCAGTATTTTATTTCTTTTATTGCTGTGTAGAAGCGTATGGATGCCCTATAGATTGTTTATACATTCATCAAACCATGGATTTTTTACATTATGTCTAGTTTTTGCCAGTATTTTTGTTTGTTTTATTTTGTTTGTTTCATACTAGAAATTGAACCGGGGGGTGTTTAATCACTGAGGCACATTCCTAGCACCCCTCAAATTATGTATAATTTTTTTTTTTAATTTTGAGACAGGGTCTCACTAAGTTGCCTAGCGCATCACTAAGTTGCTGAGGCTGACTTTGAACTTGCCATCCTCTTGCTTCAGGCTCCCAAGCCTCTGGGATTATAGGTGTGGTCCACTATGCCTAGCTAGTTTGGGGTAGTTATAAATAAAGCTGCCCCAAACATTGATGCACAGGCATGTGAACATAAGTTTTCATTTTTGTTGAATAAATTCTTAAGGGTGGCATTGCTGAGTCATAAGGTAAACACGTGTGGAACTTTGTAGGAAATTGCCAAATTTGTCTTCCAAAACAACTGTAAGGTTTCTAAATTCTACCAGCAATGTTGGGAACTCCAGTTGCTTCACATCCTCACCAACATTTCACACTTTTTTTTTTCAAATATATTTTAGGTATCAGTTGACCTTTTATTTATTTATATGCAGTGCTAAGAATCGAATTCAGTGCCTCACACACACTAGGCAAGCATTGTACCACTGAGCCACAACCCCAGCCCCTCACACTGTCCTTTGTTATTTTGTTTTGACTTTTAATCAAACCTGTCTTATTAAATGAGTCGTAGTATTTCATTAAGGTTCCAGGTTGTGTTTTCCTAATGAGTAATGATGTTGAGCCTATTTTCATGTCTGTTTGGCCTTCATTAGGTCTTTGGTAAAATGTTTACTCCTGGCAGGGCACAGTGGCGCACACCTGTAATCCCAGCAGCTTGGGAGGCTGAGACAGGTGGATTCCGAGTTCAAAGCCAGCCTCAGCAAAGCGAGGCACTAAGCAACTCTGTGAGAACCTGTCTCTAATAAAATACAAAAAAAAAATGGACTGGGGATGTGGCTCAGTGGTTGAGTGTCCCTATATTCAATCCGTGGTACCCACTCCCCCCAAAAGCGTTTACTCCAATCTTTTGCCCATTTGAAAAAACGGTTGTTTTCTTATTGAGTTTTAAGAGTTTTCTACATCAGATTCAGATCTAGGTTTTGCACATCTCTTCTTGCAATCTGTGACTTGTCATTCCATTTTCTTCATAGCATCTTCCCAAGAGCAGGAGTCCTTAGTGTTGTTTTTCTAGGACTAGGGGTTGAATCAGGGGTGCTCAACCACTGAGTTCTCCCTCAGCATTTTGTGGCTGTTGTACATTCTACATAGAAAATTGTCATCTGTGAAGAACAGTTTCATTACCTTCTTTCCAATCTGTGTATCTTTATTGCTTTTTCTTTTTAGTGTTGAATAGGAATGATAGGGGTGGGCATCTCTGCCCTGGGATTCCTTTAGTATGGCAATCTCTTGACTAAAGGCTCTTTCAGTAAGACTGGTGGGCAGCATCAGTGGGGGAGGGGACGCTGCAGACCCCGAGACAGTGAACAGACAGAGGAGCCTACCTGCTCATCACCTCCCATCCTTTTAGTCCCCAGCCCACCACTGCCATATCTGGTCCTCCTCCCACCTGAGACTCTGTGCTTGGCCCTTATTCATCAGCCCTGTGGTCTGCCTTTACTTTGAGCTTGACCTTTACTGCTTTGTGTACTGAAGGCCTTCAGCCCAGATTTTCCTGGGCCATGTGATTTTTGACTAGGAAACTATGATGGGGCCTCCCCACTGCCCCTGTCCTCCCAGATAGTGAAATTCAGTTAAGGCATAATTTTAGAAAAAAAAATGAGAGGTGGGGAAATGAAGTGGGAGTGGGGTGGTGACATTGTCTTTGGAGCAATTGAGCAGCACAAGGAAGAGTTTAAAAGGTATCTGAAAGGGGCTGTGGTTGTAGCTCAGTGGCAGAGAACTTGCCTAGCATGTGTGAGGCACTGAGTTTGATCCTCAGCACCCCATACAAATTAAAAAAAAATAATAAGGTCTATCAACAACTAAAAAATATTTTTTTAATAAAGGTGGGTGTGTGGAAGGATGAGGTAAGAGGACAGGTGTGGCCAATGGAGACAGAACAAGGATCTTGCACAGGGAAGCACAGGATGATGAGGAGCCCTGAGAAGGCAGGAGAAAGGAGTGCAGTGTCAGCACTGTCTGCGGAGAGCTGCTCACAAGTGGGTCAAGGGAGGTCACTCTTCCTAGGAGCATAGGAAGGCAGGAGGCCCTGGGTCACTCTTGGGCTCCCCTGCCCTTAGAATCTTGCTCCAGGCCTGGGCTGAGCCCTGGCTAAGCTGACTGACTTAGGAGGAGTCACTGGGAGATGGCCTTGCCCAGTCCTGCTGATTCTGAGCTCCTCTTCCAATCCCCATCTCCCTCCAGGGCAAATCACTCCGGAACAACAACCCCTTCGACCAGGGCTGTGCCAACAACTGGTATTTGACCATTTGTATGCCAGTGGGACCCAAGTGAGTTGGTAAACTGAAGGCTCAAGTGGTGGATCTCTGGGGCTGGTGGGAGTGGGGTGAGATAAAGCTGGGTTTTCTTCTTTGGTCCCTGACCCCAGCTCCCAGGCCCTGTCACCCATTGTCCTTTCCTTTGGGGTTTTCTCCAGGGCACTCTGGGAGCCTCTGGGAACGTCCCTATTCATTGCCCTTCTAGGTTCTTGCCCTAAGAAATGGAGTAGAGGGGAAATGCAGCCTGGATGAGACTCCTGGCTGGGAACCCTGGGCTCTGTGCTTTCCAAGCTGAGGGTGAGGGTGGTCAGGGGGACCAGGCCAAGGTGGGTAGTGACTCCCTGCATTTGGTCTATCACGCCCCAGGTACATGTCTGCAGCTACTTGGATGCAGCAGGCGGAAGGCACGGAGTGGGACCCTGAGCAAGGGGACCCAGTGCACACACGGTTCTCGCCACAATATTCCCGTCAACACCGTCCCACAGAGCTCCCTGGGCCCACATCTCCAACACATGGGCAGGGCCCCCCAGGGAGTGGCGAGGCTGCAGCTTTACAGGAGGTGAGGAATAGTGGGTGTGCATTGGGAGAAGGATGTCTGTGGGTCACACATGTGTTGGGGGAGGCTCCTGAGGTTGGGCTGGCCCTGAAGCTGAAGCACATGGAGCTTAAGGAACAGAAATATGAACCTGAGTGTGCGGGTTCCAGGTTTCAGAGTACTCCCAGGTGTTGCTGAATAGACAAAGAGAAAAGACTGCACCACTAATTTGCTAGTTGGCCTTGGCCAGTCCCTTACCTTTCTAGGCCTCAGTTTCCTCAGTTATTAATGAGGACTGAGACTAGTAATTTATGTTTTAAAGGAGATTCTTTTTTGTGGGGGAGGGGGACAGGGAATTGAACTCAGGGCACTCGACCCCTGAGCCACATCCCCAGCCCTATTTTGTATTTTATTTAGAGACAGGTTCTCACTAAGTTACTTAGTGCCTCACTTTTGCTGAGGCTGGCTTTGAACTTGTGATCCTCCTGCCTCAGCCTCCCAGGCCACTAGAATTATAGTCATGTGCCACTGTGCCTGGCTCTTTATTTTTTTTTTTTATGGAAATTTGTACTTGAAATCCCATGTGAAATGTATGAAGTGGAGCATTAGGAGTGCAGTAGGGTAGATAACCCATGGTGCCCACCAAGGGCCCTTGCATTACTTGGGGTACCAGCCCTCTCCTTTGTCCTGTCTCCTGGGGCCCAGAGCCATGACTGTGAACTGCAGGGTAGAAGCTAGAAAGAACACCCATGTATTGACTTATGTGTTTAGATTTCCATCAGCCCGATGCCGCAGCAAAAAGCCCACAGAGAAGACTTGGCCTCCCATCCACGAGCCTCTCACTCACCCATTCACACTGCTGGATACCAGGACATCTGAACTTCACCTTTTGAGCCTCCATGTGGAGGCCTCTCGTAGCTGAGCCCTCAATCACTCCCCTATTGGGAGTGCTAAGACTTCCATTCCTGTTGTACATTTGTAAATAGTTTTTACTTCTTCCTATGGCTGCTCTGTCTGTTTGTTCTAGGTTTAGAGAAGCGGTGTTTCCTGGGGATGTAGGGAGGCTCTGAGGGGTTGGAACAAAGCCCTCTTGGAAGGGAAAGATCCTTGCTCTCTGAGAACCCAAGCTAGGGAACCAACATTGTCTAGCTCATTGACCTTGTGCAAGACACTTGTCATTTCTCTCATCCTTAAAATGTGGCAACAGTAATAATCACAGTGACTGACCTGGCTGGCTTCCTGGCAAGGGCTGGAGATGGGAGGAGAGAAAACCCCCAGCTAGCACTAGGGATGGAGCAAG
This sequence comes from Callospermophilus lateralis, assembly GCF_048772815.1. Taxonomy (NCBI): domain Eukaryota; kingdom Metazoa; phylum Chordata; class Mammalia; order Rodentia; family Sciuridae; genus Callospermophilus; species Callospermophilus lateralis. The sequence goes on along the minus strand of NW_027512846.1, from coordinate 2,464,909 downwards.
CCCTGTCCTGCAGCATCCCTGTCTGACTACAGGGGGTGCCAGCTGCCCAGGAATTTGAAAACCAAGTCTGGCCCAGCCCTCTAGTGGGAGGTGAGCCAGCCTGAGTCAGTCTGGAGCCCCCTCCTGGGCGCCTCCTCCCCAGATGTGGGAGGGTGGGGGCATTCATCCTGCATCTCTCCTGCAACTGTGTCCCACCCTGGTCCCTTCCCCCTGGGGTGCATCAGGTGCTGGTTCTGGTCCTGTCCCTGGGGTAGACTCAGGAATTTTGAGTCTGCAGGCCCCAGAGTGTTGGGCAGGGGGCACATCAAACCGTGTGTCTGTTAGTCTCCAGAGTGTGATCTTGGGACTGGGAATAATATCACCTTCGTAGTAGGTTGTTGGAGGAGGAGGTGAGGTGTTTCATCTAGTGCACAGCAGGCAAGCAATGGATGCAGCTGGAATGATTTATGGTTATTTTCTCCACTAGTTGGGCGACCCAACCATGTCAGAATTTCCAGAGTACTATTAGTGGTTGTGGGGCTCTCTGAATTTGTATCAAGGACCCCGTATCATCTTGCCACATGAAGCATCAGGACAGACAAACTATACTGCTTCTTTCCATACTAGTATCTGGGTGAAACCATCTTGTGTGATAAAGGTGGAGGCAAAAGGATGTCACCCAAGGGGTCAGATGAATGTCCCTAGGGTGTGTGTGTGTGTGTGTGTGTGTGTGTGTGTGTGAGAGAGAGAGAGAGAGAGAGAGAGAGAGAGAGAGAGAGAGAGAGAGAGAGAGAGAGTATGCACATGTTTTTATGAGCTCATCCTCAGGGGTGTGTTCGCCCAGCCCCTTATCCTTTCTGACCAACTTTAGGAGGTGGGTGACCTATGATGCAGGATGTGTCTCCAAGTCTCCAGACCACAAAGTCCCACGACAAGACTGCTCTTCCCTCTTCCTTTCCTCCTCAACCTCTCCTGGGAAGCCCAGGCCCAGCCCCACCCACCTGCCCTGGCTTGAACTCCAACACTTCTCATCCCCTTTCCCTGTCCCAATCTCTATCTCCCTGGGCTCAAGTCCTTTTGGGGCTTAAGGCTTTTCTCAAATCTTATTCCTCCTCACTTCCTCTGTCTGGGAAGCCCAAGTTCATGGGCACATGGCAGAGAAAGAGGGGAGGAGTCCCTGTGCCCAGGTTTTAGTGCCTGTGAACCTGTGTGTGCAGTAGGGATGGCTCAACCCTGCTGACCAACAGGGGGAAAGGCCGAGTGGGGAAGCCAGAGGCTCCCAAGCTCATTCCCAAAGGACAGCCCTCCCAATAAACTGGATCTGAGTGAGGGAGGAGAGAGGTGGTCCAGGAGCCTGGGCCAAGGCCTGGATGTGCATCATGGAACTGCCTGGGTGGGGGAGTGCTGGAGGGAGTCCAGCTCCAAGCGGGGCCCAGAAGGCCAGGCCCCAGTCTCTGAGGAGTTCATGCTGCCTCCTCCAGCCCCGATGGCTGTCCCCCTGCCATCCTGCCTATCCCCCTGCCATCCTGCCTGGTTCAGGTCTGCACTCATTGGCTCCCTGCCTTCAGGTATACAGGGCCTCACTCAGTCTCAGGCAAGGGCCTTTTAAGTCCTAAGCTAGATGTGACACATCTCCTTGACAATCTGGTCCTCAGTTTCCCCACTAGAAAAGGATGTAATTTCCCTCAGATTCTCAAAAGAGGACATGGCCTTTCCAAAGGCAAAGACTTCCTGCTCTGGGATGAAGATTTTAGGTGTGTCCGCCCCCTGCCCCCAGCCTAGGATTCCTAGGATTTCCTTAAGAAAGACCCTTGGATCAGGCTCATTGCTTCTTGAGCATTAAGTGGGACATAGAACATTCCTTCCTTTGACGTCCTCCACCATACCCTCTACCCTAAGCCTTGGGCCAGTCTTGTGACTCCTTGCCAAGTTGAGAGGACGCAACTGGGCTACACCCCCTTCCCTTTTTGCCCCCTTCTCATTTCTGCTGAATGTGCCCTTGATTCTCAGACATGCCCCACCCAATCCTTGGCCCATGGATAAGGCAAGGGGTGTCATAGGGTACCAGTTATGGGGCCCACTGTCCACCTACCCAGGAAACTCTGCCATCCCTGGGCCAGAGCCAAGAAATGGCCCCCACACCTGCAGGGCTACCAGGTGCCCACAAGCTCCTAGAACCGTAATGCCAGATTCGTGGGACCCCAATAGACCTCCAGGAGCCGAATCTGATGCAATTACACAAGAGTCTTTATTGCAGGCTCGCACCTGGACTCTCAACCGTTTGCAATACAGCGGTCCTGAGTAGTGAGTCCCAACCCTTAGTTAGTGAGAATTTATAGGTTTTGGGGGGATACACTATGCATCACAACATCACACAGAAAATCATTTTATACCGTGGGAAAATCAAACAACAATTCTTAACATTGATGAGCACATTCACTGGCCGGAACAAGTTGGGTAATGGTAGTGGGTGAATTCAAATGGTGGATATATTTGAACTGATTGGTTTAGGCCCGGAAGGGTTGCAAGAGTCTCTATGCCAAACTGCAGGGTTGCCTAATCATGTTATACATCACGGAAACTACTGGGAGGTCACCTGACATTTCAGATATTTTTCCTGTCTCCTGCTGATTGGTGGTTGCTAGGGGGTTGCTATGGGTCCTCACCTAGCTTAACTGAGTCAGGGTCACCTAGCACCACAGATCCCATTTGTTAAACAACTCAGCAGGGTGGGTATGTGCCTAAGAACCTTCTGTGTGTTTTTCCAAGGACAAGAGTCATGCCCCCTCCCTCTGGACAGGCCTTGAGGTAGAAGCTGATTTCTCAAAAATGGAGTCACATCAGTTTCTCAGAACCTGGGATGGAGAGCCTAGCATCTCCAGACCTTTCCTCATGGGCCTCTTGGGAAGTCAGCGCATATAGGATGAGACTCAACCTAGTCACCCAGCTCTGCCGCCAACTAATGTGCCACAGGAGAATCTGTCTTCCCTTTGCTAAAACTTGGAGTGCTCAAGGTAATCATAGATATCACACTGAGGGTCACAGACTCTTAAGTCTTTAGGGAGGGTAGGGACTCAGGGATACCTCATCCAGCTGTCTGCCACCCCCAGTTTTGCAGATGGGGCTCTTAGGTCCTGCAGAGGGAAGAGTTTGCCCAAGATAACCTGGTGGCATCAGCCTGATGGCTTTCTCTGGTTCCCAGGGGACCACTCTCATTCCTGCTTCCAGGGCCATTCCAGCAGGGGAAGGGCTTGGACAGTGACCACAGGGCCCCACTCTCTAGGCAAACTTAGAGCTGGCAGTGAAGTCAGCACAGGGCTGTCTACTGAAAAGGCGGCCAGTTTGAACCCCTCTCCAACCCTGCACTGTGCCCATAGTGCTCCTGCTGCCTCTGGCTCAGCCCTGTCCTGCTCTGCCCTGAGGGCCCCACCCAAGAAGGCCTGCAAGTGGCTGAGGGTGAGGCAAGGCTAGGACCCCTGGGGCAGAGGAGCTGGTTGTCTGAGGAAGTGGGGGTGTCCTGCCCCTTTTACACACTTTAGAATTCCTTTGTTCTCATGCCTTCACTTCCTCACAACCTGCTTACTTGACCTAAAAGATGGAGTGATCCAAGGGCCAGAAGGAAGTGGATCAGGGGTCCTGGCAAGAAGGGAGCAGCCTAGGAGGCATTCATTAACAGCCCCTACAACTCCCTGCAGGGAGGAATAATCCCTGGAGGCTGGTAACCTTGGCAACAGGTGGAAAAGGGGAAGTGCTCTAGAGGTATTAACATTTTATTACTTTTCCTTTCAAACCAGCCTCCATCTTTCTGATCTGACCCATTATTTATTACTTGCACTGTCCTTTTGTCCCCACCAACAACACTTTCTGAATATGTGTCCTATGAAGACAATGAAATTTGATTCCACGTGTACAGACCACTGATTACTTCAATTTTCCTTACTTCCAATCACCTCTCCCCATACCTTCGACCTCCCTGCTTCGTTATCATAAATATCCCTAAACCTTATGGGGGAGAGATCTGAGACTTGATCTGTCTTCTGGCTTGGCTGCCTCCTAAATAAACCTTTTCTTGTTTGCAAAACTGGTCATTTTGAGATAGTAATTTGGGAAGACAGAGAGACATACTAAGTGTCAAAAGCAGCGCCATAAACCGCTAAATGTGAAAGGCTCCCTCCAACACTTGCAACTTTGAGGGCAATGTGCAAAGGAGGGTGTAAAATTGTGTACCTCTACCCTGCCTCCACCTCTAGACCAGCCCCTAGCTATCCTCCCTCTGCAAATACTAACACCCCATACCAACAGGTTGCTGTCTGTCTCTCTGGAGATAGCCTGCTTTTCCCCAAAGGGGTCTCTCTCTTAAGATAAGCCCCCATTCTTCCTTGAATATGTATCTACTTCACAAATAAACCTCTGTCTCTGCCTTTGACTGGTGCATGGTAAAATTCTTTTCTGTCATGTCTGCAAGAACCCTGCTGGCCCTGAGTCAAGTTCTCCCTTTCTCTGGAAACTTCTCAGACGATTCTTCAGAGAAATATCTTCTCCTGTGACAGGTTCAGTGATTGGCATGCCATCTATGGGAGGCGGGTGGCCAGGACCATGCCTAATTCAGTAACTGACTGTCATGGAGAAGAGATCTCTTCCAAGAAGAGCAGCAAAGAATTTCAGCATGAGTCTGGCAAAGGCAGAGACAAAGGTTTATTTAGAAAGTAGATACACATTTAAGGGAGAATGCCATCTGTCTCAAGAGTGAGAAGCCCCTCCTTGAGTTGGAGGTCCAACATTTGTAGAAGGGCCATAGTCAGGGACAGGACTGAGGTGGAGACAGGGTGGAGCTGCACAATTGTAAGCTCAGTTTTCCCTGAGTTTATGTATTTCCCTCATTTTACAAGGACATGAGCCAAGAGCCTGTCAAGATTTTAACACAGTGACTCCCACTGCTTGCCTGTCCTCAAGCTTGTCTCTTTTGTCTAAAGAAAACACAGAGACCAAGCTAGAATTTCATAGGACCAAGCAAATGGGGAAAGGGTCGAGAAAGGAGTGCAGGTTTGGGGTTTGGGGAGGGAATACTGAGAAGATAGCTCTGGCTGTCTCCCTATTCATTCGTACCTACTCCCTTTCTTGCAGTTTTGGAGAGAATACAGTTATGGGGGGAAGGCTGCAAAAGGGGTGGGCGGAGGCTTTCTTTTTGCCCCAGTGGTATCTGAAGAGCCAAAGTGGGCAGCAGGACAGAAGCTGACTCTCTTGCCTAGCTGACTCACAGTTTTTATTATTTGATTGCTTGTTTTCTTTTGGCTGACTATACCTACCCTCAATTTTGCCTAAACACACACACTGGCTCATTAATTTAGAGGCATATGCTGAATACCCACCAGTGACAAGAGTAAGATGTGACCCCGTGCTCATTGTTCACAGACCTAGAAAGGGAGATGGACACTTAAAGAGTTAGTAAAAAAGATGAAAAGTGCCAAAACAAGTAGGACTGTCTGTGAATGTATTAATCATACCTTTATATTCTGCTTTTTGTTGTTATTGTTGTAGTTTTTAAATAAGGGACTGCTTCTTTGGGGTTATCCATTTCCTAAAGACAGTAAAAAACTGCCTAAGGCACACCTCTTATATGCATACCAACCACTGGGGGTGGGGGCTATACTTCTAACCTCTTCTTTTAGCAAGCTCTTAATGTTCCCTTTACCTAATTGCCCCAGGGCCAGGTACCAGATTGCAAGAGACATTCCTAAATGCTGCAGCCTGTTGGAGTTAGCCAAACCAAACAATTCAAAACTTATGCTCCTTTACCCAGTCCTTCCCTTAAAAACCACAATAAAGGCTCTGACCTTGTTTTCTGACTGACCTGGTATTTCCCTGTGTGCTCCCCATTCACAGCCTGCAGTGCCTTCTGTTTGTAGGGATCAGTAGTATAAGTCCCTTCTTCCTTCATGACAGTACTTTCTTTGTCTATGTGACTTAACACACATTTCAAACAATTCTGGGATTGGGTATGATGGTGCATACCAGTAATCCCAGCAGTTCAGTAGGCTGAGACAGGAAGATAACAAGTTCAAAGCCACCTCAGCAATTTAGCAAGGCCCTGTCTCAAAATGAAAAATAAAAAAAAAAGGCTGGGGATGTATGATATACTCAATGATTAAGTGCCCTTGGGCTCAATCCATGGTGTCCAAACAACCAAGGGAAAAAAAAAAAAAAACAACCACCACCATTTCTGGTTACACTTAAAACAGTGAATACCTATATCTCCCCTACTATTTTGTTTAGTATAAACAAACATAACTAGATAAGAGTTTGTTCCCCACATGGGTTCTGTTTCATCATTCTCAGAGCAAAGAGTCTACTTATTGGTTTATGAACTACCTTAGTATTCCTGGGATGCTAAAATAAAAAATAACAAATTTATTCCTCACAGTTCTGGGGACTGGAAAATGTAAGGTCATGGTACCAGCTTTCCTGACTCAGAAATAACTTCCTGCTGTGTCCTCACTTACTGAAAGGGGCAGATAAGCCCCCTTGGCTTATTTTGAAGAACACTATCCCATTTTTAAAGATAGTAATCTCTGGCAATAGGCATGCACTGTATACAGGAATATAGGGCTCTGCCCTCATGACTTCATCATCTCCCATAGGTCCCACTTCCTGATGCCATGCCCTTGGAGGCTTAGAAATTCAACATATGAATTTGGGGGTTGGAAGTAGGAATACAAACATTCAGACCATAGCAAGAATTTTTGTTTAAGAAACTGGGTGGGGGCCTGGGGCTGAAGCTCAGTGGTAGAGCGCTTGCCTCACCCGTGTGAGGCACTGGATTTGATCCTCAGCACCACATTAAAAAATAAATTCATAAACAAAAATATTGTCTCCATCAACAACTAAAAAAAAAGAAAGAAAGAAAGAGGGGCTGTGGATGTGGCTCAAGTGGTAGCGTGCTCACCTGGCATGCTCGGTGCCCTGGGTTTGATCCTCAGCACCACATGCAAATTAAAGATGTTGTGTCCGCTCAAAAAAAAAAAGTATAAAATAAATATCAAAAAATTCTCTCTCTCTCTCTCTCTCTCTCTTTAAAAAAAGAAAGAAAGAAACTGGGTGGGATTTGGAGGCGGTTGCTGGGGAATTTTGAGGAATTAGGAATATCCTATATGTAATGAATTCTTAGTAAGTTCAAACAAAAACCAGGTAGTCTGACAACTTCTGAATATCAAAGAAAACTATCCATTTCTAGAACTTCAATTGCCAGGCTCCTCTGTGTTTGCAAAGTATCTTTATAGCTAATCTGTCATTACTCACATTACTGATAATAGTTGAGAGATGCTATAAGACTCACCTGGCTTGAAATACCTTGGCCAATAACCTGGGTTTCCTCCTACTCTATTTGGTATAAATTGCCTAGTTATAGCCTCTATCAAAGGGTAATTTAAGTTATCTGGCATGGGAGAAATGTCTCTCTTTGATGATTTGCAGCTGTTGAAAATTTCTAGTAACTAGCTTGACATAGAAACGTGGGGATGTTTCTCAAGAAATATCAGCTTAGAGGGCTGGGGTTGTGGCTCAGTGGTAAAGTGCTCGCCTAGCATGCAGAAGGCACTGGGTTCCATCTTCAGCACCACATAAGTGTAAAATGAAGATATTGTGTCCACCTAAATCTAAGAAATAAACATTTTTTTTTTTAAAAAAAGAAATATCAGCTTAGGGTTTAATTCTGCTAATTCTGGGTATTCTTAGATGACCCCTAAAGCTCAAGTGTTGAAGAGTTGGTCCCCAATGCAGCAGTGTTCAAAGATGGGGGTCTTTGAGAACAGATTAAATCACAAGGACTCTGACTTCAACAATGCATTCATTCATTTATGGTTCAGAGTTTACTGGGTTTTGAGTGAGAGGCTTTGTTATAAAAGCAAATTCTCCTTTGCTTCCTAGGCACCACGAGGTCAATAGCTTTGGTCTACCACATGCTCCCTCAGTGATGTTCTGCCTCACTATAGGCCTAAAAGCAACAGAATCAGCTAATCATAGAATGAAACCTCTGAAACTATAACCCAAATATAAATATTTTCTCTTTTCTAGTTGTATATCTTAAGTATTTTGTCAGTGACACAAAGCTGATCAACAAACTGAATTCCAATCTTTTCCTTGGACATATTACCACAAATCAGTTTGGATAATCACTTTGGCAGACACTGAGACTGACTGGGGCAGGATAGGTGTTCAATAAAATTTATTGCATATTCAGTTGAATGAATGGAAGCTTTACTGCATCAGTTCCAGCTGTGATTTGCATAGAACAGGGTCCAACTCTAGTTATACAAAGCAAATAGAGAAATTCCTGGAAGGGTATCAGGAGTTCATAGAATTAAGGCAGTTATCTGGATTGTGGCAGATTGCAGAATCAAGGCAGTTCCAGGGAGCTGGCACAAATCCACAGGTTCATGAATAATCTGTCCCTAGAATTGCCATTAGCCCCACCTCCAGCATCCCTTCTGATCCAGGATTCAAATTCCTGGGACTTCAATGGTCTAAATTACCTGTTTGAAATAATTAACCCAAAGGAGATAAAAGAAGGGTCTTCAACTCCCAAGATGGGAGGCTGCAATGGAAGACACATACTAAGAATTGTTCCAATAAAGCCTTCACACAATAAGAAAAATTTCAAAAAAGAATATGGTGGTAATAGAAGAGGGGAATTAGATATTGCACTGTGAAGAAAGACAAATGTCATTCACATTGATACTAAAAGAGAGATGGGCTGGGGGGGGGCGGCGGTTACTGGTAAAGTAGGAAATATAAGGGTGTAGTTTCAGAAGAAGAAAAAAGTGACCATCACAGTCCTCATGTAGGTGGCCAGACAGCTACAAGAACCTGGACAATGGGGTACAGAAAATAAGTATTTCATGGAGTTCCCAGGCTAACATAGGAGCTGAACAAATATTTGTTCATTGAATTCACAAGAAAATGGAAACCTAAAACGTGCTATTTAGATACAAGGAACTGAGTTTCCTTCTGTTAGCTCAGTGGGGAATGTGTCCCCATAGACAGTGACTAACCTTAGAACCAGTTGAGACTTCCCATTTACTCTTAGGCCCTTATGAAAGATACTGGGTTATCTTTTGCCTTCTGTGTCAGAAGTATGGGGTCTCCATGAAGTTAGTCTTGGGCTTTCCCAGACTTCATCTACACTGGAATGACTGCTTGCATGCTCCCAAGAGACATGCTTCTCTTTCTGGATTTTCAGATAAAGAATCAACCCTTAACCAGGTGAATGAGAAGTAAAACTCTATTTATACATGTTGTGTCAAAATGCATTCTACTGTCATGTAGAATAGAACAATTAAAAAAAAAAAAGAATCAGCCCTTAATTCCTGGCAATTATTTATCTCTTTTTCTATAAGAATCTCTTTTCTAGCCAATCGCAGTGGTGCACAGCCAGTAATCCCAGTGGCTCGGGAGTCTGAGACAGGAGGATCGTGAGTTGAAAGCCAACCTCAGCAATGGCGAGGTGCTAAGCAACTCGTGAGACCCTGTGTCTAAAGAAAATACAAAAAAGGGCTGGGAATGTGACTCTGCGGTCAAGTGCCCTGAGTTCAATCCACAGACCCCCTCAAAAAAAGAATCTTCTCTGCTGCACGCTGCCCAGTCATCTGGCCCAGCTGACGGTGACCTGTGGACTCTCTGACAGAAGAGTCACCTGGCCCTCGAATGCACCATGTCTTGTTCCTCCAGTGTTGACACTCTGAAGAAGGTGGTTCAGCAGCTCTGGCTGGAGGCCGGACTCAACCACATGAAGGTTTCCCAGGCAGTTGCTGACTTGAAAAAATTTTGTCTGCAGAATGCTCACCATGATCCCCTACTGACTGGAGTATCTTCATGTACAAGTTCCTTCAGACCCCAGAAAGTCTATTCCTTTTTGTAGTCATCTTTCTGAGGTTTCCCAAACCCACTGCTCAAGAACCAGTGAATATTCAAGAGAGCTTAATTTGAAGCCTGTACAAAAAATTTCCCTGTAACACATGTACCAAAATACAATCGTCTACTTTTGTCAATCCTTAACATCTACCTCTCTGAATTTTCATGAATTTCTATTTCACAATGGTAATTATTTTATATACACTGGCAGCAACATACAATAAAATATTAATTTATTTTTAGTACCGGGGATTGAACCCAAGGGCATTCAACCACTGAGCCACATCCCCAGCCCTATTTTGTGTTTTTATTTAGAGACAGGATCTCACTGAGTTGTTTAGTGCCTTGCTTTTGCTGAGGCTGGCTTTGAACTCTCGTTCTCCTGTCTCAGTCTCCCCGGCTCTGCTAGGATTACAGGCACGTGCCACTACACCTGGCTCAAAATACTTGGTATTAAAAAGAAAAAAAAAAAAAACTTTCTTCTTCCTCTTGCAGAGAAGCCACATAACCCAGATATTGAATCCTGGTGTACTATAAATCTGAATTTCAATCTTAGGTCTTTCCCATATTTGCTGGTTGTCTCATCTTGTTGAATATGACCAGAGCCAGTTCATTACTCTGCGAAACACCTGTCCTACAGGAATTTTGAGTGAAAATATACTTAAAGTTCCAGACACATAAAATACTGGATTTCTCATGATACCCAGCCATTAGGTCGTGTCCAAAAGATAGACCTATTAAAAATAATGCTCAAGGGCTGGGGATGTACCTCAGTGATAAATTGGTTGCTTGCATGAGGCCCTGGGTTCAATTCCCAGCATTTAAAACAAAAGAAAAGTTCAAGATACCACCTCCCCTCACTCCAAAAGAATATGTTAGACAGGTGTGGTGGCACCTGTGATCCCAGTGGCTTTGGAGGATGAGGCAGGAGAACTGTGGGTTCAAAGCCAGCCTTAGCAACTTAGTGAGGCCTTAAGAAACTCAGTGAGACTCTATCTCTAAATAAAATACAAAAACATGCTGGGGATGTTGCTCAGTGGCTAAGCACCCCTGGGTTCAATTCCCAGTACCAAAAAAAAAAAAAAAAAAAAGAATATGTTAGCTGGAACATGAGACTGATCAAATTATGTGCATGCAAGGATATGGTATAATGAATCCCAGTATTATGTAAAATTTTACTAATAAAAATAAATAAATAGATTGCAATTTTTTACTTGGGGGAAAAAAAGCAATGTATTTTCTTATCGACAACCCCAGAGTAAATCTGTAAATCAGATGGCTGGCATCATAAGTGTATCTGGTGGGTACAAATAATCATTTTCTAGAAACCCATTATTTTGTCAAAAAGCAACATTTCATTAGGTACTATCAGAGCTTGAATAAAATTTCCCAGTAAAATCTCTCCATTCTGGTCCAACGGTGTCATTCAGTGATGGAGCAATTGCCTAGCTCATGTGAGGCTCTGGGTTTGATCCACAGCACAGGGATCTCCCAAATCCTTTAAAGAAACAAGTGGTTCGGTACACAAAGATGTTTGTTAGATAGAAGGAAGGTCACCACAGTGTAAAGGTAACGTGTAAAGCTTGAAATTACTACAGAGAATTAAATAAATTATAATATAAATTATAATAATTTGTTATAGATTTTTATGTAGCCGTCGTTAAGAGATTCTGCAGAAATATATTTACTCACAAGTGGCTTTCTGAGGTAGTAGCATGCAGTGAGAGTGGTCTGTCAGAGATTCCACCACGGGTATGGTCGGGCCAAAAGCACAGAAGGCAATGGTGCAGCCCATCACCCTCTTCTTCAGATGCTTGCAAAATAGGTGCCAATTTCAGGGGTGGTTCTATGAGCAAATGAATATAATGATAAGAGCTGTATCATTGGTTTTGATGAGTACATGAGCATTGTATCAGATGATGAGAACAGATTTATTTTAAAACAGTCAAGAAAACAACTGGGTTGGATCATACTACAAGAAGATAATATTGGGCTGGGTACAGTGGCGCCTGCCTGTAATCCCTGCAGCTTGGGAGGCTAAGACAGGAGGATCTCAGATTCAAAGCCAGCCTCAGTAAAATCAAGGTGCTAAGCAACTCAGTGAGACCCTGTCTCTAAAATAAAATACCAAATAGGTCTGGGGATATGGGCTCAGTGGTCAAGTGTCATGAGTTCAATCCCCAGTACCCCCCCACCCAGAAAAAGAGATAATATTATTCTGTCACAAAGTGCCTCCAACTAGAAATGATAACTGAAAGGCTGGGACTGTAGCTCAGTGGTAGAGCACCCGAATCACACATGTGAGGCACTGGGTTTGATCCTCAGTACCACATAAAAATAAATAAAGACATTGGGTCCAACTACAACTAAATATATATATATATACATATACATATATTTGGTGGAAACATTTTTTTCATATAGTTTTTGTTACCTTTTTGATATTATCAGATGACAATGCTGTGGGGTTGAATTTATTTTAAAAAGTTCTGGGCCAGGACAGTGGCACATGCCTAAATTCAGGAGGCTGAGACAAGACTATCACAAGTTGAAGGCTAGCCTTAGCAACTTAATAAAAAGTAAAAAGAAATGATCATTGCATCCTTTTTGCCTTGATATTAGCCTCTTCAAGGACCCCATTTTTTGGTACAGGGGATTGAAATAGGGGCTTTCACATGCTAGGCAAGTGCTCTACTAACGAGCACCATACCCAGCCAATCCCCCTTGATTTTAGACAGGGTCCACCTGAGTTGCCCAAGCTGGCATCAGATTTGCCATCTTCCTGCCTCAGCCTTTTGCATAGTGGGAATGAGGACACATGTCCTGCAATGACTGGCTGAGACTAGATTTTTCAAAAAACTTTTTCTCAAGGATATCTCTTAAGAAGATACAGGAACAAAACTGTGTCCAGAAAAACAATTTAAAATGTATATTGAAGGCATGTCTCCCACATGAGCTTTTGGAGGACACACAATATCAAACCATGATACACTGGGTAGAGGATTATAGGCTGGTGGGTTTTCCTTTCAACACTTCAAAATTTCACTCAACTCTCTTTCTCTAGCACATTTTAGGAGAAGTCCACTAAGATTCTTATCTTGGCTCCGTATGAGTAAGATGATTTCTTTAAATACCATCTCTTTGGCTTTGATTTTCAGCAATTTGAAAGATGGTAGGTATAGATTTTGGGTATTTGCCTTGTTTGATGTTCTCAGAACTCCCTGTATCTATTACTTCATAAAAGTTTTCTGTCATTATTACTCGAAGTCTTTCCTCAACTCTGTTCTATTTTGCTTCTCCTCCTCCTATTCCAACTCCACGTGTGTTTATCTTTTGCAATTGCCCCGTGGTTCTTAAATTTTCTGTTTCAATTTTTCTTTTCTCTTTGCAATTTTGCCTGAGAAATTTCTTCTGACCTATCTGCAAGTTCACTAATATTCTCCCCAGTCATGTCCAGGGTACTAGTGAGCCCATCAAAGGTGTTAAGCATTCATCTTAGTCATTTTATCTCCAGTCTTTCCTTTTTTTTCTTGTTTACCATTTCCATCATCAGCTTACATTATCTATCTTTTCTTGAATATTCTTGTTCAGCTCTAACCCTCTATAACCCTTAGGATCTCTCATAGTTATTTCAAATCCCTGTCTGATAATTCCCACAGCCTCATCATTTGAGGGTCTCATTCGAATGCTTGCTTTATGTCCTTTCTTCTTGCTTTTTAGTATGTATACCTTATAATTATTTTTGATTGAAAGCTAGACAGTGTACTGAATAATAGGAACTGAGGTAAATAGGCCATTTATTTGGTGAGATTTTGTGCTCATCTGTCTAGAAGTTCAGTCATGTTTAGTGTTTTCTGTTGCCAAAGAGGCCAGAAACTTTCAGATTCCTATAATGTGCTTATTTTCATTTCTTGCCCAGAAAGAATTTGTGTCATCAACTCTTTCATCTCTAATTCTCTAAAGTTGTGCGGAGGCTTTTTGGTATAGTGGCACAGTAGAGAGGAAGGAAGGATTCTGTGGTCTATGATTAGATCATGGTGTTGAGTGAGCCTGTATTGCTGGGGTGTGACTTTCACTGGTGTTTCCTACTTTTCCACCACCACTAGCCCCTTGCAGGAGATAAGAGCCTGGAGTAGGAGAAACGCCTTCCCCCCTTGAGGGACAAGGCTCTGGTGAAATCCTTGTACTTGGAGAGTAGGTTTCTGTTCTGGAGAATGGTTGCTCTTTTCACAATGGTTACCTCCATGTCCAGGATCACTATTCTCAAGGGACCTAAATGTGGTCTGCCCTCTGGGATTCACCAATCAGGGCTCCTTTCCATTATTGGCAGCACCCATCTCAGGCACTGATCCCATGCTCCAACTTCATTCCCTTTCTACTCAGCCCCCTGACTGCAACTCCTCCTGGAGTCACTTGCTTGGTGGTTGGTGGCAAGGACTCTGGAGCCAGACCTCATAAGTCCAAATCACAGCTCTACAACTGTCCAGCAGGGAGACCTTGGGTAGCACTTAGCACCTGGTCACTCAATTTCCCTATCTGTAAAACAAGGAATTGTGGGTTAATTCATGTAAACCACATAGAACAGTGGTTGTGCCACAAAGTGCCCTGTGTGCTGAAGACAGACCACGATATATGCTGATGTAGAAGGGGAAAAGGTACACTCATACACTGCTGGTGGGACTGCAAATTGGTGCCACCCAATCTGGAAAGCAGTATGGAGATTCCTTAGAAAACTTGGAATAGAACCACCATTTGACCCAGCTATCCCTCTCTTAGGTCTATACCTAAATGACTTAAAATCAGCATATTACAGGGACACAGTCACATCAATGTTTATAGCAGCTCAATTCACAATTGCTAAACTGTGGAAACAGCCTGGATGCCCGTCAATAGATGAATGGATAGAGAAACTGTGGTATATATATCTAATGGAATATTACTCAGCATTAAAAGAGAATAAAATTACGACATGTAATGAATGGAGTTAGAGAATATCATGAATATTCAACATTACTAATCACTAGAGAAATGCAATTAAAATCATAATGGGATACCCTCTCGCACCTATTAGAATGGTTATTATCAAAAAGACAAAAGAACCAGTGGCACATGCCTTAATCTCAGGAACTCAGGAGGCTGAGGCAGGAGGATTATAAATTCAAGGTAAACCTCAGCAACTCAGTGAGAGCTGATCTCAAAATAAAAAGTAAAAAGGTCTCCAGATGGCTATCAGGGATAAAGTTCCCCTGGGTTCAACCCCCATCATAAATAAAAGAAAAAGAAAGACAAAAGATTTTAAGTACTGGTCAGGATGTGGAGAAACTAGAATTCTTGTACTATGTTTGGGGGAATGTAAATTAGTACAGTCATTATGGAAATTAGTATGGGAAGTTTCTTTAAAACTTAAAAATAGAGCTCAGTTGGGAGAGTGCTTCCCTTGCATGGACAAGGCCCTGGGTTCAATCCCCAGCACCAAAAAAAAAACAAAAACAAAAAACAAAACTACCCTATGGTCCAGCCAATCGGTGCATGAATGGATACAGAAAATGTGGTTTAGAAATATAAGGGGATACTCTTTAGTCTTTAAAAAAATATAAGGAAATTCTGTCCTTTATGACAAATGAATGAGGCCAAAGGACGTTTTATTGGGGGAAATAGCCACGCACAGGGCAACAATCACATGATCTCACCTACATGTGGAATCTATAAAAGTTGAACTCATAGAAACAGAGAGCAGAATGGTGACTGCCAGGGGCCCAGGAGTGGCTGGGCTGTGGAGGGGGAAGATGCTGGTCCCAGGAGAACAAATTACACTTAGATGAGAGGGATGAGTTTAAGGGATCTATTGTGCAATATAATGACTACAGTTAATAATAACATACAACAGAATGAGTACAGTTGATAATGTTATCTACACTAAAAATGACTCAAAGAGTAGATTTTAAGGGTCCTCACCACAAATAAGAATATGAAGTAATGTATATGTTAAAAAGCTTGACTCAGACGTTCTTCAATGTAACATTTTTCAAATTATGTTATATGCCATAAATATGTACAAATTATTATTAGTATTGTTATTATCATCATCATCAGGGATTGAACCTAGGATTGTTTAACCATTGAGTCACATCCCCAGCTCATTTTATTTTTGAGAGAGAATTACATCATAAATCCCACCATGGAAGTGAGTAAACTGGGAAGATATTTAATTGGTAGATTTCTACCTCCTTCCCCAAACTGGAGCTCTGTTACAACAAAAAGGAAGAAGTGGAGCTAGGATGAGCAATGAGGACTGTTGACTCCAATTAGCACTGGGCCTGAAAGGGGGATGACCATCACCAAACTTCTCCCCATGCCATCTTCACATAATTTATGGCCTCTGTATTAGCCTGCTTTCTGTTGCTCTAACAAAATACCCGAGAACAGATAATTTATAAGGAGGTAAGTTTTATTTAACTCAGTATCCAAGATTTGGCAGCTCCTGCAAGTGATCTCTGGTGAGGGTGTTCACCAGATTGTGTGTCAGAAAACAGGGAGGGACCAATCTGGCTCTTTTGATAACAACTCCCTCTTACAGGAGCAAATGGGGGCCCATGAGAAGTCCATTACTCCCTTGAGAGGGCATCTTGCAGAGTGAATGAGTTACCTCCCACTAGGCCCACCTCTTTCAGGTTCTACCACCTCATCACTGAGGACCAACCCTCCAGCCTTTGAACCTTTGGGACAAACCACATCATATCATCACAAGCTCCAACAAAGCTACCATCATAAGAGCAGGATGTCCCAGTCTACAACATGTGCGTATGTGGGGGATGGGGAAGGTTGATCTCACAAGTCACTGGAAGCAGCCAGAGCCCCCATTCCAGAACCTCTGTGATGTCACTTCTGTTGTCATGGCAGTCTGGGTGCCAACCCAGAAGAGTTCGTTGGTGGCTCCAGTCTGTGAGACTTGGTGGTCTAGCCATGGCCTCTTCACAGAGTATCACGCCCCCAAATGAACCTCCGATCGAATCCTCATGGCTGAAACCAAGCCTGTTTCCAGCTTTTAATGCAATGCTTCTTATTACAATAAGTGGCATCTTCTTCGCCTTTCCGTGAGTCTCCCATGGAAGGTGTCAGTGCCTTAGACACAGAAGAGAAAATAGACAAGGACAGTACAGAGGCAGGGAGGGAAGTGGAGAGAGAGGGTCAGCAGGGGAAGGAGGATATAGAGTTAGAGGGAACCCAATGTGAAAGCACAGAGGTCTGGAGTGCCTGACGCATTTAGGGAACTATGAGAGACTGCTAATGCTGGTGACATTTTGTGGAGTCTCCATGGTCTGTCTCTAACCTGGATATTTAGATCAGTCCTTAAGGCGAGTGAGTCCTACCTCAGGTGAACTAGGCCTTGTGGGGAGCTCTGGGTTTCCCCAGACTAGGACTGAGTCTGGCTCTGGTTTCAGGTGCCGGTGGTTGGCTCAGAATGGGCAGTGGGAATTTGCCGTGGTTTCGGGCCTATTCTTTATACTGTCCTTCTGCAGCCTCATTTTCCTCAACGGGTCAGACCCAGGCATTTTGCACAAAGGTAAGGCCTCAGACCCCTGGAGAAGGAGGTGGTATCCCAAGGGCTGATGCCTATAGGGGTGATTTCAAACATGCTAACCCCCCTCAACCCCACCCCCCGCCCCCGTGGCCTCAGGAGCCCTTCCCTCCATGTCATCATTACTTGGGCCCTGGCACTTCATTTCCCAAGCCACTGAAGTGCGAAAAAACAGAATCCTGGAGGTGTTCCAGCTGCTTTCGAAGCAAGGACTGGGCAGGCTGGCAAGAGAGGCCAGCAGGCCCTTCCAAACCACGCAGTTCACTCCTCCTCCTTCCCATTTTACACACAACTTCAAGCACTGATCACTATTCCAAAAGGGGAGAGCTCTGTATAGAGCTCCTGTGGCTGGACAGCCCTTTCTCTCTGACTGCCGCCCATCTGAGTGGTCAGCTTGCTCAACAGGGACCGGGATTCCCCTGCCCTCCTCCTCCCCACCCTTCTTGTTGCCCAATGATGCCATGGGGCGGCCCCAAGCAGTAGAGTGGTGGAAGGGCCTCCTGCCACTGCCCAAATCTCTTCCCCTGCCAGGCTCCTTAGAAGAGGACCCCAACATTCAATACATAGCACGAGTGAACAACACGGCCTTTCGCCTGCAGTGGTGCTCAAAGTGTTCTTTCCATCGTCCACCCCGGACCCACCACTGTCCCTTCTGTAATATCTGTGTGGAGGTAAGTACTCCTCCTTCCTGTCCACTCACCAACCCATCCCAGGGCACCTGGCCAGGACCAGGAACCTCACATCATATGTGGTCCAGGGGTGGGTATGAGATCATCTTCCCACACTGCTACAAGTGGCTCTCAGCCACTCTTGGTCACTTATATATGTTATTGCCTCCAGTTCTGCACTTGTCCTGAGACGCTGGCCTTGCTTGCACAGGTGCTGACATGCAAAGGGCACCATCTGTGCTGAGCCTGGTGGAGTCAAGGGGAGGAAAGGCAGTGACTGTCCCACTAGCTTGCTGATATTAGATACCCATTACTTTAGGCCGGCTGCTGCCCTGTTCTGGGTATTGTTGCCTGTCCACCTCTGGGTGTCCAATTGAGGGTTTCCTGGGTTCCGAGTGCTCTTCTCTCATGTGCACACCTTGCACGGGTTTCCAAGTACAGAAGGCTGGCTGGGCTAGAAATTCTTCTCATCCTTACCCAGTATCTGAAAAAATACAGCTTCACAGCTTTTCTGTATCCTGCTCAAAGTGACACCAGGCAGGTCTTGTCTCTAGAGACCTCACTCATGACAAACGACCTGATGAGCCATGGCGTCCTAACTGTGCTCTATCCATGGACGTGCTGGTTTCACCCTGGAGATGGGAGCTCACGTGCAGGGCCAAGAGCAGGAGGTCTAGGGGCTGGGTTGAGGGGGGGCCTCAAGATTTGGGGGTATTGGGCTAAGCCAAATAGACCCTCAAGGTCTGCCTTCTCTCCCCTAGGACTTTGACCACCACTGCCTGTGGGTAAACAATTGTATAGGTCAAAGAAATTTCCGCGTATTCGTGCTGCTGCTGGTGTCCCTGTGCCTTTATCTGGTTGTTCTTCTGGCTACCAGTGTGCTTTTTCTCATTCGTACAAGACACATGCCCTTGTCGCTGGACTCAGCCATGGCGTATCCACCCAGTCCCAAGGGCCCACACTGGGAAGAGAATGGGTTGTGGGGAGGGACGGACAGCCAAGGGGCAGGACAGCCAAGAGGTGGGGTTAACCGAGGGAGGGCTGATGTTGTGGGCAGGGCTAAAGGGAGAAGCTACTTGGGAGGACCTATGAAGGACAGATTGAAGGCGAGTGGGGTCAGGGAGATGGGCGTGGTAGGATGGACTATGGAGTTAAGAATCTAGGGAGGCCAAGAAGTGGGGTAATGAAGGTTGAAAAGGGTCAAGTGGGAGGCCAGCATGGTGGGGTGAGGTTTCTCTTGGGTGTGCTGGATTAATTGTCCAGTCCAGGGAGGCAAAAGTGGGTGGGCGGGGCCAGCCAGGGCGGGGCTAATGAGGGCTGTCGGTCGTTGGGCGGGGCCAGGAGAGAACAGTTTGTCTGTTCTTCTTAGCTTGTGTATGCACAGCATCGCAGTAGCTGTACCCGTCTTGGTACTCCTGCTGCCTGTCATTCTGCTCCTGATGATACAGGCTGTGTCGGTGAGCAAGGTAAGCGAGTACTGCAATACCAGACGGTGCGGAGGCATCTTGCATCTTTGGGAATCCGGCACTTTCGGCTGATCTTCACTGCCCTTGGTCCTGATGGTGCCTCATGAGTCCTTCCAGACCCACCCCTTAAGATGCAGCTCAGATCTTTCCTCCCCCTGGAGCTCAGTGGTCATTCTTCCTCGTGGGTGCATTGCATGGAGAGCCTGTTATTTGAGGGATGGGTGCATCCTGCGCTTGTGTTGATAAGAACCCTGCGATCAGAATAACACCAGCAGACACCTAGGGAAACGCTTGAGACGGGGGTCGGTCCTGAGTGGTGTAGCAGCCTGCAAGAAACTGAGTTTGGCGAGGCCAGCATTGTAGAGGAGGACGTGCCACTCTTCCTGTCCTAGGTGTGATTTTGCAAAGGTGGAAGACAGGAGGGTGTTGTCTGTGAGAGGCACACCTTTGCAAAAAGGCAGAGAAACCCGAATGTAGGATGTTAAGGAAATGAGGAAGGAACGATTCTAAATCAAACCCAAGGTGCCAGATAATTTATAAGGAGGAGTCAAGATTAAAAAGCCCCTAAAAGTTGAGCGTGAAATTTAGTTTTGATGAAGTGGAAACCTGGGAGCCATGGTGGGATTTAAAAAAAAAAAACAACAAAAACTCATTTATTGAGGAATAAATTAAAACTGCCAAATTCACCCTTTTAGTCTAGGATACGGGATTTTGACAACTGGATACTGTCCTGCATTCTCCAGCATGATCAAGTTTAGGCAGTTTCTTTACTCCAGAATATCCTTTCATTCACCTGTTGTTGTCAGTCTCTCTCCCTATGTCCTTCTGGTTTTTCTTTTTTTCCAGGATCACATGTAAATGGAGTCATTGCCTTCTTTTCTCTGGCTTTATTTATTTAGGACAATTTGAGATTCATCCATGTTGTCGCTCATACCAGTATTTTATTTCTTTTATTGCTGTGTAGAAGCGTATGGATGCCCTATAGATTGTTTATACATTCATCAATCCATGGATTTTTTACATTATGTCTAGTTTTTGCCAGTATTTTTGTTTGTTTTATTTTGTTTGTTTCATACTAGAAATTGAACCGGGGGGTGTTTAATCACTGAGGCACATTCCTAGCACCCCTCAAATTATGTATAATTTTTTTTTTTTAATTTTGAGACAGGGTCTCACTAAGTTGCCTAGCGCATCACTAAGTTGCTGAGGCTGACTTTGAACTTGCCATCCTCTTGCTTCAGGCTCCCAAGCCTCTGGGATTATAGGTGTGGTCCACTATGCCTAGCTAGTTTGGGGTAGTTATAAATAAAGCTGCCCCAAACATTGATGCACAGGCATGTGAACATAAGTTTTCATTTTTGTTGAATAAATTCTTAAGGGTGGCATTGCTGAGTCATAAGGTAAACACGTGTGGAACTTTGTAGGAAATTGCCAAATTTGTCTTCCAAAACAACTGTAAGGTTTCTAAATTCTACCAGCAATGTTGGGAACTCCAGTTGCTTCACATCCTCACCAACATTTCACACTTTTTTTTTTCAAATATATTTTAGGTATCAGTTGACCTTTTATTTATTTATATGCAGTGCTAAGAATCGAATTCAGTGCCTCACACACACTAGGCAAGCATTGTACCACTGAGCCACAACCCCAGCCCCTCACACTGTCCTTTGTTATTTTGTTTTGACTTTTAATCAAACCTGTCTTATTAAATGAGTCGTAGTATTTCATTAAGGTTCCAGGTTGTGTTTTCCTAATGAGTAATGATGTTGAGCCTATTTTCATGTCTGTTTGGCCTTCATTAGGTCTTTGGTAAAATGTTTACTCCTGGCAGGGCACAGTGGCGCACACCTGTAATCCCAGCAGCTTGGGAGGCTGAGACAGGTGGATTCCGAGTTCAAAGCCAGCCTCAGCAAAGCGAGGCACTAAGCAACTCTGTGAGAACCTGTCTCTAATAAAATACAAAAAAAAATGGACTGGGGACGTGGCTCAGTGGTTGAGTGTCCCTATATTCAATCCGTGGTACCCACTCCCCCCAAAAGCGTTTACTCCAATCTTTTGCCCATTTGAAAAAACGGTTGTTTTCTTATTGAGTTTTAAGAGTTTTCTACATCAGATTCAGATCTAGGTTTTGCACATCTCTTCTTGCAATCTGTGACTTGTCATTCCATTTTCTTCATAGCATCTTCCCAAGAGCAGGAGTCCTTAGTGTTGTTTTTCTAGGACTAGGGGTTGAATCAGGGGTGCTCAACCACTGAGTTCTCCCTCAGCATTTTGTGGCTGTTGTACATTCTACATAGAAAATTGTCATCTGTGAAGAACAGTTTCATTACCTTCTTTCCAATCTGTGTATCTTTATTGCTTTTTCTTTTTAGTGTTGAATAGGAATGATAGGGGTGGGCATCTCTGCCCTGGGATTCCTTTAGTATGGCAATCTCTTGACTAAAGGCTCTTTCAGTAAGACTGGTGGGCAGCATCAGTGGGGGAGGGGACGCTGCAGACCCCGAGACAGTGAACAGACAGAGGAGCCTACCTGCTCATCACCTCCCATCCTTTTAGTCCCCAGCCCACCACTGCCATATCTGGTCCTCCTCCCACCTGAGACTCTGTGCTTGGCCCTTATTCATCAGCCCTGTGGTCTGCCTTTACTTTGAGCTTGACCTTTACTGCTTTGTGTACTGAAGGCCTTCAGCCCAGATTTTCCTGGGCCATGTGATTTTTGACTAGGAAACTATGATGGGGCCTCCCCACTGCCCCTGTCCTCCCAGATAGTGAAATTCAGTTAAGGCATAATTTTAGAAAAAAAAATGAGAGGTGGGGAAATGAAGTGGGAGTGGGGTGGTGACATTGTCTTTGGAGCAATTGAGCAGCACAAGGAAGAGTTTAAAAGGTATCTGAAAGGGGCTGTGGTTGTAGCTCAGTGGCAGAGAACTTGCCTAGCATGTGTGAGGCACTGAGTTTGATCCTCAGCACCCCATACAAATTAAAAAAAAATAATAAGGTCTATCAACAACTAAAAAATATTTTTTTTAAAAAAGGGGGGTGTGTGGAAGGATGAGGTAAGAGGACAGGTGTGGCCAATGGAGACAGAACAAGGATCTTGCACAGGGAGGCACAGGATGATGAGGAGCCCTGAGAAGGCAGGAGAAAGGAGTGCAGTGTCAGCACTGTCTGCGGAGAGCTGCTCACAAGTGGGTCAAGGGAGGTCACTCTTCCTAGGAGCATAGGAAGGCAGGAGGCCCTGGGTCACTCTTGGGCTCCCCTGCCCTTAGAATCTTGCTCCAGGCCTGGGCTGAGCCCTGGCTAAGCTGACTGACTTAGGAGGAGTCACTGGGAGATGGCCTTGCCCAGTCCTGCTGATTCTGAGCTCCTCTTCCCATCCCCATCTCCCTCCAGGGCAAATCACTCCGGAACAACAACCCCTTCGACCAGGGCTGTGCCAACAACTGGTATTTGACCATTTGTATGCCAGTGGGACCCAAGTGAGTTGGTAAACTGAAGGCTCAAGTGGTGGATCTCTGGGGCTGGTGGGAGTGGGGTGAGATAAAGCTGGGTTTTCTTCTTTGGTCCCTGACCCCAGCTCCCAGGCCCTGTCACCCATTGTCCTTTCCTTTGGGGTTTTCTCCAGGGCACTCTGGGAGCCTCTGGGAACGTCCCTATTCATTGCCCTTCTAGGTTCTTGCCCTAAGAAATGGAGTAGAGGGGAAATGCAGCCTGGATGAGACTCCTGGCTGGGAACCCTGGGCTCTGTGCTTTCCAAGCTGAGGGTGAGGGTGGTCAGGGGGCCCAGGCCAAGGTGGGTAGTGACTCCCTGCATTTGGTCTATCACGCCCCAGGTACATGTCTGCAGCTACTTGGATGCAGCAGGCGGAAGGCACGGAGTGGGACCCTGAGCAAGGGGACCCAGTGCACACACGGTTCTCGCCACAATATTCCCGTCAACACTGTCCCACAGAGCTCCCTGGGCCCACATCTCCAACACATGGGCAGGGCCCCCCAGGGAGTGGCGAGGCTGCAGCTTTACAGGAGGTGAGGAATAGTGGGTGTGCATTGGGAGAAGGATGTCTGTGGGTCACACATGTGTTGGGGGAGGCTCCTGAGGTTGGGCTGGCCCTGAAGCTGAAGCACATGGAGCTTAAGGAACGGAAATATGAACCTGAGTGTGCGGGTTCCAGGTTTCAGAGTACTCCCAGGTGTTGCTGAATAGACAAAGAGAAAAGACTGCACCACTAATTTGCTAGTTGGCCTTGGCCAGTCCCTTACCTTTCTAGGCCTCAGTTTCCTCAGTTATTAATGAGGACTGAGACTAGTAATTTATGTTTTAAAGGAGATTCTTTTTTGTGGGGGAGGGGGACAGGGAATTGAACTCAGGGCACTCGACCCCTGAGCCACATCCCCAGCCCTATTTTGTATTTTATTTAGAGACAGGTTCTCACTAAGTTACTTAGTGCCTCACTTTTGCTGAGGCTGGCTTTGAACTTGTGATCGTCCTGCCTCAGCCTCCCAGGCCACTAGAATTATAGTCATGTGCCACTGTGCCTGGCTCTTTATTTTTTTTTTTATGGAAATTTGTACTTGAAATCCCATGTGAAATGTATGAAGTGGAGCATTAGGAGTGCAGTAGGGTAGATAACCCATGGTGCCCACCAAGGGCCCTTGCATTACTTGGGGTACCAGCCCTCTCCTTTGTCCTGTCTCCTGGGGCCCAAGCCATGACTGTGAACTGCAGGGTAGAAGCTAGAAAGAACACCCATGTATTGACTTATGTGTTTAGATTTCCATCAGCCCGATGCCGCAGCAAAAAGCCCACAGAGAAGACTTGGCCTCCCATCCACGAGCCTCTCACTCACCCATTCACACTGCTGGATACCAGGACATCTGAACTTCACCTTTTGAGCCTCCATGTGGAGGCCTCTCGTAGCTGAGCCCTCAATCACTCCCCTATTGGGAGTGCTAAGACTTCCATTCCTGTTGTACATTTGTAAATAGTTTTTACTTCTTCCTATGGCTGCTCTGTCTGTTTGTTCTAGGTTTAGAGAAGCGGTGTTTCCTGGGGATGTAGGGAGGCTCTGAGGGGTTGGAACAAAGCCCTCTTGGAAGGGAAAGATCCTTGCTCTCTGAGAACCCAAGCTAGGGAACCAACATTGTCTAGCTCATTGACCTTGAGCAAGACACTTGTCATTTCTCTCATCCTTAAAATGTGGCAACAGTAATAATCACAGTGACTGACCTGGCTGGCTTCCTGGCAAGGGCTGGAGATGGGAGGAGAGAAAACCCCCAGCTAGCACTAGGGATGGAGCAAGCCCTGTCCTGCAGCATCCCTGTCTGACTACAGGGGGTGCCAGCTGCCCAGGAATTTGAAAACCAAGTCTGGCCCAGCCCTCTAGTGGGAGGTGAGCCAGCCTGAGTCAGTCTGGAGCCCCCTCCTGGGCGCCTCCTCCCCAGATGTGGGAGGGTGGGGGCATTCATCCTGCATCTCTCCTGCAACTGTGTCCCACCCTGGTCCCTTCCCCCTGAGGTGCATCAGGTGCTGGTTCTGGTCCTGTCCCTGGGGTAGACTCAGGAATTTTGAGTCTGCAGGCCCCAGAGTGTTGGGCAGGGGGCACATCAAACCGTGTGTCTGTTAGTCTCCAGAGTGTGATCTTGGGACTGGGAATAATATCACCTTCGTAGTAGGTTGTTGGAGGAGGAGGTGAGGTGTTTCATCTAGTGCACAGCAGGCAAGCAATGGATGCAGCTGGAATGATTTATGGTTATTTTCTCCACTAGTTGGGCGACCCAACCATGTCAGAATTTCCAGAGTACTATTAGTGGTTGTGGGGCTCTCTGAATTTGTATCAAGGACCCCGTATCATCTTGCCACATGAAGCATCAGGACAGACAAACTATACTGCTTCTTTCCATACTAGTATCTGGGTGAAACCATCTTGTGTGATAAAGGTGGAGGCAAAAGGATGTCACCCAAGGGGTCAGATGCATGTCCCTAGGGTGTGTGTGTGTGTGTGTGTGTGTGTGTGTGTGTGTGTGTGTGAGAGAGAGAGAGAGAGAGAGAGAGAGAGAGAGAGAGAGAGAGAGAGAGTATGCACATGTTTGGTATGAGCTCATCCTCGGGGGTGTGTTCGCCCAGCCCCTTATCCTTTCTGACCAACTTTAGGAGGTGGGTGACCTATGATGCAGGATGTGTCTCCAAGTCTCCAGACCACAAAGTCCCACGACAAGACTGCTCTTCCCTCTTCCTTTCCTCCTCAACCTCTCCTGGGAAGCCCAGGCCCAGCCCCACCCGCCTGCCCTGGCTTGAACTCCAACACTTCTCATCCCCTTTCCCTGTCCCAATATCTATCTCCCTGGGCTCAAGTCCTTTTGGGGCTTAAGGCTTTTCTCAAATCTTATTCCTGCTCACTTCCTCTGTCTGGGAAGCCCAAGTTCATGGGCACATGGCAGAGAAAGAGGGGAGGAGTCCCTGTGCCCAGGTTTTAGTGCCTGTGAACCTGTGTGTGCAGTAGGGATGGCTCAACCCTGCTAACCAACAGGGGGAAAGGCCGAGTGGGGAAGCCAGAGGCTCCCAAGCTCATTCCCAAAGGACAGCCCTCCCAATAAACTGGATCTGAGTGAGGGAGGAGAGAGGTGGTCCAGGAGCCTGGGCCAAGGCCTGGATGTGCATCATGGAACTGCCTGGGTGGGGGAGTGCTGGAGGGAGTCCAGCTCCAAGCGGGGCCCAGAAGGCCAGGCCCCAGTCTCTGAGGAGTTCATGCTGCCTCCTCCAGCCCCGCTGGCTGTCCCCCTGCCATCCTGCCTATCCCCCTGCCATCCTGCCTGGTTCAGGTCT
Organism: Callospermophilus lateralis; assembly: GCF_048772815.1. Lineage (NCBI taxonomy): Eukaryota > Metazoa > Chordata > Mammalia > Rodentia > Sciuridae > Callospermophilus > Callospermophilus lateralis. The sequence goes on along the minus strand of NW_027512846.1, from coordinate 2,438,488 downwards.
GCACTCATTGGCTCCCTGCCTTCAGGTATACAGGGCCTCACTCAGTCTCAGGCAAGGGCCTTTTAAGTCCTAAGCTAGATGTGACACATCTCCTTGACAATCTGGTCCTCAGTTTCCCCACTAGAAAAGGATGTAATTTCCCTCAGATTCTCAAAAGAGGACATGGCCTTTCCAAAGGCAAAGACTTCCTGCTCTGGGATGAAGATTTTAGGTGTGTCCGCCCCCTGCCCCCAGCCTAGGATTCCTAGGATTTCCTTAAGAAAGACCCTTGGATCAGGCTCATTGCTTCTTGAGCATTAAGTGGGACATAGAACATTCCTTCCTTTGACGTCCTCCACCATACCCTCTACCCTAAGCCTTGGGCCAGTCTTGTGACTCCTTGCCAAGTTGAGAGGACGCAACTTGGCTACACCCCCTTCCCTTTTTGCCCCCTTCTCATTTCTGCTGAATGTGCCCTTGATTCTCAGACATGCCCCACCCAATCCTTGGCCCATGGATAAGGCAAGGGGTGTTATAGGGGACCAGTTATGGGGCCCACTGTCCACCTACCCAGGAAACTCTGCCATCCCTGGGCCAGAGCCAAGAAATGGCCCCCACGCCTGCAGGGCTACCAGGTGCCCACAAGCTCCTAGAACCGTAATGCCAGATTCATGGGACCCCAATAGACCTCCAGGAGTCGAATCTGATGCAATTACACAAGAGTCTTTATTGCAGGCTCCCGCCTGGACTCTCAACCGTTTACAATACAGCGTTCCTGAGTAGTGAGTCCCAACCCTTAGTTAGTGAGAATTTATAGGTTTTGGGGGATACACTATGCATCACAACATCACACAGAAAATCATTTTATACCGCGGGAAAATCAAACAACAATTCTTAACATTGATGAGCACATTCACTGGCCGGAACAAGTTGGGTAAGGGTAGTGGGTGAATTCAAATGGTGGATATATTTGAACTGATTGGTTTAGGCCCGGAAGGGTTGCAAGAGTCTCTATGCCAAACTGCAGGGTTGCCTAATCATGTTATACATCACGGAAACTACTGGGAGGTCACCTGACATTTCAGATATTTTTCCTGTCTCCTGCTGATTGGTGGTTGCTAGGGGGTTGCTATGGGTCCTCACCTAGCTTAACTGAGTCAGGGTCACCTAGCACCACAGATCCCTTTTGTTAAACAACTCAGCAGGGTGGGTATGTGCCTAAGAACCTTCTGTGGGTTTTTCCAAGGACAAGAGTCATGCCCCCTCCCTCTGGACAGGCCTTGAGGTAGAAGCTGATTTCTCAAAAATGGAGTCACATCAGTTTCTCAGAACCTGGGATGGAGAGCCTAGCATCTCCAGACCTTTCCTCATGGGCCTCTTGGGAAGTCAGGGCATATAGGATGAGACTCAACCTAGTCACCCAGCTCTGCCGCCAACTAATGTGCCACAGGAGAATCCGTCTTCCCTTTGCTAAAACTTGGAGTCCTCAAGGTAATCATAGATATCACACTGAGGGTCACAGACTCTTAAGTCTTTAGGGAGGGTAGGGACTCAGGGATACCTCATCCAGCTGTCTGCCACCCCCAGTTTTGCAGATGGGGCTCTTAGGTCCTGCAGAGGGAAGAGTTTGCCCAAGATAACCTGGTGGCATCAGCCTGATGGCTTTCTCTGGTTCCCAGGGGACCACTCTCATTCCTGCTTCCAGGGCCATTCCAGCAGGGGAAGGGCTTGGACAGTGACCACAGGGCCCCACTCTCTAGGCAAACTTAGAGCTGGCAGTGAAGTTCAGCACAGGGCTCTCTACTGAAAATGCGGCCAGTTTGAACCCCTCTCCAACCCTGCACTGTGCCCATAGTGCTCCTGCTGCCTCTGGCTCAGCCCTGTCCTGCTCTGCCCTGAGGGCCCCACCCAAGAAGGCCTGCAAGTGGCTGAGGGTGAGGCAAGGCTAGGACCCCTGGGGCAGAGGAGCTGGTTGTCTGAGGAAGTGGGGGTGTCCTGCCCCTTTTACACACTTTAGAATTCCTTTGTTCTCATGCCTTCACTTCCTCACAACCTGCTTACTTGACCTAAAAGATGGAGTGATCCAAGGGCCAGAAGGAAGTGGATCAGGGGTCCTGGCAAGAAGGGAGCAGCCTAGGAGGCATTCATTAACAGCCCCTACAACTCCCTGCAGGGAGGAATAATCCCTGGAGGCTGGTAACCTTGGCAACAGGTGGAAAAGGGGAAGTGCTCTAGAGGTATTAACATTTTATTACTTTTCCTTTCAAACCAGCCTCCATCTTTCTGATCTGACCCATTATTTATTACTTGCACTGTCCTTTTGTCCCCATCAACAACACTTTCTGAATATGTGTCCTATGAAGACAATGAAATTTGATTCCACGTGTACAGACCACTGATTACTTCAATTTTCCTTACTTCCAATCACCTCTCCCCGTACCTTCGACCTCCCTGCTTCGTTATCATAAATATCCCTAAACCTTATGGGGGAGAGATCTGAGACTTGATCTGTCTTCTGGCTTGGCTGCCTCCTAAATAAACCTTTTCTCGTTTGCAAAACTGGTCATTTTGAGATAGTAATTTGGGAAGACAGAGAGACATACTAAGTGTCAAAAGCAGCGCAATACACCGCTAAATGTGAAAGGCTCCCTCCAACACTTGCAACTTTGAGGGCAATGTGCAAAGGAGGGTGTAAAATTGTGTAGCTCTACCCTGCCTCCACCTCTAGACCAGCCCCTAGCTATCCTCCCTCTGCAAATACTAACACCCTATACCAACAGGTTGCTGTCTGTCTCTCTGGAGATAGCCTGCTTTTCCCCAAAGGGGTCTCTCTCTTAAGATAAGCCCCCATTCTTCCTTGAATATGTATCTACTTCACAAATAAACCTCTGTCTCTGCCTTTGACTGGTGCATGGTAAAATTCTTTTCTGTCATGTCTGCAAGAACCCTGCTGGCCCTGAGTCAAGTTCTCCCTTTCTCTGGAAACTTCTCAGACGATTCTTCAGAGAAATATCTTCTCCTGTGACAGGTTCAGTGATTGGCATGCCATCTATGGGAGGCGGGTGGCCAGGACCATGCCTAATTCAGTAACTGACTGTCATGGAGAAGAGATCTCTTCCAAGAAGGGCAGCAAAGAATTTCAGCATGAGTCTGGCAAAGGCAGAGACAAAGGTTTATTTAGAAAGTAGATACACATTTAAGGGAGAATGCCATCTGTCTCAAGAGTGAGAAGCCCCTCCTGGAGTTGGAGGTCCAACATTTGTAGAAGGGCCATAGTCAGGGACAGGACTGAGGTGGAGACAGGGTGGAGCTGCACAATTGTAAGCTCAGTTTTCCCTGAGTTTATGTATTTCCCTCATTTTACAAGGACATGAGCCAAGAGCCTGTCAAGATTTTAACACAGTGACTCCCACTGCTTGCCTGTCCTCAAGCTTGTCTCTTTTGTCTAAAGAAAACACAGAGACCAAGCTAGAATTTCATAGGACCAAGCAAATGGGGAAAGGGCCGAGAAAGGAGTGCAGGTTTGGGGTTTGGGGAAGGAATACTGAGAAGATAGCTCTGGCTGTCTCCCTATTCATTCGTACCTACTCCCTTTCTTGCAGTTTTGGAGAGAATACAGGTATGGGGGAAGGCGGCAAAAGGGGTGGGGGGAGGCTTTCTTTTTGCCCCAGTGGTATCTGAAGAGCCAAAGTGGGCAGCAGGACAGAAGCTGACTCTCTTGCCTAGCTGACTCACAGTTTTTATTATTTGATTGCTTGTTTTCTTTTGGCTGACTATACCTACCCTCAATTTTGCCTAAACACACACACTGGCTCATTAATTTAGAGGCATATGCTGAATACCCACCAGTGACAAGAGTAAGATGTGACCCCGTGCTCATTGTTCACAGACCTAGAAAGGGAGATGGACACTTAAAGAGTTAGTAAAAAAGATGAAAAGTGCCAAAACAAGTAGGACTGTCTGTGAATGTATTAATCATACCTTTATATTCTGCTTTTTGTTGTTATTGTTGTAGTTTTTAAATAAGGGACTGCTTCTTTGGGGTTATCCATTTCCTAAAGACAGTAAAAAACTGCCTAAGGCACACCTCTTATATGCATACCAACCACTGGGGGTGGGGGCTATACTTCTAACCTCTTCTTTTAGCAAGCTCTTAATGTTCCCTTTACCTAATTGCCCCAGGGCCAGGTACCAGATTGCAAGAGACATTCCTAAATGCTGCAGCCTGTTGGAGTTAGCCAAACCAAACAATTCAAAACTTATGCTCCTTTACCCAGTCCTTCCCTTAAAAACCACAATAAAGGCTCTGACCTTGTTTTCTGACTGACCTGGTATTTCCCTGTGTGCTCCCCATTCACAGCCTGCAGTGCCTTCTGTTTGTAGGGATCAGTAGTATAAGTCCCTTCTTCCTTCATGACAGTACTTTCTTTGTCTATGTGACTTAACACACATTTCAAACAATCCTGGGATTGGGTATGATGGTGCATACCAGTAATCCCAGCAGTTCAGTAGGCTGAGACAGGAAGATAACAAGTTCAAAGCCACCTCAGCAATTTAGCAAGGCCCTGTCTCAAAATGAAAAATAAAAAAAAAAGGCTGGGGATGTATGATACACTCAATGATTAAGTGCCCTTGGGCTCAATCCATGGTGTCCAAACAACCAAGGGGAAAAAAAAAAACAACCACCACCATTTCTGGTTACACTTAAAACAGTGAATACCTATATCTCCCCTACTATTTTGTTTAGTATAAACAAACATAACTAGATAAGAGTTTGTTCCCCACATGGGTTCTGTTTCATCATTCTCAGAGCAAAGAGTCTACTTATTGGTTTATGAACTACCTTAGTATTCCTGGGATGCTAAAATAAAAAATAACAAATTTATTCCTCACAGTTCTGGGGACTGGAAAATGTAAGGTCATGGTACCAGCTTTCCTGATTCATAAATAACTTCCTGCTGTGTCCTCACTTACTGAAAGGGGCAGATAAGCCCCCTTGGCTTATTTTGAAGAACACTATCCCATTTTTAAAGATAGTAATCTCTGGCAATAGGCATGCACTGTATACAGGAATATAGGGCTCTGCCCTCATGACTTCATCATCTCCCATAGGTCCCACTTCCTGATGCCATCCCCTTGGAGGCTTAGAAATTCAACATATGAATTTGGGGGTTGGAAGCAGGAATACAAACATTCAGACCATAGCAAGAATTTTTGTTTAAGAAACTGGGTGGGGGCCTGGGGCTGAAGCTCAGTGGTAGAGCGCTTGCCTCACCCGTGTGAGGCACTGGATTTGATCCTCAGCACCACATTAAAAAATAAATTCATAAACAAAAATATTGTCTCCATCAACAACTAAAAGAAAGAAAGAAAGAAAGAGGGGCTGTGGATGTGGCTCAAGTGGTAGCGTGCTCACCTGGCATGCTCGGTGTTCTGGGTTCGATCCTCAGCACCACATGCAAATTAAAGATGTTGTGTCCGCTCAAAAAAAAAACTATAAAATAAATATCAAAAAATTCTCTCTCTCTCTCTCTCTCTCTCTCTCTCTTTAAAAAAAGAAAGAAAGAAACTGGGTGGGATTTGGAGGCGGTTGCTGGGGAATTTTGAGGAATTAGGAATATCCTATATGTAATGAATTCTTAGTAAGTTTCAAACAAAAACCAGGTAGTCTGACAACTTCTGAATATCAAAGAAAACTATCCATTTCTTGAACTTCAATTGCCAGGCTCCTCTGTGTTTGCAAAGTATCTTTGTAGCTAATCTGTCATTACTCACATTACTGATAATAGTTGAGAGATGCTATAAGACTCACTTGGCTTGAAATACCGTGGCCAATAACCTGGGTTTCCTCCTACTCTATTTGGTATAAATTGCCTAGTTATAGCCTCTATCAAAGGGTAATTTAAGTTATCTGGCAGGGGAGAAATGTCTCTCTTTGATGATTTGCAGCTGTTGAAGATTTCTAGTAACTAGCTTGACATAGAAATGTGGGGATGTTTCTCAAGAAATATCAGCTTAGAGGGCTGGGGTTGTGGCTCAGTGGTAAAGTGCTCGCCTAGCATGCAGAAGGCACTGGGTTCCATCTTCAGAAGCCTGTACAAAAAATTTCCCTGTAACACATGTACCAAAATACAATCTTCTACTTTTGTCAATCCTTAACATCTACCTCTCTGAATTTTCATGAATTTCTATTTTACAATGGTAATTATTTTATATACACTGGCAGCAACATACAATAAAATATTTATTTATTTTTTAGTACCGGGGATTGAACCCAAGGGCATTCAACCACTGAGCCACATCCCCAGCCCTATTTTGTGTTTTTATTTAGAGACAGGATCTCACTGAGTTGTTTAGTGCCTTGCTTTTGCTGAGGCTGGCTTTGAACTCTCGTTCTCCTGTCTCAGTCTCCCCGGCTCTGCTAGGATTACAGGCACGTGCCACTACACCTGGCTCAAAATACTTGGTATTAAAAAGAAAAAAAAAAAAAAACTTTCTTCTTCCTCTTGCAGAGAAGCCACATAACCCAGATATTGAATCCTGGTGTACTATAAATCTGAATTTCAATCTTAGGTCTTTCCCATATTTGCTGGTTGTCTCATCTTGTTAAATATGACCAGAGCCAGTTCATTACTCTGCGAAACACCTGTCCTACAGAAATTTTGAGTGAAAATATACTTAAAGTTCCAGACACATAAAATACTGGATTTCTCATGATACCCAGCCATTAGGTCGTGTCCAAAAGATAGACCTATTAAAAATAATGCTCAAGGGCTGGGGATGTACCTCAGTGATAAATTGGTTGCTTGCATGAGGCCCTGGGTTCAATTCCCAGCATTTAAAACAAAAGAAAAGTTCAAGATACCACCTCCCCTCACTCCAAAAGAATATGTTAGACAGGTGTGGTGGCACCTGTGATCCCAGTGGCTTTGGAGGATGAGGCAGGAGAACTGTGGGTTCAAAGCCAGCCTTAGCAACTTAGTGAGGCCTTAAGAAACTCAGTGAGACTCTATCTCTAAATAAAATACAAAAACATGCTGGGGATGTTGCTCAGTGGCTAAGCACCCCTGGGTTCAATTCCCAGTACCAAAAAAAAAAAAAAAAAAAAGAATATGTTAGCTGGAACATGAGACTGATCAAATTATGTGCATGCAAGGATATGGTATAATGAATCCCAGTATTATGTAAAATTTTACTAATAAAAATAAATAAATAGATTGCAATTTTTTACTTGGGGGAAAAAAAGCAATGTATTTTCTTATCGACAACCCCAGAGTAAATCTGTAAATCAGATGGCTGGCATCATAAGTGTATCTGGTGGGTACAAATAATCATTTTCTAGAAACCCATTATTTTGTCAAAAAGCAACATTTCATTAGGTACTATCAGAGCTTGAATAAAATTTCCCAGTAAAATCTCTCCATTCTGGTCCAACGGTGTCATTCAGTGATGGAGCAATTGCCTAGCTCATGTGAGGCTCTGGATTTGATCCACAGCACAGGGATCTCCCAAATCCTTTAAAGAAACAAGTGGTTCGGTACACAAAGATGTTTGTTAGATAGAAGGAAGGTCACCACAGTGTAAAGGTAACGTGTAAATCTTGAAATTACTACAGAGAATTAAATAAATTATAATATAAATTATAATAATTTGTTATAGATTTTTATGTAGCTGTCGTTAAGAGATTTTGCAGAAATATATTTACTCACAAGTGGATTTCTGAGGTAGTAGCATGCAGTGAGAGTGGTCTGTCAGAGATTCCACCACGGGTATGGTCAGGCCAAAAGCACAGAAGGCAATGGTGCAGCCCATCACCCTCTTCTTCAGATGCTTGCAAAATAGGTGCCAATTTCAGGGGTGGTTCTATGAGCAAATGAATATAATGATAAGAGCTGTATCATTGGTTTTGATGAGTACATGAGCACTGTATCAGATGATGAGAACAGATTTATTTTAAAACAGTCAAGAAAACAACTGGGTTGGATCATACTAAAAGAAGATAATATTGGGCTGGGTACAGTGGCGCCTGCCTGTAATCCCTGCAGCTTGGGAGGCTAAGACAGGAGGATCTCAGATTCAAAGCCAGCCTCAGTAAAATCAAGGTGCTAAGCAACTCAGTGAGACCCTGTCTCTAAAATAAAATACCAAATAGGTCTGGGGATATGGGCTCAGTGGTCAAGTGTCATGAGTTCAATCCCCAGTACCCCCCCACCCAGAAAAAGAGATAATATTATTCTGTCACAAAGTGCCTCCAACTAGAAATGATAACTGAAAGGCTGGGACTGTAGCTCAGTGGTAGAGCACCCGAATCACACATGTGAGGCACTGGGTTTGATCCTCAGTACCACATAAAAATAAATAAAGACATTGGGTCCAACTACAACTAAATATATATATATATATATATATATATATATATATATATATATATATATATATATATACATATATTTGGGGGAAACATTTTTTTCATATAGTTTTTGTTACCTTTTTGATATTATCAGATGACAATGCTGTGGGGTTGAATTTATTTTAAAAAGTTCTGGGCCAGGACAGTGGCACATGCCTAAATTCAGGAGGCTGAGACAAGACTATCACAAGTTGAAGGCTAGCCTTAGCAACTTAATAAAAAGTAAAAAGAAATGATCATTGCATCCTTTTTGCCTTGATATTAGCCTCTTCAAGGACCCCATTTTTTGGTACAGGGGATTGAAATAGGGGCTTTCACATGCTAGGCAAGTGCTCTACTAACGAGCACCATACCCAGCCAATCCCCCTTGATTTTAGACAGGGTCCACCTGAGTTGCCCAAGCTGGCATCAAATTTGCCATCTTCCTGCCTCAGCCTTTTGCGTAGTGGGGATGAGGAGACATGTCCTGCAATGACTGGCTGAGACTAGATTTTTCAAAAAACTTTTTCTCAAGGATATCTCTTAAGAAGATACAGGAACAAAACTGTGTCCAGAAAAACAATTTAAAATGTATATTGAAGGCATGTCTCCCACATGAGCTTTTGGAGGACACACAATATCAAACCATGATACACTGGGTAGAGGATTATAGGCTGGTGGGTTTTCCTTTCAACACTTCAAAATTTCACTCAACTCTCTTTCTCTAGCACATTTTAGGAGAAGTCCACTAAGATTCTTATCTTGGCTCCTGTATGAGTAAGCTGATTTCTTTAAATACCATCTCTTTGGCTTTGATTTTCAGCAATTTGAAAGATGGTAGGTGTAGATTTTGGGTATTTGCCTTGTTTGATGTTCTCAGAACTCCCTGTATCTATTACTTCATAAAAGTTTTCTGTCATTATTACTCGAAGTCTTTCCTCAACTCTGTTCTATTTTGCTTCTCCTCCTCCTATTCCAACTCCACGTGTGTTTATCTTTTGAAATTGCCCCGTGGTTTTTAAATTTTCTGTTTCAATTTTTCTTTTCTCTTTGCAATTTTGCCTGAGAAATTTCTTCTGACCTATCTGCAAGTTCACTAATATTCCCCCCAGTCATGTCCAGGGTACTAGTGAGCCCATCAAAGGTGTTAAGCATTCATCTTAGTCATTTTATCTCCAGTCTTTCCTTTTTTTTCTTGTTTACCATTTCCATCATCAGCTTACATTATCTATCTTTTCTTGAATATTCTTGTTCAGCTCTAACCCTCTATAACCCTTAGGATCTCAATCATAGTTGTTTCAAATCCCTGTCTGATAATTCCCACAGCCTCATCATTTGAGGGTCTCATTCGAATGCTTGCTTTATGTCCTTTCTTCTTGCTTTTTAGTATGTATACCTTATAATGATTTTTGATTGAAAGCTAGACAGTGTACTGAATAATAGGAACTGAGGTAAATAGGCCATTTATTTGGTGAGATTTTGTGCTCATCTGTCTAGAAGTTCAGTCATGTTTAGTGTTTTCTGTTGCCAAAGAGGCCAGAAACTTTCAGATTCCTATAATGTGCTTATTTTCATTTCTTGCCCAGAAAGAATTTGTGTCTTCAACTCTTTCATCTCTAATTCTCTAAAGTTGTGCGGAGGCTTTTTGGTATAGTGGCACAGTAGAGAGGAAGGAAGGATTCTGTGGTCTATGATTAGATCATGGTGTTGAGTGAGCCTGTATTGCTGGGGTGTGACTTTCACTGGTGTTTCCTACTTTTCCACCACCACTAGCACCTTGCAGGAGATAAGAGCCTGGAGTAGGAGAAACGCCTTCCCCCCTTGAAGGACAAAGCTCTGGTGAAATCCTTGTACTTGGAGAGTAGGTTTCTGTTCTGGAGAATGGTTGCTCTTTTCACAATGGTTACCTCCATGTCCAGGATCACTATTCTCAAGGGACCTAAATGTGGTCTGCCCTCTGGGATTCACCAATCAGGGCTCCTTTCCATTATTGGCAGCACCCATCTCAGGCACTGATCCCATGCTCCAACTTCATTCCCTTTCTACTCAGCCCCCTGATTGCAACTCCTCCTGGAGTCACTTGCTTGGTGGTTGGTGGCAAGGACTCTGGAGCCAGATCTCATAAGTCCAAATCACAGCTCTACAACTGTCCAGCAGGGAGACCTTGGGTAGCACTTAGCACCTGGTCACTCAATTTCCCTATCTATAAACAAGGAATTGTGGGTTAATTCATGTAAACCACATAGAACAGTGGTTGTGCCACAAAGTGCCCTGTGTGCTGAAGACAGACCACGATATATGCTGATGTAGAAGGGGAAAAGGTACACTCATACACTGCTGGTGGGACTGCAAATTGGTGCAACCCAATCTGGAAAGCAGTATGGAGATTCCTTAGAAAACTTGGAATAGAACCACCATTTGACCCTGCTATCCCTCTCTTAGGTCTATACCTAAATGACTTAAAATCAGCATATTACAGGGACACAGTCACATCAATGTTTATAGCAGCTCAATTCACAATTGCTAAACTGTGGAAACAGCCTGGATGCCCGTCAATAGATGAATGGATAGAGAAACTGTGGTATATATACCTAATGGAATATTACTCAGCATTAAAAGAGAATAAAATTACGACATGTAATGAATGGAGTTAGAGAATATCATGCTAAATCAAGTAAGCCAATCCCAAAAATCCAAAGGCTGAATGTTCTCCCTGATAAGGAAAAATGGAGGAACTTTGATGGGGCAAAGGGGAGGCAGAGGTGAGGAGGGGGCATGGGGGTAGGAAAGATGGTGGAATGAGATGGACATCATTACCCTAGGTACATGTATGAATGCACATATGGTGTGAACGCTACATCAGGTACAACCATAGAAATGTAAATTTGTGCTGCAGTTGTGTACAATGAATTAAAATGCATGGTGCTGTCATATATATCTAATGAAAAATACAAAACAAAAAGAGAAACCCTAAGGCTAGCATGGTCTGCTCCAAAGCTCAATAGACCTGGTAGTTATGATTCTAGTACCACTGCTAACTTTTCCCATGACCCAATGAATGTCATCCCTTCTTCTTGTGCTACAACAGAAATAGACATAAAACTTGTTGGTAGACTGTGACCCAAACATCACTTCATTCTCAGTAGAAACCCAACTGACCAAGAGAAATCTGAAAAAAAATATTCAACATTACTAATCACTAGAGAAATGCAATTAAAATCATAATGGGATACCCTCTCGCACCTATTAGAATGGTTATTATCAAAAAGACAAAAGAACCAGTGGCACATGCCTTAATCTCAGGAACTCAGGAGGCTGAGGCAGGAGGATTATAAATTCAAGGTAAACCTCAGCAACTCAGTGAGAGCTGATCTCAAAATAAAAAGTAAAAAGGTCTCCAGATGTCTATCAGGGTTAAAGTCCCCCTGGGTTCAACCCCCATCATAAATAAAAGAAAAAGAAAGACAAAAGATTTTAAGTACTGGTCAGGATGTGGAGAAACTAGAATTCTTGTACTATGTTTGGGGGAATGTAAATTAGTACAGTCATTATGGAAATTAGTATGGGAAGTTTCTTTAAAACTTAAAAATAGAGCTCAGTTGGGAGAGTGCTTGCCTTGCATGGACAAGGCCCTGGGTTCAATCCCCAGCACCAAAAAAAAACAAAAACAAAAAACAAAAAACTACCCTATGGTCCAGCCAATCGGTGCATGAATGGATACAGAAAATGTGGTTTAGAAATATAAGGGGATACTCTTTAGTCTTTAAAAAAAATATAAGGAAATTCTGTCCTTTATGACAAATGAATGAGGCCAAAGGACGTTTTATTGGGGGAAATAGCCACGCACAGGGCAACAATCACATGATCTCACCTACATGTGGAATCTATAAAAGTTGAACTCATAGAAACAGAGAGCAGAATGGTGACTGCCAGGGGCCCAGGAGTGGCTGGGCTGTGGAGGGGGAAGATGCTGGTCCCAGGAGAACAAATTACACTTAGATGAGAGGGATGAGTTTAAGGGATCTATTGTGCAATATAATGACTACAGTTAATAATAACATACAACAGAATGAGTACAGTTGATAATGTTATCTACACTAAAAATGACTCAAAGAGTAGATTTTAAGGGTCCTCACCACAAATAAGAATATGAAGTAATGTATATGTTAAAAAGCTTGACTCAGACGTTCTTCAATGTAACATTTTTCAAATTATGTTATATGCCATAAATATGTACAAATTATTATTAGTATTGTTATTATCATCATCATCAGGGATTGAACCTAGGATTGTTTAACCATTGAGTCACATCCCCAGCTCATTTTATTTTTGAGAGAGAATTACATCATAAATCCCACCATGGAAGTGAGTAAACTGGGAAGATATTTAATTGGTAGATTTCTACCTCCTTCCCCAAACTGGAGCTCTGTTACAACAAAAAGGAAGAAGTGGAGCTAGGATGAGCAATGAGCACTGTTGACTCCAATTAGCACTGGGCCTGAAAGGGGGATGACCATCACCAAACTTCTCCCCATGCCATCTTCACATAATTTATGGCCTCTGTATTAGCCTGCTTTCTGTTGCTCTAACAAAATACCCGAGAACAGATAATTTATAAGGAGGTAAGTTTTATTTAACTCAGTATCCAAGATTTGGCAGCTCCTGCAAGGGATCTCTGGTGAGGGTGTTCACCAGATTGTGTGTCAGAAAAGAGGGAGGTACCAATCTGGCTCTTTTGATAACAACTCCCTCTTACAGGAGCAAATGGGGGCCCATGAGAAGTCCATTACTCCCTTGAGAGGGCATCTTGCAGAGTGAATGAGTTACCTCCCACTAGGCCCACCTCTTTCAGGTTCTACCACCTCATCACTGAGGACCAACCCTCCAGCCTTTGAACCTTTGGGACAAACCACATCATATCATCACAAGCTCCAACAAAGCTACCATCATAAGAGCAGGATGTCCCAGTCTACAACATGTGCGTATGTGGGGGTTGGGGAAGGTTGATCTCACAAGTCACTGGAAGCAGCCAGAGCCCCCATTCCAGAACCTCTGTGATGTCACTTCTGTTGTCATGGCAGTCTGGGTGCCAACCCAGAAGAGTTCGTTGGTGGCTTCAGTCTGTGAGACTTGGTGGTCTAGCCATGGCCTCTTCACAGAGTATCACGCCCCCAAATGAACCTCCGATCGAATCCTCATGGCTGAAACCAAGCCTGTTTCCAGCTTTTAATGCAATGCTTCTTATTACAATAAGTGGCATCTTCTTCGCCTTTCCGTGAGTCTCCCATGGAAGGTGTCAGTGTCTTAGACACAGAAGAGAAAATAGACAAGGACAGTACAGAGGCAGGGAGGGAAGTGGAGAGAGAGGGTCAGCAGGGGAAGGAGGATATAGAGTTAGAGGGAACCCAATGTGAAAGCACAGAGGTCTGGAGTGCCTGACGCATTTAGGGAACTATGAGAGACTGCTAATGCTGGTGACATTTTGTGGAGTCTCCATGGTCTGTCTCTAACCTGGATATTTAGATCAGTCCTTAAGGCGAGTGAGTCCTACCTCAGGTGAACTAGGCCTTGTGGGGAGCTCTGGGTTTCCCCAGACTAGGACTGAGTCTGGCTCTGGTTTCAGGTGCCGGTGGTTGGCTCAGAATGGGCAGTGGGAATTTGCCGTGGTTTCGGGCCTATTCTTTATACTGTCCTTCTGCAGCCTCATTTTCCTCAACGGGTCAGACCCAGGCATTTTGCACAAAGGTAAGGCCTCAGACCCCTGGAGAAGGAGGTGGTATCCCAAGGGCTGATGCCTATAGGGGTGATTTCAAACATGCTAACCCCCCTCAACCCCACCCCCCGCCCCCGTGGCCTCAGGAGCCCTTCCCTCCATGTCATCATTACTTGGGCCCTGGCACTTCATTTCCCAAGCCACTGAAGTGCGAAAAAACAGAATCCTGGAGGTGTTCCAGCTGCTTTCGAAGCAAGGACTGGGCAGGCTGGCAAGAGAGGCCAGCAGGCCCTTCCAAACCACGCAGTTCACTCCTCCTCCTTCCCATTTTACACACGACTTCAAGCACTGATCACTATTCCAAAAGGGGAGAGCTCTGTATAGAGCTCCTGTGGCTGGACAGCCCTTTCTCTCTGACTGCCGCCCATCTGAGTGGTCAGCTTGCTCAACAGGGACCGGGATTCCCCTGCCCTCCTCCTCCCCACCCTTCTTGTTGCCCAATGATGCCATGGGGCGGCCCCAAGCAGTAGAGTGGTGGAAGGGCCTCCTGCCACTGCCCAAATCTCTTCCCCTGCCAGGCTCCTTAGAAGAGGACCCCAACATTCAATACATAGCACGAGTGAACAACACGGCCTTTCGCCTGCAGTGGTGCTCAAAGTGTTCTTTCCATCGTCCACCCCGGACCCACCACTGTCCCTTCTGTAATATCTGTGTGGAGGTAAGTACTCCTCCTTCCTGTCCACTCACCAACCCATCCCAGGACACCTGGCCAGGACCAGGAACCTCACATCATATGTGGTCCAGGGGTGGGTATGAGATCATCTTCCCACACTGCTACAAGTGGCTCTCAGCCACTCTTGGTCACTTATATATGTTATTGCCTCCAGTTCTGCACTTGTCCTGAGACGCTGGCCTTGCTTGCACAGGTGCTGACATGCAAAGGGCACCATCTGTGCTCAGCCTGGTGGAGTCAAGGGGAGGAAAGGCAGTGACTGTCCCACTAGCTTGCTGATACTAGATACCCATAACTTTAGGCCGGCTGCTGCCCTGTTCTGGGTATTGTTGCCTGTCCACCTCTGGGTGTCCAATTGAGGGTTTCCTGGGTTCCGAGTGCTCTTCTCTCATGTGCACACCTTGCACGGGTTTCCAAGTACAGAAGGCTGGCTGGGCTAGAAATTCTTCTCATCCTTACCCAGTATCTGAAAAAATACAGCTTCACAGCTTTTCTGTATCCTGCTCAAAGTGACACCAGGCAGGTCTTGTCTCTAGAGACCTCACTCATGACAAATGACCTGATGAGCCATGGCGTCCTAACTGTGCTCTATCCATGGACGTGCTGGTTTCACCCTGGAGATGGGAGCTCACGTGCAGGGCCAAGAGCAGGAGGTCTAGGGGCTGGGTTGAGGGGGGGCCTCAAGATTTGGGGGTATTGGGCTAAACCAAATAGACCCTCAAGGTCTGCCTTCTCTCCCCTAGGACTTTGACCACCACTGCCTGTGGGTAAACAATTGTGTAGGTCAAAGAAATTTCCGCGTATTCGTGCTGCTGCTGGTGTCCCTGTGCCTTTATCTGGTTGTTCTTCTGGCTACCAGTGTGCTTTTTCTCATTCGTACAAGACACATGCCCTTGTCGCTGGACTCAGCCATGGCGTATCCACCCAGTCCCAAGGGCCCACAATGGGAAGAGAATGGGTTGTGGGGAGGGACGGACAGCCAAGGGGCAGGACAGACAAGAGGTGGGGTTAACCGAGGGAGGGCTGATGTTGTGGGCAGGGCTAAAGGGAGAAGCTACTTGGGAGGACCTATGAAGGACAGATTGAAGGCGAGTGGGGTCAGGGAGATGGGCGTGGTAGGATGGACTATGGAGTTAAGAATCTAGGGAGGCCAAGAAGTGGGGTAATGAAGGTTGAAAAGGGTCAAGTGGGAGGCCAGCATGGTGGGGTGAGGTTTCTCTTGGGTGTGCTGGATTAATTGTCCAGTCCAGGGAGGCAAAAGTGGGTGGGCGGGGCCAGCCAGGGCGGGGCTAATGAGGGCTGTCGGTCGTTGGGCGGGGCCAGGAGAGAACAGTTTGTCTGTTCTTCTTAGCTTGTGTATGCACAGCATCGCAGTAGCTGTACCCGTCTTGGTACTCCTGCTGCCTGTCATTCTGCTCCTGATGATACAGGCTGTGTCGGTGAGCAAGGTAAGCGAGTACTGCAATACCAGACGGTGCGGAGGCATCTTGCATCTTTGGGAATCCTGCACTTTCGGCTGATCTTCACTGCCCTTGGTCCTGATGGTGCCTCATGAGTCCTTCCAGACCCACCCCTTAAGATGCAGCTCAGATCTTTCCTCCCCCTGGAGCTCAGTGGTCATTCTTCCTCGTGGGTGCATTGCATGGAGAGCCTGTTATTTGAGGGATGGGTGCATCCTGCGCTTGTGTTGATAAGAACCCTGTGATCAGAATAACACCAGCAGACACCTAGGGAAACGCTTGAGACGGGGGTCGGTCCTGAGTGGTGTAGCAGCCTCCAAGAAACTGAGTTTGGCGAGGCCAGCATTGTAGAGGAGGACGTGCCACTCTTCCTGTCCTAGGTGTGATTTTGCAAAGGTGGAAGACAGGAGGGTGTTGTCTGTGAGAGGCACACCTTTGCAAAAAGGCAGAGAAACCCGAATGTTGGATGTTAAGGAAATGAGGAAGGAACGATTCTAAATCAAACCCAAGGTGCCAGATAATTTATAAGGAGGAGTCAGGGTTAAAAAGCCCCTAAAAGTTGAGCGTGAAATTTAGTTTTGATGAAGTGGAAACCTGGGAGCCATGGTGGGATTTAAAAAAAAAAACAACAAAAACTCATTTATTGAGGAATAAATTAAAACTGCAAAATTCACCCTTTTAGTCTAGGATATGGGATTTTGACAACTGGATACTGTCCTGCATTCTCCAGCATGATCAAGTTTAGGCAGTTTCTTTACTCCAGAATATCCTTTCATTGACCTGTTGTTGTCAGTCTCTCTCCCTATGTCCTTCTGGTTTTTCTTTTTTTCCAGGATCACATGTAAATGGAGTCATTGCCTTCTTTTCTCTGGCTTTATTTATTTAGGACAATGTATTTGAGATTCATCCATGTTGTCGCTCATATCAGTATTTTATTTCTTTTATTGCTGTGTAGAAGCGTATGGATGCCCTATAGATTGTTTATACATTCATCAAACGAAGGATTTTTTACATTATGTCTAGTTTTTGCCAGTATTTTTGTTTGTTTTGTTTTGTTTCATACTAGAAATTGAACCGGGGGGTGTTTAATCACTGAGGCACATTCCTAGCACCCCTCAAATTATGTTTAAATTTTTTTTTTAATTTTGAGACAGGGTCTCACTAAGTTGCTTAGCGCATCACTAAGTTGCTGAGGCTGACTTTGAACTTGCCATCCTCTTGCTTCAGGCTCCCAAGCCTCTGGGATTATAGGTGTGGGCCACTATGCCTAGCTAGTTTGGGGTAGTTATAAATAAAGCTGCCCCAAACATTGATGCACACCCATGTGAACATAAGTTTTCATTTTTGTTGAATAAATTCTTAAGGGTGGCATTGCTGAGTCATAAGGTAAACACGTGTGGAACTTTGTAGGAAATTGCCAAATTTGTCTTCCAAAAGAACTGTAAGGTTTCTAAATTCTACCAGCAATGTTGGGAATTCCAGTTGCTTCACATCCTCACCAACATTTCACACTTTTTTTTTTCAAATATATTTTAGGTATCAGTTGACCTTTTATTTATTTATATGCAGTGCTAAGAATCGAATTCAGTGCCTCACACACACTAGGCAAGCATTGTACCACTGAGCCACAACCCCAGCCCCTCACACTGTCCTTTGTTATTTTGTTTTGTCTTTTAATCAAACCTGTCTTATTAAATGAGTCGTAGTATTTCATTAAGGTTCCAGGTTGTGTTTTCCTAATGAGTAATGATGTTGAGCCTATTTTCATGTCTGTTTGGCCTTCATTAGGTCTTTGGTAAAATGTTTACTCCTGGCAGGGCACAGTGGCGCACACCTGTAATCCCAGCAGCTTGGGAGGCTGAGACAGGAGGATTCCGAGTTCAAAGCCAGCCTCAGCAAAGCGAGGCACTAAGCAACTCTGTGAGACCCTGTCTCTAATAAAATACAAAAAAAAATGGACTGGGGATGTGGCTCAGTGGTTGAGTGTCCCTATATTCAATCCGTGGTACCCACTCCCCCCAAAACCGTTTACTCCAATCTTTTGCCCATTTGAAAAAACGGTTGTTTTCTTATTGAGTTTTAAGAGTTTTCTACATCAGATTCAGATCTAGGTTTTGCACATCTCTTCTTGCAATCTGTGACTTGTCATTCCATTTTCTTCATAGCATCTTCCCAAGCGCAGGAGTCCTTAGTGTTGTTTTTCTAGGACTAGGGGTTGAATCAGGGGTGCTCAACCACTGAGTTCTCCCTCAGCATTTTGTGGCTGTTGTACATTCTACATAGAAAATTGTCATCTGTGAAGAACAGTTTCATTACCTTCTTTCCAATCTGTGTATCTTTATTGCTTTTTCTTTTTAGTGTTGAATAGGAATGATAGGGGTGGGCATCTCTGCCCTGGGATTCCTTTAATATGGCAATCTCTTGACTAAAGGCTCTTTCAGTAAGACTGGTGGGCAGCATCAGTGGGGGAGGGGACGCTGCAGACCCCGAGACAGTGAACAGACAGAGGAGCCTACCTGCTCATCACCTCCCATCCTTTTAGTCCCCAGCCCACCACTGCCATATCTGGTCCTCCTCCCACCTGAGACTCTGTGCTTGGCCCTTATTCATCAGCCCTGTGGTCTGCCTTTACTTTGAGCTTGACCTTTACTGCTTTGTGTACTGAAGGCCTTCAGCCCAGATTTTCCTGGGCCATGTGATTTTTGACTAGGAAACTTTGATGGGGCCTCCCCACTGCCCCTGTCCTCCCAGATAGTGAAATTCAGTTAAGGCATAATTTTAGAAAAAAAAATGAGAGGTGGGGAAATGAAGTGGGAGTGGGGTGGTGACATTGTCTTTGGAGCAATTGAGCAGCACAAGGAAGAGTTTAAAAGGTATCTGAAAGGGGCTGTGGTTGTAGCTCAGTGGCAGAGAACTTGCCTAGCATGTGTGAGGCACTGAGTTTGATCCTCAGCACCCCATACAAATTAAAAAAAAATAATAAGGTCTATCAACAACTAAAAAATATTTTTTTAAAAAAGGGGGGTGTGTGGAAGGATGAGGTAAGAGGACAGGTGTGGCCAATGGAGACAGAACAAGGATCTTGCACAGGGAGGCACAGGATGATGAGGAGCCCTGAGAAGGCAGGAGAAAGGAGTGCAGTGTCAGCACTGTCTGCGGAGAGCTGCTCACAAGTGGGTCAAGGGAGGTCACTCTTCCTAGGAGCATAGGAAGGCAGGAGGCCCTGGGTCACTCTTGGGCTCCCCTGCCCTTAGAATCTTGCTCCAGGCCTGGGCTGAGCCCTGGCTAAGCTGACTGACTTAGCAGGAGTCACTGGGAGATGGCCTTGCCCAGTCCTGCTGATTCTGAGCTCCTCTTCCCATCCCCATCTCCCTCCAGGGCAAATCACTCCGGAACAACAACCCCTTCGACCAGGGCTGTGCCAACAACTGGTATTTGACCATTTGTATGCCAGTGGGACCCAAGTGAGTTGGTAAACTGAAGGCTCAAGTGGTGGATCTCTGGGGCTGGTGGGAGTGGGGTGAGATAAAGCTGGGTTTTCTTCTTTGGTCCCTGACCCCAGCTCCCAGGCCCTGTCACCCATTGTCCTTTCCTTTGGGGTTTTCTCCAGGGCACTCTGGGAGCCTCTGGGAACGTCCCTATTCATTGCCCTTCTAGGTTCTTGCCCTAAGAAATGGAGTAGAGGGGAAATGCAGCCTGGATGAGACTCCTGGCTGGGAACCTGGGCTCTGTGCTTTCCAAGCTGAGGGTGAGGGTGGTCAGGGGGCCCAGGCCAAGGTGGGTAGTGACTCCCTGCATTTGGTCTATCACGCCCCAGGTACATGTCTGCAGCTACTTGGATGCAGCAGGCGGAAGGCACGGAGTGGGACCCTGAGCAAGGGGACCCAGTGCACACACGGTTCTCGCCACAATATTCCCGTCAACACCGTCCCACAGAGCTCCCTGGGCCCACATCTCCAACACATGGGCAGGGCCCCCCAGGGAGTGGCGAGGCTGCAGCTTTACAGGAGGTGAGGAATAGTGGGTGTGCATTGGGAGAAGGATGTCTGTGGGTCACACATGTGTTGGGGGAGGCTCCTGAGGTTGGGCTGGCCCTGAAGCTGAAGCACATGGAGCTTAAGGAACGGAAATATGAACCTGAGTGTGCGGGTTCCAGGTTTCAGAGTACTCCCAGGTGTTGCTGAATAGACAAAGAGAAAAGACTGCACCACTAATTTGCTAGTTGGCCTTGGCCAGTCCCTTACCTTTCTAGGCCTCAGTTTCCTCAGTTATTAATGAGGACTTAGACTAGTAATTTATGTTTTAAAGGAGATTCTTTTTTTGGGGGGAGGGGGACAGGGAATTGAACTCAGGGCACTCGACCCCTGAGCCACATCCCCAGCCCTATTTTGTATTTTATTTAGAGACAGGTTCTCACTAAGTTACTTAGTGCCTCACTTTTGCTGAGGCTGGCTTTGAACTTGTGATCCTCCTGCCTCAGCCTCCCAGGCCACTAGAATTATAGTCATGTGCCACTGTGCCTGGCTCTTTATTTATTTTTTTTTATGGAAATTTGTACTTGAAATCCCATGTGAAATGTATGAAGTGGAGCATTAGGAGTGCAGTAGGGTAGATAACCCATGGTGCCCACCAAGGGCCCTTGCATTACTTGGGGTACCAGCCCTCTCCTTTGTCCTGTCTCCTGGGGCCCAGAGCCATGACTGTGAACTGCAGGGTAGAAGCTAGAAAGAACACCCATGTATTGACTTATGTGTTTAGTTTTCCATCAGCCCGATGCCGCAGAAAAAAGCCCACAGAGAAGACTTGGCCTCCCATCCACGAGCCTCTCACTCACCCATTCACACTGCTGGATACCAGGACATCTGAACTTCACCTTTTGAGCCTCCATGTGGAGGCCTCTCGTAGCTGAGCCCTCAATCACTCCCCTATTGGGAGTGCTAAGTCTTCCATTCCTGTTGTACATTTGTAAATAGTTTTTACTTCTTCCTATGGCTGCTCTGTCTGTTTGTTCTAGGTTTAGAGAAGCGGTGTTTCCTGGGGATGTAGGGAGGCTCTGAGGGGTTGGAACAAAGCCCTCTTGGAAGGGAAAGATCCTTGCTCTCTGAGAACCCAAGCTAGGGAACCAACATTGTCTAGCTCATTGACCTTGAGCAAGACACTTGTCATTTCTCTCATCCTTAAAATGTGGCAACAGTAATAATCACAGTGACTGACCTGGCTGGCTTCCTGGCAAGAGCTGGAGATGGGAAGAGAGAAAACCCCCAGCTAGCACTAGGGATGGAGCAAGCCCTGTCCTGCAGCATCCCTGTCTGACTACAGGGGGTGCCAGCTGCCCAGGAATTTGAAAACCAAGTCTGGCCCAGCCCTCTAGTGGGAGGTGAGCCAGCCTGAGTCAGTCTGGAGCCCCCTCCTGGGTGCCTCCTCCCCAGATGTGGGAGGGTGGGGGCATTCATCCTGCATCTCTCCTGCAACTGTGTCCCAACCTGGTCCCTTCCCCCTGGGGTGCATCAGGTGCTGGTTCTGGTCCTGTCCCTGGGGTAGACTCAGGAATTTTGAGTCTGCAGGCCCCAGAGTGTTGGGCAGGGGGCACATCAAACCGTGTGTCTGTTAGTCTCCAGAGTGTGATCTTGGGACTGGGAATAATATCACCTTCGTAGTAGGTTGTTGGAGGAGGAGGTGAGATGTTTCATCTAGTGCACAGCAGGCAAGCAATGGATGCAGCTGGAATGATTTATGGTTATTTTCTCCACTAGTTGGGCGACCCAACCATGTCAGAATTTCCAGAGTACTATTAGTGGTTGTGGGGCTCTCTGAATTTGTATCAAGGACCCCGTATCATCTTGCCACATGAAGCATCAGGACAGACAAACTATACTGCTTCTTTCCATACTAGTATCTGGGTGAAACCATCTTGTGTGATAAAGGTGGAGGCAAAAGGATGTCACCCAAGGGGTCAGATGCATGTCCCTAGGGTGTGTGTGTGTGTGTGTGTGTGTGTGTGAGAGAGAGATAGATAGAGAGAGAGAGAGAGTATGCCCATGTTTGGTATGAGCTCATCCTCAGGGGTGTGTTCGCCCAGCCCCTTATCCTTTCTGACCAACTTTAGGAGGTGGGTGACCTATGATGCAGGATGTGTCTCCAAGTCTCCAGACCACAAAGTCCCACGACAAGACTGCTCTTCCCTCTTCCTTTCCTCCTCAACCTCTCCTGGGAAGCCCAGGCCCAGCCCCACCCACCTGCCCTGGCTTGAACTCCAACACTTCTCATCCCCTTTCCCTGTCCCAATATCTATCTCCCTGGGCTCAAGTCCTTTTGGGGCTTAAGGCTTTTCTCAAATCTTATTCCTGCTCACTTCCTCTGTCTGGGAAGCCCAAGTTCATGGGCACATGGCAGAGAAAGAGGGGAGGAGTCCCTGTGCCCAGGTTTTAGTGCCTGTGAACCTGTGTGTGCAGTAGGGATGGCTCAACCCTGCTGACCAACAGGGGGAAAGGCCGAGTGGGGAAGCCAGAGGCTCCCAAGCTCATTCCCAAAGGACAGCCCTCCCAATAAACTGGATCTGAGTGAGGGAGGAGAGAGGTGGTCCAGGAGCCTGGGCCAAGGCCTGGATGTGCATCATGGAACTGCCTGGGTGGGGGAGTGCTGGAGGGAGTCCAGCTCCAAGCGGGGCCCAGAAGGCCAGGCCCCAGTCTCTGAGGAGTTCATGCTGCCTCCTCCAGCCCCGCTGGCTGTCCCCCTGCCATCCTGCCTATCCCCCTGCCATCCTGCCTGGTTCAGGTCTGCACTCATTGGCTCCCTGCCTTCAGGTATACAGGGCCTCACTCAGTCTCAGGCAAGGGCCTTTTAAGTCCTAAGCTAGATGTGACACATCTCCTTGACAATCTGGTCCTCAGTTTCCCCACTAGAAAAGGATGTAATTTCCCTCAGATTCTCAAAAGAGGACATGGCCTTTCCAAAGGCAAAGACTTCCTGCTCTGGGATGAAGATTTTAGGTGTGTCCGCCCCCTGCCCCCAGCCTAGGATTCCTAGGATTTCCTTAAGAAAGACCCTTGGATCAGGCTCATTGCTTCTTGAGCATTAAGTGGGACATAGAACATTCCTTCTTTGACGTCCTCCACCATACCCTCTACCCTAAGCCTTGGGCCAGTCTTGTGACTCCTTGCCAAGTTGAGAGGACGCAACTGGGCTACACCCCCTTCCCTTTTTGCCCCCTTCTCATTTCTGCTGAATGTGCCCTTGATTCTCAGACATGCCCCACCCAATCCTTGGCCCATGGATAAGGCAAGGGGTGTCATAGGGGACCAGTTATGGGGCCCACTGTCCACCTACCCAGGAAACTCTGCCATCCCTGGGCCAGAGCCAAGAAATGGCTCCCACACCTGCAGGGCTACCAGGTGCCCACAAGCTCCTAGAACCGTAATGCCAGATTCGTGGGACCCCAATAGACCTCCAGGAGCCGAATCTGATGCAATTACACAAGAGTCTTTATTGCAGGCTCGCACCTGGACTCTCAACCGTTTGCAATACAGCGGTCCTGAGTAGTGAGTCCCAACCCTTAGTTAGTGAGAATTTATAGGTTTTGGGGGGATACACTATGCATCACAACATCACACAGAAAATCATTTTATACCGTGGGAAAATCAAACAACAATTCTTAACATTGATGAGCACATTCACTGGCCGGAACAAGTTGGGTAATGGTAGTGGGTGAATTCAAATGGTGGATATATTTGAACTGATTGGTTTAGGCCCGGAAGGGTTGCAAGAGTCTCTATGCCAAACTGCAGGGTTGCCTAATCATGTTATACATCACGGAAACTACTGGGAGGTCACCTGACATTTCAGATATTTTTCCTGTCTCCTGCTGATTGGTGGTTGCTAGGGGGTTGCTATGGGTCCTCACCTAGCTTAACTGAGTCAGGGTCACCTAGCACCACAGATCCCATTTGTTAAACAACTCAGCAGGGTGGGTATGTGCCTAAGAACCTTCTGTGTGTTTTTCCAAGGACAAGAGTCATGCCCCCTCCCTCTGGACAGGCCTTGAGGTAGAAGCTGATTTCTCAAAAATGGAGTCACATCAGTTTCTCAGAACCTGGGATGGAGAGCCTAGCATCTCCAGACCTTTCCTCATGGGCCTCTTGGGAAGTCAGGGCATATAGGATGAGACTCAACCTAGTCACCCAGCTCTGCCGCCAACTAATGTGCCACAGGAGAATCTGTCTTCCCTTTGCTAAAACTTGGAGTGCTCAAGGTAATCATAGATATCACACTGAGGGTCACAGACTCTTAAGTCTTTAGGGAGGGTAGGGACTCAGGGATACCTCATCCAGCTGTCTGCCACCCCCAGTTTTGCAGATGGGGCTCTTAGGTCCTGCAGAGGGAAGAGTTTGCCCAAGATAACCTGGTGGCATCAGCCTGATGGCTTTCTCTGGTTCCCAGGGGACCACTCTCATTCCTGCTTCCAGGGCCATTCCAGCAGGGGAAGGGCTTGGACAGTGACCACAGGGCCCCACTCTCTAGGCAAACTTAGAGCTGGCAGTGAAGTCAGCACAGGGCTGTCTACTGAAAAGGCGGCCAGTTTGAACCCCTCTCCAACCCTGCACTGTGCCCATAGTGCTCCTGCTGCCTCTGGCTCAGCCCTGTCCTGCTCTGCCCTGAGGGCCCCACCCAAGAAGGCCTGCAAGTGGCTGAGGGTGAGGCAAGGCTAGGACCCCTGGGGCAGAGGAGCTGGTTGTCTGAGGAAGTGGGGGTGTCCTGCCCCTTTTACACACTTTAGAATTCCTTTGTTCTCATGCCTTCACTTCCTCACAACCTGCTTACTTGACCTAAAAGATGGAGTGATCCAAGGGCCAGAAGGAAGTGGATCAGGGGTCCTGGCAAGAAGGGAGCAGCCTAGGAGGCATTCATTAACAGCCCCTACAACTCCCTGCAGGGAGGAATAATCCCTGGAGGCTGGTAACCTTGGCAACAGGTGGAAAAGGGGAAGTGCTCTAGAGGTATTAACATTTTATTACTTTTCCTTTCAAACCAGCCTCCATCTTTCTGATCAGACCCATTATTTATTACTTGCACTGTCCTTTTGTCCCCACCAACAACACTTTCTGAATATGTGTCCTATGAAGACAATGAAATTTGATTCCACGTGTACAGACCACTGATTACTTCAATTTTCCTTACTTCCAATCACCTCTCCCCGTACCTTCGACCTCCCTGCTTCGTTATCATAAATATCCCTAAACCTTATGGGGGAGAGATCTGAGACTTGATCTGTCTTCTGGCTTGGCTGCCTCCTAAATAAACCTTTTCCTGTTTGCAAAACTGGTCATTTTGAGATAGTAATTTGGGAAGACAGAGAGACATACTAAGTGTCAAAAGCAGCGCCATAAACCGCTAAATGTGAAAGGCTCCCTCCAACACTTGCAACTTTGAGGGCAATGTTCAAAGGAGGGTGTAAAATTGTGTACCTCTATCCTGCCTCCACCTCTAGACCAGCCCCTAGCTATCCTCCCTCTGCAAATACTAACACCCCATACCAACAGGTTGCTGTCTGTCTCTCTGGAGATAGCCTGCTTTTCCCCAAAGGGGTCTCTCTCTTAAGATAAGCCCCCATTCTTCCTTGAATATGTATCTACTTCACAAATAAACCTCTGTCTCTGCCTTTGACTGGTGCATGGTAAAATTCTTTTCTGTCATGTCTGCAAGAACCCTGCTGGCCCTGAGTCAAGTTCTCCCTTTCTCTGGAAACTTCTCAGACCATTCTTCAGAGAAATATCTTCTCCTGTGACAGGTTCAGTGATTGGCATGCCATCTATGGGAGGCGGGTGGCCAGGACCATGCCTAATTCAGTAACTGACTGTCATGGAGAAGAGATCTCTTCCAAGAAGGGCAGCAAAGAATTTCAGCATGAGTCTGGCAAAGGCAGAGACAAAGGTTTATTTAGAAAGTAGATACACATTTAAGGGAGAATGCCATCTGTCTCAAGAGTGAGAAGCCCCTCCTGGAGTTGGAGGTCCAACATTTGTAGAAGGGCCATAGTCAGGGACAGGACTGAGGTGGAGACAGGGTGGAGCTGCACAATTGTAAGCTCAGTTTTCCCTGAGTTTATGTATTTCCCTCATTTTACAAGGACATGAGCCAAGAGCCTGTCAAGATTTTAACACAGTGACTCCCACTGCTTGCCTGTCCTCAAGCTTGTCTCTTTTGTCTAAAGAAAACACAGAGACCAAGCTAGAATTTCATAGGACCAAGCAAATGGGGAAAGGGTCGAGAAAGGAGTGCAGGTTTGGGGTTTGGGGAGGGAATACTGAGAAGATAGCTCTGGCTGTCTCCCTATTCATTCGTACCTACTCCCTTTCTTGCAGTTTTGGAGAGAATACAGGTATGGGGGGAAGGCTGCAAAAGGGGTGGGGGGAGGCTTTCTTTTTGCCCCAGTGGTATCTGAAGAGCCAAAGTGGGCAGCAGGACAGAAGCTGACTCTCTTGCCTAGCTGACTCACAGTTTTTATTATTTGATTGCTTGTTTTCTTTTGGCTGACTATACCTACCCTCAATTTTGCCTAAACACACACACTGGCTCATTAATTTAGAGGCATATGCTGAATACCCACCAGTGACAAGAGTAAGATGTGACCCCGTGCTCATTGTTCACAGACCTAGAAAGGGAGATGGACACTTAAAGAGTTAGTAAAAAAGATGAAAAGTGCCAAAACAAGTAGGACTGTCTGTGAATTAATCATACCTTTATATTCTGCTTTTTGTTGTTATTGTTGTAGTTTTTAAATAAGGGACTGCTTCTTTGGGGTTATCCATTTCCTAAAGACAGTAAAAAACTGCCTAAGGCACACCTCTTATATGCATACCAACCACTGGGGGTGGGGGCTATACTTCTAACCTCTTCTTTTAGCAAGCTCTTAATGTTCCCTTTACCTAATTGCCCCAGGGCCAGGTACCAGATTGCAAGAGACATTCCTAAATGCTGCAGCCTGTTGGAGTTAGCCAAACCAAACAATTCAAAACTTATGCTCCTTTACCCAGTCCTTCCCTTAAAAACCACAATAAAGGCTCTGACCTTGTTTTCTGACTGACCTGGTATTTCCCTGTGTGCTCCCCATTCACAGCCTGCAGTGCCTTCTCTTTGTAGGGATCAGTAGTATAAGTCCCTTCTTCCTTCATGACAGTACTTTCTTTGTCTATGTGACTTAACACACATTTCAAACAATCCTGGGATTGGGTATGATGGTGCATACCAGTAATCCCAGCAGTTCAGTAGGCTGAGACAGGAAGATAACAAGTTCAAAGCCACCTCAGCAATTTAGCAAGGCCCTGCCTCAAAATGAAAAATAAAAAAAAAAGGCTGGGGATGTATGATATACTCAATGATTAAGTGCCCTTGAGCTCAATCCATGGTGTCCAAACAACCAAGGGAAAAAAAAAAAACAACCACCACCATTTCTGGTTACACTTAAAACAGTGAATACCTATATCTCCCCTACTATTTTGTTTAGTATAAACAAACATAACTAGATAAGAGTTTGTTCCCCACATGGGTTCTGTTTCATCATTCTCAGAGCAAAGAGTCTACTTATTGGTTTATGAACTACCTTAGTATTCCTGGGATGCTAAAATAAAAAATAACAAATTTATTCCTCACAGTTCTGGGGACTGGAAAATGTAAGGTCATGGTACCAGCTTTCCTGACTCAGAAATAACTTCCTGCTGTGTCCTCACTTACTGAAAGGGGCAGATAAGCCCCCTTGGCTTATTTTGAAGAACACTATCCCATTTTTAAAGATAGTAATCTCTGGCAGTAGGCATGCACTGTATACAGGAATATAGGGCTCTGCCCTCATGACTTCATCATCTCCCATAGGTCCCACTTCCTGATGCCATGCCCTTGGAGGCTTAGAAATTCAACATATGAATTTGGGGGTTGGAAGTAGGAATACAAACATTCAGACCATAGCAAGAATTTTTGTTTAAGAAACTGGGTGGGGGCCTGGGGCTGAAGCTCAGTGGTAGAGCGCTTGCCTCACCCGTGTGAGGCACTGGATTTGATCCTCAGCACCACATTAAAAAATAAATTCATAAACAAAAATATTGTCTCCATCAACAACTAAAAAAAAAGAAAGAAAGAAAGAGGGGCTGTGGATGTGGCTCAAGTGGTAGCGTGCTCACCTGGCATGCTCAGTGCCCTGGGTTTGATCCTCAGCACCACATGCAAATTAAAGATGTTGTGTCCGCTCAAAAAAAAAAATATAAAATAAATATCAAAAAATTCTCTCTCTCTCTCTCTCTCTCTCTCTCTCTCTCTCTCTCTCTCTCTTTAAAAAAAGAAAGAAAGAAACTGGGTGGGATTTGGAGGCGGTTGCTGGGGAATTTTGAGGAATTAGGAATATCCTATATGTAATGAATTCTTAGTAAGTTTCAAACAAAAACCAGGTAGTCTGACAACTTCTGAATATCAAAGAAAACTATTCATTTCAGTAACTTCAATTGCCAGGCTCCTCTGTGTTTGCAAAGTATCTTTATAGCTAATCTGTCATTACTCACATTACTGATAATAGTTGAGAGATGCTATAAGACTCACTTGGCTTGAAATACCGTGGCCAATAACCTGGGTTTCCTCCTACTCTATTTGGTATAAATTGCCTAGTTATAGCCTCTATCAACGGGTAATTTAAGTTATCTGGCAGGGGAGAAATGTCTCTCTTTGATGATTTGCAGCTGTTGAAGATTTCTAGTAACTAGCTTGACATAGAAGTGTGGGGATGTTTCTCTAGAAATCAGCTTAGAGGGCTGGGGTTTTGGCTCAGTGGTAAAGTGCTCGCCTAGCATGCAGAAGGCACTGGGTTCCATCTTCAGCACCACATAAGTGTACAATGAAGATATTGTGTCCACCTAAAACTAAGAAATAAACATTTTTTTTTTAAAAAGAAATATCAGCTTAGCGTTTAATTCTGCTTATTCAGCGTATTCTTAGATGACCCCTAAAGCTCAAGTGTTGGAGAGTTGGTCCCCAATGCAGCAGTGTTCAAAGATGGGGGTCTTTGAGAACAGATTAAATCACAAGGACTCTGACTTTAACAATGCATTCATTCATTTATGGTTCAGAGTTTACTGGGTTTTGAGTGAGAGGCTTTGTTATAAAAGCAAATTCTCCTTTGCTTCCTAGGCACCACGAGGTCAATAGCTTTGGTCTACCACATGCTCCCTCAGTGATGTTCTGCCTCACTATAGGCCTAAAAGCAACAGAATCAGCTAATCATAGAATGAAACCTCTGAAACTATAACCCAAATATAAATATTTTCTCTTTTCTAGTTGTATATCTTAAGTATTTTGTCAGTGACACAAAGCTGATCAACAAACTGAATTCCAATCTTTTCCTTGGACATATTACCACAAATCAGTTTGGATAATCACTTTGGCAGACACTGAGACTGACTGGGGCAGGATAGGTGTTCAATAAAATTTATTGCATATTCAGTTGAATGAATGGAAGCTTTACTGCATCAGTTCCAGCTGTGATTTGCATAGAACAGGGTCCAACTCTAGTTATACAAAGCAAATAGAGAAATTCCTGGAAGGGTATCAGGAGTTCATAGAATTAAGGCAGTTATCTGGATTGTGGCAGATTGCAGAATCAAGGCAGTTCCAGGGAGCTGGCACAAATCCACAGGTTCATGAATAATCTGTCCCTAGAATTGCCATTAGCCCCACCTCCAGCATCCCTTCTGATCCAGGATTCAAATTCCTGGGACTTCAATGGTCTAAATTACCTGTTTGAAATAATTAACCCAAAGGAGATAAAAGAAGGGTCTTCAACTCCCAAGATGGGAGGCTGCAATGGAAGACACATACTAAGAATTGTTCCAATAAAGCCTTCACACAATAAGAAAAATTTCAAAAAAGAATATGGTGGTAATAGAAGAGGGGAATTAGATATTGCACTGTGAAGAAAGACAAATGTCATTCACATTGATACTAAAAGAGAGATGGGCTGGGTGGGGGGCGGGGCGGCGGTGACTGGTAAAGTAGGAAATATAAGGGTGTAGTTTCAGAAGAAGAAAAAAGTGACCATCACAGTCCTCATGTAGCTGGCCAGACAGCTACAAGAACCTGGACAATGGGGTACAGAAAATAAGTATTTCATGGAGTTCCCAGGCTAACATAGGAGCTGAACAAATATTTGTTCATTGAATTCACAAGAAAATGGAAACCTAAAACATGCTATTTAGATACAAGGAACTGAGTTTCCTTCTGTTAGCTCAGTGGGGAATGTGTCCCCATAGACAGTGACTCATCCTTAGAACCAGTTGAGACTTCCCATTTACTCTTAGGCCCTTATCAAAGATACTGGGTTATCTTTTGCCTTCTGTGTCAGAAGTATGGGGTCTCCATGAAGTTAGTCTTGGGCTTTCCCAGACTTCAGCTACACTGGAATGACTGCTTGCATGCTCCCAAGAGACATGCTTCTCTTTCTGGGTTTTCAGATAAAGAATCAGCCCTTAACCAGGTGAATGAGAAGTAAAACTCTATTTATACATGTTGTGTCAAAATGCATTCTACTGTCATGTAGAATAGAACAATTAAAAAAAAAAAGGATCAGCCCTTAATTCCTGGCAATTATTTATCTCTTTTTCTATAAGAATCTCTTTTCTAGCCAATCGCAGTGGTGCACAGCCAGTAATCCCAGTGGCTCGGGAGTCTGAGACAGGAGGATCGTGAGTTGAAAGCCAACCTCAGCAATGGCGAGGTGCTAAGCAACTCGTGAGACCCTGTGTCTAAAGAAAATACAAAAAAGGGCTGGGAATGTGACTCTGCGGTCAAGTGCCCTGAGTTCAATCCACAGACCCCCTCAAAAAAAGAATCTTCTCTGCTGCACGCTGCCCAGTCATCTGGCTCAGCTGACGGTGACCTGTGGACTCTCTGACAGAAGAGTCACCTGGCCCTCGAATGCACCATGTCTTGTTCCTCCAGCGTTGACACTATGAAGAAGGTGGTTCAGCAGCTCTGGCTGGAGGAGGGACTCAACCACATGAAGGTTTCCCAAGCAGTTGCTGACTTGAAAAAATTTTGTCTGCAGAATGCTCACCATGATCCCCTACTGACTGGAGTATCTTCATGTACAAGTTCCTTCAGACCCCAGAAAGTCTATTCCTTTTTGTAGTCATCTTTCTGAGGTTTCCCAAACCCACTGCTCAAGAACCAGTGAATATTCAAGAGAGCTTAATTTGAAGCCTGTACAAAAAATTTCCCTGTAACACATGTACCAAAATACAATGTTCTACTTTTGTCAATCCTTAACATCTACCTCTCTGAATTTTCATGAATTTATATTTCACAATGGTAATTATTTTATATACACTGGCAGCAACATACAATAAAATATTAATTTATTTTTAGTACCGGGGATTGAACCCAAGGGCATTCAACCACTGAGCCACATCCCCAGCCCTATTTTGTGTTTTTATTTAGAGACAGGATCTCACTGAGTTGTTTAGTGCCTTGCTTTTGCTGAGGCTGGCTTTGAACTCTCGTTCTCCTGTCTCAGTCTCCCCGGCTGCTAGGATTACAGGCACGTGCCACTACACCTGGCTCAAAATACTTGGTATTAAAAAGAAAAAAAGAAAACAAAAAAAACTTTCTTCTTCCTCTTGCAGAGAAGCCACATAACCCAGATATTGAATCCTGGTGTACTATAAATCTGAATTTCAATCTTAGGTCTTTCCCATATTTGCTGGTTGTCTCATCTTGTTGAATATGACCAGAGCCAGTTCATTACTCTGCGAAACTCCTCTCCTACAGGAATTTTGAGTGAAAATATACTTAAAGTTCCAGACACATAAAATACTGGATTTCTCATGATACCCAGCCATTAGGTCGTGTCCAAAAGATAGACCTATTAAAAATAATGCTCAAGGGCTGGGGATGTACCTCAGTGATAAATTGGTTGCTTGCATGAGGCCCTGGGTTCAATTCCCAGCATTTAAAACAAAAGAAAAGTTCAAGATACCACCTCCCCTCACTCCAAAAGAATATGTTAGACAGGTGTGGTGGCACCTGTGATCCCAGTGGCTTTGGAGGATGAGACAGGAGAACTGTGGGTTCAAAGCCCGCCTTAGCAACTTAGTGAGGCCTTAAGAAACTCAGTGAGACTCTATCTCTAAATAAAATACAAAAACATGCTGGGGATGTTGCTCAGTGGCTAAGCACCCCTGGGTTCAATTCCCAGTACCAAAAAAAAAAAAAAAAAAGCATATGTTAGCTGGAACATGAGACTGATCAAATTATGTGCATGCAAGGATATGGTATAATGAATCCCAGTATTATGTAAAATTTTACTAATAAAAATAAATAAATAGATTGCAATTTTTTACTTGGGGGAAAAAAAGCAATGTATTTTCTTATCAACAACCCCAGAGTAAATCTGTAAATCAGATGGCTTGCATCATAAGTGTATCTGGTGGGTACAAATAATCATTTTCTAGAAACCCATTATTTTGTCAAAAAGCAACATTTCATTAGGTACTATCAGAGGTTGAATTAAATTTCCCAGTAAAATCTCTCCATTCTGGTCCAACGGTATCATTCAGTGATGGAGCAATTGCCTAGCTCATGTGAGGCTCTGGGTTTGATCCACAGCACAGGGATCTCCCAAATCCTTTAAAGAAACAAGTGGTTCGGTACACAAAGATGTTTGTTAGATAGAAGGAAGGTCACCACAGTGTAAAGGTAACGTGTAAAGCTTGAAATTACTACAGAGAATTAAATAAATTATAATATAAATTATAATAATTTGTTATAGATTTTTATGTAGCCGTCGTTAAGAGATTCTGCAGAAATATATTTACTCACAAGTGGCTTTCTGAGGTAGTAGCATGCAGTGAGAGTGGTCTGTCAGAGATTCCACCACGGGTATGGTCGGGCCAAAAGCACAGAAGGCAATGGTGCAGCCCATCACCCTCTTCTTCAGATGCTTGCAAAATAGGTGCCAATTTCAGGGGTGGTTCTATGAGCAAATGAATATAATGATAAGAGCTGTATCATTGGTTTTGATGAGTACATGAGCATTGTATCAGATGATGAGAACAGATTTATTTTAAAACAGTCAAGAAAACAACTGGGTTGGATCATACTACAAGAAGATAATATTGGGCTGGGTACAGTGGCGCCTGCCTGTAATCCCTGCAGCTTGGGAGGCTAAGACAGGAGGATCTCAGATTCAAAGCCAGCCTCAGTAAAATCAAGGTGCTAAGCAACTCAGTGAGACCCTGTCTCTAAAATAAAATACCAAATAGGTCTGGGGATATGGGCTCAGTGGTCAAGTGTCATGAGTTCAATCCCCAGTACCCCCCCACCCAGAAAAAGAGATAATATTATTCTGTCACAAAGTGCCTCCAACTAGAAATGATAACTGAAAGGCTGGGACTGTAGCTCAGTGGTAGAGCACCCGAATCACACATGTGAGGCACTGGGTTTGATCCTCAGTACCACATAAAAATAAATAAAGACATTGGGTCCAACTACAACTAAATATATATATATATATATATATATATATATATATATATATATATATATATATATACACACACATATATTTGGGGGAAACATATTTTTCATATAGTTTTTGTTACCTTTTTGATATTATCAGATGACAATGCTGTGGGGTTGATTTTATTTTAAAAAGTTCTGGGCCAGGACAGTGGCACATGCCTAATTCAGGAGGCTGAGACAAGACTATCACAAGTTGAAGGCTAGCCTTAGCAACTTAATAAAAAGTAAAAAGAAATGATCATTGCATCCTTTTTGCCTTGATATTAGCCTCTTCAAGGACCCCATTTTTTGGTACAGGGGATTGAAATAGGGGCTTTCACATGCTAGGCAAGTGCTCTACTAACGAGCACCATACCCAGCCAATCCCCCTTGATTTTAGACAGGGTCCACCTGAGTTGCCCAAGCTGGCATCAAATTTGCCATCATCCTGCCTCAGCCTTTTGCGAAGTGGGGATGAGGAGACATGTCCTGCAATGACTGGCTGAGACTAGATTTTTCAAGAAACTTTTTCTCAAGGATATCTCTTAAGAAGATACAGGAACAAAACTGTGTCCAGAAAAACAATTTAAAATGTATATTGAAGGCATGTCTCCCACATGAGCTTTTGGAGGACACACAATATCAAACCATGATACACTGGGTAGAGGATTATAGGCTGGTGGGTTTTCCTTTCAACACTTCAAAATTTCACTCAACTCTCTTTCTCTAGCACATTTTAGGAGAAGTCCACTAAGATTCTTATCTTGGCTCCTGTATGACTAAGATGATTTCTTTAAATACCATCTCTTTGGCTTTGATTTTCAGCAATTTGAAAGATGGTAGGTGTAGATTTTGGGTATTTGCCTTGTTTGATGTTCTCAGAACTCCCTGTATCTATTACTTCATAAAAGTTTTCTGTCATTATTACTCGAAGTCTTTCCTCAACTCTCTTCTATTTTGCTTCTCCTCCTCCTTTTCCAACTCCACGTGTGTTTATCTTTTGCAATTGCCCCGTGGTTCTTAAATTTTCTGTTTCAATTTTTCTTTTCTCTTTGCAATTTTGCCTGAGAAATTTCTTCTGACCTATCTGCAAGTTCACTAATATTCTCCCCAGTCATGTCCAGGGTACTAGTGAGCCCATCAAAGGTGTTAAGCATTCATCTTAGTCATTTTATCTCCAGTCTTTCCTTTTTTTTCTTGTTTACCATTTCCATCATCAGCTTACATTATCTATCTTTTCTTGAATATTCTTGTTCAGCTCTAACCCTCTATAACCCTTAGGATCTCAATCATAGTTATTTCAAATCCCTTTCTGATAATTCCCACAGCCTCATCATTTGAGGGTCTCATTCGAATGCTTGCTTTATGTCCTTTCTTCTTGCTTTTTAGTATGTATACCTTATAATTATTTTTGATTGAAAGCTAGACAGTGTACTGAATAATAGGAACTGAGGTAAATAGGCCATTTATTTTTTGAGATTTTGTGCTCATCTGTCTAGAAGTTCAGTCATGTTTAGTGTTTTCTGTTGCCAAAGAGGCCAGAAACTTTCAGATTCCTATAATGTGCTTATTTTCATTTCTTGCCCAGAAAGAATTTGTGTCATCAACTCTTTCATCTCTAATTCTCTAAAGTTGTGCGGAGGCTTTTTGGTATAGTGGCACAGTAGAGAGGAAGGAAGGATTCTGTGGTCTATGATTAGATCATGGTGTTGAGTGAGCCTGTATTGCTGGGGTGTGACTTTCACTGGTGTTTCCTACTTTTCCACCACCACTAGCCCCTTGCAGGAGATAAGAGCCTGGAGTAGGAGAAACGCCTTCCCCCCTTGAGGGACAAGGCTCTGGTGAAATCCTTGTACTTGGAGAGTAGGTTTCTGTTCTGGAGAATGGTTGCTCTTTTCACAATGGTTACCTCCATGTCCAGGATCACTATTCTCAAGGGACCTAAATGTGGTCTGCCCTCTGGGATTCACCAATCAGGGCTCCTTTCCATTATTGGCAGCACCCATCTCAGGCACTGATCCCATGCTCCAACTTCATTCCCTTTCTACTCAGCCCCCTGACTGCAACTCCTCCTGGAGTCACTTGCTTGGTGGTTGGTGGCAAGGACTCTGGAGCCAGACCTCATAAGTCCAAATCACAGCTCTACAACTGTCCAGCAGGGAGACCTTGGGTAGCACTTAGCACCTGGTCACTCAATTTCCCTATCTGTAAAACAAGGAATTGTGGGTTAATTCATGTAAACCACATAGAACAGTGGTTGTGCCACAAAGTGCCCTGTGTGCTGAAGACAGACCACGATATATGCTGATGTAGAAGGGGAAAAGGTACACTCATACACTGCTGGTGGGACTGCAAACTGGTGCCACCCAATCTGGAAAGCAGTATGGAGATTCCTTAGAAAACTTGGAATAGAACCACCATTTGACCCAGCTATCCCTCTCTTAGGTCTATACCTAAATGACTTAAAATCAGCATATTACAGGGACACAGTCACATCAATGTTTATAGCAGCTCAATTCACAATTGCTAAACTGTGGAAACAGCCTGGATGCCCGTCAATAGATGAATGGATAGAGAAACTGTGGTATATATATCTAATGGAATATTACTCAGCATTAAAAGAGAATAAAATTACGACATGTAATGAATGGAGTTAGAGAATATCATGCTAAATCAAGTAAGCCAATCCCAAAAATCCAAAGGCTGAATGTTCTCTCTGATAAGAAAAAATGGAGGAACTTTGATGGGGCAAAGGGGAGGCAGAGGTGAGGAGGGGGCATGGGGGTAGGAAAGATGGTGGAATGAGATGGACATCATTACCCTAGGTACATGTATGAATGCACATATGGTGTGAACGCTACATCAGGTACAACCATAGAAATGTAAATTTGTGCTGCAGTTGTGTACAATGAATTAAAATGCATGGTGCTGTCATATATATCTAATGAAAAAATACAAAACAAAAAGAGAAACCCTAAGGCTAGCATGGTCTGCTCCAAAGCTCAATAGACCTGGTAGTTAAGATTCTAGTACCACTGCTAACCTTTTTCCATGACCCAATGCATGTCATCTCTTCTTCTTGTGCTACAACAGAAATTGACATAAAACTTGGTGGTAGACTGTGACGCAAACATCACTTCATTCTCAGTAGAAACACAACTGACCAAGAGAAATCTGAAAAAAAATATTCAACATTACTAATCACTAGAGAAATGCAATTAAAATCATAATGGGATACCCTCTCGCACCTATTAGAATGGTTATTATCAAAAAGACAAAAGAACCAGTGGCACATGCCTTAATCTCAGGAACTCAGGAGGCTGAGGCAGGAGGATTATAAATTCAAGGTAAACCTCAGCAACTCAGTGAGAGCTGATCTCAAAATAAAAAGTAAAAAGGTCTCCAGATGGCTATCAGGGATAAAGTCCCCCTGGGTTCAACCCCCATCATAAATAAAAGAAAAAGAAAGACAAAAGATTTTAAGTACTGGTCAGGATGTGGAGAAACTAGAATTCTTGTACTATGTTTGGGGGAATGTAAATTAGTACAGTCATTATGGAAATTAGTATGGGAAGTTTCTTTAAAACTTAAAAATAGAGCTCAGTTGGGAGAGTGCTTGCCTTGCATGGACAAGGCCCTGGGTTCAATCCCCAGCACCAAAAAAAAAACAAAAACAAAAAACAAAAAACTACCCTATGGTCCAGCCAATCGGTGCATGAATGGATACAGAAAATGTGGTTTAGAAATATAAGGGGATACTCTTTAGTCTTTAAAAAAATATAAGGAAATTCTGTCCTTTATGACAAATGAATGAGGCCAAAGGACGTTTTATTGGGGGAAATAGCCACGCACAGGGCAACAATCACATGATCTCACCTACATGTGGAATCTATAAAAGTTGAACTCATAGAAACAGAGAGCAGAATGGTGACTGCCAGGGGCCCAGGAGTGGCTGGGCTGTGGAGGGGGAAGATGCTGGTCCCAGGAGAACAAATTACACTTAGATGAGAGGGATGAGTTTAAGGGATCTATTGTGCAATATAATGACTACAGTTAATAATAACATACAACAGAATGAGTACAGTTGATAATGTTATCTACACTAAAAATGACTCAAAGAGTAGATTTTAAGGGTCCTCACCACAAATAAGAATATGAAGTAATGTATATGTTAAAAAGCTTGACTCAGACGTTCTTCAATGTAACATTTTTCAAATTATGTTATATGCCATAAATATGTACAAATTATTATTAGTATTGTTATTATCATCATCATCAGGGATTGAACCTAGGATTGTTTAACCATTGAGTCACATCCCCAGCTCATTTTATTTTTGAGAGAGAATTACATCATAAATCCCACCATGGAAGTGAGTAAACTGGGAAGATATTTAATTGGTAGATTTCTACCTCCTTCCCCAAACTGGAGCTCTGTTACAACAAAAAGGAAGAAGTAGAGCTAGGATGAGCAATGAGGACTGTTGACTCCAATTAGCACTGGGCCTGAAAGGGGGATGACCATCACCAAACTTCTCCCCATGCCATCTTCACATAATTTATGGCCTCTGTATTAGCCTGCTTTCTGTTGCTCTAACAAAATACCCGAGAACAGATAATTTATAAGGAGGTAAGTTTTATTTAACTCAGTATCCAAGATTTGGCAGCTCCTGCAAGTGATCTCTGGTTCGGGTGTTCACCAGATTGTGTGTCAGAAAACAGGGAGGGACCAATCTGGCTCTTTTGATAACAACTCCCTCTTACAGGAGCAAATGGGGGCCCATGAGAAGTCCATTACTCCCTTGAGAGGGCATCTTGCAGAGTGACTGAGTTACCTCCCACTAGGCCCACCTCTTTCAGGTTCTACCACCTCATCACTGAGGACCAACCCTCCAGCCTTTGAACCTTTGGGACAAACCACATCATATCATCACAAGCTCCAACAAAGCTACCATCATAAGAGCAGGATGTCCCAGTCTACAACATGTGCGTATGTGGGGGATGGGGAAGGTTGATCTCACAAGTCACTGGAAGCAGCCAGAGCCCCCATTCCAGAACCTCTGTGATGTCACTTCTGTTGTCATGGCAGTCTGGGTGCCAACCCAGAAGAGTTCGTTGGTGGCTTCAGTCTGTGAGACTTGGTGGTCTAGCCATGGCCTCTTCACAGAGTATCACGCCCCCAAATGAACCTCCGATCGAATCCTCATGGCTGAAACCAAGCCTGTTTCCAGCTTTTAATGCAATGCTTCTTATTACAATAAGTGGCATCTTCTTCGCCTTTCCGTGAGTCTCCCATGGAAGGTGTCAGTGCCTTAGACACAGAAGAGAAAATAGACAAGGACAGTACAGAGGCAGGGAGGGAAGTGGAGAGAGAGGGTCAGCAGGGGAAGGAGGATATAGAGTTAGAGGGAACCCAATGTGAAAGCACAGAGGTCTGGAGTGCCTGACGCATTTAGGGAACTATGAGAGACTGCTAATGCTGGTGACATTTTGTGGAGTCTCCATGGTCTGTCTCTAACCTGGATATTTAGATCAGTCCTTAAGGCGAGTGAGTCCTACCTCAGGTGAACTAGGCCTTGTGGGGAGCTCTGGGTTTCCCCAGACTAGGACTGAGTCTGGCTCTGGTTTCAGGTGCCGGTGGTTGGCTCAGAATGGGCAGTGGGAATTTGCCGTGGTTTCGGGCCTATTCTTTATACTGTCCTTCTGCAGCCTCATTTTCCTCAACGGGTCAGACCCAGGCATTTTGCACAAAGGTAAGGCCTCAGGCCAATGGAGAAGGAGGTGGTATCCCAAGGGCTGATGCCTATAGGGGTGATTTCAAACATGCTAACCCCCCTCAACCCCACCCCCCGCCCCCGTGGCCTCAGGAGCCCTTCCCTCCATGTCATCATTACTTGGGCCCTGGCACTTCATTTCCCAAGCCACTGAAGTGCGAAGAAACAGAATCCTGGAGGTGTTCCAGCTGCTTTCGAAGCAAGGACTGGGCAGGCTGGCAAGAGAGGCCAGCAGGCCCTTCCAAACCACGCAGTTCACTCCTCCTCCTTCCCATTTTACACACGACTTCAAGCACTGATCACTATTCCAAAAGGGGAGAGCTCTGTATAGAGCTCCTGTGGCTGGACAGCCCTTTCTCTCTGACTGCCGCCCATCTGAGTGGTCAGCTTGCTCAACAGGGACCGGGATTCCCCTGCCCTCCTCCTCCCCACCCTTCTTGTTGCCCAATGATGCTATGGGGCGGCCCCAAGCAGTAGAGTGGTGGAAGGGCCTCCTGCCACTGCCCAAATCTCTTCCCCTGCCAGGCTCCTTAGAAGAGGACCCCAACATTCAATACATAGCACGAGTGAACAACACGGCCTTTCGCCTGCAGTGGTGCTCGAAGTGTTCTTTCCATCGTCCACCCCGGACCCATCACTGTCCCTTCTGTAATATCTGTGTGGAGGTAAGTACTCCTCCTTCCTGTCCACTCACCAACCCATCCCAGGGCATCTGGCCAGGACCAGGAACCTCACATCATATGTGGTCCAGGGGTGGGTATGAGATCATCTTCCCACACTGCTACAAGTGGCTCTCAGCCACTCTTGGTCACTTATATATGTTATTGCCTCCAGTTCTGCACTTGTCCTGAGACGCTGGCCTTGCTTGCACAGGTGCTGACATGCAAAGGGCACCATCTGTGCTGAGCCTGGTGGAGTCAAGGGGAGGAAAGGCAGTGACTGTCCCACTAGCTTGCTGATACTAGATACCCATTACTTTAGGCCGGCTGCTGCCCTGTTCTGGGTATTGTTGCCTGTCCACCTCTGGGTGTCCAATTGAGGGTTTCCTGGGTTCCGAGTGCTCTTCTCTCATGTGCACACCTTGCACGGGTTTCCAAGTACAGAAGGCTGGCTGGGCTAGAAATTCTTCTCATCCTTACCCAATATCTGAAAAAATACAGCTTCACAGCTTTTCTGTATCCTGCTCAAAGTGACACCAGGCAGGTCTTGTCTCTAGAGACCTCACTCATGACAAACGACCTGATGAGCCATGGCGTCCTAACTGTGCTCTATCCATGGACGTGCTGGTTTCACCCTGGAGATGGGAACTCACGTGCAGGGCCAAGAGCAGGAGGTCTAGGGGCTGGGTTGAGGGGGGGCCTCAAGATTTGGGGGTATTGGGCTAAGCCAAATAGACCCTCAAGGTCTGCCTTCTCTCCCCTAGGACTTTGACCACCACTGCCTGTGGGTAAACAATTGTATAGGTCAAAGAAATTTCCGCGTATTCGTGCTGCTGCTGGTGTCCCTGTGCCTTTATCTGGTTGTTCTTCTGGCTACCAGTGTGCTTTTTCTCATTCGTACAAGACACATGCCCTTGTCGCTGGACTCAGCCATGGCGTATCCACCCAGTCCCAAGGGCCCACACTGGGAAGAGAATGGGTTGTGGGGAGGGACGGACAGCCAAGGGGCAGGACAGCCAAGAGGTGGGGTTAACCGAGGGAGGGCTGATGTTGTGGGCAGGGCTAAAGGGAGAAGCTACTTGGGAGGACCTATGAAGGACAGATTGAAGGCGAGTGGGGTCAGGGAGGTGGGCGTGGTAGGATGGACTATGGAGTTAAGAATCTAGGGAG
The DNA here is from genome assembly GCF_048772815.1 of Callospermophilus lateralis. Classification (NCBI taxonomy): domain Eukaryota; kingdom Metazoa; phylum Chordata; class Mammalia; order Rodentia; family Sciuridae; genus Callospermophilus; species Callospermophilus lateralis. The sequence continues at coordinate 2,397,082 of NW_027512846.1, read as the reverse complement.
GCCAAGAAGTGGGGTAATGAAGGTTGAAAAGGGTCAAGTGGGAGGCCAGCATGGTGGGGTGAGGTTTCTCTTGGGTGTGCTGGATTAATTGTCCAGTCCAGGGAGGCAAAAGTGGGTGGGCGGGGCCAGCCAGGGCGGGGCTAATGAGGGCTGTCGGTCGTTGGGCGGGGCCAGGAGAGAACAGTTTGTCTGTTCTTCTTAGCTTGTGTATGCACAGCATCGCAGTAGCTGTACCCGTCTTGGTACTCCTGCTGCCTGTCATTCTGCTCCTGATGATACAGGCTGTGTCGGTGAGCAAGGTAAGCGAGTACTGCAATACCAGACGGTGCGGAGGCATCTTGCATCTTTGGGAATCCTGCACTTTCGGCTGATCTTCACTGCCCTTGGTCCTGATGGTGCCTCATGAGTCCTTCCAGACCCACCCCTTAAGATGCAGCTCAGATCTTTCCTCCCCCTGGAGCTCAGTGGTCATTCTTCCTCGTGGGTGCATTGCATGGAGAGCCTGTTATTTGAGGGATGGGTGCATCCTGCGCTTGTGTTGATAAGAACCCTGCGATCAGAATAACACCAGCAGACACCTAGGGAAACGCTTGAGACGGGGGTCGGTCCTGAGTGGTGTAGCAGCCTGCAAGAAACTGAGTTTGGCGAGGCCAGCATTGTAGAGGAGGACGTGCCACTCTTCCTGTCCTAGGTGTGATTTTGCAAAGGTGGAAGACAGGAGGGTGTTGTCTGTGAGAGGCACACCTTTGCAAAAAGGCAGAGAAACCCGAATGTAGGATGTTAAGGAAATGAGGAAGGAACGATTCTAAATCAAACCCAAGGTGCCAGATAATTTATAAGGAGGAGTCAAGATTAAAAAGCCCCTAAAAGTTGAGCGTGAAATTTAGTTTTGATGAAGTGGAAACCTGGGAGCCATGGTGGGATTTAAAAAAAAAAAAAACAACAAAAACTCATTTATTGAGGAATAAATTAAAACTGCCAAATTCACCCTTTTAGTCTAGGATACGGGATTTTGACAACTGGATACTGTCCTGCATTCTCCAGCATGATCAAGTTTAGGCAGTTTCTTTACTCCAGAATATCCTTTCATTCACCTGTTGTTGTCAGTCTCTCTCCCTATGTCCTTCTGGTTTTTCTTTTTTTCCAGGATCACATGTAAATGGAGTCATTGCCTTCTTTTCTCTGGCTTTATTTATTTAGGACAATGTATTTGAGATTCATCCATGTTGTCGCTCATACCAGTATTTTATTTCTTTTATTGCTGTGTAGAAGCGTATGGATGCCCTATAGATTGTTTATACATTCATCAAACCAAGGATTTTTTACATTATGTCTAGTTTTTGCCAGTATTTTTGTTTGTTTTATTTTGTTTGTTTCATACTAGAAATTGAACCGGGGGGTGTTTAATCACTGAGGCACATTCCTAGCACCCCTCAAATTATGTATAATTTTTTTTTTTTTTAATTTTGAGACAGGGTCTCACTAAGTTGCCTAGCGCATCACTAAGTTGCTGAGGCTGACTTTGAACTTGCCATCCTCTTGCTTCAGGCTCCCAAGCCTCTGGGATTATAGGTGTGGTCCACTATGCCTAGCTAGTTTGGGGTAGTTATAAATAAAGCTGCCCCAAACATTGATGCACAGGCATGTGAACATAAGTTTTCATTTTGTTGAATAAATTCTTAAGGGTGGCATTGCTGAGTCATAAGGTAAACACGTGTGGAACTTTGTAGGAAATTGCCAAATTTGTCTTCCAAAACAACTGTAAGGTTTCTAAATTCTACCAGCAATGTTGGGAATTCCAGTTGCTTCACATCCTCACCAACATTTCACACTTTTTTTTTTCAAATATATTTTAGGTATCAGTTGACCTTTTATTTATTTATATGCAGTGCTAAGAATCGAATTCAGTGCCTCACACACACTAGGCAAGCATTGTACCACTGAGCCACAACCCCAGCCCCTCACACTGTCCTTTGTTATTTTGTTTTGACTTTTAATCAAACCTGTCTTATTAAATGAGTCGTAGTATTTCATTAAGGTTCCAGGTTGTGTTTTCCTAATGAGTAATGATGTTGAGCCTATTTTCATGTCTGTTTGGCCTTCATTAGGTCTTTGGTAAAATGTTTACACCTGGCAGGGCACAGTGGCGCACACCTGTAATCCCAGCATCTTGGGAGGCTGAGACAGGTGGATTCCGAGTTCAAAGCCAGCCTCAGCAAAGCGAGGCACTAAGCAACTCTGTGAGAACCTGTCTCTAATAAAATACAAAAAAAAATGGACTGGGGATGTGGCTCAGTGGTTGAGTGTCCCTATATTCAATCCGTGGTACCCACTCCCCCCAAAAGCGTTTACTCCAATCTTTTGCCCAGTTGAAAAAACGGTTGTTTTCTTATTGAGTTTTAAGAGTTTTCTACATCAGATTCAGATCTAGGTTTTGCACATCTCTTCTTGCAATCTGTGACTTGTCATTCCATTTTCTTCATAGCATCTTCCCAAGAGCAGGAGTCCTTAGTGTTGTTTTTCTAGGACTAGGGGTTGAATCAGGGGTGCTCAACCACTGAGTTCTCCCTCAGCATTTTGTGGCTGTTGTACATTCTACATAGAAAATTGTCATCTGTGAAGAACAGTTTCATTACCTTCTTTCCAATCTGTGTATCTTTATTGCTTTTTCTTTTTAGTGTTGAATAGGAATGATAGGGGTGGGCATCTCTGCCCTGGGATTCCTTTAGTATGGCAATCTCTTGACTAAAGGCTCTTTCAGTAAGACTGGTGGGCAGCATCAGTGGGGGAGGGGACGCTGCAGACCCCGAGACAGTGAACAGACAGAGGAGCCTACCTGCTCATCACCTCCCATCCTTTTAGTCCCCAGCCCACCACTGCCATATCTGGTCCTCCTCCCACCTGAGACTCTGTGCTTGGCCCTTATTCATCAGCCCTGTGGTCTGCCTTTACTTTGAGCTTGACCTTTACTGCTTTGTGTACTGAAGGCCTTCAGCCCAGATTTTCCTGGGCCATGTGATTTTTGACTAGGAAACTTTGATGGGGCCTCCCCACTGCCCCTGTCCTCCCAGATAGTGAAATTCAGTTAAGGCATAATTTTAGAAAAAAAAATGAGAGGTGGGGAAATGAAGTGGGAGTGGGGTGGTGACATTGTCTTTGGAGCAATTGAGCAGCACAAGGAAGAGTTTAAAAGGTATCTGAAATGGGCTGTGGTTGTAGCTCAGTGGCAGAGAACTTGCCTAGCATGTGTGAGGCACTGAGTTTGATCCTCAGCACCCCATACAAATTAAAAAAAAATAATAAGGTCTATCAACAACTAAAAAATATTTTTTTAAAAAAGGGGGGTGTGTGGAAGGATGAGGTAAGAGGACAGGTGTGGCCAATGGAGACAGAACAAGGATCTTGCACAGGGAGGCACAGGATGATGAGGAGCCCTGAGAAGGCAGGAGAAAGGAGTGCAGTGTCAGCACTGTCTGCGGAGAGCTGCTCACAAGTGGGTCAAGGGAGGTCACTCTTCCTAGGAGCATAGGAAGGCAGGAGGCCCTGGGTCACTCTTGGGCTCCCCTGCCCTTAGAATCTTGCTCCAGGCCTGGGCTGAGCCCTGGCTAAGCTGACTGACTTAGGAGGAGTCACTGGGAGATGGCCTTGCGCAGTCCTGCTGATTCTGAGCTCCTCTTCCCATCCCCATCTCCCTCCAGGGCAAATCACTCCGGAACAACAACCCCTTCGACCAGGGCTGTGCCAACAACTGGTATTTGACCATTTGTATGCCAGTGGGACCCAAGTGAGTTGGTAAACTGAAGGCTCAAGTGGTGGATCTCTGGGGCTGGTGGGAGTGGGGTGAGATAAAGCTGGGTTTTCTTCTTTGGTCCCTGACCCCAGCTCCCAGGCCCTGTCACCCATTGTCCTTTCCTTTGGGGTTTTCTCCAGGGCACTCTGGGAGCCTCTGGGAACGTCCCTATTCATTGCCCTTCTAGGTTCTTGCCCTAAGAAATGGAGTAGAGGGGAAATGCAGCCTGGATGAGACTCCTGGCTGGGAACCCTGGGCTCTGTGCTTTCCAAGCTGAGGGTGAGGGTGGTCAGGGGGCCCAGGCCAAGGTGGGTAGTGACTCCCTGCATTTGGTCTATCACGCCCCAGGTACATGTCTGCAGCTACTTGGATGCAGCAGGCGGAAGGCACGGAGTGGGACCCTGAGCAAGTGGACCCAGTGCACACACGGTTCTCGCCACAATATTCCCGTCAACACCGTCCCACAGAGCTCCCTGGGCCCACATCTCCAACACATGGGCAGGGCCCCCCAGGGAGTGGCGAGGCTGCAGCTTTACAGGAGGTGAGGAATAGTGGGTGTGCATTGGGAGAAGGATGTCTGTGGGTCACACATGTGTTGGGGGAGGCTCCTGAGGTTGGGCTGGCCCTGAAGCTGAAGCACATGGAGCTTAAGGAACAGAAATATGAACCTGAGTGTGCGGGTTCCAGGTTTCAGAGTACTCCCAGGTGTTGCTGAATAGACAAAGAGAAAAGACTGCACCACTAATTTGCTAGTTGGCCTTGGCCAGTCCCTTACCTTTCTAGGCCTCAGTTTCCTCAGTTATTAATGAGGACTGAGACTAGTAATTTATGTTTTAAAGGAGATTCTTTTTTGTGGGGGAGGGGGACAGGGAATTGAACTCAGGGCACTCGACCCCTGAGCCACATCCCCAGCCCTATTTTGTATTTTATTTAGAGACAGGTTCTCACTAAGTTACTTAGTGCCTCACTTTTGCTGAGGCTGGCTTTGAACTTGTGATCGTCCTGCCTCAGCCTCCCAGGCCACTAGAATTATAGTCTTGTGCCACTGTGCCTGGCTCTTTATTTTTTTTTTTTTATGGAAATTTGTACTTGAAATCCCATGTGAAATATATGAAGTGGAGCATTAGGAGTGCCGTAGGGTAGATAACCCATGGTGCCCACCAAGGGCCCTTGCATTACTTGGGGTACCAGCCCTCTCCTTTGTCCTGTCTCCTGGGGCCCAGAGCCATGACTGTGAACTGCAGGGTGGAAGCTTGAAAGAACACCCATGTATTGACTTATGTGTTTAGATTTCCATCAGCCCGATGCCGCAGCAAAAAGCCCACAGAGAAGACTTGGCCTCCCATCCACGAGCCTCTCACTCACCCATTCACACTGCTGGATACCAGGACATCTGAACTTCATCTTTTGAGCCTCCATGTGGAGGCCTCTCGTAGCTGAGCCCTCAATCACTCCCCTATTGGGAGTGCTAAGACTTCCATTCCTGTTGTACATTTGTAAATAGTTTTTACTTCTTCCTATGGCTGCTCTGTCTGTTTGTTCTAGGTTTAGAGAAGCGGTGTTTCCTGGGGATGTAGGGAGGCTCTGAGGGGTTGGAACAAAGCCCTCTTGGAAGGGAAAGATCCTTGCTCTCTGAGAACCCAAGCTAGGGAACCAACATTGTCTAGCTCATTGACCTTGAGCAAGACACTTGTCATTTCTCTCATCCTTAAAATGTGGCAACAGTAATAATCACAGTGACTGACCTGGCTGGCTTCCTGGCAAGGGCTGGAGATGGGAGGAGAGAAAACCCCCAGCTAGCACTAGGGATGGAGCAAGCCCTGTCCTGCAGCATCCCTGTCTGACTACAGGGGGTGCCAGCTGCCCAGGAATTTGAAAACCAAGTCTGGCCCAGCCCTCTAGTGGAGGTGAGCCACCCTGAGTCAGTCTGGAGCCCCCTCCTGGGCGCCTCCTCCCCAGATGTGGGAGGGTGGGGGCATTCATCCTGCATCTCTCCTGCAACTGTGTCCCACCCTGGTCCCTTCCCCCTGGGGTGCATCAGGTGCTGGTTCTGGTCCTGTCCCTGGGGTAGACTCAGGAATTTTGAGTCTGCAGGCCCCAGAGTGTTGGGCAGGGGGCACATCAAACCGTGTGTCTGTTAGTCTCCAGAGTGTGATCTTGGGACTGGGAATAATATCACCTTCGTAGTAGGTTGTTGGAGGAGGAGGTGAGGTGTTTCATCTAGTGCACAGCAGGCAAGCAATGGATGCAGCTGGAATGATTTATGGTTATTTTCTCCACTAGTTGGGCGACCCAACCATGTCAGAATTTCCAGAGTACTATTAGTGGTTGTGGGGCTCTCTGAATTTGTATCAAGGACCCCGTATCATCTTGCCACATGAAGCATCAGGACAGACAAACTATACTGCTTCTTTCCATACTAGTATCTGGGTGAAACCATCTTGTGTGATAAAGGTGGAGGCAAAAGGATGTCACCCAAGGGGTTAGATGCATGTCCCTAGGGTGTGTGTGTGTGTGTGTGTGTGTGTGTGTGTGTGTGTGTGAGAGAGAGAGAGAGAGAGAGAGAGAGAGAGAGAGAGTATGCACATGTTTGGTATGAGCTCATCCTCGGGGGTGTGTTCGCCCAGCCCCTTATCCTTTCTGACCAACTTTAGGAGGTGGGTGACCTATGATGCAGGATGTGTCTCCAAGTCTCCAGACCACAAAGTCCCACGACAAGACTGCTCTTCCCTCTTCCTTTCCTCCTCAACCTCTCCTGGGAAGCCCAGGCCCAGCCCCACCCGCCTGCCCTGGCTTGAACTCCAACACTTCTCATCCCCTTTCCCTGTCCCAATATCTATCTCCCTGGGCTCAAGTCCTTTTGGGGCTTAAGGCTTTTCTCAAATCTTATTCCTGCTCACTTCCTCTGTCTGGGAAGCCCAAGTTCATGGGCACATGGCAGAGAAAGAGGGGAGGAGTCCCTGTGTCCAGGTTTTAGTGCCTGTGAACCTGTGTGTGCAGTAGGGATGGCTCAACCCTGCTGACCAACAGGGGGAAAGGCCGAGTGGGGAAGCCAGAGGCTCCCAAGCTCATTCCCAAAGGACAGCCCTCCCAATAAACTGGATCTGAGTGAGGGAGGAGAGAGGTGGTCCAGGAGCCTGGGCCAAGGCCTGGATGTGCATCATGGAACTGCCTGGGTGGGGGAGTGCTGGAGGGAGTCCAGCTCCAAGCGGGGCCCAGAAGGCCAGGCCCCAGTCTCTGAGGAGTTCATGCTGCCTCCTCCAGCCCCGCTGGCTGTCCCCCTGCCATCCTGCCTATCCCCCTGCCATCCTGCCTGGTTCAGGTCTGCACTCATTGGCTCCCTGCCTTCAGGTATACAGGGCCTCACTCAGTCTCAGGCAAGGGCCTTTTAAGTCCTAAGCTAGATGTGACACATCTCCTTGACAATCTGGTCCTCAGTTTCCCCACTAGAAAAGGACGTAATTTCCCTCAGATTCTCAAAAGAGGACATGGCCTTTCCAAAGGCAAAGACTTCCTGCTCTGGGATGAAGATTTTAGGTGTGTCCGCCCCCTGCCCCCAGCCTAGGATTCCTAGGATTTCCTTAAGAAAGACCCTTGGATCAGGCTCATTGCTTCTTGAGCATTAAGTGGGACATAGAACATTCCTTCCTTTGACGTCCTCCACCATACCCTCTACCCTAAGCCTTGGGCCAGTCTTGTGACTCCTTGCCAAGTTGAGAGGACGCAACTGGGCTACACCCCCTTCCCTTTTTGCCCCCTTCTCATTTCTGCTGAATGTGCCCTTGATTCTCAGACATGCCCCACCCAATCCTTGGCCCATGGATAAGGCAAGGGGTGTTATAGGGGACCAGTTATGGGGCCCACTGTCCACCTACCCAGGAAACTCTGCCATCCCTGGGCCAGAGCCAAGAAATGGCCCCCACGCCTGCAGGGCTACCAGGTGCCCACAAGCTCATAGAACCGTAATGCCAGATTCATGGGACCCCAATAGACCTCCAGGAGTCGAATCTGATGCAATTACACAAGAGTCTTTATTGCAGGCTCCCGCCTGGACTCTCAACCGTTTACAATACAGCGTTCCTGAGTAGTGAGTCCCAACCCTTAGTTAGTGAGAATTTATAGGTTTTGGGGGGATACACTATGCATCACAACATCACACAGAAAATCATTTTATACCGCGGGAAAATCAAACAACAATTCTTAACATTGATGAGCACATTCACTGGCCGGAACAAGTTGGGTAAGGGTAGTGGGTGAATTCAAATGGTGGATATATTTGAACTGATTGGTTTATCCCCGGAAGGGTTGCAAGAGTCTCTATGCCAAACTGCAGGGTTGCCTAATCATGTTATACATCACGGAAACTACTGGGAGGTCACCTGACATTTCAGATATTTTTCCTGTCTCCTGCTGATTGGTGGTTGCTAGGGGGTTGCTATGGGTCCTCACCTAGCTTAACTGAGTCAGGGTCACCTAGCACCACAGATCCCTTTTGTTAAACAACTCAGCAGGGTGGGTATGTGCCTAAGAACCTTCTGTGGGTTTTTCCAAGGACAAGAGTCATGCCCCCTCCCTCTGGACAGGCCTTGAGGTAGAAGCTGATTTCTCAAAAATGGAGTCACATCAGTTTCTCAGAACCTGGGATGGAGAGTCTAGCATCCCCAGACCTTTCCTCATGGGCCTCTTGGGAAGTCAGGGCATATAGGATGAGACTCAACCTAATCACCCAGCTCTGCCGCCAACTAATGTGCCACAGGAGAATCTGTCTTCCCTTTGCTAAAACTTGGAGTCCTCAAGGTAATCATAGATATCACACTGAGGGTCACAGACTCTTAAGTCTTTAGGGAGGGTAGGGACTCAGGGATACCTCATCCAGCTGTCTGCCACCCCCAGTTTTGCAGATGGGGCTCTTAGGTCCTGCAGAGGGAAGAGTTTGCCCAAGATAACCTGGTGGCATCAGCCTGATGGCTTTCTCTGGTTCCCAGGGGACCACTCTCATTCCTGCTTCCAGGGCCATTCCAGCAGGGGAAGGGCTTGGACAGTGACCACAGGGCCCCACTCTCTAGGCAAACTTAGAGCTGGCAGTGAAGTCAGCACAGGGCTGTCTACTGAAAAGGCGGCCAGTTTGAACCCCTCTCCAACCCTGCACTGTGCCCATAGTGCTCCTGCTGCCTCTGGCTCAGCCCTGTCCTGCTCTGCCCTGAGGGCCCCACCCAAGAAGGCCTGCAAGTGGCTGAGGGTGAGGCAAGGCTAGGACCCCTGGGGCAGAGGAGCTGGTTGTCTGAGGAAGTGGGGGTGTCCTGCCCCTTTTACACACTTTAGAATTCCTTTGTTCTCATGCCTTCACTTCCTCACAACCTGCTTACTTGACCTAAAAGATGGAGTGATCCAAGGGCCAGAAGGAAGTGGATCAGGGGTCCTGGCAAGAAGGGAGCAGCCTAGGAGGCATTCATTAACAGCCCCTACAACTCCCTGCAGGGAGGAATAATCCCTGGAGGCTGGTAACCTTGGCAACAGGTGGAAAAGGGGAAGTGCTCTAGAGGTATTAACATTTTATTACTTTTCCTTTCAAACCAGCCTCCATCTTTCTGATCTACCCATTATTTATTACTTGCACTGTCCTTTTGTCCCCACCAACAACACTTTCTGAATATGTGTCCTATGAAGACAATGAAATTTGATTCCACGTGTACAGACCACTGATTACTTCAATTTTCCTTACTTCCAATCACCTCTCCCCGTACCTTTGACCTCCCTGCTTCGTTATCATAAATATCCCTAAACCTTATGGGGGAGAGATCTGAGACTTGATCTGTCTTCTGGCTTGGCTGCCTCCTAAATAAACCTTTTCTCGTTTGCAAAACTGGTCATTTTGAGATAGTCATTTGGGAAGACAGAGAGACATACTAAGTGTCAAAAGCAGCGCCATAAACCGCTAAATGTGAAAGGCTCCCTCCAACACTTGCAACTTTGAGGGCAATGTGCAAAGGAGGGTGTAAAATTGTGTAGCTCTACCCTGCCTCCACCTCTAGACCAGCCACTAGCTATCCTCCCTCTGCAAATACTAACACCCCATACCAACAGGTTGCTGTCTGTCTCTCTGGAGATAGCCTGCTTTTCCCCAAAGGGGTCTCTCTCTTAAGATAAGTCCCCATTCTTCCTTGAATATGTATCGACTTCACAAATAAACCTCTGTCTCTGCCTTTGACTGGTGCATGGTAAAATTCTTTTCTGTCATGTCTGCAAGAACCCTGCTGGCCCTGAGTCAAGTTCTCCCTTTCTCTGGAAACTTCTCAGACCATTCTTCAGAGAAATATCTTCTCCTGTGACAGGTTCAGTGATTGGCATGCCATCTATGGGAGGCGGGTGGCCAGGACCATGCCTAATTCAGTAACTGACTGTCATGGAGAAGAGATCTCTTCCAAGAAGCGCAGCAAAGAATTTCAGCATGAGTCTGGCAAAGGCAGAGACAAAGGTTTATTTAGAAAGTAGATACACATTTAAGGGAGAATGCCATCTGTCTCAAGAGTGAGAAGCCCCTCCTTGAGTTGGAGGTCCAACATTTGTAGAAGGGCCATAGTCAGGGACAGGACTGAGGTGGAGACAGGGTGGAGCTGCACAATTGTAAGCTCAGTTTTCCCTGAGTTTATGTATTTCCCTCATTTTACAAGGACATGAGCCAAGAGCCTGTCAAGATTTTAACACAGTGACTCCCACTGCTTGCCTGTCCTCACGCTTGTCTCTTTTGTCTAAAGAAAACACAGAGACCAAGCTAGAATTTCATAGGACCAAGCAAATGGGGAAAGGGCCGAGAAAGGAGTGCAGGTTTGGGGTTTGGGGAGGGAATACTGAGAAGATAGCTCTGGCCGTCTCCCTATTCATTCGTACCTACTCCCTTTCTTGCAGTTTTGGAGAGAATACAGGTATGGGGGGAAGTCTGCAAAAGTGGTGAGGGGAGGCTTTCTTTTTGCCCCAGTGGTATCTGAAGAGCCAAAGTGGGCAGCAGGACAGAAGCTGAATCTCTTGCCTAGCTGACTCACAGTTTTTATTATTTGATTGCTTGTTTTCTTTTGGCTGACTATACCTACCCTCAATTTTGCCTAAACACACACACTGGCTCATTAATTTAGAGGCATATGCTGAATACCCACCAGTGACAAGAGTAAGATGTGACCCCGTGCTCATTGTTCACAGACCTAGAAAGGGAGATGGACACTTAAAGAGTCAGTAAAAAAGACGAAAAGTGCCAAAACAAGTAGGACTGTCTGTGAATGTATTAATCATACCTTTATATTCTGCTTTTTGTTGTTATTGTTGTAGTTTTTAAATAAGGGACTGCTTCTTTGGGGTTATCCATTTCCTAAAGACAGTAAAAAACTGCCTAAGGCACACCTCTTATATGCATACCAACCACTGGGGGTGGGGGCTATACTTCTAACCTCTTCTTTTAGCAAGCTCTTAATGTTCCCTTTACCTAATTGCCCCAGGGCCAGGTACCAGATTGCAGGAGACATTCCTAAATGCTGCAGCCTGTTGGAGTTAGCCAAACCAAACAATTCAAAACTTATGCTCCTTTACCCAGTCCTTCCCTTAAAAACCACAATAAAGGCTCTGACCTTGTTTTCTGACTGACCTGGTATTTCCCTGTGTGCTCCCCATTCACAGCCTGCAGTGCCTTCTGTTTGTAGGGATCAGTAGTATAAGTCCCTTCTTCCTTCATGACAGTACTTTCTTTGTCTATGTGACTTAACACACATTTCAAACAATCCTGGGATTGGGTATGATGGTGCATACCAATAATCCCAGCAGTTCAGTAGGCTGAGACAAAAAGATATCAAGTTCAAAGCCACCTCATCAATTTAGCAAGGCCCTGTCTCAAAATGAAAAATTAAAAAAAAAGGCTGGGGATGTATGATATACTCAATGATTAAGTGCCCTTGGGCTCAATCCATGGTGTCCAAACAACCAAGAAAAAAAAAAAAACAACCACCACCATTTCTGGTTACACTTAAAACAGTGGATACCTATATCTCCCCTACTATTTTGTTTAGTATAAACAAACATAACTAGATAAGAGTTTGTTCCCCACATGGGTTCTGTTTCATCATTCTCAGAGCAAAGAGTCTACTTATTTGTTTATGAACTACCTTAGTATTCCTGGGATGCTAAAATAAAAAAATAACAAATTTATTCCTCACAGTTCTGGGGACTGGAAAATGTAAGGTCATGGTACCAGCTTTCCTGATTCATAAATAACTTCCTGCTGTGTCCTCACTTACTGAAAGGGGCAGATAAGCCCGCTTGGCTTATTTTGAAGAACACTATCCCATTTTTAAAGATAGTAATCTCTGGCAATAGGCATGCACTGTATACAGGAATATAGGGCTCTGCCCTCATGACTTCATCATCTCCCATAGGTCCCACTTCCTGATGCCATCCCCTTGGAGGCTTAGAAATTCAACATATGAATTTGGGGGTTGGAAGTAGGAATACAAACATTCAGACCATAGCAAGAATTTTTGTTTTAGAAACTGGGTGGGGGCCTGGGGCTGAAGCTCAGTGGTAGAGCGCTTGCCTCACCCGTGTGAGGCACTGGATTTGATCCTCAGCACCACATTAAAAAATAAATTCATAAACAAAAATATTGTGTCCATCAACAACTAAAAAAAAGAAAGAAAGAAAAAGGGGCTGTGGATGTGGCTCAAGTGGTAGCGTGCTCACCTGGCATGCTCGGTGCCCTGGGTTCGATCCTCAGCACCACATACAAATTGAAGATGTTGTGTCCGCTCAAAAAAAAAACTATAAAATAAATATCAAAAAATTCTCTCTCTCTCTCTCTCTCTCTCTCTCTCTCTCTCTCTCTCTTTAAAAAAAGAAAGAAAGAAACTGGGTGGGATTTGGAGGCGGTTGCTGGGGAATTTTGAGGACTTAGGAATATCCTATATGTAATGAATTCTTAGTAAGTTTCAAACAAAAACCAGGTAGTCTGACAACTTCTGAATATCAAAGAAAACTATCCATTTCTAGAACTTCAATTGCCAGGCTCCTCTGTGTTTGCAAAGTATCTTTATAGCTAATCTGTCATTACTCACATTACTGATAATAGTTGAGAGATGCTATAAGACTCACTTGGCTTGAAATACCTTGGCCAATAACCTGGGTTTCCTCCTACTCTATTTGGTATAAATTGCCTAGTTATAGCCTCTATCAAAGGGTAATTTAAGTTATCTGGCAGGGGAGAAATGTCTCTCTTTGATGATTTGCAGCTGTTGAAGATTTCTAGTAACTAGCTTGACATAGAAATGTGGGGATGTTTCTCAAGAAATATCAGCTTAGAGGGCTGGGGTTTTGGCTCAGTGGTAAAGTGCTCGCCTAGCATGCAGAAGGCACTGGGTTCCATCTTCAGCACCACATAAGTGTAAAATGAAGATATTGTGTCCACCTAAATCTAAGAAAAAAACATTTTTTTTTTAAAAAACGAAATATCAGCTTAGGGTGTAATTCTGCTAATTCTGGGTATTCTTAGATGACCCCTAAAGCTCAAGTGTTGAAGAGTTGGTCCCCAATGCAGCAGTGTTCAAAGATGGGGGTCTTTGAGAACAGATTAAATCACAAGGACTCTGACTTCAACAATGCATTCATTCATTTATGGTTCAGAGTTTACTGGGTTTTGAGTGAGAGGCTTTGTTATAAAAGCAAATTCTCCTTTGCTTCCTAGGCACCACGAGGTCAATAGCTTTGGTCTACCACATGCTCCCTCAGTGATGTTCTGCCTCACTATAGGCCTAAAAGCAACAGAATCAGCTAATCATAGAATGAAACCTCTGAAACTATAACCCAAATATAAATATTTTCTCTTTTCTAGTTGTGTATCTTAAGTATTTTGTCAGTGACACAAAGCTGATCAACAAACTGAATTCCAATCTTTTCCTTGGACATATTACCACAAATCAGTTTGGATAATCACTTTGGCAGACACTGAGACTGACTGGGGCAGGATAGGTGTTCAATAAAATTTATTGCATATTCAGTTGAATGAATGGAAGCTTTACTGCATCAGTTCCAGCTGTGATTTGCATAGAACAGGGTCCAACTCTAGTTATACAAAGCAAATAGAGAAATTCCTGGAAGGGTATCAGGAGTTCATAGAATTACAGCAGTTATCTGGATTGTGGCAGATTGCAGAATCAAGGCAGTTCCAGGGAGCTGGCACAAATCCACAGGTTCATGAATAATCTGTCCCTAGAATTGCCATTAGCCCCACCTCCAGCATCCCTTCTGATCCAGGATTCAAATTCCTGGGACTTCAATGGTCTAAATTACCTGTTTGAAATAATTAACCCAAAGGAGATAAAAGAAGGGTCTTCAACTCCCAAGATGGGAGGCTGCAATGGAAGACACATACTAAGAATTGTTCCAATAAAGCCTTCACACAATAAGAAAAATTTCAAAAAAGAATATGGTGGTAATAGAAGAGGGGAATTAGATATTGCACTGTGAAGAAAGACAAATGTCATTCACATTGATACTAAAAGAGAGATGGGCTGGGTGGGGGGCGGGGCGGCGGTGACTGGTAAAGTAGGAAATATAAGGGTGTAGTTTCAGAAGAAGAAAAAAGTGACCATCACAGTCCTCATGTAGCTGGCCAGACAGCTACAAGAACCTGGACAATGGGGTACAGAAAATAAGTATTTCATGGAGTTCCCAGGCTAACATAGGAGCTGAACAAATATTTGTTCATTGAATTCACAAGAAAATGGAAACCTAAAACATGCTATTTAGATACAAGGAACTGAGTTTCCTTCTGTTAGCTCAGTGGGGAATGTGTCCCCATAGACAGTGACTCATCCTTAGAACCAGTTGAGACTTCCCATTTACTCTTAGGCCCTTATCAAAGATACTGGGTTATCTTTTGCCTTCTGTGTCAGAAGTATGGGGTCTCCATGAAGTTAGTCTTGGGCTTTCCCAGACTTCAGCTACACTGGAATGACTGCTTGCATGCTCCCAAGAGACATGCTTCTCTTTCTGGGTTTTCAGATAAAGAATCAGCCCTTAACCAAGTGAATGAGAAGTAAAACTCTATTTATACATGTTGTGTCAAAATGCATTCTACTGTCATGTAGAATAGAACAATTAAAAAAAAAAAAGAATCAGCCCTTAATTCCTGGCAATTATTTATCTCTTTTTCTATAAGAATCTCTTTTCTAGCCAGTCGCAGTGGTGCACAGCCAGTAATCCCATTGGCTCGGGAGTCTGAGAAAGGAGGATCGTGAGTTCAAAGCCAGCCTCAGCGATGGCGAGGTGCTAAGCAACTCGTGAGACCCTGTGTCTAAAGAAAATACAAAAAAGGGCTGGGAATGTGACTCTGCGGTCAAGTGCCCTGAGTTCAATCCACAGACCCCCTCAAAAAAAGAATCTTCTCTGCTGCACGCTGCCCAGTCATCTGGCCCAGCTGACGGTGACCTGTGGACTCTCTGACAGAAGAGTCACCTGGCCCTCGAATGCACCATGTCTTGTTCCTCCAGCGTTGACACTATGAAGAAGGTGGTTCAGCAGCTCTGGCTGGAGGCCGGACTCAACCACATGAAGGTTTCCCAGGCAGTTGCTGACTTGAAAAAATTTTGTCTGCAGAATGCTCACCATGATCCCCTACTGACTGGAGTATCTTCATGTACAAGTTCCTTCAGACCCCAGAAAGTCTATTCCTTTTTGTAGTCATCTTTCTGAGGTTTCCCAAACCCACTGCTCAAGAACCAGTGAATATTCAAGAGAGCTTAATTTGAAGCCTGTACAAAAAATTTCCCTGTAACACATGTACCAAAATACAATGTTCTACTTTTGTCAATCCTTAACATCTACCTCTCTGAATTTTCATGAATTTCTATTTCACAATGGTAATTATTTTATATACACTGGCAGCAACATACAATAAAATATTTATTTATTTTTTAGTACCGGGGATTGAACCCAAGGGCATTCAACCACTGAGCCACATCCCCAGCCCTATTTTGTGTTTTTATTTAGAGACAGGATCTCACTGAGTTGTTTAGTGCCTTGCTTTTGCTGAGGCTGGCTTTGAACTCTCGTTCTCCTGTCTCAGTCTCCCCAGCTGCTAGGATTACAGGCACATGCCACTACACCTGGCTCAAAATACTTGGTATTAAAAAGAAAAAAAAAAACAAAAAAAACTTTCTTCTTCCTCTTGCAGAGAAGCCACATAACCCAGATATTGAATCCTGGTGTACTATAAATCTGAATTTCAATCTTAGGTCTTTCCCATATTTGCTGGTTGTCTCATCTTGTTGAATATGACCAGAGCCAGTTCATTACTCTGCGAAACTCCTGTCCTACAGGAATTTTGAGTGAAAATATACTTAAAGTTCCAGACACATAAAATACTGGATTTCTCATGATACCCAGCCATTAGGTCGTGTCCAAAAGATAGACCTATTAAAAATAATGCTCAAGGGCTGGGGATGTACCTCAGTGATAAATTGGTTGCTTGCATGAGGCCCTGGGTTCAATTCCCAGCATTTAAAACAAAAGAAAAGTTCAAGATACCACCTCCCCTCACTCCAAAAGAATATGTTAGACAGGTGTGGTGGCACCTGTGATCCCAGTGGCTTTGGAGGATGAGGCAGGAGAACTGTGGGTTCAAAGCCAGCCTTAGCAACTTATTGAGGCCTTAAGAAACTCAGTGAGACTCTATCTCTAAATAAAATACAAAAACATGCTGGGGATGTTGCTCAGTGGCTAAGCACCCCTGGGTTCAATTCCGAGTACCAAAAAAAAAAGAAGAATATGTTAGCTGGAACATGAGACTGATCAAATTATGTGCATGGAAGGATATGGTATAATGAATCCCAGTATTATGTAAAATTTTACTAATAAAAATAAATAAATAGATTGCAATTTTTTACTTGGGGGAAAAAAAGCAATGTATTTTCTTATCGACAACCCCAGAGTAAATCTGTAAATCAGATGGCTGGCATCATAAGTGTATCTGGTGGGTACAAATAATCATTTTCTAGAAACCCATTATTTTGTCAAAAAGCAACATTTCATTAGGTACTATCAGAGCTTGAATAAAATTTCCCAGTAAAATCTCTCCATTCTGGTCCAACGGTGTCATTCAGTGATGGAGCAATTGCCTAGCTCATGTGAGGCTCTGGGTTTGATCCACAGCACAGGGATCTCCCAAATCCTTTAAAGAAACAAGTGGTTCGGTACACAAAGATGTTTGTTAGATAGAAGGAAGGTCACCACAGTGTAAAGGTAACGTGTAAAGCTTGAAATTACTACAGAGAATTAAATAAATTATAATATAAATTATAATAATTTGTTATAGATTTTTATGTAGCCGTCGTTAAGAGATTCTGCAGAAATATATTTACTCACAAGTGGCTTTCTGAGGTAGTAGCATGCAGTGAGAGTGGTCTGTCAGAGATTCCACCACGGGTATGGTCGGGCCAAAAGCACAGAAGGCAATGGTGCAGCCCATCACCCTCTTCTTCAGATGCTTGCAAAATAGGTGCCAATTTCAGGGGTGGTTCTATGAGCAAATGAATATAATGATAAGAGCTGTATCATTGGTTTTGATGAGTACATGAGCATTGTATCAGATGATGAGAACAGATTTATTTTAAAACAGTCAAGAAAACAACTGGGTTGGATCATACTACAAGAAGATAATATTGGGCTGGGTACAGTGGCGCCTGCCTGTAATCCCTGCAGCTTGGGAGGCTAAGACAGGAGGATCTCAGATTCAAAGCCAGCCTCAGTAAAATCAAGGTGCTAAGCAACTCAGTGAGACCCTGTCTCTAAAATAAAATACCAAATAGGTCTGGGGATATGGGCTCAGTGGTCAAGTGTCATGAGTTCAATCCCCAGTACCCCCCCACCCAGAAAAAGAGATAATATTATTCTGTCACAAAGTGCCTCCAACTAGAAATGATAACTGAAAGGCTGGGACTGTAGCTCAGTGGTAGAGCACCCGAATCACACATGTGAGGCACTGGGTTTGATCCTCAGTACCACATAAAAATAAATAAAGACATTGGGTCCAACTACAACTAAATATATATATATATATATATATATATATATATATATATATATATATATATATATACACATATATTTGGGGGAAACATATTTTTCATATAGTTTTTGTTACCTTTTTGATATTATCAGATGACAATGCTGTGGGGTTGATTTTATTTTAAAAAGTTCTGGGCCAGGACAGTGGCACATGCCTAATTCAGGAGGCTGAGACAAGACTATCACAAGTTGAAGGCTAGCCTTAGCAACTTAATAAAAAGTAAAAAGAAATGATCGTTGCATCCTTTTTGCCTTGATATTAGCCTCTTCAAGAACCCCATTTTTTGGTACAGGGGATTGAAATAGGGGCTTTCACATGCTAGGCAAGTGCTCTACTAACGAGCACCATACCCAGCCAATCCCCCTTGATTTTAGACAGGGTCCACCTGAGTTGCCCAAGCTGGCATCAAATTTGCCATCATCCTGCCTCAGCCTTTTGCGAAGTGGGGATGAGGAGACATGTCCTGCAATGACTGGCTGAGACTAGATTTTTCAAAAAACTTTTTCTCAAGGATATCTCTTAAGAAGATACAGGAACAAAACTGTGTCCAGAAAAACAATTTAAAATGTATATTGAAGGCATGTCTCCCACATGAGCTTTTGGAGGACACACAATATCAAACCATGATACACTGGGTAGAGGATTATAGGCTGGTGGGTTTTCCTTTCAACACTTCAAAATTTCACTCAACTCTCTTTCTCTAGCACATTTTAGGAGAAGTCCACTAAGATTCTTATCTTGGCTCCTGTATGAGTAAGATGATTTCTTTAAATACCATCTCTTTTTCTTTGATTTTCAGCAATTTGAAAGATGGTAGGTGTAGATTTTGGGTATTTGCCTTGTTTGATGTTCTCAGAACTCCCTGTATCTATTACTTCATAAAAGTTTTCTGTCATTATTACTCAAAGTCTTTCCTCAACTCTCTTCTATTTTGCTTCTCCTCCTCCTATTCCAACTGCACGTGTGTTTATCTTTTGCAATTGCCCCGTTGTTCTTAAATTTTCTGTTTCAATTTTTCTGTTCTCTTTGCAATTTTGCCTGAGAAATTTCTTCTGACCTATCTGCAAGTTCACTAATATTCTCCCCAGTCATGTCCAGGGTACTAGTGAGCCCATCAAAGGTGTTAAGCATTCATCTTAGTCATTTTATCTCCAGTCTTTCCTTTTTTTTCTTGTTTACCATTTCCATCATCAGCTTACATTATCTATCTTTTCTTGAATATTCTTGTTCAGCTCTAACCCTCTATAACCCTTAGGATGTCAATCATAGTTGTTTCAAATCCCTGTCTGATAATTCCCACAGCCTCATCATTTGAGGGTCTCATTCGAATGCTTGCTTTATGTCCTTTCTTCTTGCTTTTTAGTATGTATACCTTATAATGATTTTTGATTGAAAGCTAGACAGTGTACTGAATAATAGGAACTGAGGTAAATAGGCCATTTATTTGGTGAGATTTTGTGCTCATCTGTCTAGAAGTTCAGTCATGTTTACTGTTTTCTGTTGCCAAAGAGGCCAGAAACTTTCAGATTCCTATAATGTGCTTATTTTCATTTCTTGCCCAGAAAGAATTTGTGTCTTCAACTCTTTCATCTCTAATTCTCTAAAGTTGTGCGGAGGCTTTTTGGTATAGTGGCACAGTAGAGAGGAAGGAAGGATTCTGTGGTCTATGATTAGATCATGGTGTTGAGTGAGCCTGTATTGCTGAGGTGTGACTTTCACTGGTGTTTCCTACTTTTCCACCACCACTAGCACCTTGCAGGAGATAAGAGCCTGGAGTAGGAGAAACGCCTTCCCCCTTGAGGGACAAGGCTCTGGTGAAATCCTTGTACTTGTAGAGTAGGTTTCTGTTCTGGAGAATGGTTGCTCTTTTCACAATGGTTACCTCCATGTCCAGGATCACTATTCTCAAGGGACCTAAATGTGGTCTGCCCTCTGGGATTCACCAATCAGGGCTCCTTTCCATTATTGGCAGCACCCATCTCAGGCACTGATCCCATGCTCCAACTTCATTCCCTTTCTACTCAGCCCCCTGACTGCAACTCCTCCTGGAGTCACTTGCTTGGTGGTTGGTGGCAAGGACTCTGGAGCCAGACCTCATAAGTCCGAATCACAGCTCTACAACTGTCCAGCAGGGAGACCTTGGGTAGCACTTAGCACCTGGTCACTCAATTTCCCTATCTGTAAAACAAGGAATTGTGGGTTAATTCATGTAAACCACATAGAACAGTGGTTGTGCCACAAATGCCCTGTGTGCTGAAGACAGACCACGATATATGCTGATGTAGAAGGGGAAAAGGTACACTCATACACTGCTGGTGGGACTGCAAATTGATGCAACCCAATCTGGAAAGCAGTATGGGGATTCCTTAGAAAACTTGGAATAGAACCACCATTTGACCCAGCTATCCCTCTCTTAGGTCTATACCTAAATGACTTAAAATCAGCATATTACAGGGACACAGTCACATCAATGTTTATAGCAGCTCAATTCACAATTGCTAAACTGTGGAAACAGCCTGGATGCCCGTCAATAGATGAATGGATAGAGAAACTGTGGTATATATACCTAATGGAATATTACTCAGCATTAAAAGAGAATAAAATTACGACATGTAATGAATGGAGTTAGAGAATATCATGCTAAATCAAGTAAGCCAATCCCAAAAATCCAAGGGCTGAATGTTCTCTCTGATAAGGAAAAATGGAGGAACTTTGATGGGGCAAAGGGGAGGCAGAGGTGAGGAGGGGGCATGGGGGTAGGAAAGATGGTGGAATGAGATGGACATCATTACCCTAGGTACATGTATGAATGCACATATGGTGTGAACGCTACATCAGGTACAACCATAGAAATGTAAATTTGTGCTGCAGTTGTGTACAATGAATTAAAATGCATGGTGCTGTCATATATATCTAATGAAAAATACAAAACAAAAAGAGAAACCCTAAGGCTAGCATGGTCTGCTCCAAAGCTCAATAGACCTGGTAGTTATGATTCTAGTACCACTGCTAACTTGTCCCATGACCCAATGCATGTCATCCCTTCTTCTTGTGCTACAACAGAAATAGACATAAAACTTGGTGGTAGACTGTGACCCAAACATCACTTCATTCTCAGTAGAAACCCAACTGACCAAGAGAAATCTGAAAAAAAATATTCAACATTACTAATCACTAGAGAAATGCAATTAAAATCATAATGGGATACCCTTTCGCACCTATTAGAATGGTTATTATCAAAAAGACAAAAGAAACAGTGGCACATGCCTTAATCTCAGGAACTCAGGAGGCTGAGGCAGGAGGATTATAAATTCAAGGTAAACCTCAGCAACTCAGTGAGACCTGATCTCAAAATAAAAAGTAAAAAGGTCTCCAGATGTCTATCAGGGTTAAAGTCCCCCTGGGTTCAACCCCCATCATAAATAAAAGAAAAAGAAAGACAAAAGATTTTAAGTACTGGTCAGGATGTGGAGAAACTAGAATTCTTGTACTATGTTTGGGGGAATGTAAATTAGTACAGTCATTATGGAAATTAGTATGGGAAGTTTCTTTAAAACTTAAAAATAGAGCTCAGTTGGGAGAGTGCTTGCCTTGCATGGACAAGGCCCTGGGTTCAATCCCCAGCACCAAAAATAACAAAAACAAAAAACAAAAAACTACCCTATGGTCCAGCCAATCGGTGCATGAATGGATACAGAAAATGTGGTTTAGAAATATAAGGGGATACTCTTTAGTCTTTAAAAAAAATATAAGGAAATTCTGTCATTTATGACAAATGAATGAGGCCAAAGGACGTTTTATTGGGGGAAATAGCCACGCACAGGGCAACAATCACATGATCTCACCTACATGTGGAATCTATAAAAGTTGAACTCATAGAAACAGAGAGCAGAATGGTGACTGCCAGGGGCCCAGGAGTGGCTGGGCTGTGGAGGGGGAAGATGCTGGTCCCAGGAGAACAAATTACACTTAGATGAGAGGGATGAGTTTAAGGGATCTATTGTGCAATATAATGACTACAGTTAATAATAACATACAACAGAATGAGTACAGTTGATAATGTTATCTACACTAAAAATGACTCAAAGAGTAGATTTTAAGGGTCCTCACCACAAATAAGAATATGAAGTAATGTATATGTTAAAAAGCTTGACTCAGACGTTCTTCAATGTAACATTTTTCAAATTATGTTATATGCCATAAATATGTACAAATTATTATTAGTATTGTTATTATCATCATCATCAGGGATTGAACCTAGGATTGTTTAACCATTGAGTCACATCCCCAGCTCATTTTATTTTTGAGAGATAATTACATCATAAATCCCACCATGGAAGTGAGTAAACTGGGAAGATATTTAATTGGTAGATTTCTACCTCCTTCCCCAAACTGGAGCTCTGTTACAAAAAAAGGAAGAAGTGGAGCTAGGATGAGCAATGAGCACTGTTGACTCCAATTAGCACTGGGCCTGAAAGGGGGATGACCATCACCAAACTTCTCCCCATGCCATCTTCACATAATTTATGGCCTCTGTATTAGCCTGCTTTCTGTTGCTCTAACAAAATACCCGAGAACAGATAATTTATAAGGAGGTAAGTTTTATTTAACTCAGTATCCAAGATTTGGCAGCTCCTGCAAGGGATCTCTGGTGAGGGTGTTCACCAGATTGTGTGTCAGAAAACAGGGAGGGACCAATCTGGCTCTTTTGATAACAACTCCCTCTTACAGGAGCAAATGGGGGCCCATGAGAAGTCCATTACTCCCTTGAGAGGGCATCTTGCAGAGTGACTGAGTTACCTCCCACTAGGCCCACCTCTTTCAGGTTCTACCACCTCATCACTGAGGACCAACCCTCCAGCCTTTGAACCTTTGGGACAAACCACATCATATCATCACAAGCTCCAACAAAGCTACCATCATAAGAGCAGGATGTCCCAGTCTACAACATGTGCGTATGTGGGGGATGGGGAAGGTTGATCTCACAAGTCACTGGAAGCAGCCAGAGCCCCCATTCCAGAACCTCTGTGATGTCACTTCTGTTGTCATGGCAGTCTGGGTGCCAACCCAGAAGAGTTCGTTGGTGGCTTCAGTCTGTGAGACTTGGTGGTCTAGCCATGGCCTCTTCACAGAGTATCACGCCCCCAAATGAACCTCCGATCGAATCCTCATGGCTGAAACCAAGCCTGTTTCCAGCTTTTAATGCAATGCTTCTTATTACAATAAGTGGCATCTTCTTCGCCTTTCCGTGAGTCTCCCATGGAAGGTGTCAGTGTCTTAGACACAGAAGAGAAAATAGACAAGGACAGTACAGAGGCAGGGAGGGAAGTGGAGAGAGAGGGTCAGCAGGGGAAGGAGGATATAGAGTTAGAGGGAACCCAATGTGAAAGCACAGAGGTCTGGAGTGCCTGACGCATTTAGGGAACTATGAGAGACTGCTAATGCTGGTGACATTTTGTGGAGTCTCCATGGTCTGTCTCTAACCTGGATATTTAGATCAGTCCTTAAGGCGAGTGAGTCCTACCTCAGGTGAACTAGGCCTTGTGGGGAGCTCTGGGTTTCCCCAGACTAGGACTGAGTCTGGCTCTGGTTTCAGGTGCCGGTGGTTGGCTCAGAATGGGCAGTGGGAATTTGCCGTGGTTTCGGGCCTATTCTTTATACTGTCCTTCTGCAGCCTCATTTTCCTCAACGGGTCAGACCCAGGCATTTTGCACAAAGGTAAGGCCTCAGACCCCTGGAGAAGGAGGTGGTATCCCAAGGGCTGATGCCTATAGGGGTGATTTCAAACATGCTAACCCCCCTCAACCCCACCCCCCGCCCCCGTGGCCTCAGGAGCCCTTCCCTCCATGTCATCATTACTTGGGCCCTGGCACTTCATTTCCCAAGCCACTGAAGTGCGAAAAAACAGAATCCTGGAGGTGTTCCAGCTGCTTTCGAAGCAAGGACTGGGCAGGCTGGCAAGAGAGGCCAGCAGGCCCTTCCAAACCACGCAGTTCACTCCTCCTCCTTCCCATTTTACACACGACTTCAAGCACTGATCACTATTCCAAAAGGGGAGAGCTCTGTATAGAGCTCCTGTGGCTGGACAGCCCTTTCTCTCTGACTGCCGCCCATCTGAGTGGTCAGCTTGCTCAACAGGGACCGGGATTCCCCTGCCCTCCTCCTCCCCACCCTTCTTGTTGCCCAATGATGCCATGGGGCGGCCCCAAGCAGTAGAGTGGTGGAAGGGCCTCCTGCCACTGCCCAAATCTCTTCCCCTGCCAGGCTCCTTAGAAGAGGACCCCAACATTCAATACATAGCACGAGTGAACAACACGGCCTTTCGCCTGCAGTGGTGCTCAAAGTGTTCTTTCCATCGTCCACCCCGGACCCACCACTGTCCCTTCTGTAATATCTGTGTGGAGGTAAGTACTCCTCCTTCCTGTCCACTCACCAACCCATCCCAGGACACCTGGCCAGGACCAGGAACCTCACATCATATGTGGTCCAGGGGTGGGTATGAGATCATCTTCCCACACTGCTACAAGTGGCTCTCAGCCACTCTTGGTCACTTATATATGTTATTGCCTCCAGTTCTGCACTTGTCCTGAGACGCTGGCCTTGCTTGCACAGGTGCTGACATGCAAAGGGCACCATCTGTGCTGAGCCTGGTGGAGTCAAGGGGAGGAAAGGCAGTGACTGTCCCACTAGCTTGCTGATACTAGATACCCATAACTTTAGGCCGGCTGCTGCCCTGTTCTGGGTATTGTTGCCTGTCCACCTCTGGGTGTCCAATTGAGGGTTTCCTGGGTTCCGAGTGCTCTTCTCTCATGTGCACACCTTGCACGGGTTTCCAAGTACAGAAGGCTGGCTGGGCTAGAAATTCTTCTCATCCTTACCCAGTATCTGAAAAAATACAGCTTCACAGCTTTTCTGTATCCTGCTCAAAGTGACACCAGGCAGGTCTTGTCTCTAGAGACCTCACTCATGACAAACGACCTGATGAGCCATGGCGTCCTAACTGTGCTCTATCCATGGACGTGCTGGTTTCACCCTGGAGATGGGAGCTCACGTGCAGGGCCAAGAGCAGGAGGTCTAGGGGCTGGGTTGAGGGGGGGCCTCAAGATTTGGGGGTATTGGGCTAAACCAAATAGACCCTCAAGGTCTGCCTTCTCTCCCCTAGGACTTTGACCACCACTGCCTGTGGGTAAACAATTGTGTAGGTCAAAGAAATTTCCGCGTATTCGTGCTGCTGCTGGTGTCCCTGTGCCTTTATCTGGTTGTTCTTCTGGCTACCAGTGTGCTTTTTCTCATTCGTACAAGACACATGCCCTTGTCGCTGGACTCAGCCATGGCGTATCCACCCAGTCCCAAGGGCCCACAATGGGAAGAGAATGGGTTGTGGGGAGGGACGGACAGCCAAGGGGCAGGACAGACAAGAGGTGGGGTTAACCGAGGGAGGGCTGATGTTGTGGGCAGGGCTAAAGGGAGAAGCTACTTGGGAGGACCTATGAAGGACAGATTGAAGGCGAGTGGGGTCAGGGAGATGGGCGTGGTAGGATGGACTATGGAGTTAAGAATCTAGGGAGGCCAAGAAGTGGGGTAATGAAGGTTGAAAAGGGTCAAGTGGGAGGCCAGCATGGTGGGGTGAGGTTTCTCTTGGGTGTGCTGGATTAATTGTCCAGTCCAGGGAGGCAAAAGTGGGTGGGCGGGGCCAGCCAGGGCGGGGCTAATGAGGGCTGTCGGTCGTTGGGCGGGGCCAGGAGAGAACAGTTTGTCTGTTCTTCTTAGCTTGTGTATGCACAGCATCGCAGTAGCTGTACCCGTCTTGGTACTCCTGCTGCCTGTCATTCTGCTCCTGATGATACAGGCTGTGTCGGTGAGCAAGGTAAGCGAGTACTGCAATACCAGACGGTGCGGAGGCATCTTGCATCTTTGGGAATCCTGCACTTTCGGCTGATCTTCACTGCCCTTGGTCCTGATGGTGCCTCATGAGTCCTTCCAGACCCACCCCTTAAGATGCAGCTCAGATCTTTCCTCCCCCTGGAGCTCAGTGGTCATTCTTCCTCGTGGGTGCATTGCATGGAGAGCCTGTTATTTGAGGGATGGGTGCATCCTGCGCTTGTGTTGATAAGAACCCTGCGATCAGAATAACACCAGCAGACACCTAGGGAAACGCTTGAGACGGGGGTCGGTCCTGAGTGGTGTAGCAGCCTCCAAGAAACTGAGTTTGGCGAGGCCAGCATTGTAGAGGAGGACGTGCCACTCTTCCTGTCCTAGGTGTGATTTTGCAAAGGTGGAAGACAGGAGGGTGTTGTCTGTGAGAGGCACACCTTTGCAAAAAGGCAGAGAAACCCGAATGTTGGATGTTAAGGAAATGAGGAAGGAACGATTCTAAATCAAACCCAAGGTGCCAGATAATTTATAAGGAGGAGTCAGGGTTAAAAAGCCCCTAAAAGTTGAGCGTGAAATTTAGTTTTGATGAAGTGGAAACCTGGGAGCCATGGTGGGATTTAAAAAAAAAAACAACAAAAACTCATTTATTGAGGAATAAATTAAAACTGCAAAATTCACCCTTTTAGTCTAGGATATGGGATTTTGACAACTGGATACTGTCCTGCATTCTCCAGCATGATCAAGTTTAGGCAGTTTCTTTACTCCAGAATATCCTTTCATTGACCTGTTGTTGTCAGTCTCTCTCCCTATGTCCTTCTGGTTTTTCTTTTTTTCCAGGATCACATGTAAATGGAGTCATTGCCTTCTTTTCTCTGGCTTTATTTATTTAGGACAATGTATTTGAGATTCATCCATGTTGTCGCTCATATCAGTATTTTATTTCTTTTATTGCTGTGTAGAAGCGTATGGATGCCCTATAGATTGTTTATACATTCATCAAACGAAGGATTTTTTACATTATGTCTAGTTTTTGCCAGTATTTTTGTTTGTTTTGTTTTGTTTGTTTCATACTAGAAATTGAACCGCGGGGTGTTTAATCACTGAGGCACATTCCTAGCACCCCTCAAATTATGTTTAAATTTTTTTTTTAATTTTGAGACAGGGTCTCACTAAGTTGCTTAGCGCATCACTAAGTTGCTGAGGCTGACTTTGAACTTGCCATCCTCTTGCTTCAGGCTCCCAAGCCTCTGGGATTATAGGTGTGGGCCACTATGCCTAGCTAGTTTGGGGTAGTTATAAATAAAGCTGCCCCAAACATTGATGCACAGGCATGTGAACATAAGTTTTCATTTTTGTTGAATAAATTCTTAAGGGTGGCATTGCTGAGTCATAAGGTAAACACGTGTGGAACTTTGTAGGAAATTGCCAAATTTGTCTTCCAAAAGAACTGTAAGGTTTCTAAATTCTACCAGCAATGTTGGGAATTCCAGTTGCTTCACATCCTCACCAACATTTCACACTTTTTTTTTTCAAATATATTTTAGGTATCAGTTGACCTTTTATTTATTTATATGCAGTGCTAAGAATCGAATTCAGTGCCTCACACACACTAGGCAAGCATTGTACCACTGAGCCACAACCCCAGCCCCTCACACTGTCCTTTGTTATTTTGTTTTGTCTTTTAATCAAACCTGTCTTATTAAATGAGTCGTAGTATTTCATTAAGGTTCCAGGTTGTGTTTTCCTAATGAGTAATGATGTTGAGCCTATTTTCATGTCTGTTTGGCCTTCATTAGGTCTTTGGTAAAATGTTTACTCCTGGCAGGGCACAGTGGCGCACACCTGTAATCCCAGCAGCTTGGGAGGCTGAGACAGGAGGATTCCGAGTTCAAAGCCAGCCTCAGCAAAGCGAGGCACTAAGCAACTCTGTGAGAACCTGTCTCTAATAAAATACACACAAAAAAATGGACTGGGGATGTGGCTCAGTGGTTGAGTGTCCCTATATTCAATCCGTGGTACCCACTCCCCCCAAAAGCGTTTACTCCAATCTTTTGCCCATTTGAAAAGCGGTTGTTTTCTTATTGAGTTTTAAGAGTTTTCTACATCAGATTCAGATCTAGGTTTTGCACATCTCTTCTTGCAATCTGTGACTTGTCATTCCATTTTCTTCATAGCATCTTCCCAAGAGCAGGAGTCCTTAGTGTTGTTTTTCTAGGACTAGGGGTTGAATCAGGGGTGCTCAACCACTGAGTTCTCCCTCAGCATTTTGTGGCTGTTGTACATTCTACATAGAAAATTGTCATCTGTGAAGAACAGTTTCATTACCTTCTTTCCAATCTGTGTATCTTTATTGCTTTTTCTTTTAGTGTTGAATATGAATGATAGGGTTGGGCATCTCTGCCCTGGGATTCCTTTAGTATGGCAATCTCTTGACTAAAGGCTCTTTCAGTAAGACTGGTGGGCAGCATCAGTGGGGGAGGGGACGCTGCAGACCCCGAGACAGTGAACAGACAGAGGAGCCTACCTGCTCATCACCTCCCATCCTTTTAGTCCCCAGCCCACCACTGCCATATCTGGTCCTCCTCCCACCTGAGACTCTGTGCTTGGCCCTTATTCATCAGCCCTGTGGTCTGCCTTTACTTTGAGCTTGACCTTTACTGCTTTGTGTACTGAAGGCCTTCAGCCCAGATTTTCCTGGGCCATGTGATTTTTGACTAGGAAACTATGATGGGGCCTCCCCACTGGCCCTGTCCTCCCAGATAGTGAAATTCAGTTAAGGCATAAATTTAGAAAAAAAAAATGAGAGGTGGGGAAATGAAGTGGGAGTGGGGTGGTGACATTGTCTTTGGAGCAATTGAGCAGCACAAGGAAGAGTTTAAAAGGTATCTGAAAGGGGCTGTGGTTGTAGCTCAGTGGCAGAGAACTTGCCTAGCATGTGTGAGGCACTGAGTTTGATCCTCAGCACCCCATACAAATTAAAAAAAATAATAAGGTCTATCAACAACTAAAAAATATTTTTTTAAAAAAGGGGGGTGTGTGGAAGGATAAGGTAAGAGGACAGGTGTGGCCAATGGAGACAGAACAAGGATCTTGCACAGGGAGGCACAGGATGATGAGGAGCCCTGAGAAGGCAGGAGAAAGGAGTGCAGTGTCAGCACTGTCTGCGGAGAGCTGCTCACAAGTGGGTCAAGGGAGGTCACTCTTCCTAGGAGCATAGGAAGGCAGGAGGCCCTGGGTCACTCTTGGGCTCCCCTGCCCTTAGAATCTTGCTCCAGGCCTGGGCTGAGCCCTGGCTAAGCTGACTGACTTAGGAGGAGTCACTGGGAGATGGCCTTGCCCAGTCCTGCTGATTCTGAGCTCCTCTTCCCATCCCCATCTCCCTCCAGGGCAAATCACTCCGGAACAACAACCCCTTCGACCAGGGCTGTGCCAACAACTGGTATTTGACCATTTGTATGCCAGTGGGACCCAAGTGAGTTGGTAAACTGAAGGCTCAAGTGGTGGATCTCTGGGGCTGGTGGGAGTGGGGTGAGATAAAGCTGGGTTTTCTTCTTTGGTCCCTGACCCCAGCTCCCAGGCCCTGTCACCCATTGTCCTTTCCTTTGGGGTTTTCTCCAGGGCACTCTGGGAGCCTCTGGGAACGTCCCTATTCATTGCCCTTCTAGGTTCTTGCCCTAAGAAATGGAGTAGAGGGGAAATGCAGCCTGGATGAGACTCCTGGCTGGGAACCCTGGGCTCTGTGCTTTCCAAGCTGAGGGTGAGGGTGGTCAGGGGGACCAGGCCAAGGTGGGTAGTGACTCCCTGCATTTGGTCTATCACGCCCCAGGTACATGTCTGCAGCTACTTGGATGCAGCAGGCGGAAGGCACGGAGTGGGACCCTGAGCAAGGGGACCCAGTGCACACACGGTTCTCGCCACAATATTCCCGTCAACACCGTCCCACAGAGCTCCCTGGGCCCACATCTCCAACACATGGGCAGGGCCCCCCAGGGAGTGGCGAGGCTGCAGCTTTACAGGAGGTGAGGAATAGTGGGTGTGCATTGGGAGAAGGATGTCTGTGGGTCACACATGTGTTGGGGGAGGCTCCTGAGGTTGGGCTGGCCCTGAAGCTGAAGCACATGGAGCTTAAGGAACGGAAATATGAACCTGAGTGTGCGGGTTCCAGGTTTCAGACTACTCCCAGGTGTTGCTGAATAGACAAAGAGAAAAGACTGCACCACTAATTTGCTAGTTGGCCTTGGCCAGTCCCTTACCTTTCTAGGCCTCAGTTTCCTCAGTTATTAATGAGGACTGAGACTAGTAATTTATGTTTTAAAGGAGATTCTTTTTTGGGGGGGAGGGGGACAGGGATTGAACTCAGGGCACTCGACCCCTGAGCCACATCCCCAGCCCTATTTTGTATTTTATTTAGAGAAAGGTTCTCACTAAGTTACTTAGTGCCTCACTTTTGCTGAGGTTGGCTTTGAACTTGTGATCCTCCTGCCTCAGCCTCCCAGGCCACTAGAATTATAGTCATGTGCCACTGTGCCTGGCTCTTTATTTTTTTTTTTTTTATGGAAATTTGTACTTGAAATCCCATGTGAAATATATGAAGTGGAGCATTAGGAGTGCAGTAGGGTAGATAACCCATGGTGCCCACCAAGTGCCCTTGCATTACTTGGGGTACCAGCCCTCTCCTTTGTCCTGTCTCCTGGGGCCCAGAGCCATGACTGTGAACTGCAGGGTAGAAGCTAGAAAGAACACCCATGTATTGACTTATGTGTTTAGATTTCCATCAGCCCGATGCCGCAGCAAAAAGCCCACAGAGAAGACTTGGCCTCCCATCTTCGAGCCTCTCACTCACCCATTCACACTGCTGGATACCAGGACATCTGAACTTCATCTTTTGAGCCTCCATGTGGAGGCCTCTCGTAGCTGAGCCCTCAATCACTCCCCTATTGGGAGTGCTAAGACTTCCATTCCTGTTGTACATTTGTAAATAGTTTTTACTTCTTCCTATGGCTGCTCTGTCTGTTTGTTCTAGGTTTAGAGAAGCGGTGTTTCCTGGGGATGTAGGGAGGCTCTGAGGGGTTGGAGCAAAGCCCTCTTGGAAGGGAAAGATCCTTGCTCTCTGAAAACCCAAGCTAGGGAACCAACATTGTCTAGCTCATTGACCTTGAGCAAGACACTTGTCATTTCTCTCATCCTTAAAATGTGGCAACAGTAATAATCACAGTGACTGACCTGGCTGGCTTCCTGGCAAGGGCTGGAGATGGGAGGAGAGAAAACCCCCAGCTAGCACTAGGGATAGAGCAAGCCCTGTCCTGCAGCATCCCTGTCTGACTACAGGGGGTGCCAGCTGCCCAGGAATTTGAAAACCAAATCTGGCCCAGCCCTCTAGTGGGAGGTGAGCCAGCCTGAGTCAGTCTGGAGCCCCTTCCTGGGCGCCTCCTCCCCAGATGTGGGAGGGTGGGGGCATTCATCCTGCATCTCTCCTGCAACTGTGTCCCACCCTGGTCCCTTCCCCCTGGGGTGCATCAGGTGCTGGTTCTGGTCCTGTCCCTGGGGTAGACTCAGGAATTTTGAGTCTGCAGGCCCCAGAGTGTTGGGCAGGGGGCACATCAAACCGTGTGTCTGTTAGTCTCCAGAGTGAGATCTTGGGACTGGGAATAATATCACCTTCGTAGTAGGTTGTTGGAGGAGGAGGTGAGGTGTTTCATCTAGTGCACAGCAGGCAAGCAATGGATGCAGCTGGAATGATTTATGGTTATTTTCTCCACTAGTTGGGCGACCCAACCATGTCAGAATTTCCAGAGTACTATTAGTGGTTGTGGGGCTCTCTGAATTTGTATCAAGGACCCCATATCATCTTGCCACATGAACCATCAGGACAGACAAACTATACTGCTTCTTTCCATACTTGTATCTGTGTGAAACCATCTTGTGTGATAAAGGTGGAGGCAAAAGGATGTCACCCAAGGGGTCAGATGCATGTCCCTAGGGTGTGTGTGTGTGTGTGTGTGTGTGTGTGTGAGAGAGAGAGAGAGAGAGAGAGTATGCACATGTTTGGTATGAGCTCATCCTCGGGGGTGTGTTCGCCCAGCCCCTTATCCTTTCTGACCAACTTTAGGAGGTGGGTGACCTATGATGCAGGATGTGTCTCCAAGTCTCCAGACCACAAAGTCCCACGACAAGACTGCTCTTCCCTCTTCCTTTCCTCCTCAACCTCTCCTGGGAAGCCCAGGCCCAGCCCCACCAGCCTGCCCTGGCTTGAACTCCAACACTTCTCATCCCCTTTCCCTGTCCCAATATCTATCTCCCTGGGCTCAAGTCCTTTTGGGGCTTAAGGCTTTTCTCAAATCTTATTCCTGCTCACTTCCTCTGTCTGGGAAGCCCAAGTTCATGGGCACATGGCAGAGAAAGAGGGGAGGAGTCCCTGTGCCCAGGTTTTAGTGCCTGTGAACCTGTGTGTGCAGTAGGGATGGCTCAACCCTGCTGACCAACAGGGGGAAAGGCCGAGTGGGGAAGCCAGAGGCTCCCAAGCTCATTCCCAAAGGACAGCCCTCCCAATAAACTGGATCTGAGTGAGGGAGGAGAGAGGTGGTCCAGGAGCCTGGGCCAAGGCCTGGATGTGCATCATGGAACTGCCTGGGTGGGGGAGTGCTGGAGGGAGTCCAGCTCCAAGCGGGGCCCAGAAGGCCAGGCCCCAGTCTCTGAGGAGTTCATGCTGCCTCCTCCAGCCCCGCTGGCTGTCCCCCTGCCATCCTGCCTATCCCCCTGCCATCCTGCCTGGTTCAGGTCTGCACTCATTGGCTCCCTGCCTTCAGGTATACAGGGCCTCACTCAGTCTCAGGCAAGGGCCTTTTAAGTCCTAAGCTAGATGTGACACATCTCCTTGACAATCTGGTCCTCAGTTTCCCCACTAGAAAAGGACGTAATTTCCCTCAGATTCTCAAAAGAGGACATGGCCTTTCCAAAGGCAAAGACTTCCTGCTCTGGGATGAAGATTTTAGGTGTGTCCGCCCCCTGCCCCCAGCCTAGGATTCCTAGGATTTCCTTAAGAAAGACCCTTGGATCAGGCTCATTGCTTCTTGAGCATTAAGTGGGACATAGAACATTCCTTCCTTTGATGTCCTCCACCATACCCTCTACCCTAAGCCTTGGGCCAGTCTTGTGACTCCTTGCCAAGTTGAGAGGACCCAACTGGGCTGCACCCCCTTCCCTTTTTGCCCCCTTCTCATTTCTGCTGAATGTGCCCTTGATTCTCAGACATGCCCCACCCTATCCTTGGCCCATGGATAAGGCAAGGGGTGTTATAGGGGACCAGTTATGGGGCCCACTGTCCACCTACCCAGGAAACTCTGCCATCCCTGGGCCAGAGCCAAGAAATGGCCCCCACGCCTGCAGGGCTACCAGGTGCCCACAAGCTCCTAGAACCGTAATGCCAGATTCGTGGGACCCCAATAGACCTCCAGGAGCCGAATCTGATGCAATTACACAAGAGTCTTTATTGAAAGCTCGCGCCTGGACTCTCAACGGTTTACAATACAGCGGTCCTGAGTAGTGAGTCCCAACCCTTAGTTAGTGAGAATTTATAGGTTTTGGGGGGATACACTATGCATCACAACATCACACAGAAAATCATTTTATACCGCGGGAAAATCAAACAACAATTCTTAACATTGATGAGCACATTCACTGGCCAGAACAAGTTGGGTAAGGGTAGTGGGTGAATTCAAATGGTGGATATATTTGAACTGATTGCTTTAGGCCCGGAAGGGTTGCAAGAGTCTCTATGCCAAACTGCAGGGTTGCCTAATCATGTTATACATCACGGAAACTACTGGGAGGTCACCTGACATTTCAGATATTTTTCCTGTCTCCTGCTGATTGGTGGTTGCTAGGGGGTTGCTATGGGTCCTCATCTAGCTTAACTGAGTCAGGGTCACCTAGCACCACAGATCCCTTTTGTTAAACAACTCAGCAGGGTGGGTATGTGCCTAAGAACCTTCTGTGGGTTTTTCCAAGGACAAGAGTCATGCCCCCTCCCTCTGGACAGGCCTCGAGGTAGAAGCTGATTTCTCAAAAATGGAGTCACATCAGTTTCTCAGAACCTGGGATGGAGAGCCTAGCATCTCCAGACCTTTCCTCATGGGCCTCTTGGGAAGTCAGGGCATATAGGATGAGACTCAACCTAGTCACCCAGCTCTGCCGCCAACTAATGTGCCACAGGAGAATCTGTCTTCCCTTTGCTAAAACTTGGAGTCCTCAAGGTAATCATAGATATCACACTGAGGGTCACAGACTCTTAAGTCTTTAGGGAGGGTAGGGACTCAGGGCTACCTCATCCAGCTGTCTGCCACCCCCAGTTTTGCAGATGGGGCTCTTAGGTCCTGCAGAGGGAAGAGTTTGCCCAAGATAACCTGGTGGCATCAGCCTGATGGCTTTCTCTGGTTCCCAGGGGACCACTCTCATTCC
This sequence comes from Callospermophilus lateralis, assembly GCF_048772815.1. Lineage (NCBI taxonomy): Eukaryota > Metazoa > Chordata > Mammalia > Rodentia > Sciuridae > Callospermophilus > Callospermophilus lateralis. The sequence goes on along the minus strand of NW_027512846.1, from coordinate 2,362,859 downwards.
TGCTTCCAGGGCCATTCCAGCAGGGGAAGGGCTTGGACAGTGACCACAGGGCCCCACTCTCGAGGCAAACTTAGAGCTGGCAGTGAAGTTCAGCACAGGGCTGTCTACTGAAAAGGCGGCCAGTTTGAACCCCTCTCCAACCCTGCACTGTGCCCATAGTGCTCCTGCTGCCTCTGGCTCAGCCCTGTCCTGCTCTGCCCTGAGGGCCCCACCCAAGAAGGCCTGCAAGTGGCTGAGGATGAGGCAAGGCTAGGACCCCTGGGGCAGAGGAGCTGGTTGTCTGAGGAAGTGGGGGTGTCCTGCCCCTTTTACACACTTTAGAATTCCTTTGTTCTCATGCCTTCACTTCCTCACAACCTGCTTACTTGACCTAAAAGATGGAGTGATCCAAGGGCCAGAAGGAAGTGGATCAGGGGTCCTGGCAAGAAGGGAGCAGCCTAGGAGGCATTCATTAACAGCCCCTACAACTCCCTGCAGGGAGGAATAATCCCTGGAGGCTGGTAACCTTGGCAACAGGTGGAAAAGGGGAAGTGCTCTAGAGGTATTAACATTTTATTACTTTTCCTTTCAAACCAGCCTCCATCTTTCTGATCTGACCCATTATTTATTACTTGCACTGTCCTTTTGTCCCCACCAACAACACATTCTGAATATGTGTCCTATGAAGACAATGAAATTTGATTCCACGTGTAAAGACCACTGATTACTTCAATTTTCCTTACTTCCAATCACCTCTCCCCGTACCTTCGACCTCCCTGCTTCGTTATCATAAATATCCCTAAACCTTATGGGGGAGAGATCTGAGACTTGATCTGTCTTCTGGCTTGGGTGCCTCCTAAATAAACCTTTTCTCGTTTGCAAAACTGGTCATTTTGAGAAAGTAATTTGGGAAGACAGAGAGACATACTAAGTGTCAAAAGCAGTGCCATAAACCGCTAAATGTGAAAGGCTCCCTCCAACACTTGCAACTTTGAGGGCAATGTGCAAAGGAGGGTGTAAAATTGTGTAGCTCTACCCTTCCTCCACCTCTAGACCAGCCCCTACCTATCCTCCCTCTGCAAATACTAACACCCCATACCAACAGGTTGCTGTCTGTCTCTCTGGAGATAGCCTGCTTTTCCCCAAAGGGGTCTCTCTCTTAAGATAAGCCCCCATTCTTTCTTGAATATGTATCTACTTCACAAATAAACCTCTGTCTCTGCCTTTGACTGGTGCATGGTAAAATTCTTTTCTGTCATGTCTTCAAGAACCCTGCTGGCCCTGAGTCAAGTTCTCCCTTTCTCTGGAAACTTCTCAGACCATTCTTCAGAGAAATATCTTCTCCTATGACAGGTTCAGTGATTGGCATGCCATCTATGGGAGGCGGGTGGCCAGGACCATGCCTAATTCAGTAACTGACTGTCATGGAGAAGAGATCTCTTCCAAGAAGGGCAGCAAAGTATTTCAGCATGAGTCTGGCAAAGGCAGAGACAAAGGTTTATTTAGAAAGCAGATACACATTTAAGGGAGAATGCCATCTGTCTCAAGAGTGAGAAGCCCCTCCTGGAGTTGGAGGTCCAACATTTGTAGAAGGGCCATAGTCAGGGACAGGACTGAGGTGGAGACAGGGTGGAGCTGCACAATTGTAAGCTCAGTTTTCCCTGAGTTTATGTATTTCCCTCATTTTACAAGGACATGAGCCAAGAGCCTGTCAAGATTTTAACACAGTGACTCCCACTGCTTGCCTGTCCTCAAGCTTGTCTCTTTTGTCTAAAGAAAACACAGAGACCAAGCTAGAATTTCATAGGACCAAGCAAATGGGGAAAGGGCCGAGAAAGGAGTGCAGGTTTGGGGTTTGGGGAAGGAATACTGAGAAGATAGCTCTGGCTGTCTCCCTATTCATTCGTACCTACTCCCTTTCTTGCAGTTTTGGAGAGAATACAGGTATGGGGGGAAGGCTGCAAAAGGGGTGGGGGGAGGCTTTCTTTTTGCCCCAGTGGTATCTGAAGAGCCAAAGTGGGCAGCAGGACAGAAGCTGACTCTCTTGCCTACCTGACTCACAGTTTTTATTATTTGATTGCTTGTTTTCTTTTGGCTGACTATACCTACCCTCAATTTTGCCTAAACACACACACTGGCTCATTAATTTAGAGGCATATGCTGAATACCCACCAGTGACAAGAGTAAGATGTGACCCCGTGCTCATTGTTCACAGACCTAGAAAGGGAGATGGACACTTAAAGAGTTAGTAAAAAAGATGAAAAGTGCCAAAACAAGTAGGACTGTCTGTGAATGTATTAATCATACCTTTATATTCTGCTTTTTGTTGTTATTGTTGTAGTTTTTAAATAAGGGACTGCTTCTTTGGGGTTATCCATTTCCTAAAGACAGTAAAAAACTGCCTAAGGCACACCTCTTATATGCATACCAACCACTGGGGGTGGGGGCTATACTTCTAACCTCTTCTTTTAGCAAGCTCTTAATGTTCCCTTTACCTAATTGCCCCAGGGCCAGGTACCAGATTGCAAGAGACATTCCTAAATGCTGCAGCCTGTTGGAGTTAGCCAAACCAAACAATTCAAAACTTATGCTCCTTTACCCAGTCCTTCCCTTAAAAACCACAATAAAGGCTCTGACCTTGTTTTCTGACTGACCTGGTATTTCCTGTGTGCTCCCCATTCACAGCCTGCAGTGCCTTCTCTTTGTAGGGATCAGTAGTATAAGTCCCTTCTTCCTTCATGACAGTACTTTCTTTGTCTATGTGACTTAACACACATTTCAAACAATCCTGGGATTGGGTATGATGGTGCATACCAGTAATCCCAGCAGTTCAGTAGGCTGAGACAGGAAGATAACAAGTTCAAAGCCACCTCAGCAATTTAGCAAGGCCCTGTCTCAAAATGAAAAATAAAAAAAAAAGGCTGGGGATGTATGATATACTCAATGATTAAGTGCCCTTGGGCTCAATCCATGGTGTCCAAACAACCAAGGGAAAAAAAAAAAAAAAACAACCACCACCATTTCTGGTTACACTTAAAACAGTGAATACCTATATCTCCCCTACTATTTTGTTTAGTATAAACAAACATAACTAGATAAGAGTTTGTTCCCCACATGGGTTCTGTTTCATCATTCTCAGAGCAAAGAGTCTACTTATTTGTTTATGAACTACCTTAGTATTCCTGGGATGCTAAAATAAAAAATAACAAATTTATTCCTCACAGTTCTGGGGACTGGAAAATGTAACGTCATGGTACCAGCTTTCCTGATTCATAAATAACTTCCTGCTGTGTCCTCACTTACTGAAAGGGGCAGATAAGACCCCTTGGCTTATTTTGAAGAACACTATCCCATTTTTAAAGATAGTAATCTCTGGCAATAGGCATGCACTGTATACAGGAATATAGGGCTCTGCCCTCATGACTTCATCATCTCCCATAGGTCCCACTTCCTGATGCCATCCCCTTGGAGGCTTAGAAATTCAACATATGAATTTGGGGGTTGGAAGTAGGAATACAAACATTCAGACCATAGCAAGAATTTTTGTTTAAGAAACTGGGTGGGGGCCTGGGGCTGAAGCTCAGTCGTAGAGCGCTTGCCTCACCCGTGTGAGGCACTGGATTTGATCCTCAGCACCACATTAAAAAATAAATTCATAAACAAAAATATTGTCTCCATCAACAACTAAAAAAAAAGAAAGAAAGAAAGAGGGGCTGTGGATGTGGCTCAAGTGGTAGGGTGCTCACCTGGCATGCTCGGTGCCCTGGGTTCGATCCTCAGCACCACATGCAAATTAAAGATGTTGTGTCCGCTCAAAAAAAAACTATAAAATAAATATCAAAAAATTCTCTCTCTCTCTCTCTCTCTCTCTCTCTCTCTCTCTCTCTCTTTAAAAAAGAAAGAAAGAAACTGGCTGGGATTTGCAGGCGGTTGCTGGGGAATTTTGAGGAATTAGGAATATCCTATATGTAATGAATTCTTAGTAAGTTTCAAACAAAAACCAGGTAGTCTGACAACTTCTGAATATCAAAGAAAACTATCCATTTCTAGAACTTCAATTGCCAGGCTCCTCTGTGTTTGCAAAGTATCTTTATAGCTAATCTGTCATTACTCACATTACTGATAATAGTTGAGAGATGCTATAAGACTCACTTGGCTTGAAATACCTTGGCCAATAACCTGGGTTTCCTCCTACTCTATTTGGTATAAATTGCCTAGTTATAGCCTCTATCAAAGGGTAATTTAAGTTATCTGGCAGGGGAGAAATGTCTCTCTTTGATGATTTGCAGCTGTTGAAGATTTCTAGTAACTAGCTTGACATAGAAATGTGGGGATGTTTCTCAAGAAATATCAGCTTAGAGGGCTGGGGTTGTGGCTCAGTGGTAAAGTGCTCACCTAGCATGCAGAAGGCACTGGGTTCCATCTTCAGCATCACATAAGTGTAAAATGAAGATATTGTGTCCACCTAAAACAAAGAAATAAACATTTTTTTTAAAAAAAGAAATATCAGCTTAGGGTTTAATTCTGCTAATTCTGGGTATTCTTAGATGACCCATAAAGCTCAAGTGTTGAAGAGTTGGTCCCCAATGCAGCAGTGTTCAAAGATGGGGGTCTTTGAGAACAGATTAAATCACAAGGACTCGGACTTCAACAATGCATTCATTCATTTATGGTTCAGAGTTTACTGGGTTTTGAGTGAGAGGCTTTGTTATAAAAGCAAATTCTGCTTTGCTTCCTAGGCACCACGAGGTCAATAGCTTTGGTCTACCACATGCTCCCTCAGTGATGTTCTGCCTCACTATAGGCCTAAAAGCAACAGAATCAGCTAATCATAGAATGAAACCTCTGAAACTATAACCCAAATATAAATATTTTCTCTTTTCTAGTTGTATATCTTAAGTATTTTGTCAGTGACACAAAGCTGATCAACAAACTGAATTCCAATCTTTTCCTTGGACATATTACCACAAATCAGTTTGGATAATCACTTTGGCAGACACTGAGACTGACTGGGGCAGGATAGGTGTTCAATAAAATTTATTGCATATTCAGTTGAATGAATGGAAGCTTTACTGCATCAGTTCCAGCTGTGATTTGCATAGAACAGGGACCAACTCTAGTTATACAAAGCAAATAGAGAAATACCTGGAAGGGTATCAGGAGTTCATAGAATTAAGGCAGTTATCTGGATTGTGGCAGATTGCAGAATCAAGGCAGTTCCAGGGAGCTGGCACAAATCCACAGGTTCATGAATAATCTGTCCCTAGAATTGCCATTAGCCCCACCTCCAGCATCCCTTCTGATCCAGGATTCAAATTCCTGGGACTTCAATGGTCTAAATTACCTGTTTGAAATAATTAACCCAAAGGAGATAAAAGAAGGGTCTTCAACTCCCAAGATGGGAGGCTGCAATGGAAGACACATACTAAGAATTGTTCCAATAAAGCCTTCACACAATAAGAAAAATTTCAAAAAAGAATATGGTGGTAATAGAAGAGGGGAATTAGATATTGCACTGTGAAGAAAGACAAATGTCATTCACATTGATACTAAAAGAGAGATGGGCTGCGTGGGGGGGGCGGCGGTTACTGGTAAAGTAGGAAATATAAGGGTGTAGTTTCAGAAGAAGAAAAAAGTGACCATCACAGTCCTCATGTAGCTGGCCAGACAGCTACAAGAACCTGGACAATGGGGTACAGAAAATAAGTATTTCATGGAGTTCCCAGGCTAACATAGGAGCTGAACAAATATTTGTTCATTGAATTCACAAGAAAATGGAAACCTAAAACATGCTATTTAGATACAAGGAACTGAGTTTCCTTCTGTTAGCTCAGTGGGGAATGTGTCCCCATAGACAGTGACTCATCCTTAGAACCAGTTGAGACTTCCCATTTACTCTTAGGCCCTTATCAAAGATACTGGGTTATCTTTTGCCTTCTGTGTCAGAAGTATGGGGTCTCCATGAAGTTAGTCTTGGGCTTTCCCAGACTTCAGCTACACTGGAATGACTGCTTGCATGCTCCCAAGAGACATGCTTCTCTTTCTGGGTTTTCAGATAAAGAATCAGCCCTTAACCAGGTGAATGAGAAGTAAAACTCTATTGATACATGTTGTGTCAGAATGCATTCTACTGTCATGTAGAATAGAACAATTTAAAAAAAAAAAAAGAATCAGCCGTTAATTCCTGGCAATTATTTATCTCTTTTTCTATAAGAATCTCTTTTCTAGCCAATCGCAGTGGTGCACAGCCAGTAATCCCAGTGGCTCGGGAGTCTGAGACAGGAGGATCGTGAGTTGAAAGCCAGCCTCAGCAATGGCGAGGTGCTAAGCAACTCGTGAGACCCTGTGTCTAAAGAAAATACAAAAAAGGGCTGGGAATGTGACTCTGCGGTCAAGTGCCCTGAGTTCAATCCACAGACCCCCTCAAAAAAAGAATCTTCTCTGCTGCACGCTGCCCAGTCATCTGGCCCAGCTGACGGTGACCTGTGGACTCTCTGACAGAAGAGTCACCTGGCCCTCGAATGCACCATGTCTTGTTCCTCCAGCGTTGACACTCTGAAGAAGGTGGTTCAGCAGCTCTGGCTGGAGGCCAGACTCAACCACATGAAGGTTTCCCAGGCAGTTGCTGACTTGAAAAAATTTTGTCTGCAGAATGCTCACCATGATCCCCTACTGACTGGAGTATCTTCATGTACAAGTTCCTTCAGACCCCAGAAAGTCTATTCCTTTTTGTAGTCATCTTTCTGAGGTTTCCCAAACCCACTGCTCAAGAACCAGTGAATATTCAAGAGAGCTTAATTTGAAGCCTGTACAAAAAATTTCCCTGTAACACATGTACCAAAATACAATCTTCTACTTTTGTCAATCCTTAACATCTACCTCTCTGAATTTTCATGAATTTCTATTTCACAATGGTAATTATTTTATATACACTGGCAGCAACATACAATAAAATATTTATTTATTTTTTAGTACCGGGGATTGAACCCAAGGGCATTCAACCACTGAGCCACATCCCCAGCCCTATTTTGTGTTTTTATTTAGAGACAGGATCTCACTGAGTTGTTTAGTGCCTTGCTTTTGCTGAGGCTGGCTTTGAACTCTCGTTCTCCTGTCTCAGTCTCCCCGGCTCTGCTAGGATTACAGGCACGTGCCACTACACCTGGCTCAAAATACTTGGTATTAAAAAGAAAAAAAAAAAAACTTTCTTCTTCCTCTTGCAGAGAAGCCACATAACCCAGATATTGAATCCTGGTGTACTATAAATCTGAATTTCAATCTTAGGTCTTTCCCATATTTGCTGGTTGTCTCATCTTGTTGAATATGACCAGAGCCAGTTCAGTACTCTGCAAAACTCCTGTCCTACAGGAATTTTGAGTGAAAATATACTTAAAGTTCCAGACACATAAAATACTGGATTTCTCATGATACCCAGCCATTAGGTCGTGTCCAAAAGATAGACCTATTAAAAATAATGCTCCAGGGCTGGGGATGTACCTCAGTGATAAATTGGTTGCTTGCATGAGGCCCTGGGTTCAATTCCCAGCATTTAAAACAAAAGAAAAGTTCAAGATACGACCTCCCCTCACTCCAAAAGAATATGTTAGACAGGTGTGGTGGCACCTATGATCCCAGTGGCTTTGGAGGATGAGGCAGGAGAACTGTGGGTTCAAAGCCAGCCTTAGCAACTTAGTGAGGCATTAAGAAACTCAGTGAGACTCTATCTCTAAATAAAATACAAAAAACATGCTGGGGATGTTGCTCAGTGGCTAAGCACCCCTGGGTTCAATTCCCAGTACCAAAAAAAAAAAAAAAAAAAAAAAAAGAATATGTTAGCTGGAACATGAGACTGATCAAATTATGTGCATGCAAGGATATGGTATAATGAATCCCAGTATTATGTAAAATTTTACTAATAAAAATAAATAAATAGATTGCAATTTTTTACTTGGGGGAAAAAAAAGCAATGTATTTTCTTATCAACAACCCCAGAGTAAATCTGTAAATCAGATGGCTTGCATCATAAGTGTATCTGGTGGGTACAAATAATCATTTTCTAGAAACCCATTATTTTGTCAAAAAGCAACATTTCATTAGGTACTATCAGAGCTTGAATAAAATTTCCCAGTAAAATCTCTCCATTCTGGTCCAATGGTGTCATTCAGTGATGGAGCAATTGCCTAGCTCATGTGAGGCTCTGGGTTTGATCCACAGCACAGGGATCTCCCAAATCCTTTAAAGAAACAAGTGGTTCGGTACACAAAGATGTTTGTTAGATAGAAGGAAGGTCACCACAGTGTAAAGGTAACATGTAAAGCTTAGAATTACTACAGAGAATTAAATAAATTATAATATAAAATATAATAATTTGTTATAGATTTTTATGTAGCCGTCGTTAAGAGATTCTGCAGAAATATATTTATTCACAAGTGGCTTTCTGAGGTAGTAGCATGCAGTGAGAGTGGTCTGTCAGAGATTCCACCACGGGTATGGTCGGGCCAAAAGCACAGAAGGCAATGGTGCAGCCCATCACCCTCTTCTTCAGATGCTTGCAAAATAGGTGCCAATTTCAGGGGTGGTTCTATGAGCAAATGAATATAATGATAAGAGCTGTATCATTGGTTTTGATGAGTACATGAGCATTGTATCAGATGATGAGAACAGATTTATTTTAAAACAGTCAAGAAAACAACTGGGTTGGATCATACTAAAAGAAGATAATATTGGGCTGGGTACAGTGGCGCCTGCCTGTAATCCCTGCAGCTTGGGAGGCTAAGACAGGAGGATCTCAGATTCAAAGCCAGCCTCAGTAAAATCAAGGTGCTAAGCAACTCAGTGAGACCCTGTCTCTAAAATAAAATACCAAATAGGTCTGGGGATATGGGCTCAGTGGTCAAGTGTCATGAGTTCAATCCCCAGTACCCCCCCACCCAGAAAAAGAGATAATATTATTCTGTCACAAAGTGCCTCCAACTAGAAATGATAACTGAAAGGCTGGGACTGTAGCTCAGTGGTAGAGCACCCGAATCACACATGTGAGGCACTGGGTTTGATCCTCAGTACCACATAAAAATAAATAAAGACATTGGGTCCAACTACAACTAAATATATATATATATACATATATTTGGGGGAAACATTTTTTTCATATAGTTTTTGTTACCTTTTTGATATTATCAGATGACAATGCTGTGGGGTTGATTTTATTTTAAAAAGTTCTGGGCCTGGACAGTGGCACATGCCTAATTCAGGAGGCTGAGACAAGACTATCACAAGTTGAAGGCTAGCCTTAGCAACTTAATAAAAAGTAAAAAGAAATGATCATTGCATCCTTTTTGCCTTGATATTAGCCTCTTTAAGGACCCCATTTTTTGGTACAGGGGATTGAAATAGGGGCTTTCACATGCTAGGCAAGTGCTCTACTAACGAGCACCATACCCAGCCAATCCCCCTTGATTTTAGACAGGGTCCACCTGAGTTGCCCAAGCTGGCATCAAATTTGCCATCTTCCTGCCTCAACCTTTTGCATAGTGGGAATGAGGAGACATGTCCTGCAATGACTGGCTGAGACTAGATTTTTCAAAAAACTTTTTCTCAAGGATATCTCTTAAGAAGATACAGGAACAAAACTGTGTCCAGAAAAACAATTTAAAATGTATATTGAAGGCATGTCTCCCACATGAGCTTTTGGAGGACACACAATATCAAACCATGATACACTGGGTAGAGGATTATAGGCTGGTGGGTTTTCCTTCAACACTTCAAAATTTCACTCAACTCTCTTTCTCTAGCACATTTTAGGAGAAGTCCACTAAGATTCTTATCTTGGCTCCTGTATGAGTAAGCTGATTTCTTTAAATACCATCTCTTTGGCTTTGATTTACAGCAATTTGAAAGATGGTAGGTGTAGATTTTGGGTATTTGCCTTGTTTGATGTTCTCAGAACTCCCTGTATCTATTACTTCATAAAAGTTTTCTGTCATTATTACTCGAAGTCTTTCCTCAACTCTCTTCTATTTTGCTTCTCCTCCTCCTATTCCAACTGCACGTGTGTTTATCTTTTGCAATTGCCCCGTTGTTCTTAAATTTTCTGTTTCAATTTTTCTTTTCTCTTTGCAATTTTGCCTGAGAAATTTCTTCTGACCTATCTGCAAGTTCACTAATATTCTCCCCAGTCATGTACAGGGTACTAGTGAGCCCATCAAAGGTGTTAAGCATTCATCTTAGTCATTTTATCTCCAGTCTTTCCTTTTTTTTTCTTGTTTACCATTTCCATCATCAGCTTACATTATGTATCTTTTCTTGAATATTCTTGTTCAGCTCTAACCCTCTATAACCCTTAGGATCTCAATCATAGTTGTTTCAAATCCCTGTCTAATAATTCCCACAGCCTCATCATTTGAGGGTCTCATTCGAATGCTTGCTTTATGTCCTTTCTTCTTGCTTTTTAGCATGTATACCTTATAATGATTTTTGATTGAAAGCTAGACAGTGTACTGAATAATAGGAACTGAGGTAAATAGGCCATTTATTTGGTGAGATTTTGTGCTCATCTGTCTAGAAGTTCAGTCATGTTTACTGTTTTCTGTTGCCAAAGAGGCCAGAAACTTTCAGATTCCTATAATGTGCTTATTTTCATTTCTTGCCCAGAAAGAATTTGTGTCTTCAACTCTTTCGTCTCTAATTCTCTAAAGTTGTGTGGAGGCTTTTTGGTATAGTGGCACAGTAGAGAGGAAGGAAGGATTCTGTGGTCTATGATTAGATCATGGTGTTGAGTGAGCCTGTATTGCTGGGGTGTGACTTTCACTGGTGTTTCCTACTTTTCCACCACCACTAGCACCTTGCAGGAGATAAGAGCCTGGAGTAGGAGAAATGCCTTCCCTCTTGAGGGACAAGGCTCTGGTGAAATCCTTGTACTTGGAGAGTAGGTTTCTGTTCTGGAGAATGGTTGCTCTTTTCACAATGGTTACCTCCATGTCCAGGATCACTATTCTCAAGGGACCTAAATGTGGTCTGCCCTCTGGGATTCACCAATCAGCGCTCCTTTCCATTATTGGCAGCACCCATCTCAGGCACGGATCCCATGCTCCAACTTCATTCCCTTTCTACTCAGCCCCCTGACTGCAACTCCTCCTGGAGTCACTTGCTTGGTGGTTGGTGGCAAGGACTCTGGAGCCAGACCTCATAAGTCCAAATCACAGCTCTACAACTGTCCAGCAGGGAGACTTTGGGTAGCACTTAGCACCTGGTCACTCAATTTCCCTATCTGTAAAACAAGGAATTGTGGGTTAATTCATGTAAACCACATAGAACAGTGGTTGTGCCACAAAGTGCCCTGTGTGCTGAAGACAGACCACGATATATGCTGATGTAGAAGGGGAAAAGGTACACTCATACACTGCTGGTGGGACTGCAAATTGGTGCCACCCAATCTGGAAAGTAGTATGGAGATTCCTTAGAAAACTTGGAATAGAACCACCATTTGACCCAGCTATCCCTCTCTTAGGTCTATACCTAAATGACTTAAAATCAGCATATTACAGGGACACAGTCACATCAATATTTATAGCAGCTCAATTCACAATTGCTAAACTGTGGAAACAGCCTGGATGCCCGTCAATAGATGAATGGATAGAGAAACTGTGGTATATATACCTAATGGAATATAACTCAGCATTAAAAGAGAATAAAATTACGACAGGTAATGAATGGAGTTAGAGAATATCATGCTAAATCAAGTAAGCCAATCCCAAAAATCCAAAGGCTGAATGTTCTCTCTGATAAGGAAAAATGGAGGAACTTTGATGGGGCAAAGGGGAGGCAGAGGTGATGAGGGGGCATGGGGGTAGGAAAGATGGTGGAATGAGATGGACATCATTACCCTAGGTACATGTATGAATGCACATATGGTGTGAATGCTACATCAGGTACAACCATAGAAATGTAAATTTGTGCTGCAGTTGTGTACAATGAATTAAAATGCATGGTGCTGTCATATATATCTAATGAAAAATACAAAACAAAAAGAGAAACCCTAAGGCTAGCATGGTCTGCTCCAAAGCTCAATAGACCTGGTAGTTGTGATTCTAGTACCACTGCTAACCTTTTTCCATGACCCAATGCATGTCATCCCTTCTTCTTCTGCTACAACAGAAATTGACATAAAACTTGGTGGTAGACTGTGACCCAAACATCACTTCATTCTCAGTAGAAACCCATCTGACAAAGAGAAATCTGAAAAAAAAATATTCAACATTACTAATCACTAGAGAAATGCAATTAAAATCATAATGGGATACCCTCTCGCACCTATTAGAATGGTTATTATCAAAAAGAAAAAAGAACCAGTGGCACATGCCTTAATCTCAGGAACTCAGGAGGCTGAGGCAGGAGGATTATAAATTCAAGGTAAACCTCAGCAACTCAGTGAGACCTGATCTCAAAATAAAAAGTGAAAAGGTCTCCAGATGGCTATCAGTGTTAAAGTCCCCCTGGGTTCAACCCCCATCATAAATAAAAGAAAAAGAAAGACAAAAGACTTTAAGTACTGGTTAGGATGTGGAGAAACTAGAATTCTTGTACTATGTTTGGGGGAATGTAAATTAGTACAGTCATTATGGAAATTAGTATGGGAAGTTTCTTTAAAACTTAAAAATAGAGCTCAGTTGGGAGAGTGCTTGCCTTGCATGGACAAGGCCCTGGGTTCAATCCCCAGCACCAAAAAAAACAAAAACAAAAAACAAAAAACTACCGTATGGTCCAGCCAATCGGTGCATGAATGGATACAGAAAATGTGGTTTAGAAATATAAGGGGATACTCTTTAGTCTTTAAAAAAAATATAAGGAAATTCTGTCCTTTATGACAAATGAATGAGGCCAAAGGACGTTTTATTGGGGGAAATAGCCACGCACAGGGCAACAATCACATGATCTCACCTACATGTGGAATCTATAAAAGTTGAACTCATAGAAACAGAGAACAGAATGGTGACTGCCAGGGGCCCAGGAGTGGCTGGGCTGTGGAGGGGGAAGATGCTGGTCCCAGGAGAACAAATTACACTTAGATGAGAGGGATGAGTTTAAGGGATCTATTGTGCAATATAATGACTACAGTTAATAATAACATACAACAGAATGAGTACAGTTGATAATGTTATCTACACTAAAAATGACTCAAAGAGTAGATTTTAAGGGTCCTCACCACAAATAAGAATATGAAGTAATGTATATGTTAAAAAGCTTGACTCAGACGTTCTTCAATGTAACATTTTTCAAATTATGTTATATGCCATAAATATGTACAAATTATTCTTAGTATTGTTATTATCATCATCATCAGGGATTGAACCTAGGATTGTTTAACCATTGAGTCACATCCCCAGCTCATTTTATTTTTGAGAGAGAATTACATCATAAATCCCACCATGGAAGTGAGTAAACTGGGAAGATATTTAATTGGTAGATTTCTACCTCCTTCCCCAAACTGGAGCTCTGTTACAACAAAAAGGAAGAAGTGGAGCTAGGATGAGCAATGAGGACTGTTGACTCCAATTAGCACTGGGCCTGAAAGGGGGATGACCATCACCAAACTTCTCCCCATGCCATCTTCACATAATTTATGGCCTCTGTATTAGCCTGATTTCTGTTGCTCTAACAAAATACCCGAGAACAGATAATTTATAAGGAGATAAGTTTTATTTAACTCAGTATCCAAGATTTGGCAGCTCCTGCAAGTGATCTCTGGTGAGGGTGTTCACCAGATTGTGTGTCAGAAAACAGGGAGGGACCAATCTGGCTCTTTTGATAACAACTCCCTCTTACAGGAGCAAATGGGGGCCCATGAGAAGTCCATTACTCCCTTGAGAGGGCATCTTGCAGAGTGACTGAGTTACCTCCCACTAGGCCCACCTCTTTCAGGTTCTACCACCTCATCACTGATTACCAACCCTCCAGCCTTTGAACCTTTGGGACAAACCACATCATATCATCACAAGCTCCAACAAAGCTACCATCATAAGAGCAGGATGTCCCAGTCTACAACATGTGCGTATGTGGGGGATGGGAAAGGTTGATCTCACAAGTCACTGGAAGCAGCCAGAGCCCCCATTCCAGAACCTCTGTGATGTCACTTCTGTTGTCATGGCAGTCTGGGTGCCAACCCAGAAGAGTTCGTTGGTGGCTTCAGTCTGTGAGACTTGGTGGTCTAGCCATGGCCTCTTCACAGAGTATCACGCCCCCAAATGAACCTCCGATCGAATCCTCATGGCTGAAACCAAGCCTGTTTCCAGCTTTTAATGCAATGCTTCTTATTACAATAAGTGGCATCTTCTTCGCCTTTCCGTGAGTCTCCCATGGAAGGTGTCAGTGTCTTAGACACAGAAGAGAAAATAGACAAGGACAGTACAGAGGCAGGGAGGGAAGTGGAGAGAGGGTCAGCAGGGGAAGGAGGATATAGAGTTAGAGGGAACCCAATGTGAAAGCACAGAGGTCTGGAGTGCCTGACGCATTTAGGGAACTATGAGAGACTGCTAATGCTGGTGACATTTTGTGGAGTCTCCATGGTCTGTCTCTAACCTGGATATTTAGATCAGTCCTTAAGGCGAGTGAGTCCTACCTCAGGTGAACTAGGCCTTGTGGGGAGCTCTGGGTTTCCCCAGACTAGGACTGAGTCTGGCTCTGGTTTCAGGTGCCGGTGGTTGGCTCAGAATGGGCAGTGGGAATTTGCCGTGGTTTCGGGCCTATTCTTTATACTGTCCTTCTGCAGCCTCATTTTCCTCAACGGGTCAGACCCAGGCATTTTGCACAAAGGTAAGGCCTCAGACCCCTGGAGAAGGAGGTGGTATCCCAAGGGCTGATGCCTATAGGGGTGATTTCAAACATGCTAACCCCCCTCAACCCCACCCCCCGCCCCCGTGGCCTCAGGAGCCCTTCCCTCCATGTCATCATTACTTGGGCCCTGGCACTTCATTTCCCAAGCCACTGAAGTGCGAAAAAACAGAATCCTGGAGGTGTTCCAGCTGCTTTCGAAGCAAGGACTGGGCAGGCTGGCAAGAGAGGCCAGCAGGCCCTTCCAAACCACGCAGTTCACTCCTCCTCCTTCCCATTTTACACACGACTTCAAGCACTGATCACTATTCCAAAAGGGGAGAGCTCTGTATAGAGCTCCTGTGGCTGGACAGCCCTTTCTCTCTGACTGCCGCCCATCTGAGTGGTCAGCTTGCTCAACAGGGACCGGGATTCCCCTGCCCTCCTCCTCCCCACCCTTCTTGTTGCCCAATGATGCCATGGGGCGGCCCCAAGCAGTAGAGTGGTGGAAGGGCCTCCTGCCACTGCCCAAATCTCTTCCCCTGCCAGGCTCCTTAGAAGAGGACCCCAACATTCAATACATAGCACGAGTGAACAACACGGCCTTTCGCCTGCAGTGGTGCTCAAAGTGTTCTTTCCATCGTCCACCCCGGACCCACCACTGTCCCTTCTGTAATATCTGTGTGGAGGTAAGTACTCCTCCTTCCTGTCCACTCACCAACCCATCCCAGGACACCTGGCCAGGACCAGGAACCTCACATCATATGTGGTCCAGGGGTGGGTATGAGATCATCTTCCCACACTGCTACAAGTGGCTCTCAGCCACTCTTGGTCACTTATATATGTTATTGCCTCCAGTTCTGCACTTGTCCTGAGACGCTGGCCTTGCTTGCACAGGTGCTGACATGCAAAGGGCACCATCTGTGCTGAGCCTGGTGGAGTCAAGGGGAGGAAAGGCAGTGACTGTCCCACTAGCTTGCTGATACTAGATACCCATAACTTTAGGCCGGCTGCTGCCCTGTTCTGGGTATTGTTGCCTGTCCACCTCTGGGTGTCCAATTGAGGGTTTCCTGGGTTCCGAGTGCTCTTCTCTCATGTGCACACCTTGCACGGGTTTCCAAGTACAGAAGGCTGGCTGGGCTAGAAATTCTTCTCATCCTTACCCAGTATCTGAAAAAATACAGCTTCACAGCTTTTCTGTATCCTGCTCAAAGTGACACCAGGCAGGTCTTGTCTCTAGAGACCTCACTCATGACAAATGACCTGATGAGCCATGGCGTCCTAACTGTGCTCTATCCATGGACGTGCTGGTTTCACCCTGGAGATGGGAGCTCACGTGCAGGGCCAAGAGCAGGAGGTCTAGGGGCTGGGTTGAGGGGGGGCCTCAAGATTTGGGGGTATTGGGCTAAGCCAATAGACCCTCAAGGTCTGCCTTCTCTCCCCTAGGACTTTGACCACCACTGCCTGTGGGTAAACAATTGTGTAGGTCAAAGAAATTTCCGCGTATTCGTGCTGCTGCTGGTGTCCCTGTGCCTTTATCTGGTTGTTCTTCTGGCTACCAGTGTGCTTTTTCTCATTCGTACAAGACACATGCCCTTGTCGCTGGACTCAGCCATGGCGTATCCACCCAGTCCCAAGGGCCCACACTGGGAAGAGAATGGGTTGTGGGGAGGGACGGACAGCCAAGGGGCAGGACAGCCAAGAGGTGGGGTTAACCGAGGGAGGGCTGATGTTGTGGGCAGGGCTAAAGGGAGAAGCTACTTGGGAGGACCTATGAAGGACAGATTGAAGGCGAGTGGGGTCAGGGAGATGGGCGTGGTAGGATGGACTATGGAGTTAAGAATCTAGGGAGGCCAAGAAGTGGGGTAATGAAGGTTGAAAAGGGTCAAGTGGGAGGCCAGCATGGTGGGGTGAGGTTTCTCTTGGGTGTGCTGGATTAATTGTCCAGTCCAGGGAGGCAAAAGTGGGTGGGCGGGGCCAGCCAGGGCGGGGCTAATGAGGGCTGTCGGTCGTTGGGCGGGGCCAGGAGAGAACAGTTTGTCTGTTCTTCTTAGCTTGTGTATGCACAGCATCGCAGTAGCTGTACCCGTCTTGGTACTCCTGCTGCCTGTCATTCTGCTCCTGATGATACAGGCTGTGTCGGTGAGCAAGGTAAGCGAGTACTGCAATACCAGACGGTGCGGAGGCATCTTGCATCTTTGGGAATCTGGCACTTTCGGCTGATCTTCACTGCCCTTGGTCCTGATGGTGCCTCATGAGTCCTTCCAGACCCACCCCTTAAGATGCAGCTCAGATCTTTCCTCCCCCTGGAGCTCAGTGGTCATTCTTCCTCGTGGGTGCATTGCATGGAGAGCCTGTTATTTGAGGGATGGGTGCATCCTGCGCTTGTGTTGATAAGAACCCTGCGATCAGAATAACACCAGCAGACACCTAGGGAAACGCTTGAGACGGGGGTCGGTCCTGAGTGGTGTAGCAGCCTGCAAGAAACTGAGTTTGGCGAGGCCAGCATTGTAGAGGAGGACGTGCCACTCTTCCTGTCCTAGGTGTGATTTTGCAAAGGTGGAAGACAGGAGGGTGTTGTCTGTGAGAGGCACACCTTTGCAAAAAGGCAGAGAAACCCGAATGTAGGATGTTAAGGAAATGAGGAAGGAACGATTCTAAATCAAACCCAAGGTGCCAGATAATTTATAAGGAGGATTCAAGATTAAAAAGCCCCTAAAAGTTGAGCGTGAAATTTAGTTTTGATGAAGTGGAAACCTGGGAGCCATGGTGGGATTTAAAAAAAAAAAAACAACAAAAACTCATTTATTGAGGAATAAATTAAAACTGCCAAATTCACCCTTTTAGTCTAGGATACGGGATTTTGACAACTGGATACTGTCCTGCATTCTCCAGCATGATCAAGTTTAGGCAGTTTCTTTACTCCAGAATATCCTTTCATTCACCTGTTGTTGTCAGTCTCTCTCCCTATGTCCTTCTGGTTTTTCTTTTTTTCCAGGATCACATGTAAATGGAGTCATTGCCTTCTTTTCTCTGGCTTTATTTATTTAGGACAATGTATTTGAGATTCATCCACGTTGTCGCTCATATCAGTATTTTATTTCTTTTATTGCTGTGTAGAAGCGTATGGATGCCCTATAGATTGTTTATACATTCATCAAACGAAGGATTTTTTACATTATGTCTAGTTTTTGCCAGTATTTTTGTTTGTTTTGTTTTGTTTGTTTCATACTAGAAATTGAACCGCGGGGTGTTTAATCACTGAGGCACATTCCTAGCACCCCTCAAATTATGTTTAAATTTTTTTTTTTTTTAATTTTGAGACAGGGTCTCACTAAGTTGCTTAGCGCATCACTAAGTTGCTGAGGCTGACTTTGAACTTGCCATCCTCTTGCTTCAGGCTCCCAAGCCTCTGGGATTATAGGTGTGGGCCACTATGCCTAGCTAGTTTGGGGTAGTTATAAATAAAGCTGCCCCAAACATTGATGCACAGGCATGTGAACATAAGTTTTCATTTTTGTTGAATAAATTCTTAAGGGTGGCATTGCTGAGTCATAAGGTAAACACGTGTGGAACTTTGTAGGAAATTGCCAAATTTGTCTTCCAAAAGAACTGTAAGGTTTCTAAATTCTACCAGCAATGTTGGGAATTCCAGTTGCTTCACATCCTCACCAACATTTCACACTTTTTTTTTTCAAATATATTTTAGGTATCAGTTGACCTTTTATTTATTTATATGCAGTGCTAAGAATCGAATTCAGTGCCTCACACACACTAGGCAAGCATTGTACCACTGAGCCACAACCCCAGCCCCTCACACTGTCCTTTGTTATTTTGTTTTGTCTTTTAATCAAACCTGTCTTATTAAATGAGTCGTAGTATTTCATTAAGGTTCCAGGTTGTGTTTTCCTAATGAGTAATGATGTTGAGCCTATTTTCATGTCTGTTTGGCCTTCATTAGGTCTTTGGTAAAATGTTTACTCCTGGCAGGGCACAGTGGCGCACACCTGTAATCCCAGCAGCTTGGGAGGCTGAGACAGGAGGATTCCGAGTTCAAAGCCAGCCTCAGCAAAGCGAGGCACTAAGCAACTCTGTGAGAACCTGTCTCTAATAAAATACACACAAAAAAATGGACTGGGGATGTGGCTCAGTGGTTGAGTGTCCCTATATTCAATCCGTGGTACCCACTCCCCCCAAAACCGTTTACTCCAATCTTTTGCCCATTTGAAAAAACGGTTGTTTTCTTATTGAGTTTTAAGAGTTTTCTACATCAGATTCAGATCTAGGTTTTGCACATCTCTTCTTGCAATCTGTGACTTGTCATTCCATTTTCTTCATAGCATCTTCCCAAGAGCAGGAGTCCTTAGTGTTGTTTTTCTAGGACTAGGGGTTGAATCAGGGGTGCTCAACCACTGAGTTCTCCCTCAGCATTTTGTGGCTGTTGTACATTCTACATAGAAAATTGTCATCTGTGAAGAACAGTTTCATTACCTTCTTTCCAATCTGTGTATCTTTATTGCTTTTTCTTTTTAGTGTTGAATAGGAATGATAGGGGTGGGCATCTCTGCCCTGGGATTCCTTTAGTATGGCAATCTCTTGACTAAAGGCTCTTTCAGTAAGACTGGTGGGCAGCATCAGTTGGGGAGGGGACGCTGCAGACCCCGAGACAGTGAACAGACAGAGGAGCCTACCTGCTCATCACCTCCCATCCTTTTAGTCCCCAGCCCACCACTGCCATATCTGGTCCTCCTCCCACCTGAGACTCTGTGCTTGGCCCTTATTCATCAGCCCTGTGGTCTGCCTTTACTTTGAGCTTGACCTTTACTGTTTTGTGTACTGAAGGCCTTCAGCCCAGATTTTCCTGGGCCATGTGATTTTTGACTAGGAAACTATGATGGGGCCTCCCCACTGGCCCTGTCCTCCCAGATAGTGAAATTCAGTTAAGGCATAAATTTAGAAAAAAAAATGAGAGGTGGGGAAATGAAGTGGGAGTGGGGTGGTGACATTGTCTTTGGAGCAATTGAGCAGCACAAGGAAGAGTTTAAAAGGTATCTGAAAGGGGCTGTGGTTGTAGCTCAGTGGCAGAGATCTTGCCTAGCATGTGTGAGGCACTGAGTTTGATCCTCAGCACCCCATACAAATTAAAAAAAATAATAAGGTCTATCAACAACTAAAAAATATTTTTTTAAAAAAGGGGGGTGTGTGGAAGGATGAGGTAAGAGGACAGGTGTGGCCAATGGAGACAGAACAAGGATCTTGCACAGGGAGGCACAGGATGATGAGGAGCCCTGAGAAGGCAGGAGAAAGGAGTGCAGTGTCAGCACTGTCTGCGGAGAGCTGCTCACAAGTGGGTCAAGGGAGGTCACTCTTCCTAGGAGCATAGGAAGGCAGGAGGCCCTGGGTCACTCTTGGGCTCCCCTGCCCTTAGAATCTTGCTCCAGGCCTGGGCTGAGCCCTGGCTAAGCTGACTGACTTAGGAGGAGTCACTGGGAGATGGCCTTGCCCAGTCCTGCTGATTCTGAGCTCCTCTTCCCATCCCCATCTCCCTCCAGGGCAAATCACTCCGGAACAACAACCCCTTCGACCAGGGCTGTGCCAACAACTGGTATTTGACCATTTGTATGCCAGTGGGACCCAAGTGAGTTGGTAAACTGAAGGCTCAAGTGGTGGATCTCTGGGGCTGGTGGGAGTGGGGTGAGATAAAGCTGGGTTTTCTTCTTTGGTCCCTGACCCCAGCTCCCAGGCCCTGTCACCCATTGTCCTTTCCTTTGGGGTTTTCTCCAGGGCACTCTGGGAGCCTCTGGGAACGTCCCTATTCATTGCCCTTCTAGGTTCTTGCCCTAAGAAATGGAGTAGAGGGGAAATGCAGCCTGGATGAGACTCCTGGCTGGGAACCCTGGGCTCTGTGCTTTCCAAGCTGAGGGTGAGGGTGGTCAGGGGGCCCAGGCCAAGGTGGGTAGTGACTCCCTGCATTTGGTCTATCACGCCCCAGGTACATGTCTGCAGCTACTTGGATGCAGCAGGCGGAAGGCACGGAGTGGGACCCTGAGCAAGGGGACCCAGTGCACACACGGTTCTCGCCACAATATTCCCGTCAACACCGTCCCACAGAGCTCCCTGGGCCCACATCTCCAACACATGGGCAGGGCCCCCCAGGGAGTGGCGAGGCTGCAGCTTTACAGGAGGTGAGGAATAGTGGGTGTGCATTGGGAGAAGGATGTCTGTGGGTCACACATGTGTTGGGGGAGGCTCCTGAGGTTGGGCTGGCCCTGAAGCTGAAGCACATGGAGCTTAAGGAACAGAAATATGAACCTGAGTGTGCGGGTTCCAGGTTTCAGAGTACTCCCAGGTGTTGCTGAATAGACAAAGAGAAAAGACTGCACCACTAATTTGCTAGTTGGCCTTGGCCAGTCCCTTACCTTTCTAGGCCTCAGTTTCCTCAGTTATTAATGAGGACTGAGACTAGTAATTTATGTTTTAAAGGAGATTCTTTTTTGTGGGGGAGGGGGACAGGGAATTGAACTCAGGGCACTCGACCCCTGAGCCACATCCCCAGCCCTATTTTGTATTTTATTTAGAGACAGGTTCTCACTAAGTTACTTAGTGCCTCACTTTTGCTGAGGCTGGCTTTGAACTTGTGATCCTCCTGCCTCAGCCTCCCAGGCCACTAGAATTATAGTCATGTGCCACTGTGCCTGGCTCTTTATTTTTTTTTTTTTTATGGAAATTTGTACTTGAAATCCCATGTGAAATGTATGAAGTGGAGCATTAGGAGTGCAGTAGGGTAGATAACCCATGGTGCCCACCAAGGGCCCTTGCATTTCTTGGGGTACCAGCCCTCTCCTTTGTCCTGTCTCCTGGGGCCCAGAGCCACAACTGTGAACTGCAGGGTAGAAGCTAGAAAGAACACCCATGTATTGACTTATGTGTTTAGATTTCCATCAGCCCGATGCCGCAGCAAAAAGCCCACAGAGAAGACTTGGCCTCCCATCCACAAGCCTCTCACTCACCCATTCACACTGCTGGATACCAGGACATCTGAACTTCACCTTTTGAGCCTCCATGTGGAGGCCTCTCGTAGCTGAGCCCTCAATCACTCCCCTATTGGGAGTGCTAAGACTTCCATTCCTGTTGTACATTTGTAAATAGTTTTTACTTCTTCCTATGGCTGCTCTGTCTGTTTGTTCTAGGTTTAGAGAAGCGGTGTTTCCTGGGGATGTAGGGAGGCTCTGAGGGGTTGGAACAAAGCCCTCTTGGAAGGGAAAGATCCTTGCTCTCTGAGAACCCAAGCTAGGGAACCAACATTGTCTAGCTCATTGACCTTGAGCAAGACACTTGTCATTTCTCTCATCCTTAAAATGTGGCAACAGTAATAATCACAGTGACTGACCTGGCTGGCTTCCTGGCAAGGGCTGGAGATGGGAGGAGAGAAAACCCCCAGCTAGCACTAGGGATGGAGCAATCCCTGTCCTGCAGCATCCCTGTCTGACTACAGGGGGTGCCAGCTGCCCAGGAATTTGAAAACCAAGTCTGGCCCAGCCCTCTAGTGGGAGGTGAGCCAGCCTGAGTCAGTCTGGAGCCCCCTCCTGGGCGCCTCCTCCCCAGATGTGGGAGGGTGGGGGCATTCATCCTGCATCTCTCCTGCAACTGTGTCCCACCCTGGTCCCTTCCCCCTGGGGTGCATCAGGTGCTGGTTCTGGTCCTGTCCCTGGGGTAGACTCAGGAATTTTGAGTCTGCAGGCCCCAGAGTGTTGGGCAGGGGGCACATCAAACCGTGTGTCTGTTAGTCTCCAGAGTGTGATCTTGGGACTGGGAATAATATCACCTTCGTAGTAGGTTGTTGGAGGAGGAGGTGAGGTGTTTCATCTAGTGCACAGCAGGCAAGCAATGGATGCAGCTGGAATGATTTATGGTTATTTTCTCCACTAGTTGGGCGACCCAACCATGTCAGAATTTCCAGAGTACTATTAGTGGTTGTGGGGCTCTCTGAATTTGTATCAAGGACCCCATATCATCTTGCCACATGAAGCATCAGGACAGACAAACTATACTGCTTCTTTAAATACTAGTATCTGGGTGAAACCATCTTGTGTGATAAAGGTGGAGGCAAAAGGATGTCACCCAAGGGGTCAGATGCATGTCCCTAGGGTGTGTGTGTGTGTGTGTGTGTGTGTGTGTGTGTGTGTGTGAGAGAGAGAGAGAGAGAGAGAGAGAGAGAGAGAGAGAGAGAGAGAGAGAGAGAGAGAGTATGCACATGTTTGGTATGAGCTCATCCTCGGGGGTGTGTTCGCCCAGCCCCTTATCCTTTCTGACCAACTTTAGGAGGTGGGTGACCTATGATGCAGGATGTGTCTCCAAGTCTCCAGACCACAAAGTCCCACAACAAGACTGCTCTTCCCTCTTCCTTTCCTCCTCAACCTCTCCTGGGAAGCCCAGGCCCAGCCCCACCCGCCTGCCCTGGCTTGAACTCCAACACTTCTCATCCCCTTTCCCTGTCCCAATATCTATCTCCCTGGGCTCAAGTCCTTTTGGGGCTTAAGGCTTTTCTCAAATCTTATTCCTGCTCACTTCCTCTGTCTGGGAAGCCCAAGTTCATGGGCACATGGCAGAGAAAGAGGGGAGGAGTCCCTGTGCCCAGGTTTTAGTGCCTGTGAACCTGTGTGTGCAGTAGGGATGGCTCAACCCTGCTGACCAACAGGGGGAAAGGCCGAGTGGGGAAGCCAGAGGCTCCCAAGCTCATTCCCAAAGGACAGCCCTCCCAATAAACTGGATCTGAGTGAGGGAGGAGAGAGGTGGTCCAGGAGCCTGGGCCAAGGCCTGGATGTGCATCATGGAACTGCCTGGGTGGGGGAGTGCTGGAGGGAGTCCAGCTCCAAGCGGGGCCCAGAAGGCCAGGCCCCAGTCTCTGAGGAGTTCATGCTGCCTCCTCCAGCCCCGCTGGCTGTCCCCCTGCCATCCTGCCTATCCCCCTGCCATCCTGCCTGGTTCAGGTCTGCACTCATTGGCTCCCTGCCTTCAGGTATACAGGGCCTCACTCAGTCTCAGGCAAGGGCCTTTTAAGTCCTAAGCTAGATGTGACACATCTCCTTGACAATCTGGTCCTCAGTTTCCCCACTAGAAAAGGACGTAATTTCCCTCAGATTCTCAAAAGAGGACATGGCCTTTCCAAAGGCAAAGACTTCCTGCTCTGGGATGAAGATTTTAGGTGTGTCCGCCCCCTGCCCCCAGCCTAGGATTCCTAGGATTTCCTTAAGAAAGACCCTTGGATCAGGCTCATTGCTTCTTGAGCATTAAGTGGGACATAGAACATTCCTTCCTTTGACGTCCTACACCATACCCTCTACCCTAAGCCTTGGGCCAGTCTTGTGACTCCTTGCCAAGTTGAGAGGACGCAACTGGGCTACACCCCCTTCCCTTTTTGCCCCCTTCTCATTTCTGCTGAATGTGCCCTTGATTCTCAGACATGCCCCACCCAATCCTTGGCCCATGGATAAGGCAAGGGGTGTTATAGGGGACCAGTTATGGGGCCCACTGTCCACCTACCCAGGAAACTCTGCCATCCCTGGGCCAGAGCCAAGAAATGGCCCCCACGCCTGCAGGGCTACCAGGTGCCCACAAGCTCCTAGAACCGTAATGCCAGATTCGTGGGACCCCAATAGACCTCCAGGAGCCGAATCTGATGCAATTACACAAGAGTCTTTATTGCAGGCTCCCGCCAGGACTCTCAACCCTTTACAATACAGCGTTCCTGAGTAGTGAGTCCCAACCCTTAGTTAGTGAGAATTTATAGGTTTTGGGGGGATACACTATGCATCACAACATCACACAGAAAATCATTTTATACCGCGGGAAAATCAAACAACAATTCTTAACATTGATGAGCACATTCACTGGCCGGAACAAGTTGGGTAAGGGTAGTGGGTGAATTCAAATGGTGGATATATTTGAACTGATTGCTTTAGGCCCGGAAGGGTTGCAAGAGTCTCTATGCCAAACTGCAGGGTTGCCTAATCATGTTATACATCACGGAAACTACTGGGAGGTCACCTGACATTTCAGATATTTTTCCTGTCTCCTGCTGATTGGTGGTTGCTAGGGGGTTGCTATGGGTCCTCACCTAGCTTAACTGAGTCAGGGTCACCTAGCACCACAGATCACTTTTGTTAAACAACTCAGCAGGGTGGGTATGTGCCTAAGAACCTTCTGTGGGTTTTTCCAAGGACAAGAGTCATGCCCCCTCCCTCTGGACAGGCCTTGAGGTAGAAGCTGATTTCTCAAAAATGGAGTCACATCAGTTTCTCAGAACCTGGGTGGAGAGCCTAGCATCTCCAGACCTTTCCTCATGGGCCTCTTGGGAAGTCAGGGCATATAGGATGAGACTCAACCTAGTCACCCAGCTCTGCCGCCTACTAATGTGCCACAGGAGAATCTGTCTTCCCTTTGCTAAAACTTGGAGTCCTCAAGGTAATCATAGATATCACACTGAGGGTCACAGACTCTTAAGTCTTTAGGGAGGGTAGGGACTCAGGGATACCTCATCCAGCTGTCTGCCACCCCCAGTTTTGCAGATGGGGCTCTTAGGTCCTGCAGAGGGAAGAGTTTGCCCAAGATAACCTGGTGGCATCAGCCTGATGGCTTTCTCTGGTTCCCAGGGGACCACTCTCATTCCTGCTTCCAGGGCCATTCCAGCAGGGGAAGGGCTTGGACAGTGACCACAGGGCCCCACTCTCGAGGCAAACTTAGAACTGGCAGTGAAGTTCAGCACAGGGCTGTCTACTGAAATGGCGGCCAGTTTGAACCCCTCTC
Organism: Callospermophilus lateralis; assembly: GCF_048772815.1. Classification (NCBI taxonomy): domain Eukaryota; kingdom Metazoa; phylum Chordata; class Mammalia; order Rodentia; family Sciuridae; genus Callospermophilus; species Callospermophilus lateralis. The sequence goes on along the minus strand of NW_027512846.1, from coordinate 2,337,269 downwards.
CAACCCTGCACTGTGCCCATAGTGCTCCTGCTGCCTCTGGCTCAGCCCTGTCCTGCTCTGCCCTGAGGGCCCCACCCAAGAAGGCCTGCAAGTGGCTGAGGGTGAGGCAAGGCTAGGACCCCTGGGGCAGAGGAGCTGGTTGTCTGAGGAAGTGGGGGTGTCCTGCCCCTTTTACACACTTTAGAATTCCTTTGTTCTCATGCCTTCACTTCCTCACAACCTGCTTACTTGACCTAAAAGATGGAGTGATCCAAGGGCCAGAAGGAAGTGGATCAGGGGTCCTGGCAAGAAGGGAGCAGCCTAGGAGGCATTCATTAACAGCCCCTACAACTCCCTGCAGGGAGGAATAATCCCTGGAGGCTGGTAACCTTGGCAACAGGTGGAAAAGGGGAAGTGCTCTAGAGGTATTAACATTTTATTACTTTTCCTTTCAAACCAGCCTCCATCTTTCTGATCTGACCCATTATTTATTACTTGCACTGTCCTTTTGTCCCCATCAATAACACTTTCTGAATATGTGTCCTATGAAGACAATGAAATTTGATTCCACGTGTACAGACCACTGATTACTTCAATTTGTCTTACTTCCAATCACCTCTCCCCGTACCTTCGACCTCCCTGCTTCGTTATCATAAATATCCCTAAACCTTATGGGGGAGAGATCTGAGACTTGATCTGTCTTCTGGCTTGGCTGCCTCCTAAATAAACCTTTTCTCGTTTGCAAAACTGGTCATTTTGAGATAGTAATTTGGGAAGACAGAGAGACATACTAAGTGTCAAAAGCAGCGCAATACACCGCTAAATGTGAAAGGCTCCCTCCAACACTTGCAACTTTGAGGGCAATGTGCAAAGGAGGGTGTAAAATTGTGTAGCTCTACCCTGCCTCCACCTCTAGACCAGCCCCTAGCTATCCTCCCTCTGCAAATACTAACACCCTATACCAACAGGTTGCTGTCTGTCTCTCTGGAGATAGCCTGCTTTTCCCCAAAGGGGTCTCTCTGTTAAGATAAGCCCCCATTCTTCCTTGAATATGTATCTACTTCACAAATAAACCTCTGTCTCTGCCTTTGACTGGTGCATGGTAAAATTCTTTTCTGTCATGTCTGCAAGAACCCTGCTGGCCCTGAGTCAAGTTCTCCCTTTCTCTGGAAACTTCTCAGACCATTCTTCAGAGAAATATCTTCTCCTGTGACAGGTTCAGTGATTGGCATGCCATCTATGGGAGGCGGGTGGCCAGGACCATGCCTAATTCAGTAACTGACTGTCATGGAGAAGAGATCTCTTCCAAGAAGGGCAGCAAAGAATTTCAGCATGAGTCTGGCAAAGGCAGAGACAAAGGTTTATTTAGAAAGTAGATACACATTTAAGGGAGAATGCCATCTGTCTCAAGAGTGAGAAGCCCCTCCTGGAGTTGGAGGTCCAACATTTGTAGAAGGGCCATAGTCAGGGACAGGACTGAGGTGGAGACAGGGTGGAGCTGCACAATTGTAAGCTCAGTTTTCCCTGAGTTTATGTATTTCCCTCATTTTACAAGGACATGAGCCAAGAGCCTGTCAAGATTTTAACACAGTGACTCCCACTGCTTGCCTGTCCTCAAGCTTGTCTCTTTTGTCTAAAGAAAACACAGAGACCAAGCTAGAATTTCATAGGACCAAGCAAATGGGGAAAGGGCCGAGAAAGGAGTGCAGGTTTGGGGTTTGGGGAAGGAATACTGAGAAGATAGCTCTGGCTGTCTCCCTATTCATTCGTACCTACTCCCTTTCTTGCAGTTTTGGAGAGAATACAGGTATGGGGGGAAGGCTGCAAAAGGGGTGGGGGGAGGCTTTCTTTTTGCCCCAGTGGTATCTGAAGAGCCAAAGTGGGCAGCAGGACAGAAGCTGACTCTCTTGCCTAGCTGACTCACAGTTTTTATTATTTGATTGCTTGTTTTCTTTTGGCTGACTATACCTACCCTCAATTTTGCCTAAACACACACACTGGCTCATTAATTTAGAGGCATATGCTGAATACCCACCAGTGACAAGAGTAAGATGTGACCCCGTGCTCATTGTTCACAGACCTAGAAAGGGAGATGGACACTTAAAGAGTTAGTAAAAAAGATGAAAAGTGCCAAAACAAGTAGGACTGTCTGTGAATGTATTAATCATACCTTTATATTCTGCTTTTTGTTGTTATTGTTGTAGTTTTTAAATAAGGGACTGCTTCTTTGGGGTTATCCATTTCCTAAAGACAGTAAAAAACTGCCTAAGGCACACCTCTTATATGCATACCAACCACTGGGGGTGGGGGCTATACTTCTAACCTCTTCTTTTAGCAAGCTCTTAATGTTCCCTTTACCTAATTGCCCCAGGGCCAGTTACCAGATTGCAAGAGACATTCCTAAATGCTGCAGCCTGTTGGAGTTAGCCAAACCAAACAATTCAAAACTTATGCTCCTTTACCCAGTCCTTCCCTTAAAAACCACAATAAAGGCTCTGACCTTGTTTTCTGACTGACCTGGTATTTCCCTGTGTGCTCCCCATTCACAGCCTGCAGTGCCTTCTCTTTGTAGGGATCAGTAGTATAAGTCCCTTCTTCCTTCATGACAGTACTTTCTTTGTCTATGTGACTTAACACACATTTCAAACAATCCTGGGATTGGGTATGATGGTGCATACCAGTAATCCCAGCAGTTCAGTAGGCTGAGACAGGAAGATAACAAGTTCAAAGCCACCTCAGCAATTTAGCAAGGCCCTGTCTCAAAATGAAAAATAAAAAAAAAGCCTGGGGATGTATGATATACTCAATGATTAAGTGCCCTTGGGCTCAATCCATGGTGTCCAAACAACCAAGGGGAAAAAAAAAACAACCACCACCATTTCTGGTTACACTTAAAACAGTGAATACCTATATCTCCCCTACTATTTTGTTTAGTATAAACAAACATAACTAGATAAGAGTTTGTTCCCCACATGGGTTCTGTTTCATCATTCTCAGAGCAAAGAGTCTACTTATTTGTTTATGAAGTACCTTAGTATTCCTGGGATGCTAAAATAAAAAATAACAAATTTATTCCTCACAGTTCTGGGGACTGGAAAATGTAAGGTCATGGTACCAGCTTTCCTGATTCATAAATAACTTCCTGCTGTGTCCTCACTTACTGAAAGGGGCAGATAAGCCCCCTTGGCTTATTTTGAAGATCACTGTCCCATTTTTAAAGATAGTAATCTCTGGCAATAGGCATGCACTGTATACAGGAATATAGGGCTCTGCCCTCATGACTTCATCATCTCCCATAGGTTCCACTTCCTGATGCCATCCCCTTGGAGGCTTAGAAATTCAACATATGAATTTGGGGGTTGGAAGCAGGAATACAAACATTCAGACCATAGCAAGAATTTTTGTTTAAGAAACTGGGTGGGGGCCTGGGGCTGAAGCTCAGTGGTAGAGCGCTTGCCTCACCCGTGTGAGGCACTGGATTTGATCCTCAGCACCACATTAAAAAATAAATTCATAAACAAAAATATTGTCTCCATCAACAACTAAAAGAAAGAAAGAAAGAAAGAGGGGCTGTGGATGTGGCTCAAGTGGTAGCGTGCTCACCTGGCATGCTCGGTGTTCTGGGTTCCATCCTCAGCACCACATGCAAATTAAAGATGTTGTGTCCGCTCAAAAAAAAAACTATAAAATAAATATCAAAAAATTCTCTCTCTCTGTCTCTGTCTCTGTCTCTCTCTCTCTCTCTCTCTCTCTTTAAAAAAAGAAAGAAAGAAACTGGGTGGGATTTGGAGGCGGTTGCTGGGGAATTTTGAGGAATTAGGAATATCCTATATGTAATGAATTCTTAGTAAGTTTCAAACAAAAACCAGGTAGTCTGACATCTTCTGAATATGAAAGAAAACTATCCATTTCTTGAACTTCAATTGCCAGGCTCCTCTGTGTTTGCAAAGTATCTTTGTAGCTAATCTGACATTACTCACATTACTGATAATAGTTGAGAGATGCTATAAGACTCACTTGGCTTGAAATACCTTGGCCAATAACCTGGGTTTCCTCCTACTCTATTTGGTATAAATTGCCTAGTTATAGCCTCTATCAAAGGGTAATTTAAGTTATCTGGCAGGGGAGAAATGTCTCTCTTTGATGATTTGCAGCTGTTGAAGATTTCTAGTAACTAGCTTGACATAGAAATGTGGGGATGTTTCTCAAGAAATATCAGCTTAGAGGGCTGGGGTTGTGGCTCAGTGGTAAAGTGCTCGCCTAGCATGCAGAAGGCACTGGGTTCCATCTTCAGCACCACATAAGTGTAAAATGAAGATATTGTGTCCACCTAAAACTAAGAAATAAACATTTTTTTTAAAAAAGAAATATCAGCTTAGGGTTTAATTCTGCTAATTCTGGGTATTCTTAGATGACCCCTAAAGCTCAAGTGTTGAAGAGTTGGTCCCCAATGCAGCAGTGTTCAAAGATGGGGGTCTTTGAGAACAGATTAAATCACAAGGACTCGGACTTCAACAATGCATTCATTCATTTATGGTTCAGAGTTTACTGGGTTTTGAGTGAGAGGCTTTGTTATAAAAGCAAATTCTCCTTTGCTTCCTAGGCACCACGAGGTCAATAGCTTTGGTCTACCACATGCTCCCTCAGTGATGTTCTGCCTCACTATAGGCCTAAAAGCAACAGAATCAGCTAATCAGAGAATGAAACCTCTGAAACTATAACCCAAATATAAATATTTTCTCTTTTCTAGTTGTATATCTTAAGTATTTTGTCAGTGACACAAAGCTGATCAACAAACTGAATTCCAATCTTTTCCTTGGACATATTACCACAAATCAGTTTGGATAATCACTTTGGCAGACACTGAGACTGACTGGGGCAGGATAGGTGTTCAATAAAATTTATTGCATATTCAGTTGAATGAATGGAAGCTTTACTGCATCAGTTCCAGCTGTGATTTGCATAGAACAGGGTCCAACTCTAGTTATACAAAGCAAATAGAGAAATTCCTGGAAGGGTATCAGGAGTTCATAGAATTAAGGCAGTTATCTGGATTGTGGCAGATTGCAGAATCAAGGCAGTTCCAGGGAGCTGGCACAAATCCACAGGTTCATGAATAATCTGTCCCTAGAATTGCCATTAGCCCCACCTCCAGCATCCCTTCTGATCCAGGATTCAAATTCCTGGGACTTCAATGGTCTAAATTACCTGTTTGAAATAATTAACCCAAAGGAGATAAAAGAAGGGTCTTCAACTCCCAAGATGGGAGGCTGCAATGGAAGACACATACTAAGAATTGTTCCAATAAAGCCTTCACACAATAAGAAAAATTTCAAAAAAGAATATGGTAGTAATAGAAGAGGGGAATTAGATATTGCACTGTGAAGAAAGACAAATGTCATTCACATTGATACTAAAAGAGAGATGGGCTGCATGGGGCGGGGGCGGCGGTTACTGGTAAAGTAGGAAATATAAGGGTGTAGTTTCAGAAGAAGAAAAAAGTGACCATCACAGTCCTCATGTAGCTGGCCAGACAGCTACAAGAACCTGGACAATGGGGTACAGAAAATAAGTATTTCATGGAGTTCCCAGGCTAACATAGGAGCTGAACAAATATTTGTTCATTGAATTCACAAGAAAATGGAAACCTAAAACATGCTATTTAGATACAAGGAACTGAGTTTCCTTCTGTTAGCTCAGTGGGGAATGTGTCCCCATAGACAGTGACTAACCTTAGAACCAGTTGAGACTTCCCATTTACTCTTAGGCCCTTATGAAAGATACTGGGTTATCTTTTGCCTTCTGTGTCAGAAGTATGGGGTCTCCATGAAGTTAGTCTTGGGCTTTCCCAGACTTCATCTACACTGGAATGACTGCTTGCATGCTCCCAAGAGACATGCTTCTCTTTCTGGATTTTCAGATAAAGAATCAACCCTTAACCAGGTGAACGAGAAGTAAAACTCTATTTATACATGTTGTGTCAAAATGCATTCTACTGTCATGTAGAATAGAACAATTAAAAAAAAAAGAATCAGCCCTTAATTCCTGGCAATTATTTATCTCTTTTTCTATAAGAATCTCTTTTCTAGCCAATCGCAGTGGTGCACAGCCAGTAATCCCAGTGGCTCGGGAGTCTGAGACAGGAGGATCGTGAGTTGAAAGCCAGCCTCAGCAATGGCGAGGTGCTAAGCAACTCGTGAGACCCTGTGTCTAAAGAAAATACAAAAAAGGGCTGGGAATGTGACTCTGCGGTCAAGTGCCCTGAGTTCAATCCACAGACCCCCTCAAAAAAAGAATCTTCTCTGCTGCACGCTGCCCAGTCATCTGGCCCAGCTGACGGTGACCTGTGGACTCTCTGACAGAAGAGTCACCTGGCCCTCGAATGCACCATGTCTTGTTCCTCCAGTGTTGACACTATGAAGAAGGTGGTTCAGCAGCTCTGGCTGGAGGCCAGACTCAACCACATGAAGGTTTCCCAGGCAGTTGCTGACTTGAAAAAATTTTGTCTGCAGAATGCTCACCATGATCCCCTACTGACTGGAGTATCTTCATGTACAAGTTCCTTCAGACCCCAGAAAGTCTATTCCTTTTTGTAGTCATCTTTCTGAGGTTTCCCAAACCCACTGCTCAAGAACCAGTGAATATTCAAGAGAGCTTAATTTGAAGCCTGTACAAAAAATTTCCCTGTAACACATGTACCAAAATACAATGTTCTACTTTTGTCAATCCTTAACATCTACCTCTCTGAATTTTCATGAATTTCTATTTCACAATGGTAATTATTTTATATACACTGGCAGCAACATACAATAAAATATTAATTTATTTTTTAGTACCGGGGATTGAACCCAAGGGCATTCAACCACTGAGCCACATCCCCAGCCCTATTTTGTGTTTTTATTTAGAGACAGGATCTCACTGAGTTGTTTAGTGCCTTGCTTTTGCTGAGGCTGGCTTTGAACTCTCGTTCTCCTGTCTCAGTCTCCCCGGCTGCTAGGATTACATTCACGTGCCAAGACACCTGGCTCAAAATACTTGGTATTAAAAAGAAAAAAAAAAAAAACTTTCTTCTTCCTCTTGCAGAGAAGCCACATAACCCAGATATTGAATCCTGGTGTACTATAAATCTGAATTTCAATCTTAGGTCTTTCCCATATTTGCTGGTTGTCTCATCTTGTTGAATATGACCAGAGCCAGTTCATTACTCTGCAAAACTCCTGTCCTACAGGAATTTTGAGTGAAAATATACTTAAAGTTCCAGACACATAAAATACTGGATTTCTCATGATACCCAGCCATTAGGTCGTGTCCAAAAGATAGACCTATTAAAAATAATGCTCAAGGGCTGGGGATGTACCTCAGTGATAAATTGGTTGCTTGCATGAGGCCCTGGGTTCAATTCCCAGCATTTAAAACAAAAGAAAAGTTCAAGATACCACCTCCCCTCACTCCAAAAGAATATGTTAGACAGGTGTGGTGGCACCTGTGATCCCAGTGGCTTTGGAGGATGAGGCAGGAGAACTGTGGGTTCAAAGCCAGCCTTAGCAACTTAGTGAGGCCTTAAGAAACTCAGTGAGACTCTATCTCTAAATAAAATACAAAAACATGCTGGGGATGTTGCTCACTCAGTGGCTAAGCACCCCTGGGTTCAATTCCCAGTACCAAAAAAAAAAAAAAAAGAATATGTTAGCTGGAACATGAGACTGATCAAATTATGTGCATGCAAGGATATGGTATAATGAATCCCAGTATTATGTAAAATTTTACTAATAAAAATAAATAAATAGATTGCAATTTTTTACTTGGGGGAAAAAAAGCAATGTATTTTCTTATCAACAACCCCAGAGTAAATCTGTAAATCAGATGGCTGGCATCATAAGTGTATCTGGTGGGTACAAATAATCATTTTCTAGAAACCCATTATTTTGTCAAAAAGCAACATTTCATTAGGTACTATCAGAGCTTGAATAAAATTTCCCAGTAAAATCTCTCCATTCTGGTCCAACGGTGTCATTCAGTGATGGAGCAATTGCCTAGCTCATGTGAGGCTCTGGGTTTGATCCACAGCACAGGGATCTCCCAAATCCTTTAAAGAAACAAGTGGTTCGGTACACAAAGATGTTTGTTAGATAGAAGGAAGGTCACCACAGTGTAAAGGTAACGTGTAAAGCTTGGAATTACTACAGAGAATTAAATAAATTATAATATAAAATATAATAATTTGTTATAGATTTTTATGTAGCCGTCGTTAAGAGATTCTGCAGAAATATATTTACTCACAAGTGGCTTTCTGAGGTAGTAGCATGCAGTGAGAGTGGTCTGTCAGAGATTCCACCACGGGTATGGTCGGGCCAAAAGCACAGAAGGCAATGGTGCAGCCCATCACCCTCTTCTTCAGATGCTTGCAAAATAGGTGCCAATTTCAGGGGTGGTTCTATGAGCAAATGAATATAATGATAAGAGCTGTATCATTGGTTTTGATGAGTACATGAGCATTGTATCAGATGATGAGAACAGATTTATTTTAAAACAGTCAAGAAAACAACTGGGTTGGATCATACTACAAGAAGATAATATTGGGCTGGGTACAGTGGCGCCTGCCTGTAATCCCTGCAGCTTGGGAGGCTAAGACAGGAGGATCTCAGATTCAAAGCCAGCCTCAGTAAAATCAAGGTGCTAAGCAACTCAGTGAGACCCTGTCTCTAAAATAAAATACCAAATAGGTCTGGGGATATGGGCTCAGTGGTCAAGTGTCATGAGTTCAATCCCCAGTACCCCCCCACCCAGAAAAAGTGATAATATTATTCTGTCACAAAGTGCCTCCAACTAGAAATGATAACTGAAAGGCTGGGACTGTAGCTCAGTGGTAGAGCACCCGAATCACACATGTGAGGCACTGGGTTTGATCCTCAGTACCACATAAAAATAAATAAAGACATTGGGTCCAACTACAACTAAATATATATATATATATACATATATTTGGGGGAAACATTTTTTTCATATAGTTTTTGTTACTTTTTTGATATTATCAGATGACAATGCTGTGGGGTTGATTTTATTTTAAAAAGTTCTGTGCCAGGACAGTGGCACATGCCTAAATTCAGGAGGCTGAGACAAGACTATCACAAGTTGAAGGCTAGCCTTAGCAACTTAATAAAAAGTAAAAAGAAATGATCATTGCATCCTTTTTGCCTTGATATTAGCCTCTTCAAGGACCCCATTTTTTGGTACAGGGGATTGAAATAGGGGCTTTCACATGCTAGGCAAGTGCTCTACTAACGAGCACCATACCCAGCCAATCCCCCTTGATTTTAGACAGGGTCCACCTGAGTTGCCCAAGCTGGCATCAAATTTGCCATCTTCCTGCCTCAGCCTTTTGCGTAGTGGGGATGAGGAGACATGTCCTGCAATGACTGGCTGAGACTAGATTTTTCAAAAAACTTTTTCTCAAGGATATCTCTTAAGAAGATACAGGAACAAAACTGTGTCCAGAAAAACAATTTAAAATGTATATTGATGGCATGTCTCCCACATGAGCTTTTGGAGGACACACAATATCAAACCATGATACACTGGGTAGAGGATTATAGGCTGGTGGGTTTTCCTTTCAACACTTCAAAATTTCACTCAACTCTCTTTCTCTAGCACATTTTAGGAGAAGTCCACTAAGATTCTTATCTTGGCTCCTGTATGAGTAAGATGATTTCTTTAAATACCATCTCTTTGGCTTTGATTTTCAGCAATTTGAAAGATGGTAGGTGTAGATTTTGGGTATTTGCCTTGTTTGATGTTCTCAGAACTCCCTGTATCTATTACTTCATAAAAGTTTTCTGTCATTATTACTCAAAGTCTTTCCTCAACTCTCTTCTATTTTGCTTCTCCTCCTCCTATTCCAACTGCACGTGTGTTTATCTTTTGCAATTGCCCCGTTGTTCTTAAATTTTCTGTTTCAATTTTTCTTTTCTCTTTGCAATTTTGCCTGAGAAATTTCTTCTGACCTATCTGCAAGTTCACTAATATTCTCCCCAGTCATGTCCAGGGTACTAGTGAGCCCATCAAAGGTGTTAAGCATTCATCTTAGTCATTTTATCTCCAGTCTTTCCTTTTTTTTCTTGTTTACCATTTCCATCATCAGCTTACATTATCTATCTTTTCTTGAATATTCTTGTTCAGCTCTAACCCTCTATAACCCTTAGGATGTCAATCATAGTTGTTTCAAATCCCTGTCTGATAATTCCCACAGCCTCATCATTTGAGGGTCTCATTCGAATGCTTGCTTTATGTCCTTTCTTCTTGCTTTTTAGTATGTATACCTTATAATTATTTTTGATTGAAAGCTAGACAGTGTACTGAATAATAGGAACTGAGGTAAATAGGCCATTTATTTGGTGAGATTTTGTGCTCATCTGTCTAGAAGTTCAGTCATGTTTAGTGTTTTCTGTTGCCAAAGAGGCCAGAAACTTTCAGATTCCTATAATGTGCTTATTTTCATTTCTTGCCCAGAAAGAATTTGTGTCATCAACTCTTTCATCTCTAATTCTCTAAAGTTGTGCGGAGGCTTTTTGGTATAGTGGCACAGTAGAGAGGAAGGAAGGATTCTGTGGTCTATGATTAGATCATGGTGTTGAGTGAGCCTGTATTGCTGGGGTGTGACTTTCACTGGTGTTTCCTACTTTTCCACCACCACTAGCCCCTTGCAGGAGATAAGAGCCTGGAGTAGGAGAAACGCCTTCCCCCCTTGAGGGACAAGGCTCTGGTGAAATCCTTGTACTTGGAGAGTAGGTTTCTGTTCTGGAGAATGGTTGCTCTTTTCACAATGGTTACCTCCATGTCCAGGATCACTATTCTCAAGGGACCTAAATGTGGTCTGCCCTCTGGGATTCACCAATCAGGGCTCCTTTCCATTATTGGCAGCACCCATCTCAGGCACTGATCCCATGCTCCAACTTCATTCCCTTTCTACTCAGCCCCCTGACTGCAACTCCTCCTGGAGTCACTTGCTTGGTGGTTGGTGGCAAGGACTCTGGAGCCAGACCTCATAAGTCCAAATCACAGCTCTACAACTGTCCAGCAGGGAGACCTTGGGTAGCACTTAGCACCTGGTCACTCAATTTCCCTATCTGTAAAACAAGGAATTGTGGGTTAATTCATGTAAACCACATAGAACAGTGGTTGTGCCACAAAGTGCCCTGTGTGCTGAAGACAGACCACGATATATGCTGATGTAGAAGGGGAAAAGGTACACTCATACACTGCTGGTGGGACTGCAAATTGGTGCCACCCAATCTGGAAAGCAGTATGGAGATTCCTTAGAAAACTTGGAATAGAACCACCATTTGACCCAGCTATCCCTCTCTTAGGTCTATACCTAAATGACTTAAAATCAGCATATTACAGGGACACAGTCACATCAATGTTTATAGCAGCTCAATTCACAATTGCTAAACTGTGGAAACAGCCTGGATGCCCGTCAATAGATGAATGGATAGAGAAACTGTGGTATATATACCTAATGGAATATTACTCAGCATTAAAAGAGAATAAAATTACGACATGTAATGAATGGAGTTAGAGAATATCATGCTAAATCAAGTAAGCCAATCCCAAAAATCCAAAGGCTGAATGTTCTCTCTGATAAGGAAAAATGGAGGAACTTTGATGGGGCAAAGGGGAGGCAGAGGTGAGGAGGGGGCATGGGGGTAGGAAAGATGGTGGAATGAGAGGGACATCATTACCCTAGGTACATGTATGAATGCATATATGGTGTGAACGCTACATCAGGTACAACCATAGAAATGTAAATTTGTGCTGCAGTTGTGTAGAATGAATTAAAATGCATGGTGCTGTCATATATATCTAATGAAAAATACAAAACAAAAAGAGAAACCCTAAGGCTAGCATGGTCTGCTCCAAAGCTCAATAGACCTGGTAGTTATGATTCTAGTACCACTGCTAACCTTTTTCCATGACCCAATGCATGTCATCCCTTCTTCTTGTGCTACAACAGAAATTGACATAAAACTTGGTGGTAGACTGTGACCCAAACATCACTTCATTCTCAGTAGAAACCCAACTGACCAAGAGAAATCTGAAAAAAAATATTCAACATTACTAATCACTAGAGAAATGCAATTAAAATCATAATGGGATACCCTCTCGCACCTATTAGAATGGTTATTATCAAAAAGACAAAAGAACCAGTGGCACATGCCTTAATCTCAGGAACTCAGGAGGCTGAGGCAGGAGGATTATAAATTCAAGGTAAACCGCAGCAACTCAGTGAGACCTGATCTCAAAATAAAAAGTAAAAAGGTCTCCAGATGGCTATCAGGTTTAAAGTCCCCCTGGGTTCAACCCCCATCATAAATAAAAGAAAAAGAAAGACAAAAGACTTTAAGTACTGGTCAGGATGTGGAGAAACTAGAATTCTTGTACTATGTTTGGGGGAATGTAAATTAGTTCAGTCATTATGGAAATTAGTATGGGAAGTTTCTTTAAAACTTAAAAATAGAGCTCAGTTGGGAGAGTGCTTGCCTTGTATGGACAAGGCCCTGGGTTCAATCCCCAGCACCAAAAAAAACAAAAACAAAAAACAAAAAACTACCCTATGGTCCAGCCAATCGGTGCATGAATGGATACAGAAAATGTGGTTTAGAAATATAAGGGGATACTCTTTAGTCTTTAAAAAAAAATATAAGGAAATTCTGTCATTTATGACAAATGAATGAGGCCAAAGGACGTTTTATTGAGGGAAATAGCCATGCACAGGGCAACAATCACATGATCTCACCTATATGTGGAATCTATAAAAGTTGAACTCATAGAAACAGAGAACAGAATGGTGACTGCCAGGGGCCCAGGAGTGGCTGGGCTGTGGAGGGGGAAGATGCTGGTCCCAGGAGAACAAATTACACTTAGATGAGAGGGATGAGTTTAAGGGATCTATTGTGCAATATAATGACTACAGTTAATAATAACATACAACAGAATGAGTACAGTTGATAATGTTATCTACACTAAAAATGACTCAAAGAGTAGATTTTAAGGGTCCTCACCACAAATAAGAATATGAAGTAATGTATATGTTAAAAAGCTTGACTCAGACGTTCTTCAATGTAACATTTTTCAAATTATGTTATATGCCATAAATATGTACAAATTATTATTATTATTGTTATTATCATCATCATCAGGGATTGAACCTAGGATTGTTTAACCATTGAGTCACATCCCCAGCTCATTTTATTTTTGAGAGAGAATTACATCATAAATCCCACCATGGAAGTGAGTAAACTGGGAAGATATTTAATTGGTAGATTTCTACCTCCTTCCCCAAACTGGAGCTCTGTTACAACAAAAAGGAAGAAGTGGAGCTAGGATGAGCAATGAGGACTGTTGACTCCAATTAGCACTGGGCCTGAAAGGGGGATGACCATCACCAAACTTCTCCCCATGCCATCTTCACATAATTTATGGCCTCTGTATTAGCCTGCTTTCTGTTGCTCTAACAAAATACCCGAGAACAGATAATTTATAAGGAGGTAAGTTTTATTTAACTCAGTATCCAAGATTTGGCAGCTCCTGCAAGTGATCTCTGGTGAGGGTGTTCACCAGATTGTGTGTCAGAAAACAGGGAGGGACCAATCTGGCTCTTTTGATAACAACTCCCTCTTACAGGAGCAAATGGGGGCCCATGAGAAGTCCATTACTCCCTTGAGAGGGCATCTTGCAGAGTGACTGAGTTACCTCCCACTAGGCCCACCTCTTTCAGGTTCTACCACCTCATCACTGAGGACCAACCCTCCAGCCTTTGAACCTTTGGGACAAACCACATCATATCATCACAAGCTCCAACAAAGCTACCATCATAAGAGCAGAATGTCCCAGTCTACAACATGTGCGTATGTGGGGGATGGGGAAGGTTGATCTCACAAGTCACTGGAAGCAGCCAGAGCCCCCATTCCAGAACCTCTGTGATGTCACTTCTGTTGTCATGGCAGTCTGGGTGCCAACCCAGAAGAGTTCATTGGTGGCTTCAGTCTGTGAGACTTGGTGGTCTAGCCATGGCCTCTTCACAGAGTATCACGCCCCCAAATGAACCTCCGATCGAATCCTCATGGCTGAAACCAAGCCTGTTTCCAGCTTTTAATGCAATGCTTCTTATTACAATAAGTGGCATCTTCTTCGCCTTTCCGTGAGTCTCCCATGGAAGGTGTCAGTGCCTTAGACACAGAAGAGAAAATAGACAAGGACAGTACAGAGGCAGGGAGGGAAGTGGAGAGAGAGGGTCAGCAGGGGAAGGAGGATATAGAGTTAGAGGGAACCCAATGTGAAAGCACAGAGGTCTGGAGTGCCTGACGCATTTAGGGAACTATGAGAGACTGCTAATGCTGGTGACATTTTGTGGAGTCTCCATTGTCTGTCTCTAACCTGGATATTTAGATCAGTCCTTAAGGCGAGTGAGTCCTACCTCAGGTGAACTAGGCCTTGTGGGGAGCTCTGGGTTTCCCCAGACTAGGACTGAGTCTGGCTCTGGTTTCAGGTGCCGGTGGTTGGCTCAGAATGGGCAGTGGGAATTTGCCGTGGTTTCGGGCCTATTCTTTATACTGTCCTTCTGCAGCCTCATTTTCCTCAACGGGTCAGACCCAGGCATTTTGCACAAAGGTAAGGCCTCAGACCCCTGGAGAAGGAGGTGGTATCCCAAGGGCTGATGCCTATAGGGGTGATTTCAAACATGCTAACCCCCCTCAACCCCACCCCCCGCCCCCGTGGCCTCAGGAGCCCTTCCCTCCATGTCATCATTACTTGGGCCCTGGCACTTCATTTCCCAAGCCACTGAAGTGCGAAAAAACAGAATCCTGGAGGTGTTCCAGCTGCTTTCGAAGCAAGGACTGGGCAGGCTGGCAAGAGAGGCCAGCAGGCCCTTCCAAACCACGCAGTTCACTCCTCCTCCTTCCCATTTTACACACGACTTCAAGCACTGATCACTATTCCAAAAGGGGAGAGCTCTGTATAGAGCTCCTGTGGCTGGACAGCCCTTTCTCTCTGACTGCCGCCCATCTGAGTGGTCAGCTTGCTCAACAGGGACCGGGATTCCCCTGCCCTCCTCCTCCCCACCCTTCTTGTTGCCCAATGATGCTATGGGGCGGCCCCAAGCAGTAGAGTGGTGGAAGGGCCTCCTGCCACTGCCCAAATCTCTTCCCCTGCCAGGCTCCTTAGAAGAGGACCCCAACATTCAATACATAGCACGAGTGAACAACACGGCCTTTCGCCTGCAGTGGTGCTCGAAGTGTTCTTTCCATCGTCCACCCCGGACCCACCACTGTCCCTTCTGTAATATCTGTGTGGAGGTAAGTACTCCTCCTTCCTGTCCACTCACCAACCCATCCCAGGGCACCTGGCCAGGACCAGGAACCTCACATCATATGTGGTCCAGGGGTGGGTATGAGATCATCTTCCCACACTGCTACAAGTGGCTCTCAGCCACTCTTGGTCACTTATATATGTTATTGCCTCCAGTTCTGCACTTGTCCTGAGACGCTGGCCTTGCTTGCACAGGTGCTGACATGCAAAGGGCACCATCTGTGCTGAGCCTGGTGGAGTCAAGGGGAGGAAAGGCAGTGACTGTCCCACTAGCTTGCTGATATTAGATACCCATTACTTTAGGCCGGCTGCTGCCCTGTTCTGGGTATTGTTGCCTGTCCACCTCTGGGTGTCCAATTGAGGGTTTCCTGGGTTCCGAGTGCTCTTCTCTCATGTGCACACCTTGCACGGGTTTCCAAGTACAGAAGGCTGGCTGGGCTAGAAATTCTTCTCATCCTTACCCAGTATCTGAAAAAATACAGCTTCACAGCTTTTCTGTATCCTGCTCAAAGTGACACCAGGCAGGTCTTGTCTCTAGAGACCTCACTCATGACAAACGACCTGATGAGCCATGGCGTCCTAACTGTGCTCTATCCATGGACGTGCTGGTTTCACCCTGGAGATGGGAGCTCACGTGCAGGGCCAAGAGCAGGAGGTCTAGGGGCTGGGTTGAGGGGGGGCCTCAAGATTTGGGGGTATTGGGCTAAGCCAAATAGACCCTCAAGGTCTGCCTTCTCTCCCCTAGGACTTTGACCACCACTGCCTGTGGGTAAACAATTGTATAGGTCAAAGAAATTTCCGCGTATTCGTGCTGCTGCTGGTGTCCCTGTGCCTTTATCTGGTTGTTCTTCTGGCTACCAGTGTGCTTTTTCTCATTCGTACAAGACACATGCCCTTGTCGCTGGACTCAGCCATGGCGTATCCACCCAGTCCCAAGGGCCCACACTGGGAAGAGAATGGGTTGTGGGGAGGGACGGACAGCCAAGGGGCAGGACAGCCAAGAGGTGGGGTTAACCGAGGGAGGGCTGATGTTGTGGGCAGGGCTAAAGGGAGAAGCTACTTGGGAGGACCTATGAAGGACAGATTGAAGGCGAGTGGGGTCAGGGAGATGGGCGTGGTAGGATGGACTATGGAGTTAAGAATCTAGGGAGGCCAAGAAGTGGGGTAATGAAGGTTGAAAAGGGTCAAGTGGGAGGCCAGCATGGTGGGGTGAGGTTTCTCTTGGGTGTGCTGGATTAATTGTCCAGTCCAGGGAGGCAAAAGTGGGTGGGCGGGGCCAGCCAGGGCGGGGCTAATGAGGGCTGTCGGTCGTTGGGCGGGGCCAGGAGAGAACAGTTTGTCTGTTCTTCTTAGCTTGTGTATGCACAGCATCGCAGTAGCTGTACCCGTCTTGGTACTCCTGCTGCCTGTCATTCTGCTCCTGATGATACAGGCTGTGTCGGTGAGCAAGGTAAGCGAGTACTGCAATACCAGACGGTGCGGAGGCATCTTGCATCTTTGGGAATCCGGCACTTTCGGCTGATCTTCACTGCCCTTGGTCCTGATGGTGCCTCATGAGTCCTTCCAGACCCACCCCTTAAGATGCAGCTCAGATCTTTCCTCCCCCTGGAGCTCAGTGGTCATTCTTCCTCGTGGGTGCATTGCATGGAGAGCCTGTTATTTGAGGGATGGGTGCATCCTGCGCTTGTGTTGATAAGAACCCTGCGATCAGAATAACACCAGCAGACACCTAGGGAAACGCTTGAGACGGGGGTCGGTCCTGAGTGGTGTAGCAGCCTGCAAGAAACTGAGTTTGGCGAGGCCAGCATTGTAGAGGAGGACGTGCCACTCTTCCTGTCCTAGGTGTGATTTTGCAAAGGTGGAAGACAGGAGGGTGTTGTCTGTGAGAGGCACACCTTTGCAAAAAGGCAGAGAAACCCGAATGTAGGATGTTAAGGAAATGAGGAAGGAACGATTCTAAATCAAACCCAAGGTGCCAGATAATTTATAAGGAGGAGTCAATATTAAAAAGCCCCTAAAAGTTGAGCGTGAAATTTAGTTTTGATGAAGTGGAAACCTGGGAGCCATGGTGGGATTTAAAAAAAAAAACAACAAAAACTCATTTATTGAGGAATAAATTAAAACTGCCAAATTCACCCTTTTAGTCTAGGATACGGGATTTTGACAACTGGATACTGTCCTGCATTCTCCAGCATGATCAAGTTTAGGCAGTTTCTTTACTCCAGAATATCCTTTCATTCACCTGTTGTTGTCAGTCTCTCTCCCTATGTCCTTCTGGTTTTTCTTTTTTTCCAGGATCACATGTAAATGGAGTCATTGCCTTCTTTTCTCTGGCTTTATTTATTTAGGACAATGTATTTGAGATTCATCCATGTTGTCGCTCATACCAGTATTTTATTTCTTTTATTGCTGTGTAGAAGCGTATGGATGCCCTATAGATTGTTTATACATTCATCAAACCAAGGATTTTTTACATTATGTCTAGTTTTTGCCAGTATTTTTGTTTGTTTTATTTTGTTTGTTTCATACTAGAAATTGAACCGGGGGGTGTTTAATCACTGAGGCACATTCCTAGCACCCCTCAAATTATGTATAATTTTTTTTTTTTTTTAATTTTGAGACAGGGTCTCACTAAGTTGCCTAGCGCATCACTAAGTTGCTGAGGCTGACTTTGAACTTGCCATCCTCTTGCTTCAGGCTCCCAAGCCTCTGGGATTATAGGTGTGGTCCACTATGCCTAGCTAGTTTGGGGTAGTTATAAATAAAGCTGCCCCAAACATTGATGCACACCCATGTGAACATAAGTTTTCATTTTTGTTGAATAAATTCTTAAGGGTGGCATTGCTGAGTCATAAGGTAAACACGTGTGGAACTTTGTAGGAAATTGCCAAATTTGTCTTCCAAAACAACTGTAAGGTTTCTAAATTCTACCAGCAATGTTGGGAACTCCAGTTGCTTCACATCCTCACCAACATTTCACACTTTTTTTTTTCAAATATATTTTAGGTATCAGTTGACCTTTTATTTATTTATATGCAGTGCTAAGAATCGAATTCAGTGCCTCACACACACTAGGCAAGCATTGTACCACTGAGCCACAACCCCAGCCCCTCACACTGTCCTTTGTTATTTTGTTTTGACTTTTAATCAAACCTGTCTTATTAAATGAGTCGTAGTATTTCATTAAGGTTCCAGGTTTTGTTTTCCTAATGAGTAATGATGTTGAGCCTATTTTCATGTCTGTTTGGCCTTCATTAGGTCTTTGGTAAAATGTTTACTCCTGGCAGGGCACAGTGGCGCACACCTGTAATCCCAGCAGCTTGGGAGGCTGAGACAGGTGGATTCCGAGTTCAAAGCCAGCCTCAGCAAAGCGAGGCACTAAGCAACTCTGTGAGAACCTGTCTCTAATAAAATACAAAAAAAAAATGGACTGGGGATGTGGCTCAGTGGTTGAGTGTCCCTATATTCAATCCGTGGTACCCACTCCCCCCAAAAGCGTTTACTCCAATCTTTTGCCCATTTGAAAAAACGGTTGTTTTCTTATTGAGTTTTAAGAGTTTTCTACATCAGATTCAGATCTAGGTTTTGCACATCTCTTCTTGCAATCTGTGACTTGTCATTCCATTTTCTTCATAGCATCTTCCCAAGAGCAGGAGTCCTTAGTGTTGTTTTTCTAGGACTAGGGGTTGAATCAGGGGTGCTCAACCACTGAGTTCTCCCTCAGCATTTTGTGGCTGTTGTACATTCTACATAGAAAATTGTCATCTGTGAAGAACAGTTTCATTACCTTCTTTCCAATCTGTGTATCTTTATTGCTTTTTCTTTTTAGTGTTGAATAGGAATGATAGGGGTGGGCATCTCTGCCCTGGGATTCCTTTAGTATGGCAATCTCTTGACTAAAGGCTCTTTCAGTAAGACTGGTGGGCAGCATCAGTGGGGGAGGGGACGCTGCAGACCCCGAGACAGTGAACAGACAGAGGAGCCTACCTGCTCATCACCTCCCATCCTTTTAGTCCCCAGCCCACCACTGCCATATCTGGTCCTCCTCCCACCTGAGACTCTGTGCTTGGCCCTTATTCATCAGCCCTGTGGTCTGCCTTTACTTTGAGCTTGACCTTTACTGCTTTGTGTACTGAAGGCCTTCAGCCCAGATTTTCCTGGGCCATGTGATTTTTGACTAGGAAACTATGATGGGGCCTCCCCACTGCCCCTGTCCTCCCAGATAGTGAAATTCAGTTAAGGCATAATTTTAGAAAAAAAAATGAGAGGTGGGGAAATGAAGTGGGAGTGGGGTGGTGACATTGTCTTTGGAGCAATTGAGCAGCACAAGGAAGAGTTTAAAAGGTATCTGAAAGGGGCTGTGGTTGTAGCTCAGTGGCAGAGAACTTGCCTAGCATGTGTGAGGCACTGAGTTTGATCCTCAGCACCCCATACAAATTAAAAAAAAATAATAAGGTCTATCAACAACTAAAAAATATTTTTTTTAAAAAGGGGGGTGTGTGGAAGGATGAGGTAAGAGGACAGGTGTGGCCAATGGAGACAGAACAAGGATCTTGCACAGGGAGGCACAGGATGATGAGGAGCCCTGAGAAGGCAGGAGAAAGGAGTGCAGTGTCAGCACTGTCTGCGGAGAGCTGCTCACAAGTGGGTCAAGGGAGGTCACTCTTCCTAGGAGCATAGGAAGGCAGGAGGCCCTGGGTCACTCTTGGGCTCCCCTGCCCTTAGAATCTTGCTCCAGGCCTGGGCTGAGCCCTGGCTAAGCTGACTGACTTAGGAGGAGTCACTGGGAGATGGCCTTGCCCAGTCCTGCTGATTCTGAGCTCCTCTTCCCATCCCCATCTCCCTCCAGGGCAAATCACTCCGGAACAACAACCCCTTCGACCAGGGCTGTGCCAACAACTGGTATTTGACCATTTGTATGCCAGTGGGACCCAAGTGAGTTGGTAAACTGAAGGCTCAAGTGGTGGATCTCTGGGGCTGGTGGGAGTGGGGTGAGATAAAGCTGGGTTTTCTTCTTTGGTCCCTGACCCCAGCTCCCAGGCCCTGTCACCCATTGTCCTTTCCTTTGGGGTTTTCTCCAGGGCACTCTGGGAGCCTCTGGGAACGTCCCTATTCATTGCCCTTCTAGGTTCTTGCCCTAAGAAATGGAGTAGAGGGGAAATGCAGCCTGGATGAGACTCCTGGCTGGGAACCCTGGGCTCTGTGCTTTCCAAGCTGAGGGTGAGGGTGGTCAGGGGGCCCAGGCCAAGGTGGGTAGTGACTCCCTGCATTTGGTCTATCACGCCCCAGGTACATGTCTGCAGCTACTTGGATGCAGCAGGCGGAAGGCACGGAGTGGGACCCTGAGCAAGGGGACCCAGTGCACACACGGTTCTCGCCACAATATTCCCGTCAACACTGTCCCACAGAGCTCCCTGGGCCCACATCTCCAACACATGGGCAGGGCCCCCCAGGGAGTGGCGAGGCTGCAGCTTTACAGGAGGTGAGGAATAGTGGGTGTGCATTGGGAGAAGGATGTCTGTGGGTCACACATGTGTTGGGGGAGGCTCCTGAGGTTGGGCTGGCCCTGAAGCTGAAGCACATGGAGCTTAAGGAACGGAAATATGAACCTGAGTGTGCGGGTTCCAGGTTTCAGAGTACTCCCAGGTGTTGCTGAATAGACAAAGAGAAAAGACTGCACCACTAATTTGCTAGTTGGCCTTGGCCAGTCCCTTACCTTTCTAGGCCTCAGTTTCCTCAGTTATTAATGAGGACTGAGACTAGTAATTTATGTTTTAAAGGAGATTCTTTTTTGGGGGGGAGGGGGACAGGGAATTGAACTCAGGGCACTCGACCCCTGAGCCACATCCCCAGCCCTATTTTGTATTTTATTTAGAGACAGGTTCTCACTAAGTTACTTAGTGCCTCACTTTTGCTGAGGCTGGCTTTGAACTTGTGATCCTCCTGCCTCAGCCTCCCAGGCCACTAGAATTATAGTCATGTGCCACTGTGCCTGGCTCTTTATTTATTTTTTTTATGGAAATTTGTACTTGAAATCCCATGTGAAATGTATGAAGTGGAGCATTAGGAGTGCAGTAGGGTAGATAACCCATGGTGCCCACCAAGGGCCCTTGCATTACTTGGGGTACCAGCCCTCTCCTTTGTCCTGTCTCCTGGGGCCCAGAGCCATGACTGTGAACTGCAGGGTAGAAGCTAGAAAGAACACCCATGTATTGACTTATGTGTTTAGTTTTCCATCAGCCCGATGCCGCAGAAAAAAGCCCACAGAGAAGACTTGGCCTCCCATCCACGAGCCTCTCACTCACCCATTCACACTGCTGGATACCAGGACATCTGAACTTCACCTTTTGAGCCTCCATGTGGAGGCCTCTCGTAGCTGAGCCCTCAATCACTCCCCTATTGGGAGTGCTAAGTCTTCCATTCCTGTTGTACATTTGTAAATAGTTTTTACTTCTTCCTATGGCTGCTCTGTCTGTTTGTTCTAGGTTTAGAGAAGCGGTGTTTCCTGGGGATGTAGGGAGGCTCTGAGGGGTTGGAACAAAGCCCTCTTGGAAGGGAAAGATCCTTGCTCTCTGAGAACCCAAGCTAGGGAACCAACATTGTCTAGCTCATTGACCTTGAGCAAGACACTTGTCATTTCTCTCATCCTTAAAATGTGGCAACAGTAATAATCACAGTGACTGACCTGGCTGGCTTCCTGGCAAGGGCTGGAGATGGGAGGAGAGAAAACCCCCAGCTAGCACTAGGGATGGAGCAAGCCCTGTCCTGCAGCATCCCTGTCTGACTACAGGGGGTGCCAGCTGCCCAGGAATTTGAAAACCAAGTCTGGCCCAGCCCTCTAGTGGGAGGTGAGCCAGCCTGAGTCAGTCTGGAGCCCCCTCCTGGGCGCCTCCTCCCCAGATGTGGGAGGGTGGGGGCATTCATCCTGCATCTCTCCTGCAACTGTGTCCCACCCTGGTCCCTTCCCCCTGGGGTGCATCAGGTGCTGGTTCTGGTCCTGTCCCTGGGGTAGACTCAGGAATTTTGAGTCTGCAGGCCCCAGAGTGTTGGGCAGGGGGCACATCAAACCGTGTGTCTGTTAGTCTCCAGAGTGTGATCTTGGGACTGGGAATAATATCACCTTCGTAGTAGGTTGTTGGAGGAGGAGGTGAGGTGTTTCATCTAGTGCACAGCAGGCAAGCAATGGATGCAGCTGGAATGATTTATGGTTATTTTCTCCACTAGTTGGGCGACCCAACCATGTCAGAATTTCCAGAGTACTATTAGTGGTTGTGGGGCTCTCTGAATTTGTATCAAGGACCCCGTATCATCTTGCCACATGAAGCATCAGGACAGACAAACTATACTGCTTCTTTCCATACTAGTATCTGGGGGAAACCATCTTGTGTGATAAAGGTGGAGGCAAAAGGATGTCACCCAAGGGGTCAGATGAATGTCCCTAGGGTGTCTGTGTGTGTGTGTGTGTGTGTGTGTGTGAGAGAGAGAGAGAGAGAGAGAGAGAGAGAGAGAGAGAGAGAGAGAGAGAGAGAGAGAGAGTATGCACATGTTTGGTATGAGCTCATCCTCAGGGGTGTGTTCGCCCAGCCCCTTATCCTTTCTGACCAACTTTAGGAGGTGGGTGACCTATGATGCAGGATGTGTCTCCAAGTCTCCAGACCACAAAGTCCCACGACAAGACTGCTCTTCCCTCTTCCTTTCCTCCTCAACCTCTCCTGGGAATCCCAGGCCCAGCCCCACCCACCTGCCCTGGCTTGAACTCCAACACTTCTCATCCCCTTTCCCTGTCCCAATATCTATCTCCCTGGGCTCAAGTCCTTTTGGGGCTTAAGGCTTTTCTCAAATCTTATTCCTGCTCACTTCCTCTGTCTGGGAAGCCCAAGTTCATGGGCACATGGCAGAGAAAGAGGGGAGGAGTCCCTGTGCCCAGGTTTTAGTGCCTGTGAACCTGTGTGTGCAGTAGGGATGGCTCAACCCTGCTAACCAACAGGGGGAAAGGCCGAGTGGGGAAGCCAGAGGCTCCCAAGCTCATTCCCAAAGGACAGCCCTCCCAATAAACTGGATCTGAGTGAGGGAGGAGAGAGGTGGTCCAGGAGCCTGGGCCAAGGCCTGGATGTGCATCATGGAACTGCCTGGGTGGGGGAGTGCTGGAGGGAGTCCAGCTCCAAGCGGGGCCCAGAAGGCCAGGCCCCAGTCTCTGAGGAGTTCATGCTGCCTCCTCCAGCCCCGCTGGCTGTCCCCCTGCCATCCTGCCTATCCCCCTGCCATCCTGCCTGGTTCAGGTCTGCACTCATTGGCTCCCTGCCTTCAGGTATACAGGGCCTCACTCAGTCTCAGGCAAGGGCCTTTTAAGTCCTAAGCTAGATGTGACACATCTCCTTGACAATCTGGTCCTCAGTTTCCCCACTAGAAAAGGATGTAATTTCCCTCAGATTCTCAAAAGAGGACATGGCCTTTCCAAAGGCAAAGACTTCCTGCTCTGGGATGAAGATTTTAGGTGTGTCCGCCCCCTGCCCCCAGCCTAGGATTCCTAGGATTTCCTTAAGAAAGACCCTTGGATCAGGCTCATTGCTTCTTGAGCATTAAGTGGGACATAGAACATTCCTTCCTTTGACGTCCTCCACCATACCCTCTACCCTAAGCCTTGGGCCAGTCTTGTGACTCCTTGCCAAGTTGAGAGCACCCAACTGGGCTGCACCCCCTTCCCTTTTTGCCCCCTTCTCATTTCTGCTGAATGTGCCCTTGATTCTCAGACATGCCCCACCCAATCCTTGGCCCATGGATAAGGCAAGGGGTGTCATAGGGGACCAGTTATGGGGCCCACTGTCCACCTACCCAGGAAACTCTGCCATCCCTGGGCCAGAGCCAAGAAATGGCCCCCACACCTGCAGGGCTACCAGGTGCCCACAAGCTCCTAGAACCGTAATGCCAGATTCGTGGGACCCCAATAGACCTCCAGGAGCCGAATCTGATGCAATTACACAAGAGTCTTTATTGCAGGCTCGCACCTGGACTCTCAACCGTTTGCAATACAGCGGTCCTGAGTAGTGAGTCCCAACCCTTAGTTAGTGAGAATTTATAGGTTTTGGGGGGATACACTATGCATCACAACATCACACAGAAAATCATTTTATACCGTGGGAAAATCAAACAACAATTCTTAACATTGATGAGCACATTCACTGGCCGGAACAAGTTGGGTAATGGTAGTGGGTGAATTCAAATGGTGGATATATTTGAACTGATTGGTTTAGGCCCGGAAGGGTTGCAAGAGTCTCTATGCCAAACTGCAGGGTTGCCTAATCATGTTATACATCACGGAAACTACTGGGAGGTCACCTGACATTTCAGATATTTTTCCTGTCTCCTGCTGATTGGTGGTTGCTAGGGGGTTGCTATGGGTCCTCACCTAGCTTAACTGAGTCAGGGTCACCTAGCACCACAGATCCCATTTGTTAAACAACTCAGCAGGGTGGGTATGTGCCTAAGAACCTTCTGTGTGTTTTTCCAAGGACAAGAGTCATGCCCCCTCCCTCTGGACAGGCCTTGAGGTAGAAGCTGATTTCTCAAAAATGGAGTCACATCAGTTTCTCAGAACCTGGGATGGAGAGCCTAGCATCTCCAGACCTTTCCTCATGGGCCTCTTGGGAAGTCAGGGCATATAGGATGAGACTCAACCTAGTCACCCAGCTCTGCCGCCAACTAATGTGCCACAGGAGAATCTGTCTTCCCTTTGCTAAAACTTGGAGTGCTCAAGGTAATCATAGATATCACACTGAGGGTCACAGACTCTTAAGTCTTTAGGGAGGGTAGGGACTCAGGGATACCTCATCCAGCTGTCTGCCACCCCCAGTTTTGCAGATGGGGCTCTTAGGTCCTGCAGAGGGAAGAGTTTGCCCAAGATAACCTGGTGGCATCAGCCTGATGGCTTTCTCTGGTTCCCAGGGGACCACTCTCATTCCTGCTTCCAGGGCCATTCCAGCAGGGGAAGGGCTTGGACAGTGACCACAGGGCCCCACTCTCCATGCAAACTTAGAGCTGGCAGTGAAGTCAGCACAGGGCTGTCTACTGAAAAGGCGGCCAGTTTGAACCCCTCTCCAACCCTGCACTGTGCCCATAGTGCTCCTGCTGCCTCTGGCTCAGCCCTGTCCTGCTCTGCCCTGAGGGCCCCACCCAAGAAGGCCTGCAAGTGGCTGAGGGTGAGGCAAGGCTAGGACCCCTGGGGCAGAGGAGCTGGTTGTCTGAGGAAGTGGGGGTGTCCTGCCCCTTTTACACACTTTAGAATTCCTTTGTTCTCATGCCTTCACTTCCTCACAACCTGCTTACTTGACCTAAAAGATGGAGTGATCCAAGGGCCAGAAGGAAGTGGATCAGGGGTCCTGGCAAGAAGGGAGCAGCCTAGGAGGCATTCATTAACAGCCCCTACAACTCCCTGCAGGGAGGAATAATCCCTGGAGGCTGGTAACCTTGGCAACAGGTGGAAAAGGGGAAGTGCTCTAGAGGTATTAACATTTTATTACTTTTCCTTTCAAACCAGCCTCCATCTTTCTGATCTGACCCATTATTTATTACTTGCACTGTCCTTTTGTCCCCACCAACAACACTTTCTGAATATGTGTCCTATGAAGACAATGAAATTTGATTCCACGTGTACAGACCACTGATTACTTCAATTTTCCTTACTTCCAATCACCTCTCCCCGTACCTTCGACCTCCCTGCTTCGTTATCATAAATATCCCTAAACCTTATGGGGGAGAGATCTGAGACTTGATCTGTCTTCTGGCTTGGCTGCCTCCTAAATAAACCTTTTCTTGTTTGCAAAACTGGTCATTTTGAGATAGTAATTTGGGAAGACAGAGAGACATACTAAGTGTCAAAAGCAGCGCCATAAACCGCTAAATGTGAAAGGCTCCCTCCAACACTTGCAACTTTGAGGGCAATGTGCAAAGGAGGGTGTAAAATTGTGTACCTCTACC
This sequence comes from Callospermophilus lateralis, assembly GCF_048772815.1. Lineage (NCBI taxonomy): Eukaryota > Metazoa > Chordata > Mammalia > Rodentia > Sciuridae > Callospermophilus > Callospermophilus lateralis. The sequence continues at coordinate 2,310,950 of NW_027512846.1, read as the reverse complement.
CTGCCTCCACCTCTAGACCAGCCCCTAGCTATCCTCCCTCTGCAAATACTAACACCCCATACCAACAGGTTGCTGTCTGTCTCTCTGGAGATAGCCTGCTTTTCCCCAAAGGGGTCTCTCTCTTAAGATAAGCCCCCATTCTTCCTTGAATATGTATCTACTTCACAAATAAACCTCTGTCTCTGCCTTTGACTGGTGCATGGTAAAATTCTTTTCTGTCATGTCTGCAAGAACCCTGCTGGCCCTGAGTCAAGTTCTCCCTTTCTCTGGAAACTTCTCAGACGATTCTTCAGAGAAATATCTTCTCCTGTGACAGGTTCAGTGATTGGCATGCCATCTATGGGAGGCGGGTGGCCAGGACCATGCCTAATTCAGTAACTGACTGTCATGGAGAAGAGATCTCTTCCAAGAAGCGCAGCAAAGAATTTCAGCATGAGTCTGGCAAAGGCAGAGACAAAGGTTTATTTAGAAAGTAGATACACATTTAAGGGAGAATGCCATCTGTCTCAAGAGTGAGAAGCCCCTCCTTGAGTTGGAGGTCCAACATTTGTAGAAGGGCCATAGTCAGGGACAGGACTGAGGTGGAGACAGGGTGGAGCTGCACAATTGTAAGCTCAGTTTTCCCTGAGTTTATGTATTTCCCTCATTTTACAAGGACATGAGCCAAGAGCCTGTCAAGATTTTAACACAGTGACTCCCACTGCTTGCCTGTCCTCAAGCTTGTCTCTTTTGTCTAAAGAAAACACAGAGACCAAGCTAGAATTTCATAGGACCAAGCAAATGGGGAAAGGGTCGAGAAAGGAGTGCAGGTTTGGGGTTTGGGGAGGGAATACTGAGAAGATAGCTCTGGCTGTCTCCCTATTCATTCGTACCTACTCCCTTTCTTGCAGTTTTGGAGAGAATACAGGTATGGGGGGAAGGCTGCAAAAGGGGTGGGGGGAGGCTTTCTTTTTGCCCCAGTGGTATCTGAAGAGCCAAAGTGGGCAGCAGGACAGAAGCTGACTCTCTTGCCTAGCTGACTCACAGTTTTTATTATTTGATTGCTTGTTTTCTTTTGGCTGACTATACCTACCCTCAATTTTGCCTAAACACACACACTGGCTCATTAATTTAGAGGCATATGCTGAATACCCACCAGTGACAAGAGTAAGATGTGACCCCGTGCTCATTGTTCACAGACCTAGAAAGGGAGATGGACACTTAAAGAGTTAGTAAAAAAGATGAAAAGTGCCAAAACAAGTAGGACTGTCTGTGAATGTATTAATCATACCTTTATATTCTGCTTTTTGTTGTTATTGTTGTAGTTTTTAAATAAGGGACTGCTTCTTTGGGGTTATCCATTTCCTAAAGACAGTAAAAAACTGCCTAAGGCACACCTCTTATATGCATACCAACCACTGGGGGTGGGGGCTATACTTCTAACCTCTTCTTTTAGCAAGCTCTTAATGTTCCCTTTACCTAATTGCCCCAGGGCCAGGTACCAGATTGCAAGAGACATTCCTAAATGCTGCAGCCTGTTGGAGTTAGCCAAACCAAACAATTCAAAACTTATGCTCCTTTACCCAGTCCTTCCCTTAAAAACCACAATAAAGGCTCTGACCTTGTTTTCTGACTGACCTGGTATTTCCCTGTGTGCTCCCCATTCACAGCCTGCAGTGCCTTCTCTTTGTAGGGATCAGTAGTATAAGTCCCTTCTTCCTTCATGACAGTACTTTCTTTGTCTATGTGACTTAACACACATTTCAAACAATCCTGGGATTGGGTATGATGGTGCATACCAGTAATCCCAGCAGTTCAGTAGGCTGAGACAGGAAGATAACAAGTTCAAAGCCACCTCAGCAATTTAGCAAGGCCCTGTCTCAAAATGAAAAATAAAAAAAAAGGCTGGGGATGTATGATATACTCAATGATTAAGTGCCCTTGGGCTCAATCCATGGTGTCCAAACAACCAAGGGAAAAAAAAAAAAAAAAACAACCACCACCATTTCTGGTTACACTTAAAACAGTGAATACCTATATCTCCCCTACTATTTTGTTTAGTATAAACAAACATAACTAGATAAGAGTTTGTTCCCCACATGGGTTCTGTTTCATCATTCTCAGAGCAAAGAGTCTACTTATTGGTTTATGAACTACCTTAGTATTCCTGGGATGCTAAAATAAAAAATAACAAATTTATTCCTCACAGTTCTGGGGACTGGAAAATGTAAGGTCATGGTACCAGCTTTCCTGACTCAGAAATAACTTCCTGCTGTGTCCTCACTTACTGAAAGGGGCAGATAAGCCCCCTTGGCTTATTTTGAAGAACACTATCCCATTTTTAAAGATAGTAATCTCTGGCAATAGGCATGCACTGTATACAGGAATATAGGGCTCTGCCCTCATGACTTCATCATCTCCCATAGGTCCCACTTCCTGATGCCATGCCCTTGGAGGCTTAGAAATTCAACATATGAATTTGGGGGTTGGAAGTAGGAATACAAACATTCAGACCATAGCAAGAATTTTTGTTTAAGAAACTGGGTGGGGGCCTGGAGCTGAAGCTCAGTGGTAGAGCGCTTGCCTCACCCGTGTGAGGCACTGGATTTGATCCTCAGCACCACATTAAAAAATAAATTCATAAACAAAAATATTGTCTCCATCAACAACTAAAAAAAAAGAAAGAAAGAAAGAGGGGCTGTGGATGTGGCTCAAGTGGTAGCGTGCTCACCTGGCATGCTCGGTGCCCTGGGTTTGATCCTCAGCACCACATGCAAATTAAAGATGTTGTGTCCGCTCAAAAAAAAAAAGTATAAAATAAATATCAAAAAATTCTCTCTCTCTCTCTCTCTCTCTCTTTAAAAAAAGAAAGAAAGAAACTGGGTGGGATTTGGAGGCGGTTGCTGGGGAATTTTGAGGAATTAGGAATATCCTATATGTAATGAATTCTTAGTAAGTTCAAACAAAAACCAGGTAGTCTGACAACTTCTGAATATCAAAGAAAACTATCCATTTCTAGAACTTCAATTGCCAGGCTCCTCTGTGTTTGCAAAGTATCTTTATAGCTAATCTGTCATTACTCACATTACTGATAATAGTTGAGAGATGCTATAAGACTCACCTGGCTTGAAATACCTTGGCCAATAACCTGGGTTTCCTCCTACTCTATTTGGTATAAATTGCCTAGTTATAGCCTCTATCAAAGGGTAATTTAAGTTATCTGGCATGGGAGAAATGTCTCTCGTTGATGATTTGCAGCTGTTGAAAATTTCTAGTAACTAGCTTGACATAGAAACGTGGGGATGTTTCTCAAGAAATATCAGCTTAGAGGGCTGGGGTTGTGGCTCAGTGGTAAAGTGCTCGCCTAGCATGCAGAAGGCACTGGGTTCCATCTTCAGCACCACATAAGTGTAAAATGAAGATATTGTGTCCACCTAAATCTAAGAAATAAACATTTTTTTTTTTTAAAAAAAGAAATATCAGCTTAGGGTTTAATTCTGCTAATTCTGGGTATTCTTAGATGACCCCTAAAGCTCAAGTGTTGAAGAGTTGGTCCCCAATGCAGCAGTGTTCAAAGATGGGGGTCTTTGAGAACAGATTAAATCACAAGGACTCTGACTTCAACAATGCATTCATTCATTTATGGTTCAGAGTTTACTGGGTTTTGAGTGAGAGGCTTTGTTATAAAAGCAAATTCTCCTTTGCTTCCTAGGCACCACGAGGTCAATAGCTTTGGTCTACCACATGCTCCCTCAGTGATGTTCTGCCTCACTATAGGCCTAAAAGCAACAGAATCAGCTAATCATAGAATGAAACCTCTGAAACTATAACCCAAATATAAATATTTTCTCTTTTCTAGTTGTATATCTTAAGTATTTTGTCAGTGACACAAAGCTGATCAACAAACTGAATTCCAATCTTTTCCTTGGACATATTACCACAAATCAGTTTGGATAATCACTTTGGCAGACACTGAGACTGACTGGGGCAGGATAGGTGTTCAATAAAATTTATTGCATATTCAGTTGAATGAATGGAAGCTTTACTGCATCAGTTCCAGCTGTGATTTGCATAGAACAGGGTCCAACTCTAGTTATACAAAGCAAATAGAGAAATTCCTGGAAGGGTATCAGGAGTTCATAGAATTAAGGCAGTTATCTGGATTGTGGCAGATTGCAGAATCAAGGCAGTTCCAGGGAGCTGGCACAAATCCACAGGTTCATGAATAATCTGTCCCTAGAATTGCCATTAGCCCCACCTCCAGCATCCCTTCTGATCCAGGATTCAAATTCCTGGGACTTCAATGGTCTAAATTACCTGTTTGAAATAATTAACCCAAAGGAGATAAAAGAAGGGTCTTCAACTCCCAAGATGGGAGGCTGCAATGGAAGACACATACTAAGAATTGTTCCAATAAAGCCTTCACACAATAAGAAAAATTTCAAAAAAGAATATGGTGGTAATAGAAGAGGGGAATTAGATATTGCACTGTGAAGAAAGACAAATGTCATTCACATTGATACTAAAAGAGAGATGGGCTGGGTGGGGGGGGGGCGGCGGTTACTGGTAAAGTAGGAAATATAAGGGTGTAGTTTCAGAAGAAGAAAAAAGTGACCATCACAGTCCTCATGTAGGTGGCCAGACAGCTACAAGAACCTGGACAATGGGGTACAGAAAATAAGTATTTCATGGAGTTCCCAGGCTAACATAGGAGCTGAACAAATATTTGTTCATTGAATTCACAAGAAAATGGAAACCTAAAACATGCTATTTAGATACAAGGAACTGAGTTTCCTTCTGTTAGCTCAGTGGGGAATGTGTCCCCATAGACAGTGACTAACCTTAGAACCAGTTGAGACTTCCCATTTACTCTTAGGCCCTTATGAAAGATACTGGGTTATCTTTTGCCTTCTGTGTCAGAAGTATGGGGTCTCCATGAAGTTAGTCTTGGGCTTTCCCAGACTTCATCTACACTGGATTGACTGCTTGCATGCTCCCAAGAGACATGCTTCTCTTTCTGGATTTTAGATAAAGAATCAACCCTTAACCAGGTGAATGAGAAGTAAAACTCTATTTATACATGTTGTGTCAAAATGCATTCTACTGTCATGTAGAATAGAACAATTAAAAAAAAAAAGGATCAGCCCTTAATTCCTGGCAATTATTTATCTCTTTTTCTATAAGAATCTCTTTTCTAGCCAATCGCAGTGGTGCACAGCCAGTAATCCCAGTGGCTCGGGAGTCTGAGACAGGAGGATCGTGAGTTGAAAGCCAACCTCAGCAATGGCGAGGTGCTAAGCAACTCGTGAGACCCTGTGTCTAAAGAAAATACAAAAAAGGGCTGGGAATGTGACTCTGCGGTCAAGTGCCCTGAGTTCAATCCACAGACCCCCTCAAAAAAAGAATCTTCTCTGCTGCACGCTGCCCAGTCATCTGGCCCAGCTGACGGTGACCTGTGGACTCTCTGACAGAAGAGTCACCTGGCCCTCGAATGCACCATGTCTTGTTCCTCCAGCGTTGACACTATGAAGAAGGTGGTTCAGCAGCTCTGGCTGGAGGAGGGACTCAACCACATGAAGGTTTCCCAGGCAGTTGCTGACTTGAAAAAATTTTGTCTGCAGAATGCTCACCATGATCCCCTACTGACTGGAGTATCTTCATGTACAAGTTCCTTCAGACCCCAGAAAGTCTATTCCTTTTTGTAGTCATCTTTCTGAGGTTTCCCAAACCCACTGCTCAAGAACCAGTGAATATTCAAGAGAGCTTAATTTGAAGCCTGTACAAAAAATTTCCCTGTAACACATGTACCAAAATACAATCGTCTACTTTTGTCAATCCTTAACATCTACCTCTCTGAATTTTCATGAATTTCTATTTCACAATGGTAATTATTTTATATACACTGGCAGCAACATACAATAAAATATTAATTTATTTTTAGTACCGGGGATTGAACCCAAGGGCATTCAACCACTGAGCCACATCCCCAGCCCTATTTTGTGTTTTTATTTAGAGACAGGATCTCACTGAGTTGTTTAGTGCCTTGCTTTTGCTGAGGCTGGCTTTGAACTCTCGTTCTCCTGTCTCAGTCTCCCCGGCTGCTAGGATTACAGGCACGTGCCACTACACCTGGCTCAAAATACTTGGTATTAAAAAGAAAAAAAGAAAACAAAAAAAACTTTCTTCTTCCTCTTGCAGAGAAGCCACATAACCCAGATATTGAATCCTGGTGTACTATAAATCTGAATTTCAATCTTAGGTCTTTCCCATATTTGCTGGTTGTCTCATCTTGTTGAATATGACCAGAGCCAGTTCATTACTCTGCGAAACACCTGTCCTACAGGAATTTTGAGTGAAAATATACTTAAAGTTCCAGACACATAAAATACTGGATTTCTCATGATACCCAGCCATTAGGTCGTGTCCAAAAGATAGACCTATTAAAAATAATGCTCAAGGGCTGGGGATGTACCTCAGTGATAAATTGGTTGCTTGCATGAGGCCCTGGGTTCAATTCCCAGCATTTAAAACAAAAGAAAAGTTCAAGATACCACCTCCCCTCACTCCAAAAGAATATGTTAGACAGGTGTGGTGGCACCTGTGATCCCAGTGGCTTTGGAGGATGAGGCAGGAGAACTGTGGGTTCAAAGCCAGCCTTAGCAACTTATTGAGGCCTTAAGAAACTCAGTGAGACTCTATCTCTAAATAAAATACAAAAACATGCTGGGGATGTTGCTCAGTGGCTAAGCACCCCTGGGTTCAATTCCCAGTACCAAAAAAAAAAAAAAAAAAAAAAAAGAATATGTTAGCTGGAACATGAGACTGATCAAATTATGTGCATGCAAGGATATGGTATAATGAATCCCAGTATTATGTAAAATTTTACTAATAAAAATAAATAAATAGATTGCAATTTTTTACTTGGGGGAAAAAAAGCAATGTATTTTCTTATCGACAACCCCAGAGTAAATCTGTAAATCAGATGGCTGGCATCATAAGTGTATCTGGTGGGTACAAATAATCATTTTCTAGAAACCCATTATTTTGTCAAAAAGCAACATTTCATTAGGTACTATCAGAGCTTGAATAAAATTTCCCAGTAAAATCTCTCCATTCTGGTCCAACGGTGTCATTCAGTGATGGAGCAATTGCCTAGCTCATGTGAGGCTCTGGGTTTGATCCACAGCACAGGGATCTCCCAAATCCTTTAAAGAAACAAGTGGTTCGGTACACAAAGATGTTTGTTAGATAGAAGGAAGGTCACCACAGTGTAAAGGTAACGTGTAAAGCTTGAAATTACTACAGAGAATTAAATAAATTATAATATAAATTATAATAATTTGTTATAGATTTTTATGTAGCCGTCGTTAAGAGATTCTGCAGAAATATATTTACTCACAAGTGGCTTTCTGAGGTAGTAGCATGCAGTGAGAGTGGTCTGTCAGAGATTCCACCACGGGTATGGTCGGGCCAAAAGCACAGAAGGCAATGGTGCAGCCCATCACCCTCTTCTTCAGATGCTTGCAAAATAGGTGCCAATTTCAGGGGTGGTTCTATGAGCAAATGAATATAATGATAAGAGCTGTATCATTGGTTTTGATGAGTACATGAGCATTGTATCAGATGATGAGAACAGATTTATTTTAAAACAGTCAAGAAAACAACTGGGTTGGATCATACTACAAGAAGATAATATTGGGCTGGGTACAGTGGCGCCTGCCTGTAATCCCTGCAGCTTGGGAGGCTAAGACAGGAGGATCTCAGATTCAAAGCCAGCCTCAGTAAAATCAAGGTGCTAAGCAACTCAGTGAGACCCTGTCTCTAAAATAAAATACCAAATAGGTCTGGGGATATGGGCTCAGTGGTCAAGTGTCATGAGTTCAATCCCCAGTACCCCCCCACCCAGAAAAAGAGATAATATTATTCTGTCACAAAGTGCCTCCAACTAGAAATGATAACTGAAAGGCTGGGACTGTAGCTCAGTGGTAGAGCACCCGAATCACACATGTGAGGCACTGGGTTTGATCCTCAGTACCACATAAAAATAAATAAAGACATTGGGTCCAACTACAACTAAATATATATATATATATATATATATATATATATATATATATATATATATATATATATATATATACATATATTTGGTGGAAACATTTTTTTCATATAGTTTTTGTTACCTTTTTGATATTATCAGATGACAATGCTGTGGGGTTGAATTTATTTTAAAAAGTTCTGGGCCAGGACAGTGGCACATGCCTAAATTCAGGAGGCTGAGACAAGACTATCACAAGTTGAAGGCTAGCCTTAGCAACTTAATAAAAAGTAAAAAGAAATGATCATTGCATCCTTTTTGCCTTGATATTAGCCTCTTCAAGGACCCCATTTTTTGGTACAGGGGATTGAAATAGGGGCTTTCACATGCTAGGCAAGTGCTCTACTAACGAGCACCATACCCAGCCAATCCCCCTTGATTTTAGACAGGGTCCACCTGAGTTGCCCAAGCTGGCATCAGATTTGCCATCTTCCTGCCTCAGCCTTTTGCATAGTGGGAATGAGGACACATGTCCTGCAATGACTGGCTGAGACTAGATTTTTCAAAAAACTTTTTCTCAAGGATATCTCTTAAGAAGATACAGGAACAAAACTGTGTCCAGAAAAACAATTTAAAATGTATATTGAAGGCATGTCTCCCACATGAGCTTTTGGAGGACACACAATATCAAACCATGATACACTGGGTAGAGGATTATAGGCTGGTGGGTTTTCCTTTCAACACTTCAAAATTTCACTCAACTCTCTTTCTCTAGCACATTTTAGGAGAAGTCCACTAAGATTCTTATCTTGGCTCCGTATGAGTAAGATGATTTCTTTAAATACCATCTCTTTGGCTTTGATTTTCAGCAATTTGAAAGATGGTAGGTATAGATTTTGGGTATTTGCCTTGTTTGATATTCTCAGAACTCCCTGTATCTATTACTTCATAAAAGTTTTCTGTCATTATTACTCGAAGTCTTTCCTCAACTCTGTTCTATTTTGCTTCTCCTCCTCCTATTCCAACTCCACGTGTGTTTATCTTTTGCAATTGCCCCGTGGTTCTTAAATTTTCTGTTTCAATTTTTCTTTTCTCTTTGCAATTTTGCCTGAGAAATTTCTTCTGACCTATCTGCAAGTTCACTAATATTCTCCCCAGTCATGTCCAGGGTACTAGTGAGCCCATCAAAGGTGTTAAGCATTCATCTTAGTCATTTTATCTCCAGTCTTTCCTTTTTTTTCTTGTTTACCATTTCCATCATCAGCTTACATTATCTATCTTTTCTTGAATATTCTTGTTCAGCTCTAACCCTCTATAACCCTTAGGATCTCTCATAGTTATTTCAAATCCCTGTCTGATAATTCCCACAGCCTCATCATTTGAGGGTCTCCTTCGAATGCTTGCTTTATGTCCTTTCTTCTTGCTTTTTAGTATGTATACCTTATAATTATTTTTGATTGAAAGCTAGACAGTGTACTGAATAATAGGAACTGAGGTAAATAGGCCATTTATTTGGTGAGATTTTGTGCTCATCTGTCTAGAAGTTCAGTCATGTTTACTGTTTTCTGTTGCCAAAGAGGCCAGAAACTTTCAGATTCCTATAATGTGCTTATTTTCATTTCTTGCCCAGAAAGAATTTGTGTCATCAACTCTTTCATCTCTAATTCTCTAAAGTTGTGCGGAGGCTTTTTGGTATAGTGGCACAGTAGAGAGGAAGGAAGGATTCTGTGGTCTATGATTAGATCATGGTGTTGAGTGAGCCTGTATTGCTGGGGTGTGACTTTCACTGGTGTTTCCTACTTTTCCACCACCACTAGCCCCTTGCAGGAGATAAGAGCCTGGAGTAGGAGAAACGCCTTCCCCCCTTGAGGGACAAGGCTCTGGTGAAATCCTTATACTTGGAGAGTAGGTTTCTGTTCTGGAGAATGGTTGCTCTTTTCACAATGGTTACCTTCATGTCCAGGATCACTATTCTCAAGGGACCTAAATGTGGTCTGCCCTCTGGGATTCACCAATCAGGGCTCCTTTCCATTATTGGCAGCACCCATCTCAGGCACTGATCCCATGCTCCAACTTCATTCCCTTTCTACTCAGCCCCCTGACTGCAACTCCTCCTGGAGTCACTTGCTTGGTGGTTGGTGGCAAGGACTCTGGAGCCAGACCTCATAAGTCCAAATCACAGCTCTACAACTGTCCAGCAGGGAGACCTTGGGTAGCACTTAGCATCTGGTCACTCAATTTCCCTATCTGTAAAACAAGGAATTGTGGGTTAATTCATGTAAACCACATAGAACAGTGGTTGTGCCACAAAGTGCCCTGTGTGCTGAAGACAGACCACGATATATGCTGATGTAGAAGGGGAAAAGGTACACTCATACACTGCTGGTGGGACTGCAAATTGGTGCCACCCAATCTGGAAAGCAGTATGGAGATTCCTTAGAAAACTTGGAATAGAACCACCATTTGACCCAGCTATCCCTCTCTTAGGTCTATACCTAAATGACTTAAAATCAGCATATTACAGGGACACAGTCACATCAATGTTTATAGCAGCTCAATTCACAATTGCTAAACTGTGGAAACAGCCTGGATGCCCGTCAATAGATGAATGGATAGAGAAACTGTGGTATATATATCTAATGGAGTATTACTCAGCATTAAAAGAGAATAAAATTACGACATGTAATGAATGGAGTTAGAGAATATCATGCTAAATCAAGTAAGCCAATCCCAAAAATCCAAAGGCTGAATGTTCTCTCTGATAAGAAAAAATGGAGGAACTTTGATGGGGCAAAGGGGATTCAGAGGCGAGGAGGGGGCATGGGGGTAGGAAAGATGGTGGAATGAGATGGACATCATTACCCTAGGTACATGTATGAATGCACATATGGTGTGAACGCTACATCAGGTACAACCATAGAAATGTAAATTTGTGCTGCAGTTGTGTACAATGAATTAAAATGCATGGTGCTGTCATATATATCTAATGAAAAAATACAAAACAAAAAGAGAAACCCTAAGGCTAGCATGGTCTGCTCCAAAGCTCAATAGACCTGGTAGTTATGATTCTAGTACCACTGCTAACCTTTTTCCATGACCCAATGCATGTCATCTCTTCTTCTTGTGCTACAACAGAAATTGACATAAAACTTGGTGGTAGACTGTGACCCAAACATCACTTCATTCTCAGTAGAAACACAACTGACCAAGAGAAATCTGAAAAAAAATATTCAACATTACTAATCACTAGAGAAATGCAATTAAAATCATAATGGGATACCCTCTCACACCTATTAGAATGGTTATTATCAAAAAGACAAAAGAACCAGTGGCACATGCCTTAATCTCAGGAACTCAGGAGGCTGAGGCAGGAGGATTATAAATTCAAGGTAAACCTCAGCAACTCAGTGAGAGCTGATCTCAAAATAAAAAGTAAAAAGGTCTCCAGATGGCTATCAGGGATAAAGTCCCCCTGGGTTCAACCCCCATCATAAATAAAAGAAAAAGAAAGACAAAAGATTTTAAGTACTGGTCAGGATGTGGAGAAACTAGAATTCTTGTACTATGTTTGGGGGAATGTAAATTAGTACAGTCATTATGGAAATTAGTATGGGAAGTTTCTTTAAAACTTAAAAATAGAGCTCAGTTGGGAGAGTGCTTGCCTTGCATGGACAAGGCCCTGGGTTCAATCCCCAGCACCAAAAAAAAACAAAAACAAAAAACAAAAAACTACCCTATGGTCCAGCCAATCGGTGCATGAATGGATACAGAAAATGTGGTTTAGAAATATAAGGGGATACTCTTTAGTCTTTAAAAAAATATAAGGAAATTCTGTCCTTTATGACAAATGAATGAGGCCAAAGGACGTTTTATTGGGGGAAATAGCCACGCACAGGGCAACAATCACATGATCTCACCTACATGTGGAATCTATAAAAGTTGAACTCATAGAAACAGAGAGCAGAATGGTGACTGCCAGGGGCCCAGGAGTGGCTGGGCTGTGGAGGGGGAAGATGCTGGTCCCAGGAGAACAAATTACACTTAGATGAGAGGGATGAGTTTAAGGGATCTATTGTGCAATATAATGACTACAGTTAATAATAACATACAACAGAATGAGTACAGTTGATAATGTTATCTACACTAAAAATGACTCAAAGAGTAGATTTTAAGGGTCCTCACCACAAATAAGAATATGAAGTAATGTATATGTTAAAAAGCTTGACTCAGACGTTCTTCAATGTAACATTTTTCAAATTATGTTATATGCCATAAATATGTACAAATTATTATTAGTATTGTTATTATCATCATCATCAGGGATTGAACCTAGCATTGTTTAACCATTGAGTCACATCCCCAGCTCATTTTATTTTTGAGAGAGAATTACATCATAAATCCCACCATGGAAGTGAGTAAACTGGGAAGATATTTAATTGGTAGATTTCTACCTCCTTCCCCAAACTGGAGCTCTGTTACAACAAAAAGGAAGAAGTGGAGCTAGGATGAGCAATGAGGACTGTTGACTCCAATTAGCACTGGGCCTGAAAGGGGGATGATCATCACCAAACTTCTCCCCATGCCATCTTCACATAATTTATGGCCTCTGTATTAGCCTGCTTTCTGTTGCTCTAACAAAATACCCGAGAACAGATAATTTATAAGGAGGTAAGTTTTATTTAACTCAGTATCCAAGATTTGGCAGCTCCTGCAAGTGATCTCTGGTGAGGGTGTTCACCAGATTGTGTGTCAGAAAACAGGGAGGGACCAATCTGGCTCTTTTGATAACAACTCCCTCTTACAGGAGCAAATGGGGGCCCATGAGAAGTCCATTACTCCCTTGAGAGGGCATCTTGCAGAGTGACTGAGTTACCTCCCACTAGGCCCACCTCTTTCAGGTTCTACCACCTCATCACTGAGGACCAACCCTCCAGCCTTTGAACCTTTGGGACAAACCACATCATATCATCACAAGCTCCAACAAAGCTACCATCATAAGAGCAGGATGTCCCAGTCTACAACATGTGCGTATGTGGGGGATGGGGAAGGTTGATCTCACAAGTCACTGGAAGCAGCCAGACCCCCCATTCCAGAACCTCTGTGATGTCACTTCTGTTGTCATGGCAGTCTGGGTGCCAACCCAGAAGAGTTCGTTGGTGGCTTCAGTCTGTGAGACTTGGTGGTCTAGCCATGGCCTCTTCACAGAGTATCACGCCCCCAAATGAACCTCCGATCGAATCCTCATGGCTGAAACCAAGCCTGTTTCCAGCTTTTAATGCAATGCTTCTTATTACAATAAGTGGCATCTTCTTCGCCTTTCCGTGAGTCTCCCATGGAAGGTGTCAGTGCCTTAGACACAGAAGAGAAAATAGACAAGGACAGTACAGAGGCAGGGAGGGAAGTGGAGAGAGAGGGTCAGCAGGGGAAGGAGGATATAGAGTTAGAGGGAACCCAATGTGAAAGCACAGAGGTCTGGAGTGCCTGACGCATTTAGGGAACTATGAGAGACTGCTAATGCTGGTGACATTTTGTGGAGTCTCCATGGTCTGTCTCTAACCTGGATATTTAGATCAGTCCTTAAGGCGAGTGAGTCCTACCTCAGGTGAACTAGGCCTTGTGGGGAGCTCTGGGTTTCCCCAGACTAGGACTGAGTCTGGCTCTGGTTTCAGGTGCCGGTGGTTGGCTCAGAATGGGCAGTGGGAATTTGCCGTGGTTTCGGGCCTATTCTTTATACTGTCCTTCTGCAGCCTCATTTTCCTCAACGGGTCAGACCCAGGCATTTTGCACAAAGGTAAGGCCTCAGACCCCTGGAGAAGGAGGTGGTATCCCAAGGGCTGATGCCTATAGGGGTGATTTCAAACATGCTAACCCCCCTCAACCCCACCCCCCGCCCCCGTGGCCTCAGGAGCCCTTCCCTCCATGTCATCATTACTTGGGCCCTGGCACTTCATTTCCCAAGCCACTGAAGTGCGAAAAAACAGAATCCTGGAGGTGTTCCAGCTGCTTTCGAAGCAAGGACTGGGCAGGCTGGCAAGAGAGGCCAGCAGGCCCTTCCAAACCACGCAGTTCACTCCTCCTCCTTCCCATTTTACACACGACTTCAAGCACTGATCACTATTCCAAAAGGGGAGAGCTCTGTATAGAGCTCCTGTGGCTGGACAGCCCTTTCTCTCTGACTGCCGCCCATCTGAGTGGTCAGCTTGCTCAACAGGGACCGGGATTCCCCTGCCCTCCTCCTCCCCACACTTCTTGTTGCCCAATGATGCTATGGGGCGGCCCCAGGCAGTAGAGTGGTGGAAGGGCCTCCTGCCACTGCCCAAATCTCTTCCCCTGCCAGGCTCCTTAGAAGAGGACCCCAACATTCAATACATAGCACGAGTGAACAACACGGCCTTTCGCCTGCAGTGGTGCTCGAAGTGTTCTTTCCATCGTCCACCCCGGACCCACCACTGTCCCTTCTGTAATATCTGTGTGGAGGTAAGTACTCCTCCTTCCTGTCCACTCACCAACCCATCCCAGGGCATCTGGCCAGGACCAGGAACCTCACATCATATGTGGTCCAGGGGTGGGTATGAGATCATCTTCCCACACTGCTACAAGTGGCTCTCAGCCACTCTTGGTCACTTATATATGTTATTGCCTCCAGTTCTGCACTTGTCCTGAGACGCTGGCCTTGCTTGCACAGGTGCTGACATGCAAAGGGCACCATCTGTGCTGAGCCTGGTGGAGTCAAGGGGAGGAAAGGCAGTGACTGTCCCACTAGCTTGCTGATACTAGATACCCATAACTTTAGGCCGGCTGCTGCCCTGTTCTGGGTATTGTTGCCTGTCCACCTCTGGGTGTCCAATTGAGGGTTTCCTGGGTTCCGAGTGCTCTTCTCTCATGTGCACACCTTGCACGGGTTTCCAAGTACAGAAGGCTGGCTGGGCTAGAAATTCTTCTCATCCTTACCCAGTATCTGAAAAAATACAGCTTCACAGCTTTTCTGTATCCTGCTCAAAGTGACACCAGGCAGGTCTTGTCTCTAGAGACCTCACTCATGACAAACGACCTGATGAGCCATGGCGTCCTAACTGTGCTCTATCCATGGACGTGCTGGTTTCACCCTGGAGATGGGAGCTCACGTGCAGGGCCAAGAGCAGGAGGTCTAGGGGCTGGGTTGAGGGGGGGCCTCAAGATTTGGGGGTATTGGGCTAAGCCAAATAGACCCTCAAGGTCTGCCTTCTCTCCCCTAGGACTTTGACCACCACTGCCTGTGGGTAAACAATTGTATAGGTCAAAGAAATTTCCGCGTATTCGTGCTGCTGCTGGTGTCCCTGTGCCTTTATCTGGTTGTTCTTCTGGCTACCAGTGTGCTTTTTCTCATTCGTACAAGACACATGCCCTTGTCGCTGGACTCAGCCATGGCGTATCCACCCAGTCCCAAGGGCCCACACTGGGAAGAGAATGGGTTGTGGGGAGGGACGGACAGCCAAGGGGCAGGACAGCCAAGAGGTGGGGTTAACCGAGGGAGGGCTGATGTTGTGGGCAGGGCTAAAGGGAGAAGCTACTTGGGAGGACCTATGAAGGACAGATTGAAGGCGAGTGGGGTCAGGGAGATGGGCGTGGTAGGATGGACTATGGAGTTAAGAATCTAGGGAGGCCAAGAAGTGGGGTAATGAAGGTTGAAAAGGGTCAAGTGGGAGGCCAGCATGGTGGGGTGAGGTTTCTCTTGGGTGTGCTGGATTAATTGTCCAGTCCAGGGAGGCAAAAGTGGGTGGGCGGGGCCAGCCAGGGCGGGGCTAATGAGGGCTGTCGGTCGTTGGGCGGGGCCAGGAGAGAACAGTTTGTCTGTTCTTCTTAGCTTGTGTATGCACAGCATCGCAGTAGCTGTACCCGTCTTGGTACTCCTGCTGCCTGTCATTCTGCTCCTGATGATACAGGCTGTGTCGGTGAGCAAGGTAAGCGAGTACTGCAATACCAGACGGTGCGGAGGCATCTTGCATCTTTGGGAATCCGGCACTTTCGGCTGATCTTCACTGCCCTTGGTCCTGATGGTGCCTCATGAGTCCTTCCAGACCCACCCCTTAAGATGCAGCTCAGATCTTTCCTCCCCCTGGAGCTCAGTGGTCATTCTTCCTCGTGGGTGCATTGCATGGAGAGCCTGTTATTTGAGGGATGGGTGCATCCTGCGCTTGTGTTGATAAGAACCCTGCGATCAGAATAACACCAGCAGACACCTAGGGAAACGCTTGAGACGGGGGTCGGTCCTGAGTGGTGTAGCAGCCTCCAAGAAACTGAGTTTGGCGAGGCCAGCATTGTAGAGGAGGACGTGCCACTCTTCCTGTCCTAGGTGTGATTTTGCAAAGGTGGAAGACAGGAGGGTGTTGTCTGTGAGAGGCACACCTTTGCAAAAAGGCAGAGAAACCCGAATGTAGGATGTTAAGGAAATGAGGAAGGAACGATTCTAAATCAAACCCAAGGTGCCAGATAATTTATAAGGAGGAGTCAAGATTAAAAAGCCCCTAAAAGTTGAGCGTGAAATTTAGTTTTGATGAAGTGGAAACCTGGGAGCCATGGTGGGATTTAAAAAAAAAAAAAACAACAAAAACTCATTTATTGAGGAATAAATTAAAACTGCCAAATTCACCCTTTTAGTCTAGGATACGGGATTTTGACAACTGGATACTGTCCTGCATTCTCCAGCATGATCAAGTTTAGGCAGTTTCTTTACTCCAGAATATCCTTTCATTCACCTGTTGTTGTCAGTCTCTCTCCCTATGTCCTTCTGGTTTTTCTTTTTTTCCAGGATCACATGTAAATGGAGTCATTGCCTTCTTTTCTCTGGCTTTATTTATTTAGGACAATGTATTTGAGATTCATCCATGTTGTCGCTCATACCAGTATTTTATTTCTTTTATTGCTGTGTAGATGCGTATGGATGCCCTATAGATTGTTTATACATTCATCAAACCAAGGATTTTTTACATTATGTCTAGTTTTTGCCAGTATTTTTGTTTGTTTTATTTTGTTTGTTTCATACTAGAAATTGAACCGGGGGGTGTTTAATCACTGAGGCACATTCCTAGCACCCCTCAAATTATGTATAATTTTTTTTTTTTTTAATTTTGAGACAGGGTCTCACTAAGTTGCCTAGCGCATCACTAAGTTGCTGAGGCTGACTTTGAACTTGCCATCCTCTTGCTTCAGGCTCCCAAGCCTCTGGGATTATAGGTGTGGTCCACTATGCCTAGCTAGTTTGGGGTAGTTATAAATAAAGCTGCCCCAAACATTGATGCACAGGCATGTGAACATAAGTTTTCATTTTTGTTGAATAAATTCTTAAGGGTGGCATTGCTGAGTCATAAGGTAAACACGTGTGGAACTTTGTAGGAAATTGCCAAATTTGTCTTCCAAAACAACTGTAAGGTTTCTAAATTCTACCAGCAATGTTGGGAACTCCAGTTGCTTCACATCCTCACCAACATTTCACACTTTTTTTTTTCAAATATATTTTAGGTATCAGTTGACCTTTTATTTATTTATATGCAGTGCTAAGAATCGAATTCAGTGCCTCACACACACTAGGCAAGCATTGTACCACTGAGCCACAACCCCAGCCCCTCACACTGTCCTTTGTTATTTTGTTTTGACTTTTAATCAAACCTGTCTTATTAAATGAGTCGTAGTATTTCATTAAGGTTCCAGGTTGTGTTTTCCTAATGAGTAATGATGTTGAGCCTATTTTCATGTCTGTTTGGCCTTCATTAGGTCTTTGGTAAAATGTTTACTCCTGGCAGGGCACAGTGGCGCACACCTGTAATCCCAGCAGCTTGGGAGGCTGAGACAGGTGGATTCCGAGTTCAAAGCCAGCCTCAGCAAAGCGTGGCACTAAGCAACTCTGTGAGAACCTGTCTCTAATAAAATACAAAAAAAAATGGACTGGGGATGTGGCTCAGTGGTTGAGTGTCCCTATATTAAATCCGTGGTACCCACTCCCCCCAAAAGCGTTTACTCCAATCTTTTGCCCATTTGAAAAAATGGTTGTTTTCTTATTGAGTTTTAAGAGTTTTCTACATCAGATTCAGATCTAGGTTTTGCACATCTCTTCTTGCAATCTGTGACTTGTCATTCCATTTTCTTCATAGCATCTTCCCAAGAGCAGGAGTCCTTAGTGTTGTTTTTCTAGGACTAGGGGTTGAATCAGGGGTGCTCAACCACTGAGTTCTCCCTCAGCATTTTGTGGCTGTTGTACATTCTACATAGAAAATTGTCATCTGTGAAGAACAGTTTCATTACCTTCTTTCCAATCTGTGTATCTTTATTGCTTTTTCTTTTTAGTGTTGAATAGGAATGATAGGGGTGGGCATCTCTGCCCTGGGATTCCTTTAGTATGGCAATCTCTTGACTAAAGGCTCTTTCAGTAAGACTGGTGGGCAGCATCAGTGGGGGAGGGGACGCTGCAGACCCCGAGACAGTGAACAGACAGAGGAGCCTACCTGCTCATCACCTCCCATCCTTTTAGTCCCCAGCCCACCACTGCCATATTTGGTCCTCATCCCACTTGAGACTCTGTGCTTGGCCCTTATTCATCAGCCCTGTGGTCTGCCTTTTCTTTGAGCTTGACCTTTACTGCTTTGTGTACTGAAGGCCTTCAGCCCAGATTTTCCTGGGCCATGTGATTTTTGACTAGGAAACTATGATGGGGCCTCCCCACTGGCCCTGTCCTCCCAGATAGTGAAATTCAGTTAAGGCATAATTTTAGAAAAAAAAATGAGAGGTGGGGAAATGAAGTGGGAGTGGGGTGGTGACATTGTCTTTGGAGCAATTGAGCAGCACAAGGAAGAGTTTAAAAGGTATCTGAAAGGGGCTGTGGTTGTAGCTCAGTGGCAGAGAACTTGCCTAGCATGTGTGAGGCACTGAGTTTGATCCTCAGCACCCCATACAAATTAAAAAAAAAATAATAAGGTCTATCAACAACTAAAAAATATTTTTTTTAAAAAGGGGGGTGTGTGGAAGGATGAGGTAAGAGGACAGGTGTGGCCAATGGAGACAGAACAAGGATCTTGCACAGGGAGGCACAGGATGATGAGGAGCCCTGAGAAGGCAGGAGAAAGGAGTGCAGTGTCAGCACTGTCTGCGGAGAGCTGCTCACAAGTGGGTCAAGGGAGGTCACTCTTCCTAGGAGCATAGGAAGGCAGGAGGCCCTGGGTCACTCTTGGGCTCCCCTGCCCTTAGAATCTTGCTCCAGGCCTGGGCTGAGCCCTGGCTAAGCTGACTGACTTAGGAGGAGTCACTGGGAGATGGCCTTGCCCAGTCCTGCTGATTCTGAGCTCCTCTTCCCATCCCCATCTCCCTCCAGGGCAAATCACTCCGGAACAACAACCCCTTCGACCAGGGCTGTGCCAACAACTGGTATTTGACCATTTGTATGCCAGTGGGACCCAAGTGAGTTGGTAAACTGAAGGCTCAAGTGGTGGATCTCTGGGGCTGGTGGGAGTGGGGTGAGATAAAGCTGGGTTTTCTTCTTTGGTCCCTGACCCCAGCTCCCAGGCCCTGTCACCCATTGTCCTTTCCTTTGGGGTTTTCTCCAGGGCACTCTGGGAGCCTCTGGGAACGTCCCTATTCATTGCCCTTCTAGGTTCTTGCCCTAAGAAATGGAGTAGAGGGGAAATGCAGCCTGGATGAGACTCCTGGCTGGGAACCCTGGGCTCTGTGCTTTCCAAGCTGAGGGTGAGGGTGGTCAGGGGGCCCAGGCCAAGGTGGGTAGTGACTCCCTGCATTTGGTCTATCACGCCCCAGGTACATGTCTGCAGCTACTTGGATGCAGCAGGCGGAAGGCACGGAGTGGGACCCTGAGCAAGGGGACCCAGTGCACACACGGTTCTCGCCACAATATTCCCGTCAACACTGTCCCACAGAGCTCCCTGGGCCCACATCTCCTACACATGGGCAGGGCCCCCCAGGGAGTGGCGAGGCTGCAGCTTTACAGGAGGTGAGGAATAGTGGGTGTGCATTGGGAGAAGGATGTCTGTGGGTCACACATGTGTTGGGGGAGGCTCCTGAGGTTGGGCTGGCCCTGAAGCTGAAGCACATGGAGCTTAAGGAACGGAAATATGAACCTGAGTGTGCGGGTTCCAGGTTTCAGAGTACTCCCAGGTGTTGCTGAATAGACAAAGAGAAAAGACTGCACCACTAATTTGCTAGTTGGCCTTGGCCAGTCCCTTACCTTTCTAGGCCTCAGTTTCCTCAGTTATTAATGAGGACTGAGACTAGTAATTTATGTTTTAAAGGAGATTCTTTTTTTGGGGGGAGGGGGACAGGGAATTGAACTCAGGGCACTCGACCCCTGAGCCACATCCCCAGCCCTATTTTGTATTTTATTTAGAGACAGGTTCTCACTAAGTTACTTAGTGCCTCACTTTTGCTGAGGCTGGCTTTGAACTTGTGATCCTCCTGCCTCAGCCTCCCAGGCCACTAGAATTATAGTCATGTGCCACTGTGCCTGGCTCTTTATTTTTTTTTTTTTTTATGGAAATTTGTACTTGAAATCCCATGTGAAATATATGAAGTGGAGCATTAGGAGTGCAGTAGGGTAGATAACCCATGGTGCCCACCAAGGGCCCTTGCATTACTTGGGGTACCAGCCCTCTCCTTTGTCCTGTCTCCTGGGGCCCAGAGCCATGACTGTGAACTGCAGGGTGGAAGCTTGAAAGAACACCCATGTATTGACTTATGTGTTTAGATTTCCATCAGCCCGATGCCGTAGCAAAAAGCCCACAGAGAAGACTTGGCCTCCCATCCACGAGCCTCTCACTCACCCATTCACACTGCTGGATACCAGGACATCTGAACTTCATCTTTTGAGCCTCCATGTGGAGGCCTCTCGTAGCTGAGCCCTCAATCACTCCCCTATTGGGAGTGCTAAGACTTCCATTCCTGTTGTACATTTGTAAATAGTTTTTACTTCTTCCTATGGCTGCTCTGTCTGTTTGTTCTAGGTTTAGAGAAGCGGTGTTTCCTGGGGATGTAGGGAGGCTCTGAGGGGTTGGAACAAAGCCCTCTTGGAAGGGAAAGATTCTTGCTCTCTGAGAACCCAAGCTAGGGAACCAACATTGTCTAGCTCATTGACCTTGAGCAAGACACTTGTCATTTCTCTCATCCTTAAAATGTGGCAACAGTAATAATCACAGTGACTGACCTGGCTGGCTTCCTGGCAAGGGCTGGAGATGGGAGGAGAGAAAACCCCCAGCTAGCACTAGGGATGGAGCAAGCCCTGTCCTGCAGCATCCCTGTCTGACTACAGGGGGTGCCAGCTGCCCAGGAATTTGAAAACCAAGTCTGGCCCAGCCCTCTAGTGGGAGGTGAGCCAGCCTGAGTCAGTCTGGAGCCCCCTCCTGGGCGCCTCCTCCCCAGATGTGGGAGGGTGGGGGCATTCATCCTGCATCTCTCCTGCAACTGTGTCCCACCCTGGTCCCTTCCCCCTGCGGTGCCTCAGGTGCTGGTTCTGGTCCTGTCCCTGGGGTAGACTCAGGAATTTTGAGTCTGCAGGCCCCAGAGTGTTGGGCAGGGGGCACATCAAACCGTGTGTCTGTTAGTCTCCAGAGTGTGATCTTGGGACTGGGAATAATATCACCTTCGTAGTAGGTTGTTGGAGGAGGAGGTGAGGTGTTTCATCTAGTGCACAGCAGGCAAGCAATGGATGCAGCTGGAATGATTTATGGTTATTTTCTCCACTAGTTGGGCGACCCAACCATGTCAGAATTTCCAGAGTACTATTAGTGGTTGTGGGGCTCTCTGAATTTGTATCAAGGACCCCGTATCATCTTGCCACATGAAGCATCAGGACAGACAAACTATACTGCTTCTTTCCATACTAGTATCTGGGTGAAACCATCTTGTGTGATAAAGGTGGAGGCAAAAGGATGTCACCCAAGGGGTCAGATGCATGTCCCTAGGGTGTGTGTGTGTGTGTGTGTGTGTGTGTGTGTGTGTGTGTGAGAGAGAGAGAGAGAGAGAGAGAGAGAGAGAGAGAGAGAGAGAGAGAGAGTATGCACATGTTTGGTATGAGCTCATCCTCGGGGGTGTGTTCGCCCAGCCCCTTATCCTTTCTGACCAACTTTAGGAGGTCGGTGACCTATGATGCAGGATGTGTCTCCAAGTCTCCAGACCACAAAGTCCCACGACAAGACTGCTCTTCCCTCTTCCTTTCCTCCTCAACCTCTCCTGGGAAGCCCAGGCCCAGCCCCACCCGCCTGCCCTGGCTTGAACTCCAACACTTCTCATCCCCTTTCCCTGTCCCAATATCTATCTCCCTGGGCTCAAGTCCTTTTGGGGCTTAAGGCTTTTCTCAAATCTTATTCCTGCTCACTTCCTCTGTCTGGGAAGCCCAAGTTCATGGGCACATGGCAGAGAAAGAGGGGAGGAGTCCCTGTGTCCAGGTTTTAGTGCCTGTGAACCTGTGTGTGCAGTAGGGATGGCTCAACCCTGCTAACCAACAGGGGGAAAGGCCGAGTGGGGAAGCCAGAGGCTCCCAAGCTCATTCCCAAAGGACAGCCCTCCCAATAAACTGGATCTGAGTGAGGGAGGAGAGAGGTGGTCCAGGAGCCTGGGCCAAGGCCTGGATGTGCATCATGGAACTGCCTGGGTGGGGGAGTGCTGGAGGGAGTCCAGCTCCAAGCGGGGCCCAGAAGGCCAGGCCCCAGTCTCTGAGGAGTTCATGCTGCCTCCTCCAGCCCCGCTGGCTGTCCCCCTGCCATCCTGCCTATCCCCCTGCCATCCTGCCTGGTTCAGGTCTGCACTCATTGGCTCCCTGCCTTCAGGTATACAGGGCCTCACTCAGTCTCAGGCAAGGGCCTTTTAAGTCCTAAGCTAGATGTGACACATCTCCTTGACAATCTGGTCCTCAGTTTCCCCACTAGAAAAGGACGTAATTTCCCTCAGATTCTCAAAAGAGGACATGGCCTTTCCAAAGGCAAAGACTTCCTGCTCTGGGATGAAGATTTTAGGTGTGTCCGCCCCCTGCCCCCAGCCTAGGATTCCTAGGATTTCCTTAAGAAAGACCCTTGGATCAGGCTCATTGCTTCTTGAGCATTAAGTGGGACATAGAACATTCCTTCCTTTGACGTCCTCCACCATACCCTCTACCCTAAGCCTTGGGCCAGTCTTGTGACTCCTTGCCAAGTTGAGAGGACGCAACTGGGCTACACCCCCTTCCCTTTTTGCCCCCTTCTCATTTCTGCTGAATGTGCCCTTGATTCTCAGACATGCCCCACCCAATCCTTGGCCCATGGATAAGGCAAGGGGTGTCATAGGGGACCAGTTATGGGGCCCACTGTCCACCTACCCAGGAAACTCTGCCATCCCTGGGCCAGAGCCAAGAAATGGCCCCCACGCCTGCAGGGCTACCAGGTGCCCACAAGCTCCTAGAACCGTAATGCCAGATTCATGGGACCCCAATAGACCTCCAGGAGTCGAATCTGATGCAATTACACAAGAGTCTTTATTGCAGGCTCCCGCCTGGACTCTCAACCGTTTACAATACAGCGTTCCTGAGTAGTGAGTCCCAACCCTTAGTTAGTGAGAATTTATAGGTTTTGGGGGATACACTATGCATCACAACATCACACAGAAAATCATTTTATACCGCGGGAAAATCAAACAACAATTCTTAACATTGATGAGCACATTCACTGGCCAGAACAAGTTGGGTAAGGGTAGTGGGTGAATTCAAATGGTGGATATATTTGAACTGATTGGTTTAGGCCCGGAAGGGTTGCAAGAGTCTCTATGCCAAACTGCAGGGTTGCCTAATCATGTTATACATCACGGAAACTACTGGGAGGTCACCTGACATTTCAGATATTTTTCCTGTCTCCTGCTGATTGGTGGTTGCTAGGGGGTTGCTATGGGTCCTCACCTAGCTTAACTGAGTCAGGGTCACCTAGCACCACAGATCCCTTTTGTTAAACAACTCAGCAGGGTGGGTATGTGCCTAAGAACCTTCTGTGGGTTTTTCCAAGGACAAGAGTCATGCCCCCTCCCTCTGGACAGGCCTTGAGGTAGAAGCTGATTTCTCAAAAATGGAGTCACATCAGTTTCTCAGAACCTGGGATGGAGAGCCTAGCATCTCCAGACCTTTCCTCATGGGCCTCTTGGGAAGTCAGGGCATATAGGATGAGACTCAACCTAGTCACCCAGCTCTGCCGCCAACTAATGTGCCACAGGAGAATCCGTCTTCCCTTTGCTAAAACTTGGAGTCCTCAAGGTAATCATAGATATCACACTGAGGGTCACAGACTCTTAAGTCTTTAGGGAGGGTAGGGACTCAGGGATACCTCATCCAGCTGTCTGCCACCCCCAGTTTTGCAGATGGGGCTCTTAGGTCCTGCAGAGGAAAGAGTTTGCCCAAGATAACCTGGTGGCATCAGCCTGATGGCTTTCTCTGGTTCCCAGGGGACCACTCTCATTCCTGCTTCCAGGGCCATTCCAGCAGGGGAAGGGCTTGGACAGTGACCACAGGGCCCCACTCTCGAGGCAAACTTAGAACTGGCAGTGAAGTTCAGCACAGGGCTGTCTACTGAAATGGCGGCCAGTTTGAACCCCTCTCCAACCCTGCACTGTGCCCATAGTGCTCCTGCTGCCTCTGGCTCAGCCCTGTCCTGCTCTGCCCTGAGGGCCCCACCCAAGAAGGCCTGCAAGTGGCTGAGGGTGAGGCAAGGCTAGGACCCCTGGGGCAGAGGAGCTGGTTGTCTGAGGAAGTGGGGGTGTCCTGCCCCTTTTACACACTTTAGAATTCCTTTGTTCTCATGCCTTCACTTCCTCACAACCTGCTTACTTGACCTAAAAGATGGAGTGATCCAAGGGCCAGAAGGAAGTGGATCAGGGGTCCTGGCAAGAAGGGAGCAGCCTAGGAGGCATTCATTAACAGCCCCTACAACTCCCTGCAGGGAGGAATAATCCCTGGAGGCTGGTAACCTTGGCAACAGGTGGAAAAGGGGAAGTGCTCTAGAGGTATTAACATTTTATTACTTTTCCTTTCAAACCAGCCTCCATCTTTCTGATCTGACCCATTATTTATTACTTGCACTGTCCTTTTGTCCCCATCAACAACACTTTCTGAATATGTGTCCTATGAAGACAATGAAATTTGATTCCACGTGTACAGACCACTGATTACTTCAATTTTCCTTACTTCCAATCACCTCTCCCCGTACCTTCGACCTCCCTGCTTCGTTATCATAAATATCCCTAAACCTTATGGGGGAGAGATCTGAGACTTGATCTGTCTTCTGGCTTGGCTGCCTCCTAAATAAACCTTTTCTCGTTTGCAAAACTGGTCATTTTGAGATAGTAATTTGGGAAGACAGAG
This sequence comes from Callospermophilus lateralis, assembly GCF_048772815.1. Lineage (NCBI taxonomy): Eukaryota > Metazoa > Chordata > Mammalia > Rodentia > Sciuridae > Callospermophilus > Callospermophilus lateralis. The sequence goes on along the minus strand of NW_027512846.1, from coordinate 2,285,583 downwards.
AGACATACTAAGTGTCAAAAGCAGCGCCATACACCGCTAAATGTGAAAGGCTCCCTCCAACACTTGCAACTTTGAGGGCAATGTGCAAAGGAGGGTGTAAAATTGTGTAGCTCTACCCTGCCTCCACCTCTAGACCAGCCCCTAGCTATCCTCCCTCTGCAAATACTAACACCCTATACCAACAGGTTGCTGTCTGTCTCTCTGGAGATAGCCTGCTTTTCCCCAAAGGGGTCTCTCTCTTAAGATAAGCCCCCATTCTTCCTTGAATATGTATCTACTTCACAAATAAACCTCTGTCTCTGCCTTTGACTGGTGCATGGTAAAATTCTTTTCTGTCATGTCTGCAAGAACCCTGCTGGCCCTGAGTCAAGTTCTCCCTTTCTCTGGAAACTTCTCAGACGATTCTTCAGAGAAATATCTTCTCCTGTGACAGGTTCAGTGATTGGCATGCCATCTATGGGAGGCGGGTGGCCAGGACCATGCCTAATTCAGTAACTGACTGTCATGGAGAAGAGATCTCTTCCAAGAAGGGCAGCAAAGAATTTCAGCATGAGTCTGGCAAAGGCAGAGACAAAGGTTTATTTAGAAAGTAGATACACATTTAAGGGAGAATGCCATCTGTCTCAAGAGTGAGAAGCCCCTCCTGGAGTTGGAGGTCCAACATTTGTAGAAGGGCCATAGTCAGGGACAGGACTGAGGTGGAGACAGGGTGGAGCTGCACAATTGTAAGCTCAGTTTTCCCTGAGTTTATGTATTTCCCTCATTTTACAAGGACATGAGCCAAGAGCCTGTCAAGATTTTAACACAGTGACTCCCACTGCTTGCCTGTCCTCAAGCTTGTCTCTTTTGTCTAAAGAAAACACAGAGACCAAGCTAGAATTTCATAGGACCAAGCAAATGGGGAAAGGGCCGAGAAAGGAGTGCAGGTTTGGGGTTTGGGGAAGGAATACTGAGAAGATAGCTCTGGCTGTCTCCCTATTCATTCGTACCTACTCCCTTTCTTGCAGTTTTGGAGAGAATACAGGTATCGGGGGAAGGCAGCAAAAGGGGTGGGGGGAGGCTTTCTTTTTGCCCCAGTGGTATCTGAAGAGCCAAAGTGGGCAGCAGGACAGAAGCTGACTCTCTTGCCTAGCTGACTCACAGTTTTTATTATTTGATTGCTTGTTTTCTTTTGGCTGACTATACCTACCCTCAATTTTGCCTAAACACACACACTGGCTCATTAATTTAGAGGCATATGCTGAATACCCACCAGTGACAAGAGTAAGATGTGACCCCGTGCTCATTGTTCACAGACCTAGAAAGGGAGATGGACACTTAAAGAGTTAGTAAAAAAGATGAAAAGTGCCAAAACAAGTAGGACTGTCTGTGAATGTATTAATCATACCTTTATATTCTGCTTTTTGTTGTTATTGTTGTAGTTTTTAAATAAGGGACTGCTTCTTTGGGGTTATCCATTTCCTAAAGACAGTAAAAAACTGCCTAAGGCACACCTCTTATATGCATACCAACCACTGGGGGTGGGGGCTATACTTCTAACCTCTTCTTTTAGCAAGCTCTTAATGTTCCCTTTACCTAATTGCCCCAGGGCCAGGTACCAGATTGCAAGAGACATTCCTAAATGCTGCAGCCTGTTGGAGTTAGCCAAACCAAACAATTCAAAACTTATGCTCCTTTACCCAGTCCTTCCCTTAAAAACCACAATAAAGGCTCTGACCTTGTTTTCTGACTGACCTGGTATTTCCCTGTGTGCTCCCCATTCACAGCCTGCAGTGCCTTCTCTTTGTAGGGATCAGTAGTATAAGTCCCTTCTTCCTTCATGACAGTACTTTCTTTGTCTATGTGACTTAACACACATTTCAAACAATCCTGGGATTGGGTATGATGGTGCATACCAGTAATCCCAGCAGTTCAGTAGGCTGAGACAGGAAGATAACAAGTTCAAAGCCACCTCAGCAATTTAGCAAGGCCCTGTCTCAAAATGAAAAATAAAAAAAAAAGGCTGGGGATGTATGATATACTCAATGATTAAGTGCCCTTGGGCTCAATCCATGGTGTCCAAACAACCAAGGGAAAAAAAAAAAAAAAAACAACCACCACCATTTCTGGTTACACTTAAAACAGTGAATACCTATATCTCCCCTACTATTTTGTTTAGTATAAACAAACATAACTAGATAAGAGTTTGTTCCCCACATGGGTTCTGTTTCATCATTCTCAGAGCAAAGAGTCTACTTATTGGTTTATGAACTACCTTAGTATTCCTGGGATGCTAAAATAAAAAATAACAAATTTATTCCTCACAGTTCTGGGGACTGGAAAATGTAAGGTCATGGTACCAGCTTTCCTGATTCATAAATAACTTCCTGCTGTGTCCTCACTTACTGAAAGGGGCAGATAAGCCCCCTTGGCTTATTTTGAAGAACACTATCCCATTTTTAAAGATAGTAATCTCTGGCAATAGGCATGCACTGTATACAGGAATATAGGGCTCTGCCCTCATGACTTCATCATCTCCCATAGGTCCCACTTCCTGATGCCATCCCCTTGGAGGCTTAGAAATTCAACATATGAATTTGGGGGTTGGAAGCAGGAATACAAACATTCAGACCATAGCAAGAATTTTTGTTTAAGAAACTGGGTACGGGCCTGGGGCTGAAGCTCAGTGGTAGAGCGCTTGCCTCACCCGTGTGAGGCACTGGATTTGATCCTCAGCACCACATTAAAAAATAAATTCATAAACAAAAATATTGTCTCCATCAACAACTAAAAGAAAGAAAGAAAGATAGAGGGGCTGTGGATGTGGCTCAAGTGGTAGCGTGCTCACCTGGCATGCTCGGTGTTCTGGGTTCCATCCTCAGCACCACATGCAAATTAAAGATGTTGTGTCCGCTCAAAAAAAAAACTATAAAATAAATATCAAAAAATTCTCTCTCTCTCTCTCTCTCTCTCTCTCTCTCTCTCTCTCTCTTTAAAAAAAGAAAGAAAGAAACTGGGTGGGATTTGGAGGCGGTTGCTGGGGAATTTTGAGGACTTAGGAATATCCTATATGTAATGAATTCTTAGTAAGTTTCAAACAAAAACCAGGTAGTCTGACAACTTCTGAATATCAAAGAAAACTATCCATTTCTTGAACTTCAATTGCCAGGCTCCTCTGTGTTTGCAAAGTATCTTTGTAGCTAATCTGTCATTACTCACATTACTGATAATAGTTGAGAGATGCTATAAGACTCACTTGGCTTGAAATACCGTGGCCAATAACCTGGGTTTCCTCCTACTCTATTTGGTATAAATTGCCTAGTTATAGCCTCTATCAAAGGGTAATTTAAGTTATCTGGCAGGGGAGAAATGTCTCTCTTTGATGATTTGCAGCTGTTGAAGATTTCTAGTAACTAGCTTGACATAGAAATGTGGGGATGTTTCTCAAGAAATATCAGCTTAGAGGGCTGGGGTTGTGGCTCAGTGGTAAAGTGCTCGCCTAGCATGCAGAAGGCACTGGGTTCCATCTTCAGAAGCCTGTACAAAAAATTTCCCTGTAACACATGTACCAAAATACAATCTTCTACTTTTGTCAATCCTTAACATCTACCTCTCTGAATTTTCATGAATTTCTATTTTACAATGGTAATTATTTTATATACACTGGCAGCAACATACAATAAAATATTTATTTATTTTTTAGTACCGGGGATTGAACCCAAGGGCATTCAACCACTGAGCCACATCCCCAGCCCTATTTTTTGTTTTTATTTAGAGACAGGATCTCACTGAGTTGTTTAGTGCCTTGCTTTTGCTGAGGCTGGCTTTGAACTCTCGTTCTCCTGTCTCAGTCTCCCCGGCTCTGCTAGGATTACAGGCACGTGCCACTACACCTGGCTCAAAATACTTGGTATTAAAAAGAAAAAAAAAAAAAACTTTCTTCTTCCTCTTGCAGAGAAGCCACATAACCCAGATATTGAATCCTGGTGTACTATAAATCTGAATTTCAATCTTAGGTCTTTCCCATATTTGCTGGTTGTCTCATCTTGTTGAATATGACCAGAGCCAGTTCATTACTCTGCGAAACACCTGTCCTACAGGAATTTTGAGTGAAAATATACTTAAAGTTCCAGACACATAAAATACTGGATTTCTCATGATACCCAGCCATTAGGTCGTGTCCAAAAGATAGACCTATTAAAAATAATGCTCAAGGGCTGGGGATGTACCTCAGTGATAAATTGGTTGCTTGCATGAGGCCCTGGGTTCAATTCCCAGCATTTAAAACAAAAGAAAAGTTCAAGATACCACCTCCCCTCACTCCAAAAGAATATGTTAGACAGGTGTGGTGGCACCTGTGATCCCAGTGGCTTTGGAGGATGAGGCAGGAGAACTGTGGGTTCAAAGCCAGCCTTAGCAACTTAGTGAGGCCTTAAGAAACTCAGTGAGACTCTATCTCTAAATAAAATACAAAAACATGCTGGGGATGTTGCTCAGTGGCTAAGCACCCCTGGGTTCAATTCCCAGTACCAAAAAAAAAAAAAAAAAAAGAATATGTTAGCTGGAACATGAGACTGATCAAATTATGTGCATGCAAGGATATGGTATAATGAATCCCAGTATTATGTAAAATTTTACTAATAAAAATAAATAAATAGATTGCAATTTTTTACTTGGGGGAAAAAAAGCAATGTATTTTCTTATCGACAACCCCAGAGTAAATCTGTAAATCAGATGGCTGGCATCATAAGTGTATCTGGTGGGTACAAATAATCATTTTCTAGAAACCCATTATTTTGTCAAAAAGCAACATTTCATTAGGTACTATCAGAGCTTGAATAAAATTTCCCAGTAAAATCTCTCCATTCTGGTCCAACGGTGTCATTCAGTGATGGAGCAATTGCCTAGCTCATGTGAGGCTCTGGATTTGATCCACAGCACAGGGATCTCCCAAATCCTTTAAAGAAACAAGTGGTTCGGTACACAAAGATGTTTGTTAGATAGAAGGAAGGTCACCACAGTGTAAAGGTAACGTGTAAAGCTTGAAATTACTACAGAGAATTAAATAAATTATAATATAAATTATAATAATTTGTTATAGATTTTTATGTAGCTGTCGTTAAGAGATTTTGCAGAAATATATTTACTCACAAGTGGATTTCTGAGGTAGTAGCATGCAGTGAGAGTGGTCTGTCAGAGATTCCACCACGGGTATGGTCAGGCCAAAAGCACAGAAGGCAATGGTGCAGCCCATCACCCTCTTCTTCAGATGCTTGCAAAATAGGTGCCAATTTCAGGGGTGGTTCTATGAGCAAATGAATATAATGATAAGAGCTGTATCATTGGTTTTGATGAGTACATGAGCACTGTATCAGATGATGAGAACAGATTTATTTTAAAACAGTCAAGAAAACAACTGGGTTGGATCATACTAAAAGAAGATAATATTGGGCTGGGTACAGTGGCGCCTGCCTGTAATCCCTGCAGCTTGGGAGGCTAAGACAGGAGGATCTCAGATTCAAAGCCAGCCTCAGTAAAATCAAGGTGCTAAGCAACTCAGTGAGACCCTGTCTCTAAAATAAAATACCAAATAGGTCTGGGGATATGGGCTCAGTGGTCAAGTGTCATGAGTTCAATCCCCAGTACCCCCCCACCCAGAAAAAGAGATAATATTATTCTGTCACAAAGTGCCTCCAACTAGAAATGATAACTGAAAGGCTGGGACTGTAGCTCAGTGGTAGAGCACCCGAATCACACATGTGAGGCACTGGGTTTGATCCTCAGTACCACATAAAAATAAATAAAGACATTGGGTCCAACTACAACTAAATATATATATATATATATATACATATACATATATTTGGGGGAAACATTTTTTTCATATAGTTTTTGTTACCTTTTTGATATTATCAGATGACAATGCTGTGGGGTTGAATTTATTTTAAAAAGTTCTGGGCCAGGACAGTGGCACATGCCTAAATTCAGGAGGCTGAGACAAGACTATCACAAGTTGAAGGCTAGCCTTAGCAACTTAATAAAAAGTAAAAAGAAATGATCATTGCATCCTTTTTGCCTTGATATTAGCCTCTTCAAGGACCCCATTTTTTGGTACAGGGGATTGAAATAGGGGCTTTCACATGCTAGGCAAGTGCTCTACTAACGAGCACCATACCCAGCCAATCCCCCTTGATTTTAGACAGGGTCCACCTGAGTTGCCCAAGCTGGCATCAAATTTGCCATCTTCCTGCCTCAGCCTTTTGCGTAGTGGGGATGAGGAGACATGTCCTGCAATGACTGGCTGAGACTAGATTTTTCAAAAAACTTTTTCTCAAGGATATCTCTTAAGAAGATACAGGAACAAAACTGTGTCCAGAAAAACAATTTAAAATGTATATTGAAGGCATGTCTCCCACATGAGCTTTTGGAGGACACACAATATCAAACCATGATACACTGGGTAGAGGATTATAGGCTGGTGGGTTTTCCTTTCAACACTTCAAAATTTCACTCAACTCTCTTTCTCTAGCACATTTTAGGAGAAGTCCACTAAGATTCTTATCTTGGCTCCTGTATGAGTAAGCTGATTTCTTTAAATACCATCTCTTTGGCTTTGATTTTCAGCAATTTGAAAGATGGTAGGTGTAGATTTTGGGTATTTGCCTTGTTTGATGTTCTCAGAACTCCCTGTATCTATTACTTCATAAAAGTTTTCTGTCATTATTACTCGAAGTCTTTCCTCAACTCTGTTCTATTTTGCTTCTCCTCCTCCTATTCCAACTCCACATGTGTTTATCTTTTGAAATTGCCCCGTGGTTTTTAAATTTTCTGTTTCAATTTTTCTTTTCTCTTTGCAATTTTGCCTGAGAAATTTCTTCTGACCTATCTGCAAGTTCACTAATATTCTCCCCAGTCATGTCCAGGGTACTAGTGAGCCCATCAAAGGTGTTAAGCATTCATCTTAGTCATTTTATCTCCAGTCTTTCCTTTTTTTTCTTGTTTACCATTTCCATCATCAGCTTACATTATCTATCTTTTCTTGAATATTCTTGTTCAGCTCTAACCCTCTATAACCCTTAGGATCTCAATCATAGTTGTTTCAAATCCCTGTCTGATAATTCCCACAGCCTCATCATTTGAGGGTCTCATTCGAATGCTTGCTTTATGTCCTTTCTTCTTGCTTTTTAGTATGTATACCTTATAATGATTTTTGATTGAAAGCTAGACAGTGTACTGAATAATAGGAACTGAGGTAAATAGGCCATTTATTTGGTGAGATTTTGTGCTCATCTGTCTAGAAGTTCAGTCATGTTTAGTGTTTTCTGTTGCCAAAGAGGCCAGAAACTTTCAGATTCCTATAATGTGCTTATTTTCATTTCTTGCCCAGAAAGAATTTGTGTCTTCAACTCTTTCATCTCTAATTCTCTAAAGTTGTGCGGAGGCTTTTTGGTATAGTGGCACAGTAGAGAGGAAGGAAGGATTCTGTGGTCTATGATTAGATCATGGTGTTGAGTGAGCCTGTATTGCTGGGGTGTGACTTTCACTGGTGTTTCCTACTTTTCCACCACCACTAGCACCTTGCAGGAGATAAGAGCCTGGAGTAGGAGAAACGCCTTCCCCCCTTGAAGGACAAAGCTCTGGTGAAATCCTTGTACTTGGAGAGTAGGTTTCTGTTCTGGAGAATGGTTGCTCTTTTCACAATGGTTACCTCCATGTCCAGGATCACTATTCTCAAGGGACCTAAATGTGGTCTGCCCTCTGGGATTCACCAATCAGGGCTCCTTTCCATTATTGGCAGCACCCATCTCAGGCACTGATCCCATGCTCCAACTTCATTCCCTTTCTACTCAGCCCCCTGATTGCAACTCCTCCTGGAGTCACTTGCTTGGTGGTTGGTGGCAAGGACTCTGGAGCCAGATCTCATAAGTCCAAATCACAGCTCTACAACTGTCCAGCATGGAGACCTTGGGTAGCACTTAGCACCTGGTCACTCAATTTCCCTATCTATAAACAAGGAATTGTGGGTTAATTCATGTAAACCACATAGAACAGTGGTTGTGCCACAAAGTGCCCTGTGTGCTGAAGACAGACCACGATATATGCTGATGTAGAAGGGGAAAAGGTACACTCATACACTGCTGGTGGGACTGCAAATTGGTGCAACCCAATCTGGAAAGCAGTATGGAGATTCCTTAGAAAACTTGGAATAGAACCACCATTTGACCCTGCTATCCCTCTCTTAGGTCTATACCTAAATGACTTAAAATCAGCATATTACAGGGACACAGTCACATCAATGTTTATAGCAGCTCAATTCACAATTGCTAAACTGTGGAAACAGCCTGGATGCCCGTCAATAGATGAATGGATAGAGAAACTGTGGTATATATACCTAATGGAATATTACTCAGCATTAAAAGAGAATAAAATTACGACATGTAATGAATGGAGTTAGAGAATATCATGCTAAATCAAGTAAGCCAATCCCCAAAATCCAAAGGCTGAATGTTCTCCCTGATAAGGAAAAATGGAGGAACTTTGATGGGGCAAAGGGGAGGCAGAGGTGAGGAGGGGGCATGGGGGTAGGAAAGATGGTGGAATGAGATGGACATCATTACCCTAGGTACATGTATGAATGCACATATGGTGTGAACGCTACATCAGGTACAACCATAGAAATGTAAATTTGTGCTGCAGTTGTGTACAATGAATTAAAATGCATGATGCTGTCATATATATCTAATGAAAAATACAAAACAAAAAGAGAAACCCTAAGGCTAGCATGGTCTGCTCCAAAGCTCAATAGACCTGGTAGTTATGATTCTAGTACCACTGCTAACTTTTCCCATGACCCAATGAATGTCATCCCTTCTTCTTGTGCTACAACAGAAATAGACATAAAACTTGTTGGTAGACTGTGACCCAAACATCACTTCATTCTCAGTAGAAACCCAACTGACCAAGAGAAATCTGAAAAAAATATTCAACATTACTAATCACTAGAGAAATGCAATTAAAATCATAATGGGATACCCTCTCGCACCTATTAGAATGATTATTATCAAAAAGACAAAAGAACCAGTGGCACATGCCTTAATCTCAGGAACTCAGGAGGCTGAGGCAGGAGGATTATAAATTCAAGGTAAACCTCAGCAACTCAGTGAGACCTGATCTCAAAATAAAAAGTAAAAAGGTCTCCAGATGTCTATCAGGGTTAAAGTCCCCCTGGGTTCAACCCCCATCATAAATAAAAGAAAAAGAAAGACAAAAGATTTTAAGTACTGGTCAGGATGTGGAGAAACTAGAATTCTTGTACTATGTTTGGGGGAATGTAAATTAGTACAGTCATTATGGAAATTAGTATGGGAAGTTTCTTTAAAACTTAAAAATAGAGCTCAGTTGGGAGAGTGCTTGCCTTGCATGGACAAGGCCCTGGGTTCAATCCCCAGCACCAAAAAAAACAAAAACAAAAAACAAAAAACTACCCTATGGTCCAGCCAATCGGTGCATGAATGGATACAGAAAATGTGGTTTAGAAATATAAGGGGATACTCTTTAGTCTTTAAAAAAAATATAAGGAAATTCTGTCCTTTATGACAAATGAATGAGGCCAAAGGACGTTTTATTGGGGGAAATAGCCACGCACAGGGCAACAATCACATGATCTCACCTACATGTGGAATCTATAAAAGTTGAACTCATAGAAACAGAGAGCAGAATGGTGACTGCCAGGGGCCCAGGAGTGGCTGGGCTGTGGAGGGGGAAGATGCTGGTCCCAGGAGAACAAATTACACTTAGATGAGAGGGATGAGTTTAAGGGATCTATTGTGCAATACAATGACTACAGTTAATAATAACATACAACAGAATGAGTACAGTTGATAATGTTATCTACACTAAAAATGACTCAAAGAGTAGATTTTAAGGGTCCTCACCACAAATAAGAATATGAAGTAATGTATATGTTAAAAAGCTTGACTCAGACGTTCTTCAATGTAACATTTTTCAAATTATGTTATATGCCATAAATATGTACAAATTATTATTAGTATTGTTATTATCATCATCATCAGGGATTGAACCTAGGATTGTTTAACCATTGAGTCACATCCCCAGCTCATTTTATTTTTGAGAGAGAATTACATCATAAATCCCACCATGGAAGTGAGTAAACTGGGAAGATATTTAATTGGTAGATTTCTACCTCCTTCCCCAAACTGGAGCTCTGTTACAACAAAAAGGAAGAAGTGGAGCTAGGATGAGCAATGAGGACTGTTGACTCCAATTAGCACTGGGCCTGAAAGGGGGATGACCATCACCAAACTTCTCCCCATGCCATCTTCACATAATTTATGGCCTCTGTATTAGCCTGCTTTCTGTTGCTCTAACAAAATACCCGAGAACAGATAATTTATAAGGAGGTAAGTTTTATTTAACTCAGTATGCAAGATTTGGCAGCTCCTGCAAGGGATCTCTGGTGAGGGTGTTCACCAGATTGTGTGTCAGAAAACAGGGAGGGACCAATCTGGCTCTTTTGATAACAACTCCCTCTTACAGGAGCAAATGGGGGCCCATGAGAAGTCCATTACTCCCTTGAGAGGGCATCTTGCAGAGTGAATGAGTTACCTCCCACTAGGCCCACCTCTTTCAGGTTCTACCACCTCATCACTGAGGACCAACCCTCCAGCCTTTGAACCTTTGGGACAAACCACATCATATCATCACAAGCTCCAACAAAGCTACCATCATAAGAGCAGGATGTCCCAGTCTACAACATGTGCGTATGTGGGGGTTGGGGAAGGTTGATCTCACAAGTCACTGGAAGCAGCCAGAGCCCCCATTCCAGAACCTCTGTGATGTCACTTCTGTTGTCATGGCAGTCTGGGTGCCAACCCAGAAGAGTTCGTTGGTGGCTTCAGTCTGTGAGACTTGGTGGTCTAGCCATGGCCTCTTCACAGAGTATCACGCCCCCAAATGAACCTCCGATCGAATCCTCATGGCTGAAACCAAGCCTGTTTCCAGCTTTTAATGCAATGCTTCTTATTACAATAAGTGGCATCTTCTTCGCCTTTCCGTGAGTCTCCCATGGAAGGTGTCAGTGTCTTAGACACAGAAGAGAAAATAGACAAGGACAGTACAGAGGCAGGGAGGGAAGTGGAGAGAGAGGGTCAGCAGGGGAAGGAGGATATAGAGTTAGAGGGAACCCAATGTGAAAGCACAGAGGTCTGGAGTGCCTGACGCATTTAGGGAACTATGAGAGACTGCTAATGCTGGTGACATTTTGTGGAGTCTCCATGGTCTGTCTCTAACCTGGATATTTAGATCAGTCCTTAAGGCGAGTGAGTCCTACCTCAGGTGAACTAGGCCTTGTGGGGAGCTCTGGGTTTCCCCAGACTAGGACTGAGTCTGGCTCTGGTTTCAGGTGCCGGTGGTTGGCTCAGAATGGGCAGTGGGAATTTGCCGTGGTTTCGGGCCTATTCTTTATACTGTCCTTCTGCAGCCTCATTTTCCTCAACGGGTCAGACCCAGGCATTTTGCACAAAGGTAAGGCCTCAGACCCCTGGAGAAGGAGGTGGTATCCCAAGGGCTGATGCCTATAGGGGTGATTTCAAACATGCTAACCCCCCTCAACCCCACCCCCCGCCCCCGTGGCCTCAGGAGCCCTTCCCTCCATGTCATCATTACTTGGGCCCTGGCACTTCATTTCCCAAGCCACTGAAGTGCGAAAAAACAGAATCCTGGAGGTGTTCCAGCTGCTTTCGAAGCAAGGACTGGGCAGGCTGGCAAGAGAGGCCAGCAGGCCCTTCCAAACCACGCAGTTCACTCCTCCTCCTTCCCATTTTACACACGACTTCAAGCACTGATCACTATTCCAAAAGGGGAGAGCTCTGTATAGAGCTCCTGTGGCTGGACAGCCCTTTCTCTCTGACTGCCGCCCATCTGAGTGGTCAGCTTGCTCAACAGGGACCGGGATTCCCCTGCCCTCCTCCTCCCCACCCTTCTTGTTGCCCAATGATGCCATGGGGCGGCCCCAAGCAGTAGAGTGGTGGAAGGGCCTCCTGCCACTGCCCAAATCTCTTCCCCTGCCAGGCTCCTTAGAAGAGGACCCCAACATTCAATACATAGCACGAGTGAACAACACGGCCTTTCACCTGCAGTGGTGCTCAAAGTGTTCTTTCCATCGTCCACCCCGGACCCACCACTGTCCCTTCTGTAATATCTGTGTGGAGGTAAGTACTCCTCCTTCCTGTCCACTCACCAACCCATCCCAGGACACCTGGCCAGGACCAGGAACCTCACATCATATGTGGTCCAGGGGTGGGTATGAGATCATCTTCCCACACTGCTACAAGTGGCTCTCAGCCACTCTTGGTCACTTATATATGTTATTGCCTCCAGTTCTGCACTTGTCCTGAGACGCTGGCCTTGCTTGCACAGGTGCTGACATGCAAAGGGCACCATCTGTGCTCAGCCTGGTGGAGTCAAGGGGAGGAAAGGCAGTGACTGTCCCACTAGCTTGCTGATACTAGATACCCATTACTTTAGGCCGGCTGCTGCCCTGTTCTGGGTATTGTTGCCTGTCCACCTCTGGGTGTCCAATTGAGGGTTTCCTGGGTTCCGAGTGCTCTTCTCTCATGTGCACACCTTGCACGGGTTTCCAAGTACAGAAGGCTGGCTGGGCTAGAAATTCTTCTCATCCTTACCCAGTATCTGAAAAAATACAGCTTCACAGCTTTTCTGTATCCTGCTCAAAGTGACACCAGGCAGGTCTTGTCTCTAGAGACCTCACTCATGACAAATGACCTGATGAGCCATGGCGTCCTAACTGTGCTCTATCCATGGACGTGCTGGTTTCACCCTGGAGATGGGAGCTCACGTGCAGGGCCAAGAGCAGGAGGTCTAGGGGCTGGGTTGAGGGGGGGCCTCAAGATTTGGGGGTATTGGGCTAAACCAAATAGACCCTCAAGGTCTGCCTTCTCTCCCCTAGGACTTTGACCACCACTGCCTGTGGGTAAACAATTGTGTAGGTCAAAGAAATTTCCGCGTATTCGTGCTGCTGCTGGTGTCCCTGTGCCTTTATCTGGTTGTTCTTCTGGCTACCAGTGTGCTTTTTCTCATTCGTACAAGACACATGCCCTTGTCGCTGGACTCAGCCATGGCGTATCCACCCAGTCCCAAGGGCCCACAATGGGAAGAGAATGGGTTGTGGAGAGGGACGGACAGCCAAGGGGCAGGACAGACAAGAGGTGGGGTTAACCGAGGGAGGGCTGATGTTGTGGGCAGGGCTAAAGGGAGAAGCTACTTGGGAGGACCTATGAAGGACAGATTGAAGGCGAGTGGGGTCAGGGAGATGGGCGTGGTAGGATGGACTATGGAGTTAAGAATCTAGGGAGGCCAAGAAGTGGGGTAATGAAGGTTGAAAAGGGTCAAGTGGGAGGCCAGCATGGTGGGGTGAGGTTTCTCTTGGGTGTGCTGGATTAATTGTCCAGTCCAGGGAGGCAAAAGTGGGTGGGCGGGGCCAGCCAGGGCGGGGCTAATGAGGGCTGTCGGTCGTTGGGCGGGGCCAGGAGAGAACAGTTTGTCTGTTCTTCTTAGCTTGTGTATGCACAGCATCGCAGTAGCTGTACCCGTCTTGGTACTCCTGCTGCCTGTCATTCTGCTCCTGATGATACAGGCTGTGTCGGTGAGCAAGGTAAGCGAGTACTGCAATACCAGACGGTGCGGAGGCATCTTGCATCTTTGGGAATCCTGCACTTTCGGCTGATCTTCACTGCCCTTGGTCCTGATGGTGCCTCATGAGTCCTTCCAGACCCACCCCTTAAGATGCAGCTCAGATCTTTCCTCCCCCTGGAGCTCAGTGGTCATTCTTCCTCGTGGGTGCATTGCATGGAGAGCCTGTTATTTGAGGGATGGGTGCATCCTGCGCTTGTGTTGATAAGAACCCTGTGATCAGAATAACACCAGCAGACACCTAGGGAAACGCTTGAGACGGGGGTCGGTCCTGAGTGGTGTAGCAGCCTCCAAGAAACTGAGTTTGGCGAGGCCAGCATTGTAGAGGAGGACGTGCCACTCTTCCTGTCCTAGGTGTGATTTTGCAAAGGTGGAAGACAGGAGGGTGTTGTCTGTGAGAGGCACACCTTTGCAAAAAGGCAGAGAAACCCGAATGTTGGATGTTAAGGAAATGAGGAAGGAACGATTCTAAATCAAACCCAAGGTGCCAGATAATTTATAAGGAGGAGTCAGGGTTAAAAAGCCCCTAAAAGTTGAGCGTGAAATTTAGTTTTGATGAAGTGGAAACCTGGGAGCCATGGTGGGATTTAAAAAAAAAAACAACAAAAACTCATTTATTGAGGAATAAATTAAAACTGCAAAATTCACCCTTTTAGTCTAGGATATGGGATTTTGACAACTGGATACTGTCCTGCATTCTCCAGCATGATCAAGTTTAGGCAGTTTCTTTACTCCAGAATATCCTTTCATTGACCTGTTGTTGTCAGTCTCTCTCCCTATGTCCTTCTGGTTTTTCTTTTTTTCCAGGATCACATGTAAATGGAGTCATTGCCTTCTTTTCTCTGGCTTTATTTATTTAGGACAATGTATTTGAGATTCATCCATGTTGTCGCTCATATCAGTATTTTATTTCTTTTATTGCTGTGTAGAAGCGTATGGATGCCCTATAGATTGTTTATACATTCATCAAACGAAGGATTTTTTACATTATGTCTAGTTTTTGCCAGTATTTTTGTTTGTTTTGTTTTGTTTCATACTAGAAATTGAACCGGGGGGTGTTTAATCACTGAGGCACATTCCTAGCACCCCTCAAATTATGTTTAAATTTTTTTTTTAATTTTGAGACAGGGTCTCACTAAGTTGCTTAGCGCATCACTAAGTTGCTGAGGCTGACTTTGAACTTGCCATCCTCTTGCTTCAGGCTCCCAAGCCTCTGGGATTATAGGTGTGGTCCACTATGCCTAGCTAGTTTGGGGTAGTTATAAATAAAGCTGCCCCAAACATTGATGCACAGGCATGTGAACATAAGTTTTCATTTTTGTTGAATAAATTCTTAAGGGTGGCATTGCTGAGTCATAAGGTAAACACGTGTGGAACTTTGTAGGAAATTGCCAAATTTGTCTTCCAAAAGAACTGTAAGGTTTCTAAATTCTACCAGCAATGTTGGGAATTCCAGTTGCTTCACATCCTCACCAACATTTCACACTTTTTTTTTTCAAATATATTTTAGGTATCAGTTGACCTTTTATTTATTTATATGCAGTGCTAAGAATCGAATTCAGTGCCTCACACACACTAGGCAAGCATTGTACCACTGAGCCACAACCCCAGCCCCTCACACTGTCCTTTGTTATTTTGTTTTGTCTTTTAATCAAACCTGTCTTATTAAATGAGTCGTAGTATTTCATTAAGGTTCCAGGTTGTGTTTTCCTAATGAGTAATGATGTTGAGCCTATTTTCATGTCTGTTTGGCCTTCATTAGGTCTTTGGTAAAATGTTTACTCCTGGCAGGGCACAGTGGCGCACACCTGTAATCCCAGCAGCTTGGGAGGCTGAGACAGGAGGATTCCGAGTTCAAAGCCAGCCTCAGCAAAGCGAGGCACTAAGCAACTCTGTGAGACCCTGTCTCTAATAAAATACAAAAAAAAAATGGACTGGGGATGTGGCTCAGTGGTTGAGTGTCCCTATATTCAATCCGTGGTACCCACTCCCCCCAAAAGCGTTTACTCCAATCTTTTGCCCATTTGAAAAAACGGTTGTTTTCTTATTGAGTTTTAAGAGTTTTCTACATCAGATTCAGATCTAGGTTTTGCACATCTCTTCTTGCAATCTGTGACTTGTCATTCCATTTTCTTCATAGCATCTTCCCAAGCGCAGGAGTCCTTAGTGTTGTTTTTCTAGGACTAGGGGTTGAATCAGGGGTGCTCAACCACTGAGTTCTCCCTCAGCATTTTGTGGCTGTTGTACATTCTACATAGAAAATTGTCATCTGTGAAGAACAGTTTCATTACCTTCTTTCCAATCTGTGTATCTTTATTGCTTTTTCTTTTTAGTGTTGAATAGGAATGATAGGGGTGGGCATCTCTGCCCTGGGATTCCTTTAGTATGGCAATCTCTTGACTAAAGGCTCTTTCAGTAAGACTGGTGGGCAGCATCAGTGGGGGAGGGGACGCTGCAGACCCCGAGACAGTGAACAGACAGAGGAGCCTACCTGCTCATCACCTCCCATCCTTTTAGTCCCCAGCCCACCACTGCCATATCTGGTCCTCCTCCCACCTGAGACTCTGTGCTTGGCCCTTATTCATCAGCCCTGTGGTCTGCCTTTACTTTGAGCTTGACCTTTACTGCTTTGTGTACTGAAGGCCTTCAGCCCAGATTTTCCTGGGCCATGTGATTTTTGACTAGGAAACTATGATGGGGCCTCCCCACTGCCCCTGTCCTCCCAGATAGTGAAATTCAGTTAAGGCATAATTTTAGAAAAAAAAATGAGAGGTGGGGAAATGAAGTGGGAGTGGGGTGGTGACATTGTCTTTGGAGCAATTGAGCAGCACAAGGAAGAGTTTAAAAGGTATCTGAAAGGGGCTGTGGTTGTAGCTCAGTGGCAGAGAACTTGCCTAGCATGTGTGAGGCACTGAGTTTGATCCTCAGCACCCCATACAAATTAAAAAAAAATAATAAGGTCTATCAACAACTAAAAAATATTTTTTTAAAAAGGGGGGTGTGTGGAAGGATGAGGTAAGAGGACAGGTGTGGCCAATGGAGACAGAACAAGGATCTTGCACAGGGAGGCACAGGATGATGAGGAGCCCTGAGAAGGCAGGAGAAAGAAGTGCAGTGTCAGCACTGTCTGCGGAGAGCTGCTCACAAGTGGGTCAAGGGAGGTCACTCTTCCTAGGAGCATAGGAAGGCAGGAGGCCCTGGGTCACTCTTGGGCTCCCCTGCCCTTAGAATCTTGCTCCAGGCCTGGGCTGAGCCCTGGCTAAGCTGACTGACTTAGGAGGAGTCACTGGGAGATGGCCTTGCCCAGTCCTGCTGATTCTGAGCTCCTCTTCCCATCCCCATCTCCCTCCAGGGCAAATCACTCCGGAACAACAACCCCTTCGACCAGGGCTGTGCCAACAACTGGTATTTGACCATTTGTATGCCAGTGGGACCCAAGTGAGTTGGTAAACTGAAGGCTCAAGTGGTGGATCTCTGGGGCTGGTGGGAGTGGGGTGAGATAAAGCTGGGTTTTCTTCTTTGGTCCCTGACCCCAGCTCCCAGGCCCTGTCACCCATTGTCCTTTCCTTTGGGGTTTTCTCCAGGGCACTCTGGGAGCCTCTGGGAACGTCCCTATTCATTGCCCTTCTAGGTTCTTGCCCTAAGAAATGGAGTAGAGGGGAAATGCAGCCTGGATGAGACTCCTGGCTGGGAACCCTGGGCTCTGTGCTTTCCAAGCTGAGGGTGAGGGTGGTCAGGGGGCCCAGGCCAAGGTGGGTAGTGACTCCCTGCATTTGGTCTATCACGCCCCAGGTACATGTCTGCAGCTACTTGGATGCAGCAGGCGGAAGGCACGGAGTGGGACCCTGAGCAAGGGGACCCAGTGCACACACGGTTCTCGCCACAATATTCCCGTCAACACTGTCCCACAGAGCTCCCTGGGCCCACATCTCCTACACATGGGCAGGGCCCCCCAGGGAGTGGCGAGGCTGCAGCTTTACAGGAGGTGAGGAATAGTGGGTGTGCATTGGGAGAAGGATGTCTGTGGGTCACACATGTGTTGGGGGAGGCTCCTGAGGTTGGGCTGGCCCTGAAGCTGAAGCACATGGAGCTTAAGGAACGGAAATATGAACCTGAGTGTGCGGGTTCCAGGTTTCAGAGTACTCCCAGGTGTTGCTGAATAGACAAAGAGAAAAGACTGCACCACTAATTTGCTAGTTGGCCTTGGCCAGTCCCTTACCTTTCTAGGCCTCAGTTTCCTCAGTTATTAATGAGGACTGAGACTAGTAATTTATGTTTTAAAGGAGATTCTTTTTTTGGGGGGAGGGGGACAGGGAATTGAACTCAGGGCACTCGACCCCTGAGCCACATCCCCAGCCCTATTTTGTATTTTATTTAGAGACAGGTCTCACTAAGTTACGTAGTGCCTCACTTTTGCTGAGGCTGGCTTTGAACTTGTGATCCTCCTGCCTCAGCCTCCCAGGCCACTAGAATTATAGTCATGTGCCACTGTGCCTGGCTCTTTATTTATTTTTTTTTATGGAAATTTGTACTTGAAATCCCATGTGAAATGTATGAAGTGGAGCATTAGGAGTGCAGTAGGGTAGATAACCCATGGTGCCCACCAAGGGCCCTTGCATTACTTGGGGTACCAGCCCTCTCCTTTGTCCTGTCTCCTGGGGCCCAGAGCCATGACTGTGAACTGCAGGGTAGAAGCTAGAAAGAACACCCATGTATTGACTTATGTGTTTAGTTTTCCATCAGCCCGATGCCGCAGAAAAAAGCCCACAGAGAAGACTTGGCCTCCCATCCACGAGCCTCTCACTCACCCATTCACACTGCTGGATACCAGGACATCTGAACTTCACCTTTTGAGCCTCCATGTGGAGGCCTCTCGTAGCTGAGCCCTCAATCACTCCCCTATTGGGAGTGCTAAGTCTTCCATTCCTGTTGTACATTTGTAAATAGTTTTTACTTCTTCCTATGGCTGCTCTGTCTGTTTGTTCTAGGTTTAGAGAAGCGGTGTTTCCTGGGGATGTAGGGAGGCTCTGAGGGGTTGGAACAAAGCCCTCTTGGAAGGGAAAGATCCTTGCTCTCTGAGAACCCAAGCTAGGGAACCAACATTGTCTAGCTCATTGACCTTGAGCAAGACACTTGTCATTTCTCTCATCCTTAAAATGTGGCAACAGTAATAATCACAGTGACTGACCTGGCTGGCTTCCTGGCAAGAGCTGGAGATGGGAGGAGAGAAAACCCCCAGCTAGCACTAGGGATGGAGCAAGCCCTGTCCTGCAGCATCCCTGTCTGACTACAGGGGGTGCCAGCTGCCCAGGAATTTGAAAACCAAGTCTGGCCCAGCCCTCTAGTGGGAGGTGAGCCAGCCTGAGTCAGTCTGGAGCCCCCTCCTGGGTGCCTCCTCCCCAGATGTGGGAGGGTGGGGGCATTCATCCTGCATCTCTCCTGCAACTGTGTCCCACCCTGGTCCCTTCCCCCTGGGGTGCATCAGGTGCTGGTTCTGGTCCTGTCCCTGGGGTAGACTCAGGAATTTTGAGTCTGCAGGCCCCAGAGTGTTGGGCAGGGGGCACATCAAACCGTGTGTCTGTTAGTCTCCAGAGTGTGATCTTGGGACTGGGAATAATATCACCTTCGTAGTAGGTTGTTGGAGGAGGAGGTGAGATGTTTCATCTAGTGCACAGCAGGCAAGCAATGGATGCAGCTGGAATGATTTATGGTTATTTTCTCCACTAGTTGGGCGACCCAACCATGTCAGAATTTCCAGAGTACTATTAGTGGTTGTGGGGCTCTCTGAATTTGTATCAAGGACCCCGTATCATCTTGCCACATGAAGCATCAGGACAGACAAACTATACTGCTTCTTTCCATACTAGTATCTGGGTGAAACCATCTTGTGTGATAAAGGTGGAGGCAAAAGGATGTCACCCAAGGGGTCAGATGCATGTCCCTAGGGTGTGTGTGTGTGTGTGTGTGTGTGTGTGTGAGAGAGAGAGATAGAGAGAGAGAGAGAGAGAGTATGCCCATGTTTGGTATGAGCTCATCCTCAGGGGTGTGTTCGCCCAGCCCCTTATCCTTTCTGACCAACTTTAGGAGGTGGGTGACCTATGATGCAGGATGTGTCTCCAAGTCTCCAGACCACAAAGTCCCACGACAAGACTGCTCTTCCCTCTTCCTTTCCTCCTCAACCTCTCCTGGGAAGCCCAGGCCCAGCCCCACCCACCTGCCCTGGCTTGAACTCCAACACTTCTCATCCCCTTTCCCTGTCCCAATATCTATCTCCCTGGGCTCAAGTCCTTTTGGGGCTTAAGGCTTTTCTCAAATCTTATTCCTGCTCACTTCCTCTGTCTGGGAAGCCCAAGTTCATGGGCACATGGCAGAGAAAGAGGGGAGGAGTCCCTGTCCCCATTTTTTAGTGCCTGTGAACCTGTGTGTGCAGTAGGGATGGCTCAACCCTGCTGACCAACAGGGGGAAAGGCCGAGTGGGGAAGCCAGAGGCTCCCAAGCTCATTCCCAAAGGACAGCCCTCCCAATAAACTGGATCTGAGTGAGGGAGGAGAGAGGTGGTCCAGGAGCCTGGGCCAAGGCCTGGATGTGCATCATGGAACTGCCTGGGTGGGGGAGTGCTGGAGGGAGTCCAGCTCCAAGCGGGGCCCAGAAGGCCAGGCCCCAGTCTCTGAGGAGTTCATGCTGCCTCCTCCAGCCCCGCTGGCTGTCCCCCTGCCATCCTGCCTATCCCCCTGCCATCCTGCCTGGTTCAGGTCTGCACTCATTGGCTCCCTGCCTTCAGGTATACAGGGCCTCACTCAGTCTCAGGCAAGGGCCTTTTAAGTCCTAAGCTAGATGTGACACATCTCCTTGACAATCTGGTCCTCAGTTTCCCCACTAGAAAAGGATGTAATTTCCCTCAGATTCTCAAAAGAGGACATGGCCTTTCCAAAGGCAAAGACTTCCTGCTCTGGGATGAAGATTTTAGGTGTGTCCGCCCCCTGCCCCCAGCCTAGGATTCCTAGGATTTCCTTAAGAAAGACCCTTGGATCAGGCTCATTGCTTCTTGAGCATTAAGTGGGACATAGAACATTCCTTCCTTTGAGGTCCTCCACCATACCCTCTACCCTAAGCCTTGGGCCAGTCTTGTGACTCCTTGCCAAGTTGAGAGCACCCAACTGGGCTGCACCCCCTTCCCTTTTTGCCCCCTTCTCATTTCTGCTGAATGTGCCCTTGATTCTCAGACATGCCCCACCCAATCCTTGGCCCATGGATAAGGCAAGGGGTGTCATAGGGGACCAGTTATGGGGCCCACTGTCCACCTACCCAGGAAACTCTGCCATCCCTGGGCCAGAGCCAAGAAATGGCCCCCACACCTGCAGGGCTACCAGGTGCCCACAAGCTCCTAGAACCGTAATGCCAGATTCGTGGGACCCCAATAGACCTCCAGGAGCCGAATCTGATGCAATTACACAAGAGTCTTTATTGCAGGCTCGCACCTGGACTCTCAACCGTTTGCAATACAGCGGTCCTGAGTAGTGAGTCCCAACCCTTAGTTAGTGAGAATTTATAGGTTTTGGGGGGATACACTATGCATCACAACATCACACAGAAAATCATTTTATACCGTGGGAAAATCAAACAACAATTCTTAACATTGATGAGCACATTCACTGGCCGGAACAAGTTGGGTAATGGTAGTGGGTGAATTCAAATGGTGGATATATTTGAACTGATTGGTTTAGGCCCGGAAGGGTTGCAAGAGTCTCTATGCCAAACTGCAGGGTTGCCTAATCATGTTATACATCACGGAAACTACTGGGAGGTCACCTGACATTTCAGATATTTTTCCTGTCTCCTGCTGATTGGTGGTTGCTAGGGGGTTGCTATGGGTCCTCACCTAGCTTAACTGAGTCAGGGTCACCTAGCACCACAGATCCCATTTGTTAAACAACTCAGCAGGGTGGGTATGTGCCTAAGAACCTTCTGTGTGTTTTTCCAAGGACAAGAGTCATGCCCCCTCCCTCTGGACAGGCCTTGAGGTAGAAGCTGATTTCTCAAAAATGGAGTCACATCAGTTTCTCAGAACCTGGGATGGAGAGCCTAGCATCTCCAGACCTTTCCTCATGGGCCTCTTGGGAAGTCAGGGCATATAGGATGAGACTCAACCTAGTCACCCAGCTCTGCCGCCAACTAATGTGCCACAGGAGAATCTGTCTTCCCTTTGCTAAAACTTGGAGTGCTCAAGGTAATCATAGATATCACACTGAGGGTCACAGACTCTTAAGTCTTTAGGGAGGGTAGGGACTCAGGGATACCTCATCCAGCTGTCTGCCACCCCCAGTTTTGCAGATGGGGCTCTTAGGTCCTGCAGAGGGAAGAGTTTGCCCAAGATAACCTGGTGGCATCAGCCTGATGGCTTTCTCTGGTTCCCAGGGGACCACTCTCATTCCTGCTTCCAGGGCCATTCCAGCAGGGGAAGGGCTTGGACAGTGACCACAGGGCCCCACTCTCTAGGCAAACTTAGAGCTGGCAGTGAAGTCAGCACAGGGCTGTCTACTGAAAAGGCGGCCAGTTTGAACCCCTCTCCAACCCTGCACTGTGCCCATAGTGCTCCTGCTGCCTCTGGCTCAGCCCTGTCCTGCTCTGCCCTGAGGGCCCCACCCAAGAAGGCCTGCAAGTGGCTGAGGGTGAGGCAAGGCTAGGACCCCTGGGGCAGAGGAGCTGGTTGTCTGAGGAAGTGGGGGTGTCCTGCCCCTTTTACACACTTTAGAATTCCTTTGTTCTCATGCCTTCACTTCCTCACAACCTGCTTACTTGACCTAAAAGATGGAGTGATCCAAGGGCCAGAAGGAAGTGGATCAGGGGTCCTGGCAAGAAGGGAGCAGCCTAGGAGGCATTCATTAACAGCCCCTACAACTCCCTGCAGGGAGGAATAATCCCTGGAGGCTGGTAACCTTGGCAACAGGTGGAAAAGGGGAAGTGCTCTAGAGGTATTAACATTTTATTACTTTTCCTTTCAAACCAGCCTCCATCTTTCTGATCAGACCCATTATTTATTACTTGCACTGTCCTTTTGTCCCCACCAACAACACTTTCTGAATATGTGTCCTATGAAGACAATGAAATTTGATTCCACGTGTACAGACCACTGATTACTTCAATTTTCCTTACTTCCAATCACCTCTCCCCGTACCTTCGACCTCCCTGCTTCGTTATCATAAATATCCCTAAACCTTATGGGGGAGAGATCTGAGACTTGATCTGTCTTCTGGCTTGGCTGCCTCCTAAATAAACCTTTTCCTGTTTGCAAAACTGGTCATTTTGAGATAGTAATTTGGGAAGACAGAGAGACATACTAAGTGTCAAAAGCAGCGCCATAAACCGCTAAATGTGAAAGGCTCCCTCCAACACTTGCAACTTTGAGGGCAATGTGCAAAGGAGGGTGTAAAATTGTGTACCTCTATCCTGCCTCCACCTCTAGACCAGCCCCTAGCTATCCTCCCTCTGCAAATACTAACACCCCATACCAACAGGTTGCTGTCTGTCTCTCTGGAGATAGCCTGCTTTTCCCCAAAGGGGTCTCTCTCTTAAGATAAGCCCCCATTCTTCCTTGAATATGTATCTACTTCACAAATAAACCTCTGTCTCTGCCTTTGACTGGTGCATGGTAAAATTCTTTTCTGTCATGTCTGCAAGAACCCTGCTGGCCCTGAGTCAAGTTCTCCCTTTCTCTGGAAACTTCTCAGACCATTCTTCAGAGAAATATCTTCTCCTGTGACAGGTTCAGTGATTGGCATGCCATCTATGGGAGGCGGGTGGCCAGGACCATGCCTAATTCAGTAACTGACTGTCATGGAGAAGAGATCTCTTCCAAGAAGCGCAGCAAAGAATTTCAGCATGAGTCTGGCAAAGGCAGAGACAAAGGTTTATTTAGAAAGTAGATACACATTTAAGGGAGAATGCCATCTGTCTCAAGAGTGAGAAGCCCCTCCTTGAGTTGGAGGTCCAACATTTGTAGAAGGGCCATAGTCAGGGACAGGACTGAGGTGGAGACAGGGTGGAGCTGCACAATTGTAAGCTCAGTTTTCCCTGAGTTTATGTATTTCCCTCATTTTACAAGGACATGAGCCAAGAGCCTGTCAAGATTTTAACACAGTGACTCCCACTGCTTGCCTGTCCTCAAGCTTGTCTCTTTTGTCTAAAGAAAACACAGAGACCAAGCTAGAATTTCATAGGACCAAGCAAATGGGGAAAGGGTCGAGAAAGGAGTGCAGGTTTGGGGTTTGGGGAGGGAATACTGAGAAGATAGCTCTGGCTGTCTCCCTATTCATTCGTACCTACTCCCTTTCTTGCAGTTTTGGAGAGAATACAGGTATCGGGGGAAGGCAGCAAAAGGGGTGGGGGGAGGCTTTCTTTTTGCCCCAGTGGTATCTGAAGAGCCAAAGTGGGCAGCAGGACAGAAGCTGACTCTC
The DNA here is from genome assembly GCF_048772815.1 of Callospermophilus lateralis. Classification (NCBI taxonomy): domain Eukaryota; kingdom Metazoa; phylum Chordata; class Mammalia; order Rodentia; family Sciuridae; genus Callospermophilus; species Callospermophilus lateralis. The sequence continues at coordinate 2,261,419 of NW_027512846.1, read as the reverse complement.
TTGCCTAGCTGACTCACAGTTTTTATTATTTGATTGCTTGTTTTCTTTTGGCTGACTATACCTACCCTCAATTTTGCCTAAACACACACACTGGCTCATTAATTTAGAGGCATATGCTGAATACCCACCAGTGACAAGAGTAAGATGTGACCCCGTGCTCATTGTTCACAGACCTAGAAAGGGAGATGGACACTTAAAGAGTTAGTAAAAAAGATGAAAAGTGCCAAAACAAGTAGGACTGTCTGTGAATTAATCATACCTTTATATTCTGCTTTTTGTTGTTATTGTTGTAGTTTTTAAATAAGGGACTGCTTCTTTGGGGTTATCCATTTCCTAAAGACAGTAAAAAACTGCCTAAGGCACACCTCTTATATGCATACCAACCACTGGGGGTGGGGGCTATACTTCTAACCTCTTCTTTTAGCAAGCTCTTAATGTTCCCTTTACCTAATTGCCCCAGGGCCAGGTACCAGATTGCAGGAGACATTCCTAAATGCTGCAGCCTGTTGGAGTTAGCCAAACCAAACAATTCAAAACTTATGCTCCTTTACCCAGTCCTTCCCTTAAAAACCACAATAAAGGCTCTGACCTTGTTTTCTGACTGACCTGGTATTTCCCTGTGTGCTCCCCATTCACAGCCTGCAGTGCCTTCTCTTTGTAGGGATCAGTAGTATAAGTCCCTTCTTCCTTCATGACAGTACTTTCTTTGTCTATGTGACTTAACACACATTTCAAACAATCCTGGGATTGGGTATGATGGTGCATACCAGTAATCCCAGCAGTTCAGTAGGCTGAGACAGGAAGATAACAAGTTCAAAGCCACCTCAGCAATTTAGCAAGGCCCTGTCTCAAAATGAAAAATAAAAAAAAAAGGCTGGGGATGTATGATATACTCAATGATTAAGTGCCCTTGAGCTCAATCCATGGTGTCCAAACAACCAAGGGAAAAAAAAAAAACAACCACCACCATTTCTGGTTACACTTAAAACAGTGAATACCTATATCTCCCCTACTATTTTGTTTAGTATAAACAAACATAACTAGATAAGAGTTTGTTCCCCACATGGGTTCTGTTTCATCATTCTCAGAGCAAAGAGTCTACTTATTGGTTTATGAACTACCTTAGTATTCCTGGGATGCTAAAATAAAAAATAACAAATTTATTCCTCACAGTTCTGGGGACTGGAAAATGTAAGGTCATGGTACCAGCTTTCCTGACTCAGAAATAACTTCCTGCTGTGTCCTCACTTATTGAAAGGGGCAGATAAGCCCCCTTGGCTTATTTTGAAGAACACTATACCATTTTTAAAGATAGTAATCTCTGGCAGTAGGCATGCACTGTATACAGGAATATAGGGCTCTGCCCTCATGACTTCATCATCTCCCATAGGTCCCACTTCCTGATGCCATGCCCTTGGAGGCTTAGAAATTCAACATATGAATTTGGGGGTTGGAAGTAGGAATACAAACATTCAGACCATAGCAAGAATTTTTGTTTAAGAAACTGGGTGGGGGCCTGGGGCTGAAGCTCAGTGGTAGAGCGCTTGCCTCACCCGTGTGAGGCACTGGATTTGATCCTCAGCACCACATTAAAAAATAAATTCATAAACAAAAATATTGTCTCCATCAACAACTAAAAAAAAGAAAGAAAGAAAGAGGGGCTGTGGATGTGGCTCAAGTGGTAGCGTGCTCACCTGGCATGCTCAGTGCCCTGGGTTTGATCCTCAGCACCACATGCAAATTAAAGATGTTGTGTCCGCTCAAAAAAAAAAAGTATAAAATAAATATCAAAAAATTCTCTCTCTCTCTCTCTCTCTCTCTCTCTCTCTCTCTCTCTCTCTCTCTTTAAAAAAAGAAAGAAAGAAACTGGGTGGGATTTGGAGGCGGTTGCTGGGGAATTTTGAGGAATTAGGAATATCCTATATGTAATGAATTCTTAGTAAGTTTCAAACAAAAACCAGGTAGTCTGACAACTTCTGAATATCAAAGAAAACTATTCATTTCAGTAACTTCAATTGCCAGGCTCCTCTGTGTTTGCAAAGTATCTTTATAGCTAATCTGTCATTACTCACATTACTGATAATAGTTGAGAGATGCTATAAGACTCACTTGGCTTGAAATACCGTGGCCAATAACCTGGGTTTCCTCCTACTCTATTTGGTATAAATTGCCTAGTTATAGCCTCTATCAACGGGTAATTTAAGTTATCTGGCAGGGGAGAAATGTCTCTCTTTGATGATTTGCAGCTGTTGAAGATTTCTAGTAACTAGCTTGACATAGAAGTGTGGGGATGTTTCTCTAGAAATCAGCTTAGAGGGCTGGGGTTTTGGCTCAGTGGTAAAGTGCTCGCCTAGCATGCAGAAGGCACTGGGTTCCATCCTCAGCACCACATAAGTGTACAATGAAGATATTGTGTCCACCTAAAACTAAGAAATAAACATTTTTTTTTTAAAAAAGAAATATCAGCTTAGGGTTTAATTCTGCTTATTCAGCGTATTCTTAGATGACCCCTAAAGCTCAAGTGTTGGAGAGTTGGTCCCCAATGCAGCAGTGTTCAAAGATGGGGGTCTTTGAGAACAGATTAAATCACAAGGACTCTGACTTTAACAATGCATTCATTCATTTATAGTTCAGAGTTTACTGGGTTTTGAGTGAGAGGCTTTGTTATAAAAGCAAATTCTCCTTTGCTTCCTAGGCACCACGAGGTCAATAGCTTTGGTCTACCACATGCTCCCTCAGTGATGTTCTGCCTCACTATAGACCTAAAAGCAACAGAATCAGCTAATCAGAGAATGAAACCTCTGAAACTATAACCCAAATATAAATATTTTCTCTTTTCTAGTTGTATATCTTAAGTATTTTGTCAGTGACACAAAGCTGATCAACAAACTGAATTCCAATCTTTTCCTTGGACATATTACCACAAATCAGTTTGGATAATCACTTTGGCAGACACTGAGACTGACTGGGGCAGGATAGGTGTTCAATAAAATTTATTGCATATTCAGTTGAATGAATGGAAGCTTTACTGCATCAGTTCCAGCTGTGATTTGCATAGAACAGGGTCCAACTCTAGTTATACAAAGCAAATAGAGAAATTCCTGGAAGGGTATCAGGAGTTCATAGAATTACGGCAGTTATCTGGATTGTGGCAGATTGCAGAATCAAGGCAGTTCCAGGGAGCTGGCACAAATCCACAGGTTCATGAATAATCTGTCCCTAGAATTGCCATTAGCCCCACCTCCAGCATCCCTTCTGATCCAGGATTCAAATTCCTGGGACTTCAATGGTCTAAATTACCTGTTTGAAATAATTAACCCAAAGGAGATAAAAGAAGGGTCTTCAACTCCCAAGATGGGAGGCTGCAATGGAAGACACATACTAAGAATTGTTCCAATAAAGCCTTCACACAATAAGAAAAATTTCAAAAAAGAATATGGTGGTAATAGAAGAGGGGAATTAGATATTGCACTGTGAAGAAAGACAAATGTCATTCACATTGATACTAAAAGAGAGATGGGCTGGGTGGGGGGCGGGGCGGCGGTGACTGGTAAAGTAGGAAATATAAGGGTGTAGTTTCAGAAGAAGAAAAAAGTGACCATCACAGTCCTCATGTAGCTGGCCAGACAGCTACAAGAACCTGGACAATGGGGTACAGAAAATAAGTATTTCATGGAGTTCCCAGGCTAACATAGGAGCTGAACAAATATTTGTTCATTGAATTCACAAGAAAATGGAAACCTAAAACATGCTATTTAGATACAAGGAACTGAGTTTCCTTCTGTTAGCTCAGTGGGGAATGTGTCCCCATAGACAGTGACTCATCCTTAGAACCAGTTGAGACTTCCCATTTACTCTTAGGCCCTTATCAAAGATACTGGGTTATCTTTTGCCTTCTGTGTCAGAAGTATGGGGTCTCCATGAAGTTAGTCTTGGGCTTTCCCAGACTTCAGCTACACTGGAATGACTGCTTGCATGCTCCCAAGAGACATGCTTCTCTTTCTGGGTTTTCAGATAAAGAATCAGCCCTTAACCAGGTGAATGAGAAGTAAAACTCTATTGATACATGTTGTGTCAGAATGCATTCTACTGTCATGTAGAATAGAACAATTTAAAAAAAAAAAAGAATCAGCCGTTAATTCCTGGCAATTATTTATCTCTTTTTCTATAAGAATCTCTTTTCTAGCCAATCGCAGTGGTGCACAACCAGTAATCCCAGTGGCTCGGGAGTCTGAGACAGGAGGATCCTGAGTTCAAAGCCAGCCTCAGCAATGGCGAGGTGCTAAGCAACTCGTGAGACCCTGTGTCTAAAGAAAATACAAAAAAGGGCTGGGAATGTGACTCTGTGGTCAAGTGCCCTGAGTTCAATCCACAGACCCCCTCAAAAAAAGAATCTTCTCTGCTGCACGCTGCCCAGTCATCTGGCCCAGCTGACGGTGACCTGTGGACTCTCTGACAGAAGAGTCACCTGGCCCTCGAATGCACCATGTCTTGTTCCTCCAGCGTTGACACTATGAAGAAGGTGGTTCAGCAGCTCTGGCTGGAGGCCGGACTCAACCACATGAAGGTTTCCCAGGCAGTTGCTGACTTGAAAAAATTTTGTCTGCAGAATGCTCACCATGATCCCCTACTGACTGGAGTATCTTCATGTACAAGTTCCTTCAGACCCCAGAAAGTCTATTCCTTTTTGTAGTCATCTTTCTGAGGTTTCCCAAACCCACTGCTCAAGAACCAGTGAATATTCAAGAGAGCTTAATTTGAAGCCTGTACAAAAAATTTCCCTGTAACACATGTACCAAAATACAATCTTCTACTTTTGTCAATCCTTAACATCTACCTCTCTGAATTTTCATGAATTTCTATTTCACAATGGTAATTATTTTATATACACTGGCAGCAACATACAATAAAATATTAATTTATTTTTTAGTACCGGGGATTGAACCCAAGGGCATTCAACCACTGAGCCACATCCCCAGCCCTATTTTGTGTTTTTATTTAGAGACAGGATCTCACTGAGTTGTTTAGTGCCTTGCTTTTGCTGAGGCTGGCTTTGAACTCTCGTTCTCCTGTCTCAGTCTCCCCGGCTGCTAGGATTACAGGCACGTGCCACTACACCTGGCTCAAAATACTTGGTATTAAAAAGAAAAAAAGAAAACAAAAAAAACTTTCTTCTTCCTCTTGCAGAGAAGCCACATAACCCAGATATTGAATCCTGGTGTACTATAAATCTGAATTTCAATCTTAGGTCTTTCCCATATTTGCTGGTTGTCTCATCTTGTTGAATATGACCAGAGCCAGTTCATTACTCTGCGAAACTCCTCTCCTACAGGAATTTTGAGTGAAAATATACTTAAAGTTCCAGACACATAAAATACTGGATTTCTCATGATACCCAGCCATTAGGTCGTGTCCAAAAGATAGACCTATTAAAAATAATGCTCAAGGGCTGGGGATGTACCTCAGTGATAAATTGGTTGCTTGCATGAGGCCCTGGGTTCAATTCCCAGCATTTAAAACAAAAGAAAAGTTCAAGATACCACCTCCCCTCACTCCAAAAGAATATGTTAGACAGGTGTGGTGGCACCTGTGATCCCAGTGGCTTTGGAGGATGAGACAGGAGAACTGTGGGTTCAAAGCCAGCCTTAGCAACTTAGTGAGGCATTAAGAAACTCAGTGAGACTCTATCTCTAAATAAAATACAAAAAACATGCTGGGGATGTTGCTCAGTGGCTAAGCACCCCTGGGTTCAATTCCCAGTACCAAAAAAAAAAAAAAAAAAAAAAAAAGAATATGTTAGCTGGAACATGAGACTGATCAAATTATGTGCATGCAAGGATATGGTATAATGAATCCCAGTATTATGTAAAATTTTACTAATAAAAATAAATAAATAGATTGCAATTTTTTACTTGGGGGAAAAAAAGCAATGTATTTTCTTATCAACAACCCCAGAGTAAATCTGTAAATCAGATGGCTTGCATCATAAGTGTATCTGGTGGGTACAAATAATCATTTTCTAGAAACCCATTATTTTGTCAAAAAGCAACATTTCATTAGGTACTATCAGAGCTTGAATAAAATTTCCCAGTAAAATCTCTCCATTCTGGTCCAACGGTGTCATTCAGTGATGGAGCAATTGCCTAGCTCATGTGAGGCTCTGGGTTTGATCCACAGCACAGGGATCTCCCAAATCCTTTAAAGAAACAAGTGGTTCGGTACACAAAGATGTTTGTTAGATAGAAGGAAGGTCACCACAGTGTAAAGGTAACATGTAAAGCTTGGAATTACTACAGAGAATTAAATAAATTATAATATAAAATATAATAATTTGTTATAGATTTTTATGTAGCCGTCGTTAAGAGATTCTGCAGAAATATATTTACTCACAAGTGGCTTTCTGAGGTAGTAGCATGCAGTGAGAGTGGTCTGTCAGAGATTCCACCACGGGTATGGTCGGGCCAAAAGCACAGAAGGCAATGGTGCAGCCCATCACCCTCTTCTTCAGATGCTTGCAAAATAGGTGCCAATTTCACGGGTGGTTCTATGAGCAAATGAATATAATGATAAGAGCTGTATCATTGGTTTTGATGAGTACATGAGCATTGTATCAGATGATGAGAACAGATTTATTTTAAAACAGTCAAGAAAACAACTGGGTTGGATCATACTAAAAGAAGATAATATTGGGCTGGGTACAGTGGCGCCTGCCTGTAATCCCTGCAGCTTGGGAGGCTAAGACAGGAGGATCTCAGATTCAAAGCCAGCCTCAGTAAAATCAAGGTGCTAAGCAACTCAGTGAGACCCTGTCTCTAAAATAAAATACCAAATAGGTCTGGGGATATGGGCTCAGTGGTCAAGTGTCATGAGTTCAATCCCCAGTACCCCCCCACCCAGAAAAAGAGATAATATTATTCTGTCACAAAGTGCCTCCAACTAGAAATGATAACTGAAAGGCTGGGACTGTAGCTCAGTGGTAGAGCACCCGAATCACACATGTGAGGCACTGGGTTTGATCCTCAGTACCACATAAAAATAAATAAAGACATTGGGTCCAACTACAACTAAATATATATATATATATATATATATATATATATATATATATATATATATATATATATATACACATATATTTGGGGGAAACATTTTTTTCATATAGTTTTTGTTACCTTTTTGATATTATCAGATGAGAATGCTGTGGGGTTGATTTTATTTTAAAAAGTTCTGGGCCTGGACAGTGGCACATGCCTAATTCAGGAGGCTGAGACAAGACTATCACAAGTTGAAGGCTAGCCTTAGCAACTTAATAAAAAGTAAAAAGAAATGATCATTGCATCCTTTTTGCCTTGATATTAGCCTCTTTAAGGACCCCATTTTTTGGTACAGGGGATTGAAATAGGGGCTTTCACATGCTAGGCAAGTGCTCTACTAACGAGCACCATACCCAGCCAATCCCCCTTGATTTTAGACAGGGTCCACCTGAGTTGCCCAAGCTGGCATCAAATTTGCCATCTTCCTGCCTCAACCTTTTGCATAGTGGGAATGAGGAGACATGTCCTGCAATGACTGGCTGAGACTAGATTTTTCAAAAAACTTTTTCTCAAGGATATCTCTTAAGAAGATACAGGAACAAAACTGTGTCCAGAAAAACAATTTAAAATGTATATTGAAGGCATGTCTCCCACATGAGCTTTTGGAGGACACACAATATCAAACCATGATACACTGGGTAGAGGATTATAGGCTGGTGGGTTTTCCTTCAACACTTCAAAATTTCACTCAACTCTCTTTCTCTAGCACATTTTAGGAGAAGTCCACTAAGATTCTTATCTTGGCTCCTGTATGAGTAAGCTGATTTCTTTAAATACCATCTCTTTGGCTTTGATTTACAGCAATTTGAAAGATGGTAGGTGTAGATTTTGGGTATTTGCCTTGTTTGATGTTCTCAGAACTCCCTGTATCTATTACTTCATAAAAGTTTTCTGTCATTATTACTCGAAGTCTTTCCTCAACTCTCTTCTATTTTGCTTCTCCTCCTCCTATTCCAACTGCACGTGTGTTTATCTTTTGAAATTATCCCGTTGTTCTTAAATTTTCTGTTTCAATTTTTCTTTTCTCTTTGCAATTTTGCTGAGAAATTTCTTCTGACCTATCTGCAAGTTCACTAATATTCTCCCCAGTCATGTCCAGGGTACTAGTGAGCCCACAAAGGTGTTAAGCATTCATCTTAGTCATTTTATCTCCAGTCTTTCCTTTTTTTTTCTTGTTTACCATTTCCATCATCAGCTTACATTATCTATCTTTTCTTGAATATTCTTGTTCAGCTCTAACCCTCTATAACCCTTAGGATCTCAATCATAGTTGTTTCAAATCCCTGTCTGATAATTCCCACAGCCTCATCATTTGAGGGTCTCATTCGAATGCTTGCTTTATGTCCTTTCTTCTTGCTTTTTAGCATGTATACCTTATAATGATTTTTGATTGAAAGCTAGACAGTGTACTGAATAATAGGAACTGAGGTAAATAGGCCATTTATTTGGTGAGATTTTGTGCTCATCTGTCTAGAAGTTCAGTCATGTTTACTGTTTTCTGTTGCCAAAGAGGCCAGAAACTTTCAGATTCCTATAATGTGCTTATTTTCATTTCTTGCCCAGAAAGAATTTGTGTCTTCAACTCTTTCGTCTCTAATTCTCTAAAGTTGTGCGGAGGCTTTTTGGTATAGTGGCACAGTAGAGAGGAAGGAAGGATTCTGTGGTCTATGATTAGATCATGGTGTTGAGTGAGCCTGTATTGCCGGGGTGTGACTTTCACTGGTGTTTCCTACTTTTCCACCACCACTAGCACCTTGCAGGAGATAAGAGCCTGGAGTAGGAGAAATGCCTTCCCTCTTGAGGGACAAGGCTTTGGTGAAATCCTTGTACTTGGAGAGTAGGTTTCTGTTCTGGAGAATGGTTGCTCTTTTCACAATGGTTACCTCCATGTCCAGGATCACTATTCTCAAGGGACCTAAATGTGGTCTGCCCTCTGGGATTCACCAATCAGCGCTCCTTTCCATTATTGGCAGCACCCATCTCAGGCACTGATCCCATGCTCCAACTTCATTTCCTTTCTACTCAGCCCCCTGACTGCAACTCCTCCTGGAGTCACTTGCTTGGTGGTTGGTGGCAAGGACTCTGGAGCCAGACCTCATAAGTCCAAATCACAGCTCTACAACTGTCCAGCAGGGAGACTTTGGGTAGCACTTAGCACCTGGTCACTCAATTTCCCTATCTGTAAAACAAGGAATTGTGGGTTAATTCATGTAAACCACATAGAACAGTGGTTGTGCCACAAAGTGCCCTGTGTGCTGAAGACAGACCACGATATATGCTGATGTAGAAGGGGAAAAGGTACACTCATACACTGCTGGTGGGACTGCAAATTGGTGCCACCCAATCTGGAAAGTAGTATGGAGATTCCTTAGAAAACTTGGAATAGAACCACCATTTGACCCAGCTATCCCTCTCTTAGGTCTATACTTAAATGACTTAAAATCAGCATATTACAGGGACACAGTCACATCAATATTTATAGCAGCTCAATTCACAATTGCTAAACTGTGGAAACAGCCTGGATGCCGGTCAATAGATGAATGGATAGAGAAACTGTGGTATATATACCTAATGGAATATAACTCAGCATTAAAAGAGAATAAAATTACGACAGGTAATGAATGGAGTTAGAGAATATCATGCTAAATCAAGTAAGCCAATCCCAAAAATCCAAAGGCTGAATGTTCTCTCTGATAAGGAAAAATGGAGGAACTTTGATGGGGCAAAGGGGAGGCAGAGGTGATGAGGGGGCATGGGGGTAGGAAAGATGGTGGAATGAGATGGACATCATTACCCTAGGTACATGTATGAATGCACATATGGTGTGAATGCTACATCAGGTACAGCCATAGAAATGTAAATTTGTGCTGCAGTTGTGTACAATGAATTAAAATGCATGGTGCTGTCATATATATCTAATGAAAAATACAAAACAAAAAGAGAAACCCTAAGGCTAGCATGGTCTGCTCCAAAGCTCAATAGACCTGGTAGTTGTGATTCTAGTACCACTGCTAACATTTTTCCATGACCCAATGCATGTCATCCCTTCTTCTTGTGCTACAACAGAAATTGACATAAAACTTGGTGGTAGACTGTGACCCAAACATCACTTCATTCTCAGTAGAAACCCATCTGACCAAGAGAAATCTGGAAAAAAAAATATTCAACATTACTAATCACTAGAGAAATGCAATTAAAATCATAATGGGATACCCTCTCGCACCTATTAGAATGGTTATTATCAAAAAGAAAAAAGAACCAGTGGCACATGCCTTAATCTCAGGAACTCAGGAGGCTGAGGCAGGAGGATTATAAATTCAAGGTAAACCTCAGCAACTCAGTGAGACCTGATCTCAAAATAAAAAGTGAAAAGGTCTCCAGATGGCTATCAGGGTTAAAGTCCCCCTGGGTTCAACCCCCATCATAAATAAAAGAAAAAGAAAGACAAAAGACTTTAAGTACTGGTCAGGATGTGGAGAAACTAGAATTCTTGTACTATGTTTGGGGGAATGTAAATTAGTACAGTCATTATGGAAATTAGTATGGGAAGTTTCTTTAAAACTTAAAAATAGAGCTCAGTTGGGAGAGTGCTTGCCTTGCATGGACAAGGCCCTGGGTTCAATCCCCAGCACCAAAAAAAAAACAAAAACAAAAAACAAAAAACTACCCTATGGTCCAGCCAATCGGTGCATGAATGGATACAGAAAATGTGGTTTAGAAATATAAGGGGATACTCTTTAGTCTTTAAAAAAAATATAAGGAAATTCTGTCCTTTATGACAAATGAATGAGGCCAAAGGACGTTTTATTGGGGGAAATAGCCACGCACAGGGCAACAATCACATGATCTCACCTACATGTGGAATCTATAAAAGTTGAACTCATAGAAACAGAGAACAGAATGGTGACTGCCAGGGGCCCAGGAGTGGCTGGGCTGTGGAGGGGGAAGATGCTGGTCCCAGGAGAACAAATTACACTTAGATGAGAGGGATGAGTTTAAGGGATCTATTGTGCAATATAATGACTACAGTTAATAATAACATACAACAGAATGAGTACAGTTGATAATGTTATCTACACTAAAAATGACTCAAAGAGTAGATTTTAAGGGTCCTCACCACAAATAAGAATATGAAGTAATGTATATGTTAAAAAGCTTGACTCAGACGTTCTTCAATGTAACATTTTTCAAATTATGTTATATGCCATAAATATGTACAAATTATTATTAGTATTGTTATTATCATCATCATCAGGGATTGAACCTAGGATTGTTTAACCATTGAGTCACATCCCCAGCTCATTTTATTTTTGAGAGAGAATTACATCATAAATCCCACCATGGAAGTGAGTAAACTGGGAAGATATTTAATTGGTAGATTTCTACCTCCTTCCCCAAACTGGAGCTCTGTTACAACAAAAAGGAAGAAGTGGAGCTAGGATGAGCAATGAGGACTGTTGACTCCAATTAGCACTGGGCCTGAAAGGGGGATGACCATCACCAAACTTCTCCCCATGCCATCTTCACATAATTTATGGCCTCTGTATTAGCCTGCTTTCTGTTGCTCTAACAAAATACCCGAGAACAGATAATTTATAAGGAGGTAAGTTTTATTTAACTCAGTATCCAAGATTTGGCAGCTCCTGCAAGTGATCTCTGGTGAGGGTGTTCACCAGATTGTGTGTCAGAAAACAGGGAGGGACCAATCTGGCTCTTTTGATAACAACTCCCTCTTACAGGAGCAAATGGGGGCCCATGAGAAGTCCATTACTCCCTTGAGAGGGCATCTTGCAGAGTGACTGAGTTACCTCCCACTAGGCCCACCTCTTTCAGGTTCTACCACCTCATCACTGAGGACCAACCCTCCAGCCTTTGAACCTTTGGGACAAACCACATCATATCATCACAAGCTCCAACAAAGCTACCATCATAAGAGCAGGATGTCCCAGTCTACAACATGTGCGTATGTGGGGGATGGTTAAGGTTGATCTCACAAGTCACTGGAAGCAGCCAGAGCCCCCATTCCAGAACCTCTGTGATGTCACTTCTGTTGTCATGGCAGTCTGGGTGCCAACCCAGAAGAGTTCGTTGGTGGCTTCAGTCTGTGAGACTTGGTGGTCTAGCCATGGCCTCTTCACAGAGTATCACGCCCCCAAATGAACCTCCGATCGAATCCTCATGGCTGAAACCAAGCCTGTTTCCAGCTTTTAATGCAATGCTTCTTATTACAATAAGTGGCATCTTCTTCGCCTTTCCGTGAGTCTCCCATGGAAGGTGTCAGTGCCTTAGACACAGAAGAGAAAATAGACAAGGACAGTACAGAGGCAGGGAGGGTAGTGGAGAGAGAGGGTCAGCAGGGGAAGGAGGATATAGAGTTAGAGGGAACCCAATGTGAAAGCACAGAGGTCTGGAGTGCCTGACGCATTTAGGGAACTATGAGAGACTGCTAATGCTGGTGACATTTTGTGGAGTCTCCATGGTCTGTCTCTAACCTGGATATTTAGATCAGTCCTTAAGGCGAGTGAGTCCTACCTCAGGTGAACTAGGCCTTGTGGGGAGCTCTGGGTTTCCCCAGACTAGGACTGAGTCTGGCTCTGGTTTCAGGTGCCGGTGGTTGGCTCAGAATGGGCAGTGGGAATTTGCCGTGGTTTCGGGCCTATTCTTTATACTGTCCTTCTGCAGCCTCATTTTCCTCAACGGGTCAGACCCAGGCATTTTGCACAAAGGTAAGGCCTCAGGCCCCTGGAGAAGGAGGTGGTATCCCATGGGCTGATGCCTATAGGGGTGATTTCAAACATGCTAACCCCCCTCAACCCCACCCCCCGCCCCCGTGGCCTCAGGAGCCCTTCCCTCCATGTCATCATTACTTGGGCCCTGGCACTTCATTTCCCAAGCCACTGAAGTGCGAAAAAACAGAATCCTGGAGGTGTTCCAGCTGCTTTCGAAGCAAGGACTGGGCAGGCTGGCAAGAGAGGCCAGCAGGCCCTTCCAAACCACGCAGTTCACTCCTCCTCCTTCCCATTTTACACACGACTTCAAGCACTGATCACTATTCCAAAAGGGGAGAGCTCTGTATAGAGCTCCTGTGGCTGGACAGCCCTTTCTCTCTGACTGCCGCCCATCTGAGTGGTCAGCTTGCTCAACAGGGACCGGGATTCCCCTGCCCTCCTCCTCCCCACCCTTCTTGTTGCCCAATGATGCTATGGGGCGGCCCCAAGCAGTAGAGTGGTGGAAGGGCCTCCTGCCACTGCCCAAATCTCTTCCCCTGCCAGGCTCCTTAGAAGAGGACCCCAACATTCAATACATAGCACGAGTGAACAACACGGCCTTTCGCCTGCAGTGGTGCTCGAAGTGTTCTTTCCATCGTCCACCCCGGACCCACCACTGTCCCTTCTGTAATATCTGTGTGGAGGTAAGTACTCCTCCTTCCTGTCCACTCACCAACCCATCCCAGGGCACCTGGCCAGGACCAGGAACCTCACATCATATGTGGTCCAGGGGTGGGTATGAGATCATCTTCCCACACTGCTACAAGTGGCTCTCAGCCACTCTTGGTCACTTATATATGTTATTGCCTCCAGTTCTGCACTTGTCCTGAGACGCTGGCCTTGCTTGCACAGGTGCTGACATGCAAAGGGCACCATCTGTGCTGAGCCTGGTGGAGTCAAGGGGAGGAAAGGCAGTGACTGTCCCACTAGCTTGCTGATACTAGATACCCATTACTTTAGGCCGGCTGCTGCCCTGTTCTGGGTATTGTTGCCTGTCCACCTCTATGTGTCCAATTGAGGGTTTCCTGGGTTCCGAGTGCTCTTCTCTCATGTGCACACCTTGCACGGGTTTCCAAGTACAGAAGGCTGGCTGGGCTAGAAATTCTTCTCATCCTTACCCAGTATCTGAAAAAATACAGCTTCACAGCTTTTCTGTATCCTGCTCAAAGTGACACCAGGCAGGTCTTGTCTCTAGAGACCTCACTCATGACAAACGACCTGATGAGCCATGGCGTCCTAACTGTGCTCTATCCATGGACGTGCTGGTTTCACCCTGTAGATGGGAGCTCACGTGCAGGGCCAAGAGCAGGAGGTCTAGGGGCTGGGTTGAGGGGGGGCCTCAAGATTTGGGGGTATTGGGCTAAGCCAAATAGACCCTCAAGGTCTGCCTTCTCTCCCCTAGGATTTGACCACCACTGCCTGTGGGTAAACAATTGTATAGGTCAAAGAAATTTCCGCGTATTCGTGCTGCTGCTGGTGTCCCTGTGCCTTTATCTGGTTGTTCTTCTGGCTACCAGTGTGCTTTTTCTCATTCGTACAAGACACATGCCCTTGTCGCTGGACTCAGCCATGGCGTATCCACCCAGTCCCAAGGGCCCACACTGGGAAGAGAATGGGTTGTGGGGAGGGACGGACAGCCAAGGGGCAGGACAGCCAAGAGGTGGGGTTAACCGATGGAGGGCTGATGTTGTGGGCAGGGCTAAAGGGAGAAGCTACTTGGGAGGACCTATGAAGGACAGATTGAAGGCGAGTGGGGTCAGGGAGATGGGCGTGGTAGGATGGACTATGGAGTTAAGAATCTAGGGAGGCCAAGAAGTGGGGTAATGAAGGTTGAAAAGGGTCAAGTGGGAGGCCAGCATGGTGGGGTGAGGTTTCTCTTGGGTGTGCTGGATTAATTGTCCAGTCCAGGGAGGCAAAAGTGGGTGGGCGGGGCCAGCCAGGGCGGGGCTAATGAGGGCTGTCGGTCGTTGGGCGGGGCCAGGAGAGAACAGTTTGTCTGTTCTTCTTAGCTTGTGTATGCACAGCATCGCAGTAGCTGTACCCGTCTTGGTACTCCTGCTGCCTGTCATTCTGCTCCTGATGATACAGGCTGTGTCGGTGAGCAAGGTAAGCGAGTACTGCAATACCAGACGGTGCGGAGGCATCTTGCATCTTTGGGAATCCGGCACTTTCGGCTGATCTTCACTGCCCTTGGTCCTGATGGTGCCTCATGAGTCCTTCCAGACCCACCCCTTAAGATGCAGCTCAGATCTTTCCTCCCCCTGGAGCTCAGTGGTCATTCTTCCTCGTGGGTGCATTGCATGGAGAGCCTGTTATTTGAGGGATGGGTGCATCCTGCGCTTGTGTTGATAAGAACCCTGCGATCAGAATAACACCAGCAGACACCTAGGGAAACGCTTGAGACGGGGGTCGGTCCTGAGTGGTGTAGCAGCCTGCAAGAAACTGAGTTTGGCGAGGCCAGCATTGTAGAGGAGGACGTGCCACTCTTCCTGTCCTAGGTGTGATTTTGCAAAGGTGGAAGACAGGAGGGTGTTGTCTGTGAGAGGCACACCTTTGCAAAAAGACAGAGAAACCCGAATGTAGGATGTTAAGGAAATGAGGAAGGAACGATTCTAAATCAAACCCAAGGTGCCAGATAATTTATAAGGAGGAGTCAAGATTAAAAAGCCCCTAAAAGTTGAGCGTGAAATTTAGTTTTGATGAAGTGGAAACCTGGGAGCCATGGTGGGATTTAAAAAAAAAAAAAACAACAAAAACTCATTTATTGAGGAATAAATTAAAACTGCCAAATTCACCCTTTTAGTCTAGGATACGGGATTTTGACAACTGGATACTGTCCTGCATTCTCCAGCATGATCAAGTTTAGGCAGTTTCTTTACTCCAGAATATCCTTTCATTGACCTGTTGTTGTCAGTCTCTCTCCCTATGTCCTTCTGGTTTTTCTTTTTTTCCAGGATCACATGTAAATGGAGTCATTGCCTTCTTTTCTCTGGCTTTATTTATTTAGGACAATGTATTTGAGATTCATCCATGTTGTCGCTCATACCAGTATTTTATTTCTTTTATTGCTGTGTAGAAGCGTATGGATGCCCTATAGATTGTTTATACATTCATCAAACCAAGGATTTTTTACATTATGTCTAGTTTTTGCCAGTATTTTTGTTTGTTTTATTTTGTTTGTTTCATACTAGAAATTGAACCGGGGGGTGTTTAATCACTGAGGCACATTCCTAGCACCCCTCAAATTATGTATAATTTTTTTTTTTTTAATTTTGAGACAGGGTCTCACTAAGTTGCCTAGCGCATCACTAAGTTGCTGAGGCTGACTTTGAACTTGCCATCCTCTTGCTTCAGGCTCCCAAGCCTCTGGGATTATAGGTGTGGTCCACTATGCCTAGCTAGTTTGGGGTAGTTATAAATAAAGCTGCCCCAAACATTGATGCACAGGCATGTGAACATAAGTTTTCATTTTTGTTGAATAAATTCTTAAGGGTGGCATTGCTGAGTCATAAGGTAAACACGTGTGGAACTTTGTAGGAAATTGCCAAATTTGTCTTCCAAAACAACTGTAAGGTTTCTAAATTCTACCAGCAATGTTGGGAACTCCAGTTGCTTCACATCCTCACCAACATTTCACACTTTTTTTTTCAAATATATTTTAGGTATCAGTTGACCTTTTATTTATTTATATGCAGTGCTAAGAATCGAATTCAGTGCCTCACACACACTAGGCAAGCATTGTACCACTGAGCCACAACCCCAGCCCCTCACACTGTCCTTTGTTATTTTGTTTTGACTTTTAATCAAACCTGTCTTATTAAATGAGTCGTAGTATTTCATTAAGGTTCCAGGTTTTGTTTTCCTAATGAGTAATGATGTTGAGCCTATTTTCATGTCTGTTTGGCCTTCATTAGGTCTTTGGTAAAATGTTTACACCTGGCAGGGCACAGTGGCGCACACCTGTAATCCCAGCAGCTTGGGAGGCTGAGGCAGGTGGATTCCGAGTTCAAAGCCAGCCTCAGCAAAGCGAGGCACTAAGCAACTCTGTGAGAACCTGTCTCTAATAAAATACAAAAAAAAAATGGACTGGGGATGTGGCTCAGTGGTTGAGTGTCCCTATATTCAATCCGTGGTACCCACTCCCCCCAAAAGCGTTTACTCCAATCTTTTGCCCATTTGAAAAAACGGTTGTTTTCTTATTGAGTTTTAAGAGTTTTCTACATCAGATTCAGATCTAGGTTTTGCACATCTCTTCTTGCAATCTGTGACTTGTCATTCCATTTTCTTCATAGCATCTTCCCAAGAGCAGGAGTCCTTAGTGTTGTTTTTCTAGGACTAGGGGTTGAATCAGGGGTGCTCAACCACTGAGTTCTCCCTCAGCATTTTGTGGCTGTTGTACATTCTACATAGAAAATTGTCATCTGTGAAGAACAGTTTCATTACCTTCTTTCCAATCTGTGTATCTTTATTGCTTTTTCTTTTTAGTGTTGAATAGGAATGATAGGGGTGGGCATCTCTGCCCTGGGATTCCTTTAGTATGGCAATCTCTTGACTAAAGGCTCTTTCAGTAAGACTGGTGGGCAGCATCAGTGGGGGAGGGGACGCTGCAGACCCCGAGACAGTGAACAGACAGAGGAGCCTACCTGCTCATCACCTCCCATCCTTTTAGTCCCCAGCCCACCACTGCCATATCTGGTCCTCCTCCCACCTGAGACTCTGTGCTTGGCCCTTATTCATCAGCCCTGTGGTCTGCCTTTACTTTGAGCTTGACCTTTACTGCTTTGTGTACTGAAGGCCTTCAGCCCAGATTTTCCTGGGCCATGTGATTTTTGACTAGGAAACTATGATGGGGCCTCCCCACTGCCCCTGTCCTCCCAGATAGTAAAATTCAGTTAAGGCATAATTTTAGAAAAAAAAATGAGAGGTGGGGAAATGAAGTGGGAGTGGGGTGGTGACATTGTCTTTGGAGCAATTGAGCAGCACAAGGAAGAGTTTAAAAGGTATCTGAAAGGGGCTGTGGTTGTAGCTCAGTGGCAGAGAACTTGCCTAGCATGTGTGAGGCACTGAGTTTGATCCTCAGCACCCCATACAAATTAAAAAAAAATAATAAGGTCTATCAACAACTAAAAAATATTTTTTTAAAAAAGGGGGGTGTGTGGAAGGATGAGGTAAGAGGACAGGTGTGGCCAATGGAGACAGAACAAGGATCTTGCACAGGGAGGCACAGGATGATGAGGAGCCCTGAGAAGGCAGGAGAAAGGAGTGCAGTGTCAGCACTGTCTGCGGAGAGCTGCTCACAAGTGGGTCAAGGGAGGTCACTCTTCCTAGGAGCATAGGAAGGCAGGAGGCCCTGGGTCACTCTTGGGCTCCCCTGCCCTTAGAATCTTGCTCCAGGCCTGGGCTGAACCCTGGCTAAGCTGACTGACTTAGGAGGAGTCACTGGGAGATGGCCTTGCCCAGTCCTGCTGATTCTGAGCTCCTCTTCCCATCCCCATCTCCCTCCAGGGCAAATCACTCCGGAACAACAACCCCTTCGACCAGGGCTGTGCCAACAACTGGTATTTGACCATTTGTATGCCAGTGGGACCCAAGTGAGTTGGTAAACTGAAGGCTCAAGTGGTGGATCTCTGGGGCTGGTGGGAGTGGGGTGAGATAAAGCTGGGTTTTCTTCTTTGGTCCCTGACCCCAGCTCCCAGGCCCTGTCACCCATTGTCCTTTCCTTTGGGGTTTTCTCCAGGGCACTCTGGGAGCCTCTGGGAACGTCCCTATTCATTGCCCTTCTAGGTTCTTGCCCTAAGAAATGGAGTAGAGGGGAAATGCAGCCTGGATGAGACTCCTGGCTGGGAACCCTGGGCTCTGTGCTTTCCAAGCTGAGGGTGAGGGTGGTCAGGGGGCCCAGGCCAAGGTGGGTAGTGACTCCCTGCATTTGGTCTATCACGCCCCAGGTACATGTCTGCAGCTACTTGGATGCAGCAGGCGGAAGGCACGGAGTGGGACCCTGAGCAAGGGGACCCAGTGCACACACGGTTCTCGCCACAATATTCCCGTCAACACTGTCCCACAGAGCTCCCTGGGCCCACATCTCCAACACATGGGCAGGGCCCCCCAGGGAGTGGCGAGGCTGCAGCTTTACAGGAGGTGAGGAATAGTGGGTGTGCATTGGGAGAAGGATGTCTGTGGGTCACACATGTGTTGGGGGAGGCTCCTGAGGTTGGGCTGGCCCTGAATCTGAAGCACATGGAGCTTAAGGAACGGAAATATGAACCTGAGTGTGCGGGTTCCAGGTTTCAGAGTACTCCCAGGTGTTGCTGAATAGACAAAGAGAAAAGACTGCACCACTAATTTGCTAGTTGGCCTTGGCCAGTCCCTTACCTTTCTAGGCCTCAGTTTCCTCAGTTATTAATGAGGACTGAGACTAGTAATTTATGTTTTAAAGGAGATTCTTTTTTGGGGGGGAGGGGGACAGGGAATTGAACTCAGGGCACTCGACCCCTGAGCCACATCCCCAGCCCTATTTTGTATTTTATTTAGAGACAGGTTCTCACTAAGTTACTTAGTGCCTCACTTTTGCTGAGGCTGGCTTTGAACTTGTGATCGTCCTGCCTCAGCCTCCCAGGCCACTAGAATTATAGTCATGTGCCACTGTGCCTGGCTCTTTATTTTTTTTTTTTATGGAAATTTGTACTTGAAATCCCATGTGAAATGTATGAAGTGGAGCATTAGGAGTGCAGTAGGGTAGATAACCCATGGTGCCCACCAAGGGCCCTTGCATTACTTGGGGTACCAGCCCTCTCCTTTGTCCTGTCTCCTGGGGCCCAGAGCCATGACTGTAAACTGCAGGGTAGAAGCTTGAAAGAACACCCATGTATTGACTTATGTGTTTAGATTTCCATCAGCCCGATGCCGCAGCAAAAAGCCCACAGAGAAGACTTGGCCTCCCATCCACGAGCCTCTCACTCACCCATTCACACTGCTGGATACCAGGACATCTGAACTTCATCTTTTGAGCCTCCATGTGGAGGCCTCTCGTAGCTGAGCCCTCAATCACTCCCCTATTGGGAGTGCTAAGACTTCCATTCCTGTTGTACATTTGTAAATAGTTTTTACTTCTTCCTATGGCTGCTCTGTCTGTTTGTTCTAGGTTTAGAGAAGCGGTGTTTCCTGGGGATGTAGGGAGGCTCTGAGGGGTTGGAACAAATCCCTCTTGGAAGGGAAAGATCCTTGCTCTCTGAGAACCCAAGCTAGGGAACCAACATTGTCTAGCTCATTGACCTTGAGCAAGACACTTGTCATTTCTCTCATCCTTAAAATGTGGCAACAGTAATAATCACAGTGACTGACCTGGCTGGCTTCCTGGCAAGGGCTGGAGATGGGAGGAGAGAAAACCCCCAGCTAGCACTAGGGATGGAGCAAGCCCTGTCCTGCAGCATCCCTGTCTGACTACAGGGGGTGCCAGCTGCCCAGGAATTTGAAAACCAAGTCTGGCCCAGCCCTCTAGTGGGAGGTGAGCCAGCCTGAGTCAGTCTGGAGCCCCCTCCTGGGCGCCTCCTCCCCAGATGTGGGAGGGTGGGGGCATTCATCCTGCATCTCTCCTGCAACTGTGTCCCACCCTGGTCCCTTCCCCCTGGGGTGCATCAGGTGCTGGTTCTGGTCCTGTCCCTGGGGTAGACTCAGGAATTTTGAGTCTGCAGGCCCCAGAGTGTTGGGCAGGGGGCACATCAAACCGTGTGTCTGTTAGTCTCCAGAGTGTGATCTTGGGACTGGGAATAATATCACCTTCGTAGTATGTTGTTGGAGGAGGAGGTGAGGTGTTTCATCTAGTGCACAGCAGGCAAGCAATGGATGCAGCTGGAATGATTTATGGTTATTTTCTCCACAAGTTGGGCGACCCAACCATGTCAGAATTTCCAGAGTACTATTAGTGGTTGTGGGGCTCTCTGAATTTGTATCAAGGACCCCGTATCATCTTGCCACATGAAGCATCAGGACAGACAAACTATACTGCTTCTTTCCATACTAGTATCTGGGTGAAACCATCTTGTGTGATAAAGGTGGAGGCAAAAGGATGTCACCCAAGGGGTCAGATGCATGTCCCTAGGGTGTGTGTGTGTGTGTGTGTGTGTGTGTGTGTGTGTGTGAGAGAGAGAGAGAGAGAGAGAGAGAGAGAGAGAGAGAGAGAGAGAGAGAGAGTATGCACATGTTTGGTATGAGCTCATCCTCGGGGGTGTGTTCGCCCAGCCCCTTATCCTTTCTGACCAACTTTAGGAGGTGGGTGACCTATGATGCAGGATGTGTCTCCAAGTCTCCAGACCACAAAGTCCCACGACAAGACTGCTCTTCCCTCTTCCTTTCCTCCTCAACCTCTCCTGGGAAGCCCAGGCCCAGCCCCACCCGCCTGCCCTGGCTTGAACTCCAACACTTCTCATCCCCTTTCCCTGTCCCAATATCTATCTCCCTGGGCTCAAGTCCTTTTGGGGCTTAAGGCTTTTCTCAAATCTTATTCCTGCTCACTTCCTCTGTCTGGGAAGCCCAAGTTCATGGGCACATGGCAGAGAAAGAGGGGAGGAGTCCCTGTGCCCAGGTTTTAGTGCCTGTGAACCTGTGTGTGCAGTAGGGATGGCTCAACCCTGCTGACCAACAGGGGGAAAGGCCGAGTGGGGAAGCCAGAGGCTCCCAAGCTCATTCCCAAAGGACAGCCCTCCCAATAAACTGGATCTGAGTGAGGGAGGAGAGAGGTGGTCCAGGAGCCTGGGCCAAGGCCTGGATGTGCATCATGGAACTGCCTGGGTGGGGGAGTGCTGGAGGGAGTCCAGCTCCAAGCGGGGCCCAGAAGGCCAGGCCCCAGTCTCTGAGGAGTTCATGCTGCCTCCTCCAGCCCCGCTGGCTGTCCCCCTGCCATCCTGCCTATCCCCCTGCCATCCTGCCTGGTTCAGGTCTGCACTCATTGGCTCCCTGCCTTCAGGTATACAGGGCCTCACTCAGTCTCAGGCAAGGGCCTTTTAAGTCCTAAGCTAGATGTGACACATCTCCTTGACAATCTGGTCCTCAGTTTCCCCACTAGAAAAGGACGTAATTTCCCTCAGATTCTCAAAAGAGGACATGGCCTTTCCAAAGGCAAAGACTTCCTGCTCTGGGATGAAGATTTTAGGTGTGTCCGCCCCCTGCCCCCAGCCTAGGATTCCTAGGATTTCCTTAAGAAAGACCCTTGGATCAGGCTCATTGCTTCTTGAGCATTAAGTGGGACATAGAACATTCCTTCCTTTGACGTCCTACACCATACCCTCTACCCTAAGCCTTGGGCCAGTCTTGTGACTCCTTGCCAAGTTGAGAGGACGCAACTGGGCTACACCCCCTTCCCTTTTTGCCCCCTTCTCATTTCTGCTGAATGTGCCCTTGATTCTCAGACATGCCCCACCCAATCCTTGGCCCATGGATAAGGCAAGGGGTGTTATAGGGGACCAGTTATGGGGCCCACTGTCCACCTACCCAGGAAACTCTGCCATCCCTGGGCCAGAGCCAAGAAATGGCCCCCACGCCTGCAGGGCTACCAGGTGCCCACAAGCTCATAGAACCGTAATGCCAGATTCATGGGACCCCAATAGACCTCCAGGAGTCGAATCTGATGCAATTACACAAGAGTCTTTATTGCAGGCTCCCGCCTGGACTCTCAACCGTTTACAATACAGCGTTCCTGAGTAGTGAGTCCCAACCCTTAGTTAGTGAGAATTTATAGGTTTTGGGGGATACACTATGCATCACAACATCACACAGAAAATCATTTTATACCGCGGGAAAATCAAACAACAATTCTTAACATTGATGAGCACATTCACTGGCCGGAACAAGTTGGGTAAGGGTAGTGGGTGAATTTAAATGGTGGATATATTTGAACTGATTGGTTTAGGCCCGGAAGGGTTGCAAGAGTCTCTATGCCAAACTGCAGGGTTGCCTAATCATGTTATACATCACGGAAACTACTGGGAGGTCACCTGACATTTCAGATATTTTTCCTGTCTCCTGCTGATTGGTGGTTGCTAGGGGGTTGCTATGGGTCCTCACCTAGCTTAACTGAGTCAGGGTCACCTAGCACCACAGATCCCTTTTGTTAAACAACTCAGCAGGGTGGGTATGTGCCTAAGAACCTTCTGTGGGTTTTTCCAAGGACAAGAGTCATGCCCCCTCCCTCTGGACAGGCCTTGAGGTAGAAGCTGATTTCTCAAAAATGGAGTCACATCAGTTTCTCAGAACCTGGGATGGAGAGTCTAGCATCCCCAGACCTTTCCTCATGGGCCTCTTGGGAAGTCAGGGCATATAGGATGAGACTCAACCTAATCACCCAGCTCTGCCGCCAACTAATGTGCCACAGGAGAATCTGTCTTCCCTTTGCTAAAACTTGGAGTCCTCAAGGTAATCATAGATATCACACTGAGGGTCACAGACTCTTAAGTCTTTAGGGAGGGTAGGGACTCAGGGATACCTCATCCAGCTGTCTGCCACCCCCAGTTTTGCAGATGGGGCTCTTAGGTCCTGCAGAGGGAAGAGTTTGCCCAAGATAACCTGGTGGCATCAGCCTGATGGCTTTCTCTTGTTCCCAGGGGACCACTCTCATTCCTGCTTCCAGGGCCATTCCAGCAGGGGAAGGGCTTGGACAGTGACCACAGGGCCCCACTCTCGAGGCAAACTTAGAGCTGGCAGTGAAGTTCAGCACAGGGCTGTCTACTGAAAAGGCGGCCAGTTTGAACCCCTCTCCAACCCTGCACTGTGCCCATAGTGCTCCTGCTGCCTCTGGCTCAGCCCTGTCCTGCTCTGCCCTGAGGGCCCCACCCAAGAAGGCCTGCAAGTGGCTGAGGGTGAGGCAAGGCTAGGACCCCTGGGGCAGAGGAGCTGGTTGTCTGAGGAAGTGGGGGTGTCCTGCCCCTTTTACACACTTTAGAATTCCTTTGTTCTCATGCCTTCACTTCCTCACAACCTGCTTACTTGACCTAAAAGATGGAGTGATCCAAGGGCCAGAAGGAAGTGGATCAGGGGTCCTGGCAAGAAGGGAGCAGCCTAGGAGGCATTCATTAACAGCCCCTACAACTCCCTGCAGGGAGGAATAATCCCTGGAGGCTGGTAACCTTGGCAACAGGTGGAAAAGGGGAAGTGCTCTAGAGGTATTAACATTTTATTACTTTTCCTTTCAAACCAGCCTCCATCTTTCTGATCTACCCATTATTTATTACTTGCACTGTCCTTTTGTCCCCACCAACAACACTTTCTGAATATGTGTCCTATGAAGACAATGAAATTTGATTCCACGTGTACAGACCACTGATTACTTCAATTTTCCTTACTTCCAATCACCTCTCCCCGTACCTTCGACCTCCCTGCTTCGTTATCATAAATATCCCTAAACCTTATGGGGGAGAGATCTGAGACTTGATCTGTCTTCTGGCTTGGCTGCCTCCTAAATAAACCTTTTCTCGTTTGCAAAACTGGTCATTTTGAGATAGTCATTTGGGAAGACAGAGAGACATACTAAGTGTCAAAAGCAGCGCCATAAACCGCTAAATGTGAAAGGCTCCCTCCAACACTTGCAACTTTGAGGGCAATGTGCAAAGGAGGGTGTAAAATTGTGTAGCTCTACCCTGCCTCCACCTCTAGACCAGCCACTAGCTATCCTCCCTCTGCAAATACTAACACCCCATACCAACAGGTTGCTGTCTGTCTCTCTGGAGATAGCCTGCTTTTCCACAAAGGGGTCTCTCTCTTAAGATAAGTCCCCATTCTTCCTTGAATATGTATCGACTTCACAAATAAACCTCTGTCTCTGCCTTTGACTGGTGCATGGTAAAATTCTTTTCTGTCATGTCTGCAAGAACCCTGCTGGCCCTGAGTCAAGTTCTCCCTTTCTCTGGAAACTTCTCAGACCATTCTTCAGAGAAATATCTTCTCCTGTGACAGGTTCAGTGATTGGCATGCCATCTATGGGAGGCGGGTGGCCAGGACCATGCCTAATTCAGTAACTGACTGTCATGGAGAAGAGATCTCTTCCAAGAAGCGCAGCAAAGAATTTCAGCATGAGTCTGGCAAAGGCAGAGACAAAGGTTTATTTAGAAAGTAGATACACATTTAAGGGAGAATGCCATCTGTCTCAAGAGTGAGAAGCCCCTCCTTGAGTTGGAGGTCCAACATTTGTAGAAGGGCCATAGTCAGGGACAGGACTGAGGTGGAGACAGGGTGGAGCTGCACAATTGTAAGCTCAGTTTTCCCTGAGTTTATGTATTTCCCTCATTTTACACGGACATGAGCCAAGAGCCTGTCAAGATTTTAACACAGTGACTCCCACTGCTTGCCTGTCCTCACGCTTGTCTCTTTTGTCTAAAGAAAACACAGAGACCAAGCTAGAATTTCATAGGACCAAGCAAATGGGGAAAGGGCCGAGAAAGGAGTGCAGGTTTGGGGTTTGGGGAGGGAATACTGAGAAGATAGCTCTGGCCGTCTCCCTATTCATTCGTACCTACTCCCTTTCTTGCAGTTTTGGAGAGAATACAGGTATGGGGGGAAGTCTGCAAAAGTGGTGAGGGGCGGCTTTCTTTTTGCCCCAGTGGTATCTGAAGAGCCAAAGTGGGCAGCAGGACAGAAGCTGAATCTCTTGCCTAGCTGACTCACAGTTTTTATTATTTGATTGCTTGTTTTCTTTTGACTGACTATACCTACCCTCAATTTTGCCTAAACACACACACTGGCTCATTAATTTAGAGGCATATGCTGAATACCCACCAGTGACAAGAGTAAGATGTGACCCCGTGCTCATTGTTCACAGACCTAGAAAGGGAGATGGACACTTAAAGAGTCAGTAAAAAAGACGAAAAGTGCCAAAACAAGTAGGACTGTCTGTGAATGTATTAATCATACCTTTATATTCTGCTTTTTGTTGTTATTGTTGTAGTTTTTAAATAAGGGACTGCTTCTTTGGGGTTATCCATTTCCTAAAGACAGTAAAAAACTGCCTAAGGCACACCTCTTATATGCATACCAACCACTGGGGGTGGGGGCTATACTTCTAACCTCTTCTTTTAGCAAGCTCTTAATGTTCCCTTTACCTAATTGCCCCAGGGCCAGGTACCAGATTGCAGGAGACATTCCTAAATGCTGCAGCCTGTTGGAGTTAGCCAAACCAAACAATTCAAAACTTATGCTCCTTTACCCAGTCCTTCCCTTAAAAACCACAATAAAGGCTCTGACCTTGTTTTCTGACTGACCTGGTATTTCCCTGTGTGCTCCCCATTCACAGCCTGCAGTGCCTTCTCTTTGTAGGGATCAGTAGTATAAGTCCCTTCTTCCTTCATGACAGTACTTTCTTTGTCTATGTGACTTAACACACATTTCAAACAATCCTGGGATTGGGTATGATGGTGCATACCAGTAATCCCAGCAGTTCAGTAGGCTGAGACAAAAAGATATCAAGTTCAAAGCCACCTCATCAATTTAGCAAGGCCCTGTCTCAAAATGAAAAATTAAAAAAAAAGGCTGGGGATGTATGATATACTCAATGATTAAGTGCCCTTGGGCTCAATCCATGGTGTCCAAACAACCAAGGAAAAAAAAAAAACAACCACCACCATTTCTGGTTACACTTAAAACAGTGGATACCTATATCTCCCCTACTATTTTGTTTAGTGTAAACAAACATAACTAGATAAGAGTTTGTTCCCCACATGGGTTCTGTTTCATCATTCTCAGAGCAAAGAATCTACTTATTGGTTTATGAACTACCTTAGTATTCCTGGGATGCTAAAATAAAAAAATAACAAATTTATTCCTCACAGTTCTGGGGACTGGAAAATGTAAGGTCATGGTACCAGCTTTCCTGATTCATAAATAACTTCCTGCTGTGTCCTCACTTACTGAAAGGGGCAGATAAGCCCGCTTGGCTTATTTTGAAGAACACTATCCCATTTTTAAAGATAGTAATCTCTGGCAATAGGCATGCACTGTATACAGGAATATAGGGCTCTGCCCTCATGACTTCATCATCTCCCATAGGTCCCACTTCCTGATGCCATCCCCTTGGAGGCTTAGAAATTCAACATATGAATTTGGGGGTTGGAAGTAGGAATACAAACATTCAGACCATAGCAAGAATTTTTGTTTTAGAAACTGGGTGGGGGCCTGGGGCTGAAGCTCAGTGGTAGAGCGCTTGCCTCACCCGTGTGAGGCACTGGATTTGATCCTCAGCACCACATTAAAAAATAAATTCATAAACAAAAATATTGTGTCCATCAACAACTAAAAAAAAGAAAGAAAGAAAAAGGGGCTGTGGATGTGGCTCAAGTGGTAGCGTGCTCACCTGGCATGCTCGGTGCCCTGGGTTCGATCCTCAGCACCACATACAAATTAAAGATGTTGTGTCCGCTCAAAAAAAAAACTATAAAATAAATATCAAAAAATTCTCTCTCTCTCTCTCTCTCTCTCTCTCTCTCTCTTTAAAAAAAGAAAGAAAGAAACTGGGTGGGATTTGGAGGCGGTTGCTGGGGAATTTTGAGGACTTAGGAATATCCTATATGTAATGAATTCTTAGTAAGTTTCAAACAAAAACCAGGTAGTCTGACAACTTCTGAATATCAAAGAAAACTATCCATTTCTAGAACTTCAATTGCCAGGCTCCTCTGTGTTTGCAAAGTATCTTTATAGCTAATCGGTCATTACTCACATTACTGATAATAGTTGAGAGATGCTATAAGACTCACTTGGCTTGAAATACCTTGGCCAATAACCTGGGTTTCCTCCTACTCTATTTGGTATAAATTGCCTAGTTATAGCCTCTATCAAAGGGTAATTTAAGTTATCTGGCAGGGGAGAAATGTCTCTCTTTGATGATTTGCAGCTGTTGAAGATTTCTAGTAACTAGCTTGACATAGAAATGTGGGGATGTTTCTCAAGAAATATCAGCTTAGAGGGCTGGGGTTTTGGCTCAGTGGTAAAGTGCTCGCCTAGCATGCAGAAGGCACTGGGTTCCATCTTCAGCACCACATAAGTGTAAAATGAAGATATTGTGTCCACCTAAATCTAAGAAAAAAACATTTTTTTTTAAAAAACGAAATATCAGCTTAGGGTTTAATTCTGCTAATTCTGGGTATTCTTAGATGACCCCTAAAGGTCAAGTGTTGAAGAGTTGGTCCCCAATGCAGCAGTGTTCAAAGATGGGGGTCTTTGAGAACAGATTAAATCACAAGGACTCTGACTTCAACAATGCATTCATTCATTTATGGTTCAGAGTTTACTGGGTTTTGAGTGAGAGGCTTTGTTATAAAAGCAAATTCTCCTTTGCTTCCTAGGCACCACGAGGTCAATAGCTTTGGTCTACCACATGCTCCCTCAGTGATGTTCTGCCTCACTATAGGCCTAAAAGCAACAGAATCAGCTAATCATAGAATGAAACCTCTGAAACTATAACCCAAATATAAATATTTTCTCTTTTCTAGTTGTGTATCTTAAGTATTTTGTCAGTGACACAAAGCTGATCAACAAACTGAATTCCAATCTTTTCCTTGGACATATTACCACAAATCAGTTTGGATAATCACTTTGGCAGACACTGAGACTGACTAGGGCAGGATAGGTGTTCAATAAAATTTATTGCATATTCAGTTGAATGAATGGAAGCTTTACTGCATCAGTTCCAGCTGTGATTTGCATAGAACAGGGTCCAACTCTAGTTATACAAAGCAAATAGAGAAATTCCTGGAAGGGTATCAGGAGTTCATAGAATTACGGCAGTTATCTGGATTGTGGCAGATTGCAGAATCAAGGCAGTTCCAGGGAGCTGGCACAAATCCACAGGTTCATGAATAATCTGTCCCTAGAATTGCCATTAGCCCCACCTCCAGCATCCCTTCTGATCCAGGATTCAAATTCCTGGGACTTCAATGGTCTAAATTACCTGTTTGAAATAATTAACCCAAAGGAGATAAAAGAAGGGTCTTCAACTCCCAAGATGGGAGGCTGCAATGGAAGACACATACTAAGAATTGTTCCAATAAAGCCTTCACACAATAAGAAAAATTTCAAAAAAGAATATGGTGGTAATAGAAGAGGGGAATTAGATATTGCACTGTGAAGAAAGACAAATGTCATTCACATTGATACTAAAAGAGAGATGGGCTGGGTGGGGGGGGCGGCGGTTACTGGTAAAGTAGGAAATATAAGGGTGTAGTTTCAGAAGAAGAAAAAAGTGACCATCACAGTCCTCATGTAGCTGGCCAGACAGCTACAAGAACCTGGACAATGGGGTACAGAAAATAAGTATTTCATGGAGTTCCCAGGCTAACATAGGAGCTGAACAAATATTTGTTCATTGAATTCACAAGAAAATGGAAACCTAAAACATGCTATTTAGATACAAGGAACTGAGTTTCCTTCTGTTAGCTCAGTGGGGAATGTGTCCCCATAGACAGTGACTCATCCTTAGAACCAGTTGAGACTTCCCATTTACTCTTAGGCCCTTATCAAAGATACTGGGTTATCTTTTGCCTTCTGTGTCAGAAGTATGGGGTCTCCATGAAGTTAGTCTTGGGCTTTCCCAGACTTCAGCTACACTGGAATGACTGCTTGCATGCTCCCAAGAGACATGCTTCTCTTTCTGGGTTTTCAGATAAAGAATCAGCCCTTAACCAAGTGAATGAGAAGTAAAACTCTATTTATACATGTTGTGTCAAAATGCATTCTACTGTCATGTAGAATAGAACAATTAAAAAAAAAAAAAGAATCAGCCCTTTATTCCTGGCAATTATTTATCTCTTTTTCTATAAGAATCTCTTTTCTAGCCAGTCGCAGTGGTGCACAGCCAGTAATCCCATTGGCTCGGGAGTCTGAGACAGGAGGATCGTGAGTTCAAAGCCAGCCTCAGCAATGGCGAGGTGCTAAGCAACTCGTGAGACCCTGTGTCTAAAGAAAATACAAAAAAGGGCTGGGAATGTGACTCTGTGGTCAAGTGCCCTGAGTTCAATCCACAGACCCCCTCAAAAAAAGAATCTTCTCTGCTGCACGCTGCCCAGTCATCTGGCCCAGCTGACGGTGACCTGTGGACTCTCTGACAGAAGAGTCACCTGGCCCTCGAATGCACCATGTCTTGTTCCTCCAGCGTTGACACTATGAAGAAGGTGGTTCAGCAGCTCTGGCTGGAGGCCGGACTCAACCACATGAAGGTTTCCCAGGCAGTTGCTGACTTGAAAAAATTTTGTCTGCAGAATGCTCACCATGATCCCCTACTGACTGGAGTATCTTCATGTACAAGTTCCTTCAGACCCCAGAAAGTCTATTCCTTTTTGTAGTCATCTTTCTGAGGTTTCCCAAACCCACTGCTCAAGAACCAGTGAATATTCAAGAGAGCTTAATTTGAAGCCTGTACAAAAAATTTCCCTGTAACACATGTACCAAAATACAATGTTCTACTTTTGTCAATCCTTAACATCTACCTCTCTGAATTTTCATGAATTTCTATTTCACAATGGTAATTATTTTATATACACTGGCAGCAACATACAATAAAATATTTATTTATTTTTTAGTACCGGGGATTGAACCCAAGGGCATTCAACCACTGAGCCACATCCCCAGCCCTATTTTGTGTTTTTATTTAGAGACAGGATCTCACTGAGTTGTTTAGTGCCTTGCTTTTGCTGAGGCTGGCTTTGAACTCTCGTTCTCCTGTCTCAGTCTCCCCAGCTGCTAGGATTACAGGCACATGCCACTACACCTGGCTCAAAATACTTGGTATTAAAAAGAAAAAAAAAAACAAAAAAAACTTTCTTCTTCCTCTTGCAGAGAAGCCACATAACCCAGATATTGAATCCTGGTGTACTATAAATCTGAATTTCAATCTTAGGTCTTTCCCATATTTGCTGGTTGTCTCATCTTGTTGAATATGACCAGAGCCAGTTCATTACTCTGCAAAACTCCTGTCCTACAGGAATTTTGAGTGAAAATATACTTAAAGTTCCAGACACATAAAATACTGGATTTCTCATGATACCCAGCCATTAGGTCGTATCCAAAAGATAGACCTATTAAAAATAATGCTCAAGGGCTGGGGATGTACCTCAGTGATAAATTGGTTGCTTGCATGAGGCCCTGGGTTCAATTCCCAGCATTTAAAACAAAAGAAAAGTTCAAGATACCACCTCCCCTCACTCCAAAAGAATATGTTAGACAGGTGTGGTGGCACCTGTGATCCCAGTGGCTTTGGAGGATGAGGCAGGAGAACTGTGGGTTCAAAGCCAGCCTTAGCAACTTAGTGAGGCCTTAAGAAACTCAGTGAGACTCTATCTCTAAATAAAATACAAAAACATGCTGGGGATGTTGCTCAGTGGCTAAGCACCCCTGGGTTCAATTCCCAGTACCAAAAAAAAAAGAAGAATATGTTAGCTGGAACATGAGACTGATCAAATTATGTGCATGCAAGGATATGGTATAATGAATCCCAGTATTATGTAAAATTTTACTAATAAAAATAAATAAATAGATTGCAATTTTTTACTTGGGGGAAAAAAAGCAATGTATTTTCTTATCAACAACCCCAGAGTAAATCTGTAAATCAGATGGCTGGCATCATAAGTGTATCTGGTGGGTACAAATAATCATTTTCTAGAAACCCATTATTTTGTCAAAAAGCAACATTTCATTAGGTACTATCAGAGCTTGAATAAAATTTCCCAGTAAAATCTCTCCATTCTGGTCCAACGGTGTCATTCAGTGATGGAGCAATTGCCTAGCTCATGTGAGGCTCTGGGTTTGATCCACAGCACAGGGATCTCCCAAATCCTTTAAAGAAACAAGTGGTTCGGTACACAAAGATGTTTGTTAGATAGAAGGAAGGTCACCACAGTGTAAAGGTAACGTGTAAAGCTTGAAATTACTACAGAGAATTAAATAAATTATAATATAAATTATAATAATTTGTTATAGATTTTTATGTAGCCGTCGTTAAGAGATTCTGCAGAAATATATTTACTCACAAGTGGCTTTCTGAGGTAGTAGCATGCAGTGAGAGTGGTCTGTCAGAGATTCCACCACGGGTATGGTCGGGCCAAAAGCACAGAAGGCAATGGTGCAGCCCATCACCCTCTTCTTCAGATGCTTGCAAAATAGGTGCCAATTTCAGGGGTGGTTCTATGAGCAAATGAATATAATGATAAGAGCTGTATCATTGGTTTTGATGAGTACATGAGCATTGTATCAGATGATGAGAACAGATTTATTTTAAAACAGTCAAGAAAACAACTGGGTTGGATCATACTACAAGAAGATAATATTGGGCTGGGTACAGTGGCGCCTGCCTGTAATCCCTGCAGCTTGGGAGGCTAAGACAGGAGGATCTCAGATTCAAAGCCAGCCTCAGTAAAATCAAGGTGCTAAGCAACTCAGTGAGACCCTGTCTCTAAAATAAAATACCAAATAGGTCTGGGGATATGGGCTCAGTGGTCAAGTGTCATGAGTTCAATCCCCAGTACCCCCCCACCCAGAAAAAGAGATAATATTATTCTGTCACAAAGTGCCTCCAACTAGAAATGATAACTGAAAGGCTGGGACTGTAGCTCAGTGGTAGAGCACCCGAATCACACATGTGAGGCACTGGGTTTGATCCTCAGTACCACATAAAAATAAATAAAGACATTGGGTCCAACTACAACTAAATATATATATATATATATATATATATATATATATATATATATATATATATATATACACATATATTTGGGGGAAACATATTTTTCATATAGTTTTTGTTACCTTTTTGATATTATCAGATGACAATGCTGTGGGGTTGATTTTATTTTAAAAAGTTCTGGGCCAGGACAGTGGCACATGCCTAATTCAGGAGGCTGAGACAAGACTATCACAAGTTGAAGGCTAGCCTTAGCAACTTAATAAAAAGTAAAAAGAAATGATCGTTGCATCCTTTTTGCCT
The DNA here is from genome assembly GCF_048772815.1 of Callospermophilus lateralis. Classification (NCBI taxonomy): domain Eukaryota; kingdom Metazoa; phylum Chordata; class Mammalia; order Rodentia; family Sciuridae; genus Callospermophilus; species Callospermophilus lateralis. The sequence goes on along the minus strand of NW_027512846.1, from coordinate 2,228,603 downwards.
TGATATTAGCCTCTTCAAGAACCCCATTTTTTGGTACAGGGGATTGAAATAGGGGCTTTCACATGCTAGGCAAGTGCTCTACTAACGAGCACCATACCCAGCCAATCCCCCTTGATTTTAGACAGGGTCCACCTGAGTTGCCCAAGCTGGCATCAAATTTGCCATCATCCTGCCTCAGCCTTTTGCGAAGTGGGGATGAGGAGACATGTCCTGCAATGACTGGCTGAGACTAGATTTTTCAAAAAACTTTTTCTCAAGGATATCTCTTAAGAAGATACAGGAACAAAACTGTGTCCAGAAAAACAATTTAAAATGTATATTGAAGGCATGTCTCCCACATGAGCTTTTGGAGGACACACAATATCAAACCATGATACACTGGGTAGAGGATTATAGGCTGGTGGGTTTTCCTTTCAACACTTCAAAATTTCACTCAACTCTCTTTCTCTAGCACATTTTAGGAGAAGTCCACTAAGATTCTTATCTTGGCTCCTGTATGAGTAAGATGATTTCTTTAAATACCATCTCTTTTTCTTTGATTTTCAGCAATTTGAAAGATGGTAGGTGTAGATTTTGGGTATTTGCCTTGTTTGATGTTCTCAGAACTCCCTGTATCTATTACTTCATAAAAGTTTTCTGTCATTATTACTCAAAGTCTTTCCTCATCTCTCTTCTATTTTGCTTCTCCTCCTCCTATTCCAACTGCACGTGTGTTTATCTTTTGCAATTGCCCCGTGGTTCTTAAATTTTCTGTTTCAATTTTTCTGTTCTCTTTGCAATTTTGCCTGAGAAATTTCTTCTGACCTATCTGCAAGTTCACTAATATTCTCCCCAGTCATGTCCAGGGTACTAGTGAGCCCATCAAAGGTGTTAAGCATTCATCTTAGTCATTTTATCTCCAGTCTTTCCTTTTTTTTCTTGTTTACCATTTCCATCATCAGCTTACATTATCTATCTTTTCTTGAATATTCTTGTTCAGCTCTAACCCTCTATAACCCTTAGGATCTCAATCATAGTTGTTTCAAATCCCTGTCTGATAATTCCCACAGCCTCATCATTTGAGGGTCTCATTCGAATGCTTGCTTTATGTCCTTTCTTCTTGCTTTTTAGTATGTATACCTTATAATGATTTTTGATTGAAAGCTAGACAGTGTACTGAATAATAGGAACTGAGGTAAATAGGCCATTTATTTGGTGAGATTTTGTGCTCATCTGTCTAGAAGTTCAGTCATGTTTACTGTTTTCTGTTGCCAAAGAGGCCAGAAACTTTCAGATTCCTATAATGTGCTTATTTTCATTTCTTGCCCAGAAAGAATTTGTGTCTTCAACTCTTTCATCTCTAATTCTCTAAAGTTGTGCGGAGGCTTTTTGGTATAGTGGCACAGTAGAGAGGAAGGAAGGATTCTGTGGTCTATGATTAGATCATGGTGTTGAGTGAGCCTGTATTGCTGAGGTGTGACTTTCACTGGTGTTTCCTACTTTTCCACCACCACTAGCACCTTGCAGGAGATAAGAGCCTGGAGTAGGAGAAACGCCTTCCCCCTTGAGGGACAAGGCTCTGGTGAAATCCTTGTACTTGGAGAGTAGGTTTCTGTTCTGGAGAATGGTTGCTCTTTTCACAATGGTTACCTCCATGTCCAGGATCACTATTCTCAAGGGACCTAAATGTGGTCTGCCCTCTGGGATTCACCAATCAGGGCTCCTTTCCATTATTGGCAGCACCCATCTCAGGCACTGATCCCATGCTCCAACTTCATTCCCTTTCTACTCAGCCCCCTGACTGCAACTCCTCCTGGAGTCACTTGCTTGGTGGTTGGTGGCAAGGACTCTGGAGCCAGACCTCATAAGTCCGAATCACAGCTCTACAACTGTCCAGCAGGGAGACCTTGGGTAGCACTTAGCACCTGGTCACTCAATTTCCCTATCTGTAAAACAAGGAATTGTGGGTTAATTCATGTAAACCACATAGAACAGTGGTTGTGCCACAAATGCCCTGTGTGCTGAAGACAGACCACGATATATGCTGATGTAGAAGGGGAAAAGGTACACTCATACACTGCTGGTGGGACTGCAAATTGATGCAACCCAATCTGGAAAGCAGTATGGGGATTCCTTAGAAAACTTGGAATAGAACCACCATTTGACCCAGCTATCCCTCTCTTAGGTCTATACCTAAATGACTTAAAATCAGCATATTACAGGGACACAGTCACATCAATGTTTATAGCAGCTCAATTCACAATTGCTAAACTGTGGAAACAGCCTGGATGCCCGTCAATAGATGAATGGATAGAGAAACTGTGGTATATATACCTAATGGAATATTACTCAGCATTAAAAGAGAATAAAATTACGACATGTAATGAATGGAGTTAGAGAATATCATGCTAAATCAAGTAAGCCAATCCCAAAAATCCAAAGGCTGAATGTTCTCTCTGATAAGGAAAAATGGAGGAACTTTGATGGGGCAAAGGGGAGGCAGAGGTGAGGAGGGGGCATGGGGGTAGGAAAGATGGTGGAATGAGATGGACATCATTACCCTAGGTACATGTATGAATGCACATATGGTGTGAACGCTACATCAGGTACAACCATAGAAATGTAAATTTGTGCTGCAGTTGTGTACAATGAATTAAAATGCATGGTGCTGTCATATATATCTAATGAAAAATACAAAACAAAAAGAGAAACCCTAAGGCTAGCATGGTCTGCTCCAAAGCTCAATAGACCTGGTAGTTATGATTCTAGTACCACTGCTAACTTTTCCCATGACCCAATGCATGTCATCCCTTCTTCTTGTGCTACAACAGAAATAGACATAAAACTTGGTGGTAGACTGTGACCCAAACATCACTTCATTCTCAGTAGAAACCCAACTGACCAAGAGAAATCTGAAAAAAAATATTCAACATTACTAATCACTAGAGAAATGCAATTAAAATCATAATGGGATACCCTTTCGCACCTATTAGAATGGTTATTATCAAAAAGACAAAAGAAACAGTGGCACATGCCTTAATCTAAGGAACTCAGGAGGCTGAGGCAGGAGGATTATAAATTCAAGGTAAACCTCAGCAACTCAGTGAGACCTGATCTCAAAATAAAAAGTAAAAAGGTCTCCAGATGTCTATCAGGGTTAAAGTCCCCCTGGGTTCAACCCCCATCATAAATAAAAGAAAAAGAAAGACAAAAGATTTTAAGTACTGGTCAGGATGTGGAGAAACTAGAATTCTTGTAATATGTTTGGGGGAATGTAAATTAGTACAGTCATTATGGAAATTAGTATGGGAAGTTTCTTTAAAACTTAAAAATAGAGCTCAGTTGGGAGAGTGCTTGCCTTGCATGGACAAGGCCCTGGGTTCAATCCCCAGCACCAAAAAAAACAAAAACAAAAAACAAAAAACTACCCTATGGTCCAGCCAATCGGTGCATGAATGGATACAGAAAATGTGGTTTAGAAATATAAGGGGATACTCTTTAGTCTTTAAAAAAAATATAAGGAAATTCTGTCCTTTATGACAAATGAATGAGGCCAAAGGACGTTTTATTGGGGGAAATAGCCACGCACAGGGCAACAATCACATGATCTCACCTACATGTGGAATCTATAAAAGTTGAACTCATAGAAACAGAGAGCAGAATGGTGACTGCCAGGGGCCCAGGAGTGGCTGGGCTGTGGAGGGGGAAGATGCTGGTCCCAGGAGAACAAATTACACTTAGATGAGAGGGATGAGTTTAAGGGATCTATTGTGCAATATAATGACTACAGTTAATAATAACATACAACAGAATGAGTACAGTTGATAATGTTATCTACACTAAAAATGACTCAAAGAGTAGATTTTAAGGGTCCTCACCACAAATAAGAATATGAAGTAATGTATATGTTAAAAAGCTTGACTCAGACGTTCTTCAATGTAACATTTTTCAAATTATGTTATATGCCATAAATATGTACAAATTATTATTAGTATTGTTATTATCATCATCATCAGGGATTGAACCTAGGATTGTTTAACCATTGAGTCACATCCCCAGCTCATTTTATTTTTGAGAGATAATTACATCATAAATCCCACCATGGAAGTGAGTAAACTGGGAAGATATTTAATTGGTAGATTTCTACCTCCTTCCCCAAACTGGAGCTCTGTTACAAAAAAAGGAAGAAGTGGAGCTAGGATGAGCAATGAGCACTGTTGACTCCAATTAGCACTGGGCCTGAAAGGGGGATGACCATCACCAAACTTCTCCCCATGCCATCTTCACATAATTTATGGCCTCTGTATTAGCCTGCTTTCTGTTGCTCTAACAAAATACCCGAAAACAGATAATTTATAAGGAGGTAAGTTTTATTTAACTCAGTATCCAAGATTTGGCAGCTCCTGCAAGGGATCTCTGGTGAGGGTGTTCACCAGATTGTGTGTCAGAAAACAGGGAGGGACCAATCTGGCTCTTTTGATAACAACTCCCTCTTACAGGAGCAAATGGGGGCCCATGAGAAGTCCATTACTCCCTTGAGAGGGCATCTTGCAGAGTGACTGAGTTACCTCCCACTAGGCCCACCTCTTTCAGGTTCTACCACCTCATCACTGAGGACCAACCCTCCAGCCTTTGAACCTTTGGGACAAACCACATCATATCATCACAAGCTCCAACAAAGCTACCATCATAAGAGCAGGATGTCCCAGTCTACAACATGTGCGTATGTGGGGGTTGGGGAAGTTTGATCTCACAAGTCACTGGAAGCAGCCAGAGCCCCCATTCCAGAACCTCTGTGATGTCACTTCTGTTGTCATGGCAGTCTGGGTGCCAACCCAGAAGAGTTCGTTGGTGGCTTCAGTCTGTGAGACTTGGTGGTCTAGCCATGGCCTCTTCACAGAGTATCACGCCCCCAAATGAACCTCCGATCGAATCCTCATGGCTGAAACCAAGCCTGTTTCCAGCTTTTAATGCAATGCTTCTTATTACAATAAGTGGCATCTTCTTCGCCTTTCCGTGAGTCTCCCATGGAAGGTGTCAGTGTCTTAGACACAGAAGAGAAAATAGACAAGGACAGTACAGAGGCAGGGAGGGAAGTGGAGAGAGAGGGTCAGCAGGGGAAGGAGGATATAGAGTTAGAGGGAACCCAATGTGAAAGCACAGAGGTCTGGAGTGCCTGACGCATTTAGGGAACTATGAGAGACTGCTAATGCTGGTGACATTTTGTGGAGTCTCCATGGTCTGTCTCTAACCTGGATATTTAGATCAGTCCTTAAGGCGAGTGAGTCCTACCTCAGGTGAACTAGGCCTTGTGGGGAGCTCTGGGTTTCCCCAGACTAGGACTGAGTCTGGCTCTGGTTTCAGGTGCCGGTGGTTGGCTCAGAATGGGCAGTGGGAATTTGCCGTGGTTTCGGGCCTATTCTTTATACTGTCCTTCTGCAGCCTCATTTTCCTCAACGGGTCAGACCCAGGCATTTTGCACAAAGGTAAGGCCTCAGACCCCTGGAGAAGGAGGTGGTATCCCAAGGGCTGATGCCTATAGGGGTGATTTCAAACATGCTAACCCCCCTCAACCCCACCCCCCGCCCCCGTGGCCTCAGGAGCCCTTCCCTCCATGTCATCATTACTTGGGCCCTGGCACTTCATTTCCCAAGCCACTGAAGTGCGAAAAAACAGAATCCTGGAGGTGTTCCAGCTGCTTTCGAAGCAAGGACTGGGCAGGCTGGCAAGAGAGGCCAGCAGGCCCTTCCAAACCACGCAGTTCACTCCTCCTCCTTCCCATTTTACACACGACTTCAAGCACTGATCACTATTCCAAAAGGGGAGAGCTCTGTATAGAGCTCCTGTGGCTGGACAGCCCTTTCTCTCTGACTGCCGCCCATCTGAGTGGTCAGCTTGCTCAACAGGGACCGGGATTCCCCTGCCCTCCTCCTCCCCACCCTTCTTGTTGCCCAATGATGCCATGGGGCGGCCCCAAGCAGTAGAGTGGTGGAAGGGCCTCCTGCCACTGCCCAAATCTCTTCCCCTGCCAGGCTCCTTAGAAGAGGACCCCAACATTCAATACATAGCACGAGTGAACAACACGGCCTTTCGCCTGCAGTGGTGCTCAAAGTGTTCTTTCCATCGTCCACCCCGGACCCACCACTGTCCCTTCTGTAATATCTGTGTGGAGGTAAGTAATCCTCCTTCCTGTCCACTCACCAACCCATCCCAGGACACCTGGCCAGGACCAGGAACCTCACATCATATGTGGTCCAGGGGTGGGTATGAGATCATCTTCCCACACTGCTACAAGTGGCTCTCAGCCACTCTTGGTCACTTATATATGTTATTGCCTCCAGTTCTGCACTTGTCCTGAGACGCTGGCCTTGCTTGCACAGGTGCTGACATGCAAAGGGCACCATCTGTGCTGAGCCTGGTGGAGTCAAGGGGAGGAAAGGCAGTGACTGTCCCACTAGCTTGCTGATACTAGATACCCATAACTTTAGGCCGGCTGCTGCCCTGTTCTGGGTATTGTTGCCTGTCCACCTCTGGGTGTCCAATTGAGGGTTTCCTGGGTTCCGAGTGCTCTTCTCTCATGTGCACACCTTGCACGGGTTTCCAAGTACAGAAGGCTGGCTGGGCTAGAAATTCTTCTCATCCTTACCCAGTATCTGAAAAAATACAGCTTCACAGCTTTTCTGTATCCTGCTCAAAGTGACACCAGGCAGGTCTTGTCTCTAGAGACCTCACTCATGACAAACGACCTGATGAGCCATGGCGTCCTAACTGTGCTCTATCCATGGACGTGCTGGTTTCACCCTGGAGATGGGAGCTCACGTGCAGGGCCAAGAGCAGGAGGTCTAGGGGCTGGGTTGAGGGGGGGCCTCAAGATTTGGGGGTATTGGGCTAAACCAAATAGACCCTCAAGGTCTGCCTTCTCTCCCCTAGGACTTTGACCACCACTGCCTGTGGGTAAACAATTGTGTAGGTCCAAGAAATTTCCGCGTATTCGTGCTGCTGCTGGTGTCCCTGTGCCTTTATCTGGTTGTTCTTCTGGCTACCAGTGTGCTTTTTCTCATTCGTACAAGACACATGCCCTTGTCGCTGGACTCAGCCATGGCGTATCCACCCAGTCACAAGGGCCCACAATGGGAAGAGAATGGGTTGTGGGGAGGGACGGACAGCCAAGGGGCAGGACAGCCAAGAGGTGGGGTTAACCGAGGGAGGGCTGATGTTGTGGGCAGGGCTAAAGGGAGAAGCTACTTGGGAGGACCTATGAAGGACAGATTGAAGGCGAGTGGGGTCAGGGAGATGGGCGTGGTAGGATGGACTATGGAGTTAAGAATCTAGGGAGGCCAAGAAGTGGGGTAATGAAGGTTGAAAAGGGTCAAGTGGGAGGCCAGCATGGTGGGGTGAGGTTTCTCTTGGGTGTGCTGGATTAATTGTCCAGTCCAGGGAGGCAAAAGTGGGTGGGCGGGGCCAGCCAGGGCGGGGCTAATGAGGGCTGTCGGTCGTTGGGCGGGGCCAGGAGAGAACAGTTTGTCTGTTCTTCTTAGCTTGTGTATGCACAGCATCGCAGTAGCTGTACCCGTCTTGGTACTCCTGCTGCCTGTCATTCTGCTCCTGATGATACAGGCTGTGTCGGTGAGCAAGGTAAGCGAGTACTGCAATACCAGACGGTGCGGAGGCATCTTGCATCTTTGGGAATCCTGCACTTTCGGCTGATCTTCACTGCCCTTGGTCCTGATGGTGCCTCATGAGTCCTTCCAGACCCACCCCTTAAGATGCAGCTCAGATCTTTCCTCCCCCTGGAGCTCAGTGGTCATTCTTCCTCGTGGGTGCATTGCATGGAGAGCCTGTTATTTGAGGGATGGGTGCATCCTGCGCTTGTGTTGATAAGAACCCTGCGATCAGAATAACACCAGCAGACACCTAGGGAAACGCTTGAGACGGGGGTCGGTCCTGAGTGGTGTAGCAGCCTCCAAGAAACTGAGTTTGGCGAGGCCAGCATTGTAGAGGAGGACGTGCCACTCTTCCTGTCCTAGGTGTGATTTTGCAAAGGTGGAAGACAGGAGGGTGTTGTCTGTGAGAGGCACACCTTTGCAAAAAGGCAGAGAAACCCGAATGTTGGATGTTAAGGAAATGAGGAAGGAACGATTCTAAATCAAACCCAAGGTGCCAGATAATTTATAAGGAGGAGTCAGGGTTAAAAAGCCCCTAAAAGTTGAGCGTGAAATTTAGTTTTGATGAAGTGGAAACCTGGGAGCCATGGTGGGATTTAAAAAAAAAAACAACAAAAACTCATTTATTGAGGAATAAATTAAAACTGCAAAATTCACCCTTTTAGTCTAGGATATGGGATTTTGACAACTGGATACTGTCCTGCATTCTCCAGCATGATCAAGTTTAGGCAGTTTCTTTACTCCAGAATATCCTTTCATTGACCTGTTGTTGTCAGTCTCTCTCCCTATGTCCTTCTGGTTTTTCTTTTTTTCCAGGATCACATGTAAATGGAGTCATTGCCTTCTTTTCTCTGGCTTTATTTATTTAGGACAATGTATTTGAGATTCATCCATGTTGTCGCTCATATCAGTATTTTATTTCTTTTATTGCTGTGTAGAAGCGTATGGATGCCCTATAGATTGTTTATACATTCATCAAACGAAGGATTTTTTACATTATGTCTAGTTTTTGCCAGTATTTTTGTTTGTTTTGTTTTGTTTCATACTAGAAATTGAACCGGGGGGTGTTTAATCACTGAGGCACATTCCTAGCACCCCTCAAATTATGTTTAAATTTTTTTTTTAATTTTGAGACAGGGTCTCACTAAGTTGCTTAGCGCATCACTAAGTTGCTGAGGCTGACTTTGAACTTGCCATCCTCTTGCTTCAGGCTCCCAAGCCTCTGGGATTATAGGTGTGGGCCACTATGCCTAGCTAGTTTGGGGTAGTTATAAATAAAGCTGCCCCAAACATTGATGCACAGGCATGTGAACATAAGTTTTCATTTTTGTTGAATAAATTCTTAAGGGTGGCATTGCTGAGTCATAAGGTAAACACGTGTGGAACTTTGTAGGAAATTGCCAAATTTGTCTTCCAAAAGAATTGTACGGTTTCTAAATTCTACCAGCAATGTTGGGAATTCCAGTTGCTTCACATCCTCACCAACATTTCACACTTTTTTTTTTCAAATATATTTTAGGTATCAGTTGACCTTTTATTTATTTATATGCAGTGCTAAGAATCGAATTCAGTGCCTCACACACACTAGGCAAGCATTGTACCACTGAGCCACAACCCCAGCCCCTCACACTGTCCTTTGTTATTTTGTTTTGTCTTTTAATCAAACCTGTCTTATTAAATGAGTCGTAGTATTTCATTAAGGTTCCAGGTTGTGTTTTCCTAATGAGTAATGATGTTGAGCCTATTTTCATGTCTGTTTGGCCTTCATTAGGTCTTTGGTAAAATGTTTACTCCTGGCAGGGCACAGTGGCGCACACCTGTAATCCCAGCAGCTTGGGAGGCTGAGACAGGAGGATTCCGAGTTCAAAGCCAGCCTCAGCAAAGCGAGGCACTAAGCAACTCTGTGAGAACCTGTCTCTAATAAAATACACACAAAAAAATGGACTGGGGATGTGGCTCAGTGGTTGAGTGTCCCTATATTCAATCCGTGGTACCCACTCCCCCCAAAAGCCTTTACTCCAATCTTTTGCCCATTTGAAAAGCGGTTGTTTTCTTATTGAGTTTTAAGAGTTTTCTACATCAGATTCAGATCTAGGTTTTGCACATCTCTTCTTGCAATCTGTGACTTGTCATTCCATTTTCTTCATAGCATCTTCCCAAGAGCAGGAGTCCTTAGTGTTGTTTTTCTAGGACTAGGGGTTGAATCAGGGGTGCTCAACCACTGAGTTCTCCCTCAGCATTTTGTGGCTGTTGTACATTCTACATAGAAAATTGTCATCTGTGAAGAACAGTTTCATTACCTTCTTTCCAATCTGTGTATCTTTATTGCTTTTTCTTTTAGTGTTGAATAGGAATGATAGGGGTGGGCATCTCTGCCCTGGGATTCCTTTAGTATGGCAATCTCTTGACTAAAGGCTCTTTCAGTAAGACTGGTGGGCAGCATCAGTGGGGGAGGGGACGCTGCAGACCCCGAGACAGTGAACAGACAGAGGAGCCTACCTGCTCATCACCTCCCATCCTTTTAGTCCCCAGCCCACCACTGCCATATCTGGTCCTCCTCCCACCTGAGACTCTGTGCTTGGCCCTTATTCATCAGCCCTGTGGTCTGCCTTTACTTTGAGCTTGACCTTTACTGCTTTGTGTACTGAAGGCCTTCAGCCCAGATTTTCCTGGGCCATGTGATTTTTGACTAGGAAACTATGATGGGGCCTCCCCACTGGCCCTGTCCTCCCAGATAGTGAAATTCAGTTAAGGCATAAATTTAGAAAAAAAAAATGAGAGGTGGGGAAATGAAGTGGGAGTGGGGTGGTGACATTGTCTTTGGAGCAATTGAGCAGCACAAGGAAGAGTTTAAAAGGTATCTGAAAGGGGCTGTGGTTGTAGCTCAGTGGCAGAGAACTTGCCTAGCATGTGTGAGGCACTGAGTTTGATCCTCAGCACCCCATACAAATTAAAAAAAATAATAAGGTCTATCAACAACTAAAAAATATTTTTTAAAAAAAGGGGGGTGTGTGGAAGGATAAGGTAAGAGGACAGGTGTGGCCAATGGAGACAGAACAAGGATCTTGCACAGGGAGGCACAGGATGATGAGGAGCCCTGAGAAGGCAGGAGAAAGGAGTGCAGTGTCAGCACTGTCTGCGGAGAGCTGCTCACAAGTGGGTCAAGGGAGGTCACTCTTCCTAGGAGCATAGGAAGGCAGGAGGCCCTGGGTCACTCTTGGGCTCCCCTGCCCTTAGAATCTTGCTCCAGGCCTGGGCTGAGCCCTGGCTAAGCTGACTGACTTAGGAGGAGTCACTGGGAGATGGCCTTGCGCAGTCCTGCTGATTCTGAGCTCCTCTTCCCATCCCCATCTCCCTCCAGGGCAAATCACTCCGGAACAACAACCCCTTCGACCAGGGCTGTGCCAACAACTGGTATTTGACCATTTGTATGCCAGTGGGACCCAAGTGAGTTGGTAAACTGAAGGCTCAAGTGGTGGATCTCTGGGGCTGGTGGGAGTGGGGTGAGATAAAGCTGGGTTTTCTTCTTTGGTCCCTGACCCCAGCTCCCAGGCCCTGTCACCCATTGTCCTTTCCTTTGGGGTTTTCTCCAGGGCACTCTGGGAGCCTCTGGGAACGTCCCTATTCATTGCCCTTCTAGGTTCTTGCCCTTAGAAATGGAGTAGAGGGGAAATGCAGCCTGGATGAGACTCCTGGCTGGGAACCCTGGGCTCTGTGCTTTCCAAGCTGAGGGTGAGGGTGGTCAGGGGGACCAGGCCAAGGTGGGTAGTGACTCCCTGCATTTGGTCTATCACGCCCCAGGTACATGTCTGCAGCTACTTGGATGCAGCAGGCGGAAGGCACGGAGTGGGACCCTGAGCAAGGGGACCCAGTGCACACACGGTTCTCGCCACAATATTCCCGTCAACACCGTCCCACAGAGCTCCCTGGGCCCACATCTCCAACACATGGGCAGGGCCCCCCAGGGAGTGGCGAGGCTGCAGCTTTACAGGAGGTGAGGAATAGTGGGTGTGCATTGGGAGAAGGATGTCTGTGGGTCACACATGTGTTGGGGGAGGCTCCTGAGGTTGGGCTGGCCCTGAAGCTGAAGCACATGGAGCTTAAGGAACGGAAATATGAACCTGAGTGTGCGGGTTCCAGGTTTCAGACTACTCCCAGGTGTTGCTGAATAGACAAAGAGAAAAGACTGCACCACTAATTTGCTAGTTGGCCTTGGCCAGTCCCTTACCTTTCTAGGCCTCAGTTTCCTCAGTTATTAATGAGGACTGAGACTAGTAATTTATGTTTTAAAGGAGATTCTTTTTTGTGGGGGAGGGGGACAGGGAATTGAACTCAGGGCACTCGACCCCTGAGCCACATCCCCAGCCCTATTTTGTATTTTATTTAGAGAAAGGTTCTCACTAAGTTACTTAGTGCCTCACTTTTGCTGAGGTTGGCTTTGAACTTGTGATCCTCCTGCCTCAGCCTCCCAGGCCACTAGAATTATAGTCATGTGCCAAGGTGCCTGGCTCTTTATTTTTTTTTTTTTATGGAAATTTGTACTTGAAATCCCATGTGAAATATATGAAGTGGAGCATTAGGAGTGCAGTAGGGTAGATAACCCATGGTGCCCACCAAGTGCCCTTGCATTACTTGGGGTACCAGCCCTCTCCTTTGTCCTGTCTCCTGGGGCCCAGAGCCATGACTGTGAACTGCAGGGTAGAAGCTAGAAAGAACACCCATGTATTGACTTATGTGTTTAGATTTCCATCAGCCCGATGCCGCAGCAAAAAGCCCACAGAGAAGACTTGGCCTCCCATCCTCGAGCCTCTCACTCACCCATTCACACTGCTGGATACCAGGACATCTGAACTTCATCTTTTGAGCCTCCATGTGGAGGCCTCTCGTAGCTGAGCCCTCAATCACTCCCCTATTGGGAGTGCTAAGACTTCCATTCCTGTTGTACATTTGTAAATAGTTTTTACTTCTTCCTATGGCTGCTCTGTCTGTTTGTTCTAGGTTTAGAGAAGCGGTGTTTCCTGGGGATGTAGGGAGGCTCTGAGGGGTTGGAGCAAAGCCCTCTTGGAAGGGAAAGATCCTTGCTCTCTGAGAACCCAAGCTAGGGAACCAACATTGTCTAGCTCATTGACCTTGAGCAAGACACTTGTCATTTCTCTCATCCTTAAAATGTGGCAACAGTAATAATCACAGTGACTGACCTGGCTGGCTTCCTGGCAAGGGCTGGAGATGGGAGGAGAGAAAACCCCCAGCTAGCACTAGGGATAGAGCAAGCCCTGTCCTGCAGCATCCCTGTCTGACTACAGGGGGTGCCAGCTGCCCAGGAATTTGAAAACCAAGTCTGGCCCAGCCCTCTAGTGGGAGGTGAGCCAGCCTGAGTCAGTCTGGAGCCCCTTCCTGGGCGCCTCCTCCCCAGATGTGGGAGGGTGGGGGCATTCATCCTGCATCTCTCCTGCAACTGTGTCCCACCCTGGTCCCTTCACCCTGGGGTGCATCAGGTGCTGGTTCTGGTCCTGTCCCTGGGGTAGACTCAGGAATTTTGAGTCTGCAGGCCCCAGAGTGTTGGGCAGGGGGCACATCAAACCGTGTGTCTGTTAGTCTCCAGAGTGAGATCTTGGGACTGGGAATAATATCACCTTCGTAGTAGGTTGTTGGAGGAGGAGGTGAGGTGTTTCATCTAGTGCACAGCAGGCAAGCAATGGATGCAGCTGGAATGATTTATGGTTATTTTCTCCACTAGTTGGGCGACCCAACCATGTAAGAATTTCCAGAGTACTATTAGTGGTTGTGGGGCTCTCTGAATTTGTATCAAGGACCCCATATCATCTTGCCACATGAACCATCAGGACAGACAAACTATACTGCTTCTTTCCATACTTGTATCTGTGTGAAACCATCTTGTGTGATAAAGGTGGAGGCAAAAGGATGTCACCCAAGGGGTCAGTTGCATGTCCCTAGGGTGTGTGTGTGTGTGTGTGTGTGTGTGTGTGTGTGTGTGTGTGTGAGAGAGAGAGAGAGAGAGAATGCACATGTTTGGTATGAGCTCATCCTCGGGGGTGTGTTCGCCCAGCCCCTTATCCTTTCTGACCAACTTTAGGAGGTGGGTGACCTATGATGCAGGATGTGTCTCCAAGTCTCCAGACCACAAAGTCCCACGACAAGACTGCTCTTCCCTCTTCCTTTCCTCCTCAACCTCTCCTGGGAAGCCCAGGCCCAGCCCCACCCGCCTGCCCTGGCTTGAACTCCAACACTTCTCATCCCCTTTCCCTGTCCCAATATCTATCTCCCTGGGCTCAAGTCCTTTTGGGGCTTAAGGCTTTTCTCAAATCTTATTCCTGCTCACTTCCTCTGTCTGGGAAGCCCAAGTTCATGGGCACATGGCAGAGAAAGAGGGGAGGAGTCCCTGTGCCCAGGTTTTAGTGCCTGTGAACCTGTGTGTGCAGTAGGGATGGCTCAACACTGCTAACCAACAGGGGGAAAGGCCGAGTGGGGAAGCCAGAGGCTCCCAAGCTCATTCCCAAAGGACAGCCCTCCCAATAAACTGGATCTGAGTGAGGGAGGAGAGAGGTGGTCCAGGAGCCTGGGCCAAGGCCTGGATGTGCATCATGGAACTGCCTGGGTGGGGGAGTGCTGGAGGGAGTCCAGCTCCAAGCGGGGCCCAGAAGGCCAGGCCCCAGTCTCTGAGGAGTTCATGCTGCCTCCTCCAGCCCCGCTGGCTGTCCCCCTGCCATCCTGCCTATCCCCCTGCCATCCTGCCTGGTTCAGGTCTGCACTCATTGGCTCCCTGCCTTCAGGTATACAGGGCCTCACTCAGTCTCAGGCAAGGGCCTTTTAAGTCCTAAGCTAGATGTGACACATCTCCTTGACAATCTGGTCCTCAGTTTCCCCACTAGAAAAGGACGTAATTTCCCTCAGATTCTCAAAAGAGGACATGGCCTTTCCAAAGGCAAAGACTTCCTGCTCTGGGATGAAGATTTTAGGTGTGTCCGCCCCCTGCCCCCAGCCTAGGATTCCTAGGATTTCCTTAAGAAAGACCCTTGGATCAGGCTCATTGCTTCTTGAGCATTAAGTGGGACATAGAACATTCCTTCCTTTGACGTCCTCCACCATACCCTCTACCCTAAGCCTTGGGCCAGTCTTGTGACTCCTTGCCAAGTTGAGAGGACCCAACTGGGCTGCACCCCCTTCCCTTTTTGCCCCCTTCTCATTTCTGCTGAATGTGCCCTTGATTCTCAGACATGCCCCACCCTATCCTTGGCCCATGGATAAGGCAAGGGGTGTTATAGGGGACCAGTTATGGGGCCCACTGTCCACCTACCCAGGAAACTCTGCCATCCCTGGGCCAGAGCCAAGAAATGGCCCCCACGCCTGCAGGGCTACCAGGTGCCCACAAGCTCCTAGAACCGTAATGCCAGATTCGTGGGACCCCAATAGACCTCCAGGAGTCGAATCTGATGCAATTACACAAGAGTCTTTATTGCAGGCTCCCGCCTGGACTCTCAACCGTTTACAATACAGCGTTCCTGAGTAGTGAGTCCCAACCCTTAGTTAGTGAGAATTTATAGGTTTTGGGGGATACACTATGCATCACAACATCACACAGAAAATCATTTTATACCGCGGGAAAATCAAACAACAATTCTTAACATTGATGAGCACATTCACTGGCCGGAACAAGTTGGGTAAGGGTAGTGGGTGAATTCAAATGGTGGATATATTTGAACTGATTGGTTTAGGCCCGGAAGGGTTGCAAGAGTCTCTATGCCAAACTGCAGGGTTGCCTAATCATGTTATACATCACGGAAACTACTGGGAGGTCACCTGACATTTCAGATATTTTTCCTGTCTCCTGCTGATTGGTGGTTGCTAGGGGGTTGCTATGGGTCCTCACCTAGCTTAACTGAGTCAGGGTCACCTAGCACCACAGATCCCTTTTGTTAAACAACTCAGCAGGGTGGGTATGTGCCTAAGAACCTTCTGTGGGTTTTTCCAAGGACAAGAGTCATGCCCCCTCCCTCTGGACAGGCCTTGAGGTAGAAGCTGATTTCTCAAAAATGGAGTCACATCAGTTTCTCAGAACCTGGGATGGAGAGCCTAGCATCTCCAGACCTTTCCTCATGGGCCTCTTGGGAAGTCAGGGCATATAGGATGAGACTCAACCTAGTCACCCAGCTCTGCCGCCAACTAATGTGCCACAGGAGAATCCGTCTTCCCTTTGCTAAAACTTGGAGTCCTCAAGGTAATCATAGATATCACACTGAGGGTCACAGACTCTTAAGTCTTTAGGGAGGGTAGGGACTCAGGGCTACCTCATCCAGCTGTCTGCCACCCCCAGTTTTGCAGATGGGGCTCTTAGGTCCTGCAGAGGGAAGAGTTTGCCCAAGATAACCTGGTGGCATCAGCCTGATGGCTTTCTCTGGTTCCCAGGGGACCACTCTCATTCCTGCTTCCAGGGCCATTCCAGCAGGGGAAGGGCTTGGACAGTGACCACAGGGCCCCACTCTCGAGGCAAACTTAGAGCTGGCAGTGAAGTTCAGCACAGGGCTGTCTACTGAAAAGGCGGCCAGTTTGAACCCCTCTCCAACCCTGCACTGTGCCCATAGTGCTCCTGCTGCCTCTGGCTCAGCCCTGTCCTGCTCTGCCCTGAGGGCCCCACCCAAGAAGGCCTGCAAGTGGCTGAGGATGAGGCAAGGCTAGGACCCCTGGGGCAGAGGAGCTGGTTGTCTGAGGAAGTGGGGGTGTCCTGCCCCTTTTACACACTTTAGAATTCCTTTGTTCTCATGCCTTCACTTCCTCACAACCTGCTTACTTGACCTAAAAGATGGAGTGATCCAAGGGCCAGAAGGAAGTGGATCAGGGGTCCTGGCAAGAAGGGAGCAGCCTAGGAGGCATTCATTAACAGCCCCTACAACTCCCTGCAGGGAGGAATAATCCCTGGAGGCTGGTAACCTTGGCAACAGGTGGAAAAGGGGAAGTGCTCTAGAGGTATTAACATTTTATTACTTTTCCTTTCAAACCAGCCTCCATCTTTCTGATCTGACCCATTATTTATTACTTGCACTGTCCTTTTGTCCCCACCAACAACACATTCTGAATATGTGTCCTATGAAGACAATGAAATTTGATTCCACGTGTACAGACCACTGATTACTTCAATTTTCCTTACTTCCAATCACCTCTCCCCGTACCTTCGACCTCCCTGCTTCGTTATCATAAATATCCCTAAACCTTATGGGGGAGAGATCTGAGACTTGATCTGTCTTCTGGCTTGGCTGCCTCCTAAATAAACCTTTTCTCGTTTGCAAAACTGGTCATTTTGAGAAAGTAATTTGGGAAGACAGAGAGACATACTAAGTGTCAAAAGCAGCGCCATAAACCGCTAAATGTGAAAGGCTCCCTCCAACACTTGCAACTTTGAGGGCAATGTGCAAAGGAGGGTGTAAAATTGTGTAGCTCTACCCTTCCTCCACCTCTAGACCAGCCCCTACCTATCCTCCCTCTGCAAATACTAACACCCCATACCAACAGGTTGCTGTCTGTCTCTCTGGAGATAGCCTGCTTTTCCCCAAAGGGGTCTCTCTCTTAAGATAAGCCCCCATTCTTTCTTGAATATGTATCTACTTCACAAATAAACCTCTGTCTCTGCCTTTGACTGGTGCATGGTAAAATTCTTTTCTGTCATGTCTGCAAGAACCCTGCTGGCCCTGAGTCAAGTTCTCCCTTTCTCTGGAAACTTCTCAGACCATTCTTCAGAGAAATATCTTCTCCTATGACAGGTTCAGTGATTGGCATGCCATCTATGGGAGGCGGGTGGCCAGGACCATGCCTAATTCAGTAACTGACTGTCATGGAGAAGAGATCTCTTCCAAGAAGCGCAGCAAAGTATTTCAGCATGAGTCTGGCAAAGGCAGAGACAAAGGTTTATTTAGAAAGCAGATACACATTTAAGGGAGAATGCCATCTGTCTCAAGAGTGAGAAGCCCCTCCTGGAGTTGGAGGTCCAACATTTGTAGAAGGGCCATAGTCAGGGACAGGACTGAGGTGGAGACAGGGTGGAGCTGCACAATTGTAAGCTCAGTTTTCCCTGAGTTTATGTATTTCCCTCATTTTACAAGGACATGAGCCAAGAGCCTGTCAAGATTTTAACACAGTGACTCCCACTGCTTGCCTGTCCTCAAGCTTGTCTCTTTTGTCTAAAGAAAACACAGAGACCAAGCTAGAATTTCATAGGACCAAGCAAATGGGGAAAGGGCCGAGAAAGGAGTGCAGGTTTGGGGTTTGGGGAAGGAATACTGAGAAGATAGCTCTGGCTGTCTCCCTATTCATTCGTACCTACTCCCTTTCTTGCAGTTTTGGAGAGAATACAGGTATCGGGGGAAGGCTGCAAAAGGGGTGGGGGGAGGCTTTCTTTTTGCCCCAGTGGTATCTGAAGAGCCAAAGTGGGCAGCAGGACAGAAGCTGACTCTCTTGCCTAGCTGACTCACAGTTTTTATTATTTGATTGCTTGTTTTCTTTTGGCTGACTATACCTACCCTCAATTTTGCCTAAACACACACACTGGCTCATTAATTTAGAGGCATATGCTGAATACCCACCAGTGACAAGAGTAAGATGTGACCCCGTGCTCATTGTTCACAGACCTAGAAAGGGAGATGGACACTTAAAGAGCTAGTAAAAAAGATGAAAAGTGCCAAAACAAGTAGGACTGTCTGTGAATGTATTAATCATACCTTTATATTCTGCTTTTTGTTGTTATTGTTGTAGTTTTTAAATAAGGGACTGCTTCTTTGGGGTTATCCATTTCCTAAAGACAGTAAAAAACTGCCTAAGGCACACCTCTTATATGCATACCAACCACTGGGGGTGGGGGCTATACTTCTAACCTCTTCTTTTAGCAAGCTCTTAATGTTCCCTTTACCTAATTGCCCCAGGGCCAGGTACCAGATTGCAAGAGACATTCCTAAATGCTGCAGCCTGTTGGAGTTAGCCAAACCAAACAATTCAAAACTTATGCTCCTTTACCCAGTCCTTCCCTTAAAAACCACAATAAAGGCTCTGACCTTGTTTTCTGACTGACCTGGTATTTCCTGTGTGCTCCCCATTCACAGCCTGCAGTGCCTTCTCTTTGTAGGGATCAGTAGTATAAGTCCCTTCTTCCTTCATGACAGTACTTTCTTTGTCTATGTGACTTAACACACATTTCAAACAATCCTGGGATTGGGTATGATGGTGCATACCAGTAATCCCAGCAGTTCAGTAGGCTGAGACAGGAAGATAACAAGTTCAAAGCCACCTCAGCAATTTAGCAAGGCCCTGTCTCAAAATGAAAAATAAAAAAATAGGCTGGGGATGTATGATATACTCAATGATTAAGTGCCCTTGGGCTCAATCCATGGTGTCCAAACAACCAAGGGAAAAAAAAAAAAAAAAAACAACCACCACCATTTCTGGTTACACTTAAAACAGTGAATACCTATATCTCCCCTACTATTTTGTTTAGTATAAACAAACATAACTAGATAAGAGTTTGTTCCCCACATGGGTTCTGTTTCATCATTCTCAGAGCAAAGAGTCTACTTATTTGTTTATGAACTACCTTAGTATTCCTGGGATGCTAAAATAAAAAATAACAAATTTATTCCTCACAGTTCTGGGGACTGGAAAATGTAACGTCATGGTACCAGCTTTCCTGATTCATAAATAACTTCCTGCTGTGTCCTCACTTACTGAAAGGGGCAGATAAGCCCCCTTGGCTTATTTTGAAGAACACTATCCCATTTTTAAAGATAGTAATCTCTGGCAATAGGCATGCACTGTATACAGGAATATAGGGCTCTGCCCTCATGACTTCATCATCTCCCATAGGTCCCACTTCCTGATGCCATCCCCTTGGAGGCTTAGAAATTCAACATATGAATTTGGGGGTTGGAAGTAGGAATACAAACATTCAGACCATAGCAAGAATTTTTGTTTAAGAAACTGGGTGGGGGCCTGGGGCTGAAGCTCAGTGGTAGAGCGCTTGCCTCACCCATGTGAGGCACTGGATTTGATCCTCAGCACCACATTAAAAAATAAATTCATAAACAAAAATATTGTCTCCATCAACAACTAAAAAAAAAGAAAGAAAGAAAGAGGGGCTGTGGATGTGGCTCAAGTGGTAGGGTGCTCACCTGGCATGCTCGGTGCCCTGGGTTCGATCCTCAGCACCACATGCAAATTAAAGATGTTGTGTCCGCTCAAAAAACAACTATAAAATAAATATCAAAAAATTCTCTCTCTCTCTCTCTCTCTCTCTCTCTCTCTCTCTCTCTCTCTCTTTAAAAAAGAAAGAAAGAAACTGGCTGGGATTTGCAGGCGGTTGCTGGGGAATTTTGAGGAATTAGGAATATCCTATATGTAATGAATTCTTAGTAAGTTTCAAACAAAAACCAGGTAGTCTGACAACTTCTGAATATCAAAGAAAACTATCCATTTCTAGAACTTCAATTGCCAGGCTCCTCTGTGTTTGCAAAGTATCTTTATAGCTAATCTGTCATTACTCACATTACTGATAATAGTTGAGAGATGCTATAAGACTCACTTGGCTTGAAATACCTTGGCCAATAACCTGGGTTTCCTCCTACTCTATTTGGTATAAATTGCCTAGTTATAGCCTCTATCAAAGGGTAATTTAAGTTATCTGGCAGGGGAGAAATGTCTCTCTTTGATGATTTGCAGCTGTTGAAGATTTCTAGTAACTAGCTTGACATAGAAATGTGGGGATGTTTCTCAAGAAATATCAGCTTAGAGGGCTGGGGTTGTGGCTCAGTGGTAAAGTGCTCACCTAGCATGCAGAAGGCACTGGGTTCCATCTTCAGCATCACATAAGTGTAAAATGAAGATATTGTGTCCACCTAAAACAAAGAAATAAACATTTTTTTTAAAAAAAGAAATATCAGCTTAGGGTTTAATTCTGCTAATTCTGGGTATTCTTAGATGACCCCTAAAGCTCAAGTGTTGAAGAGTTGGTCCCCAATGCAGCAGTGTTCAAAGATGGGGGTCTTTGAGAACAGATTAAATCACAAGGACTCGGACTTCAACAATGCATTCATTCATTTATGGTTCAGAGTTTACTGGGTTTTGAGTGAGAGGCTTTGTTATAAAAGCAAATTCTGCTTTGCTTCCTAGGCACCACGAGGTCAATAGCTTTGGTCTACCACATGCTCCCTCAGTGATGTTCTGCCTCACTATAGGCCTAAAAGCAACAGAATCAGCTAATCATAGAATGAAACCTCTGAAACTATAACCCAAATATAAATATTTTCTCTTTTCTAGTTGTATATCTTAAGTATTTTGTCAGTGACACAAAGCTGATCAACAAACTGAATTCCAATCTTTTCCTTGGACATATTACCACAAATCAGTTTGGATAATCACTTTGGCAGACACTGAGACTGACTGGGGCAGGATAGGTGTTCAATAAAATTTATTGCATATTCAGTTGAATGAATGGAAGGTTTACTGCATCAGTTCCAGCTATGATTTGCATAGAACAGGGACCAACTCTAGTTATACAAAGCAAATAGAGAAATACCTGGAAGGGTATCAGGAGTTCATAGAATTAAGGCAGTTATCTGGATTGTGGCAGATTGCAGAATCAAGGCAGTTCCAGGGAGCTGGCACAAATCCACAGGTTCATGAATAATCTGTCCCTAGAATTGCCATTAGCCCCACCTCCAGCATCCCTTCTGATCCAGGATTCAAATTCCTGGGACTTCAATGGTCTAAATTACCTGTTTGAAATAATTAACCCAAAGGAGATAAAAGAAGGGTCTTCAACTCCCATGATGGGAGGCTGCAATGGAAGACACATACTAAGAATTGTTCCAATAAAGCCTTCACACAATAAGAAAAATTTCAAAAAAGAATATGGTGGTAATAGAAGAGGGGAATTAGATATTGCACTGTGAAGAAAGACAAATGTCATTCACATTGATACTAAAAGAGAGATGGGCTGCGTGGGGGGGGCGGCGGTTACTGGTAAAGTAGGAAATATAAGGGTGTAGTTTCAGAAGAAGAAAAAAGTGACCATCACAGTCCTCATGTAGCTGGCCAGACAGCTACAAGAACCTGGACAATGGGGTACAGAAAATAAGTATTTCATGGAGTTCCCAGGCTAACATAGGAGCTGAACAAATATTTGTTCATTGAATTCACAAGAAAATGGAAACCTAAAACATGCTATTTAGATACAAGGAACTGAGTTTCCTTCTGTTAGCTCAGTGGGGAATGTGTCCCCATAGACAGTGACTCATCCTTAGAACCAGTTGAGACTTCCCATTTACTCTTAGGCCCTTATCAAAGATACTGGGTTATCTTTTGCCTTCTGTGTCAGAAGTATGGGGTCTCCATGAAGTTAGTCTTGGGCTTTCCCAGACTTCAGCTACACTGGAATGACTGCTTGCATGCTCCCAAGAGACATGCTTCTCTTTCTGGGTTTTCAGATAAAGAATCAGCCCTTAACCAGGTGAATGAGAAGTAAAACTCTATTTATACATGTTGTGTCAAAATGCATTCTACTTTCATGTAGAATAGAACAATTAAAAAAAAAAAAGAATCAGCCCCTAATTCCTGGCAATTATTTATCTCTTTTTCTATAAGAATCTCTTTTCTAGCCAGTCGCAGTGGTGCACAGCCAGTAATCCCAGTGGCTCGGGAGTCTGAGACAGGAGGATCGTGAGTTGAAAGCCAGCCTCAGCAATGGCGAGGTGCTAAGCAACTCGTGAGACCCTGTGTCTAAAGAAAATACAAAAAAGGGCTGGGAATGTGACTCTGCGGTCAAGTGCCCTGAGTTCAATCCACAGACCCCCTCAAAAAAAGAATCTTCTCTGCTGCACGCTGCCCAGTCATCTGGCCCAGCTGACGGTGACCTGTGGACTCTCTGACAGAAGAGTCACCTGGCCCTCGAATGCACCATGTCTTGTTCCTCCAGCGTTGACACTCTGAAGAAGGTGGTTCAGCAGCTCTGGCTGGAGGCCGGACTCAACCACATGAAGGTTTCCCAGGCAGTTGCTGACTTGAAAAAATTTTGTCTGCAGAATGCTCACCATGATCCCCTACTGACTGGAGTATCTTCATGTACAAGTTCCTTCAGACCCCAGAAAGTCTATTCCTTTTTGTAGTCATCTTTCTGAGGTTTCCCAAACCCACTGCTCAAGAACCAGTGAATATTCAAGAGAGCTTAATTTGAAGCCTGTACAAAAAATTTCCCTGTAACACATGTACCAAAATACAATCTTCTACTTTTGTCAATCCTTAACATCTACCTCTCTGAATTTTCATGAATTTCTATTTCACAATGGTAATTATTTTATATACACTGGCAGCAACATACAATAAAATATTCATTTATTTTTTAGTACCGGGGATTGAACCCAAGGGCATTCAACCACTGAGCCACATCCCCAGCCCTATTTTGTGTTTTTATTTAGAGACAGGATCTCACTGAGTTGTTTAGTGCCTTGCTTTTGCTGAGGCTGGCTTTGAACTCTCGTTCTCCTGTCTCAGTCTCCCCGGCTCTGCTAGGATTACAGGCACGTGCCACTACACCTGGCTCAAAATACTTGGTATTAAAAAGAAAAAAAAAAAACTTTCTTCTTCCTCTTGCAGAGAAGCCACATAACCCAGATATTGAATCCTGGTGTACTATAAATCTGAATTTCAATCTTAGGTCTTTCCCATATTTGCTGGTTGTCTCATCTTGTTGAATATGACCAGAGCCAGTTCAGTACTCTGCAAAACTCCTGTCCTACAGGAATTTTGAGTGAAAATATACTTAAAGTTCCAGACACATAAAATACTGGATTTCTCATGATACCCAGCCATTAGGTCGTGTCCAAAAGATAGACCTATTAAAAATAATGCTCAAGGGCTGGGGATGTACCTCAGTGATAAATTGGTTGCTTGCATGAGGCCCTGGGTTCAATTCCCAGCATTTAAAACAAAAGAAAAGTTCAAGATACCACCTCCCCTCACTCCAAAAGAATATGTTAGACAGGTGTGGTGGCACCTATGATCCCAGTGGCTTTGGAGGATGAGGCAGGAGAACTGTGGGTTCAAAGCCAGCCTTAGCAACTTAGTGAGGCATTAAGAAACTCAGTGAGACTCTATCTCTAAATAAAATACAAAAAACATGCTGGGGATGTTGCTCAGTGGCTAAGCACCCCTGGGTTCAATTCCCAGTACCAAAAAAAAAAAAAAAAAAAAAAAAAAGAATATGTTAGCTGGAACATGAGACTGATCAAATTATGTGCATGCAAGGATATGGTATAATGAATCCCAGTATTATGTAAAATTTTACTAATAAAAATAAATAAATAGATTGCAATTTTTTACTTGGGGGAAAAAAAGCAATGTATTTTCTTATCAACAACCCCAGAGTAAATCTGTAAATCAGATGGCTTGCATCATAAGTGTATCTGGTGGGTACAAATAATCATTTTCTAGAAACCCATTATTTTGTCAAAAAGCAACATTTCATTAGGTACTATCAGAGCTTGAATAAAATTTCCCAGTAAAATCTCTCCATTCTGGTCCAACGGTGTCATTCAGTGATGGAGCAATTGCCTAGCTCATGTGAGGCTCTGGGTTTGATCCACAGCACAGGGATCTCCCAAATCCTTTAAAGAAACAAGTGGTTCGGTACACAAAGATGTTTGTTAGATAGAAGGAAGGTCACCACAGTGTAAAGGTAACATGTAAAGCTTGGAATTACTACAGAGAATTAAATAAATTATAATATAAAATATAATAATTTGTTATAGATTTTTATGTAGCCGTCGTTAAGAGATTCTGCAGAAATATATTTACTCACAAGTGGCTTTCTGAGGTAGTAGCATGCAGTGAGAGTGGTCTGTCAGAGATTCCACCACGGGTATGGTCGGGCCAAAAGCACAGAAGGCAATGGTGCAGCCCATCACCCTCTTCTTCAGATGCTTGCAAAATAGGTGCCAATTTCACGGGTGGTTCTATGAGCAAATGAATATAATGATAAGAGCTGTATCATTGGTTTTGATGAGTACATGAGCATTGTATCAGATGATGAGAACAGATTTATTTTAAAACAGTCAAGAAAACAACTGGGTTGGATCATACTAAAAGAAGATAATATTGGGCTGGGTACAGTGGCGCCTGCCTGTAATCCCTGCAGCTTGGGAGGCTAAGACAGGAGGATCTCAGATTCAAAGCCAGCCTCAGTAAAATCAAGGTGCTAAGCAACTCAGTGAGACCCTGTCTCTAAAATAAAATACCAAATAGGTCTGGGGATATGGGCTCAGTGGTCAAGTGTCATGAGTTCAATCCCCAGTACCCCCCCACCCAGAAAAAGAGATAATATTATTCTGTCACAAAGTGCCTCCAACTAGAAATGATAACTGAAAGGCTGGGACTGTAGCTCAGTGGTAGAGCACCCGAATCACACATGTGAGGCACTGGGTTTGATCCTCAGTACCACATAAAAATAAATAAAGACATTGGGTCCAACTACAACTAAATATATATATATATATATATATATATATATATATATATATATATATATATATATATATATATACACATATATTTGGGGGAAACATTTTTTTCATATAGTTTTTGTTACCTTTTTGATATTATCAGATGAGAATGCTGTGGGGTTGATTTTATTTTAAAAAGTTCTGGGCCTGGACAGTGGCACATGCCTAATTCAGGAGGCTGAGACAAGACTATCACAAGTTGAAGGCTAGCCTTAGCAACTTAATAAAAAGTAAAAAGAAATGATCATTGCATCCTTTTTGCCTTGATATTAGCCTCTTTAAGGACCCCATTTTTTGGTACAGGGGATTGAAATAGGGGCTTTCACATGCTAGGCAAGTGCTCTACTAACGAGCACCATACCCAGCCAATCCCCCTTGATTTTAGACAGGGTCCACCTGAGTTGCCCAAGCTGGCATCAAATTTGCCATCTTCCTGCCTCAACCTTTTGCATAGTGGGAATGAGGAGACATGTCCTGCAATGACTGGCTGAGACTAGATTTTTCAAAAAACTTTTTCTCAAGGATATCTCTTAAGAAGATACAGGAACAAAACTGTGTCCAGAAAAACAATTTAAAATGTATATTGAAGGCATGTCTCCCACATGAGCTTTTGGAGGACACACAATATCAAACCATGATACACTGGGTAGAGGATTATAGGCTGGTGGGTTTTCCTTCAACACTTCAAAATTTCACTCAACTCTCTTTCTCTAGCACATTTTAGGAGAAGTCCACTAAGATTCTTATCTTGGCTCCTGTATGAGTAAGCTGATTTCTTTAAATACCATCTCTTTGGCTTTGATTTACAGCAATTTGAAAGATGGTAGGTGTAGATTTTGGGTATTTGCCTTGTTTGATGTTCTCAGAACTCCCTGTATCTATTACTTCATAAAAGTTTTCTGTCATTATTACTCGAAGTCTTTCCTCAACTCTCTTCTATTTTGCTTCTCCTCCTCCTATTCCAACTGCACGTGTGTTTATCTTTTGAAATTATCCCGTTGTTCTTAAATTTTCTGTTTCAATTTTTCTTTTCTCTTTGCAATTTTGCTGAGAAATTTCTTCTGACCTATCTGCAAGTTCACTAATATTCTCCCCAGTCATGTCCAGGGTACTAGTGAGCCCATCAAAGGTGTTAAGCATTCATCTTAGTCATTTTATCTCCAGTCTTTCCTTTTTTTTTCTTGTTTACCATTTCCATCATCAGCTTACATTATCTATCTTTTCTTGAATATTCTTGTTCAGCTCTAACCCTCTATAACCCTTAGGATCTCAATCATAGTTGTTTCAAATCCCTGTCTGATAATTCCCACAGCCTCATCATTTGAGGGTCTCATTCGAATGCTTGCTTTATGTCCTTTCTTCTTGCTTTTTAGCATGTATACCTTATAATGATTTTTGATTGAAAGCTAGACAGTGTACTGAATAATAGGAACTGAGGTAAATAGGCCATTTATTTGGTGAGATTTTGTGCTCATCTGTCTAGAAGTTCAGTCATGTTTACTGTTTTCTGTTGCCAAAGAGGCCAGAAACTTTCAGATTCCTATAATGTGCTTATTTTCATTTCTTGCCCAGAAAGAATTTGTGTCTTCAACTCTTTCGTCTCTAATTCTCTAAAGTTGTGCGGAGGCTTTTTGGTATAGTGGCACAGTAGAGAGGAAGGAAGGATTCTGTGGTCTATGATTAGATCATGGTGTTGAGTGAGCCTGTATTGCCGGGGTGTGACTTTCACTGGTGTTTCCTACTTTTCCACCACCACTAGCACCTTGCAGGAGATAAGAGCCTGGAGTAGGAGAAATGCCTTCCCTCTTGAGGGACAAGGCTCTGGTGAAATCCTTGTACTTGGAGAGTAGGTTTCTGTTCTGGAGAATGGTTGCTCTTTTCACAATGGTTACCTCCATGTCCAGGATCACTATTCTCAAGGGACCTAAATGTGGTCTGCCCTCTGGGATTCACCAATCAGCGCTCCTTTCCATTATTGGCAGCACCCATCTCAGGCACTGATCCCATGCTCCAACTTCATTCCCTTTCTACTCAGCCCCCTGACTGCAACTCCTCCTGGAGTCACTTGCTTGGTGGTTGGTGGCAAGGACTCTGGAGCCAGACCTCATAAGTCCAAATCACAGCTCTACAACTGTCCAGCAGGGAGACTTTGGGTAGCACTTAGCACCTGGTCACTCAATTTCCCTATCTGTAAAACAAGGAATTGTGGGTTAATTCATGTAAACCACATAGAACAGTGGTTGTGCCACAAAGTGCCCTGTGTGCTGAAGACAGACCACGATATATGCTGATGTAGAAGGGGAAAAGGTACACTCATACACTGCTGGTGGGACTGCAAATTGGTGCCACCCAATCTGGAAAGTAGTATGGAGATTCCTTAGAAAACTTGGAATAGAACCACCATTTGACCCAGCTATCCCTCTCTTAGGTCTATACTTAAATGACTTAAAATCAGCATATTACAGGGACACAGTCACATCAATATTTATAGCAGCTCAATTCACAATTGCTAAACTGTGGAAACAGCCTGGATGCCGGTCAATAGATGAATGGATAGAGAAACTGTGGTATATATACCTAATGGAATATAACTCAGCATTAAAAGAGAATAAAATTACGACAGGTAATGAATGGAGTTAGAGAATATCATGCTAAATCAAGTAAGCCAATCCCAAAAATCCAAAGGCTGAATGTTCTCTCTGATAAGGAAAAATGGAGGAACTTTGATGGGGCAAAGGGGAGGCAGAGGTGATGAGGGGGCATGGGGGTAGGAAAGATGGTGGAATGAGATGGACATCATTACCCTAGGTACATGTATGAATGCACATATGGTGTGAATGCTACATCAGGTACAGCCATAGAAATGTAAATTTGTGCTGCAGTTGTGTACAATGAATTAAAATGCATGGTGCTGTCATATATATCTAATGAAAAATACAAAACAAAAAGAGAAACCCTAAGGCTAGCATGGTCTGCTCCAAAGCTCAATAGACCTGGTAGTTGTGATTCTAGTACCACTGCTAACATTTTTCCATGACCCAATGCATGTCATCCCTTCTTCTTGTGCTACAACAGAAATTGACATAAAACTTGGTGGTAGACTGTGACCCAAACATCACTTCATTCTCAGTAGAAACCCATCTGACCAAGAGAAATCTGGAAAAAAAAATATTCAACATTACTAATCACTAGAGAAATGCAATTAAAATCATAATGGGATACCCTCTCGCACCTATTAGAATGGTTATTATCAAAAAGAAAAAAGAACCAGTGGCACATGCCTTAATCTCAGGAACTCAGGAGGCTGAGGCAGGAGGATTATAAATTCAAGGTAAACCTCAGCAACTCAGTGAGACCTGATCTCAAAATAAAAAGTGAAAAGGTCTCCAGATGGCTATCAGGGTTAAAGTCCCCCTGGGTTCAACCCCCATCATAAATAAAAGAAAAAGAAAGACAAAAGACTTTAAGTACTGGTCAGGATGTGGAGAAACTAGAATTCTTGTACTATGTTTGGGGGAATGTAAATTAGTACAGTCATTATGGAAATTAGTATGGGAAGTTTCTTTAAAACTTAAAAATAGAGCTCAGTTGGGAGAGTGCTTGCCTTGCATGGACAAGGCCCTGGGTTCAATCCCCAGCACCAAAAAAAAAACAAAAACAAAAAACAAAAAACTACCCTATGGTCCAGCCAATCGGTGCATGAATGGATACAGAAAATGTGGTTTAGAAATATAAGGGGATACTCTTTAGTCTTTAAAAAAAATATAAGGAAATTCTGTCCTTTATGACAAATGAATGAGGCCAAAGGACGTTTTATTGGGGGAAATAGCCACGCACAGGGCAACAATCACATGATCTCACCTACATGTGGAATCTATAAAAGTTGAACTCATAGAAACAGAGAACAGAATGGTGACTGCCAGGGGCCCAGGAGTGGCTGGGCTGTGGAGGGGGAAGATGCTGGTCCCAGGAGAACAAATTACACTTAGATGAGAGGGATGAGTTTAAGGGATCTATTGTGCAATATAATGACTACAGTTAATAATAACATACAACAGAATGAGTACAGTTGATAATGTTATCTACACTAAAAATGACTCAAAGAGTAGATTTTAAGGGTCCTCACCACAAATAAGAATATGAAGTAATGTATATGTTAAAAAGCTTGACTCAGACGTTCTTCAATGTAACATTTTTCAAATTATGTTATATGCCATAAATATGTACAAATTATTATTAGTATTGTTATTATCATCATCATCAGGGATTGAACCTAGGATTGTTTAACCATTGAGTCACATCCCCAGCTCATTTTATTTTTGAGAGAGAATTACATCATAAATCCCACCATGGAAGTGAGTAAACTGGGAAGATATTTAATTGGTAGATTTCTACCTCCTTCCCCAAACCTGAGCTCTGTTACAACAAAAAGGAAGAAGTGGAGCTAGGATGAGCAATGAGGACTGTTGACTCCAATTAGCACTGGGCCTGAAAGGGGGATGACCATCACCAAACTTCTCCCCATGCCATCTTCACATAATTAATGGCCTCTGTATTAGCCTGATTTCTGTTGCTCTAACAAAATACCCGAGAACAGATAATTTATAAGGAGATAAGTTTTATTTAACTCAGTATCCAAGATTTGGCAGCTCCTGCAAGTGATCTCTGGTGAGGGTGTTCACCAGATTGTGTGTCAGAAAACAGGGAGGGACCAATCTGGCTCTTTTGATAACAACTCCCTCTTACAGGAGCAAATGGGGGCCCATGAGAAGTCCATTACTCCCTTGAGAGGGCATCTTGCAGAGTGACTGAGTTACCTCCCACTAGGCCCACCTCTTTCAGGTTCTACCACCTCATCACTGAGGACCAACCCTCCAGCCTTTGAACCTTTGGGACAAACCACATCATATCATCACAAGCTCCAACAAAGCTACCATCATAAGAGCAGGATGTCCCAGTCTACAACATGTGCGTATGTGGGGGATGGGGAAGGTTGATCTCACAAGTCACTGGAAGCAGCCAGAGCCCCCATTCCAGAACCTCTGTGATGTCACTTCTGTTGTCATGGCAGTCTGGGTGCCAACCCAGAAGAGTTCGTTGGTGGCTTCAGTCTGTGAGACTTGGTGGTCTAGCCATGGCCTCTTCACAGAGTATCACGCCCCCAAATGAACCTCCGATCGAATCCTCATGGCTGAAACCAAGCCTGTTTCCAGCTTTTAATGCAATGCTTCTTATTACAATAAGTGGCATCTTCTTCGCCTTTCCGTGAGTCTCCCATGGAAGGTGTCAGTGTCTTAGACACAGAAGAGAAAATAGACAAGGACAGTACAGAGGCAGGGAGGGAAGTGGAGAGAAAGGGTCAGCAGGGGAAGGAGGATATAGAGTTAGAGGGAACCCAATGTGAAAGCACAGAGGTCTGGAGTGCCTGACGCATTTAGGGAACTATGAGAGACTGGTAATGCTGGTGACATTTTGTGGAGTCTCCATGGTCTGTCTCTAACCTGGATATTTAGATCAGTCCTTAAGGCGAGTGAGTCCTACCTCAGGTGAACTAGGCCTTGTGGGGAGCTCTGGGTTTCCCCAGACTAGGACTGAGTCTGGCTCTGGTTTCAGGTGCCGGTGGTTGGCTCAGAATGGGCAGTGGGAATTTGCCGTGGTTTCGGGCCTATTCTTTATACTGTCCTTCTGCAGCCTCATTTTCCTCAACGGGTCAGACCCAGGCATTTTGCACAAAGGTAAGGCCTCAGACCCCTGGAGAAGGAGGTGGTATCCCAAGGGCTGATGCCTATAGGGGTGATTTCAAACATGCTAACCCCCCTCAACCCCACCCCCCGCCCCCGTGGCCTCAGGAGCCCTTCCCTCCATGTCATCATTACTTGGGCCCTGGCACTTCATTTCCCAAGCCACTGAAGTGCGAAAAAACAGAATCCTGGAGGTGTTCCAGCTGCTTTCGAAGCAAGGACTGGGCAGGCTGGCAAGAGAGGCCAGCAGGCCCTTCCAAACCACGCAGTTCACTCCTCCTCCTTCCCATTTTACACACGACTTCAAGCACTGATCACTATTCCAAAAGGGGAGAGCTCTGTATAGAGCTCCTGTGGCTGGACAGCCCTTTCTCTCTGACTGCCGCCCATCTGAGTGGTCAGCTTGCTCGACAGGGACCGGGATTCCCCTGCCCTCCTCCTCCCCACCCTTCTTGTTGCCCAATGATGCCATGGGGCAGCCCCAAGCAGTAGAGTGGTGGAAGGGCCTCCTGCCACTGCCCAAATCTCTTCCCCTGCCAGGCTCCTTAGAAGAGGACCCCAACATTCAATACATAGCACGAGTGAACAACACGGCCTTTCGCCTGCAGTGGTGCTCGAAGTGTTCTTTCCATCGTCCACCCCGGACCCACCACTGTCCCTTCTGTAATATCTGTGTGGAGGTAAGTACTCCTCCTTCCTGTCCACTCACCAACCCATCCCAGGGCACCTGGCCAGGACCAGGAACCTCACATCATATGTGGTCCAGGGGTGGGTATGAGATCATCTTCCCACACTGCTACAAGTGGCTCTCAGCCACTCTTGGTCACTTATATATGTTATTGCCTCCAGTTCTGCACTTGTCCTGAGACGCTGGCCTTGCTTGCACAGGTGCTGACATGCAAAGGGCACCATCTGTGCTGAGCCTGGTGGAGTCAAGGGGAGGAAAGGCAGTGACTGTCCCACTAGCTTGCTGATACTAGATACCCATAACTTTAGGCCGGCTGCTGCCCTGTTCTGGGTATTGTTGCCTGTCCACCTCTGGGTGTCCAATTGAGGGTTTCCTGGGTTCCGAGTGCTCTTCTCTCATGTGCACACCTTGCACGGGTTTCCAAGTACAGAAGGCTGGCTGGGCTAGAAATTCTTCTCATCCTTACCCAGTATCTGAAAAAATACAGCTTCACAGCTTTTCTGTATCCTGCTCAAAGTGACACCAGGCAGGTCTTGTCTCTAGAGACCTCACTCATGACAAACGACCTGATGAGCCATGGCGTCCTAACTGTGCTCTATCCATGGACGTGCTGGTTTCACCCTGGAGATGGGAGCTCACGTGCAGGGCCAAGAGCAGGAGTTCTAGGGGCTGGGTTGAGGGGGGGCCTCAAGATTTGGGGGTATTGGGCTAAGCCAATAGACCCTCAAGGTCTGCCTTCTCTCCCCTAGGACTTTGACCACCACTGCCTGTGGGTAAACAATTGTGTAGGTCAAAGAAATTTCCACGTATTCGTGCTGCTGCTGGTGTCCCTGTGCCTTTATCTGGTTGTTCTTCTGGCTACCAGTGTGCTTTTTCTCATTCGTACAAGACACATGCCCTTGTCGCTGGACTCAGCCATGGCGTATCCACCCAGTCCCAAGGGCCCACACTGGGAAGAGAATGGGTTGTGGGGAGGGACGGACAGCCAAGGGGCAGGACAGCCAAGAGGTGGGGTTAACCGAGGGAGGGCTGATGTTGTGGGCAGGGCTAAAGGGAGAAGCTACTTGGGAGGACCTATGAAGGACAGATTGAAGGCGAGTGGGGTCAGGGAGATGGGCGTGGTAGGATGGACTATGGAGTTAAGAATCTAGGGAGGCCAAGAAGTGGGGTAATGAAGGTTGAAAAGGGTCAAGTGGGAGGCCAGCATGGTGGGGTGAGGTTTCTCTTGGGTGTGCTGGATTAATTGTCCAGTCCAGGGAGGCAAAAGTGGGTGGGCGGGGCCAGCCAGGGCGGGGCTAATGAGGGCTGTCGGTCGTTGGGCGGGGCCAGGAGAGAACAGTTTGTCTGTTCTTCTTAGCTTGTGTATGCACAGCATCGCAGTAGCTGTACCCGTCTTGGTACTCCTGCTGCCTGTCATTCTGCTCCTGATGATACAGGCTGTGTCGGTGAGCAAGGTAAGCGAGTACTGCAATACCAGACGGTGCGGAGGCATCTTGCATCTTTGGGAATCCGGCACTTTCGGCTGATCTTCACTGCCCTTGGTCCTGATGGTGCCTCATGAGTCCTTCCAGACCCACCCCTTAAGATGCAGCTCAGATCTTTCCTCCCCCTGGAGCTCAGTGGTCATTCTTCCTCGTGGGTGCATTGCATGGAGAGCCTGTTATTTGAGGGATGGGTGCATCCTGCGCTTGTGTTGATAAGAACCCTGCGATCAGAATAACACCAGCAGACACCTAGGGAAACGCTTGAGACGGGGGTCGGTCCTGAGTGGTGTAGCAGCCTGCAAGAAACTGAGTTTGGCGAGGCCAGCATTGTAGAGGAGGACGTGCCACTCTTCCTGTCCTAGGTGTGATTTTGCAAAGGTGGAAGACAGGAGGGTGTTGTCTGTGAGAGGCACACCTTTGCAAAAAGGCAGAGAAACCCGAATGTAGGATGTTAAGGAAATGAGGAAGGAACGATTCTAAATCAAACCCAAGGTGCCAGATAATTTATAAGGAGGAGTCAAGATTAAAAAGCCCCTAAAAGTTGAGCGTGAAATTTAGTTTTGATGAAGTGGAAACCTGGGAGCCATGGTGGGATTTAAAAAAAAAAAACAACAAAAACTCATTTATTGAGGAATAAATTAAAACTGCCAAATTCACCCTTTTAGTCTAGGATACGGGATTTTGACAACTGGATACTGTCCTGCATTCTCCAGCATGATCAAGTTTAGGCAGTTTCTTTACTCCAGAATATCCTTTCATTCACCTGTTGTTGTCAGTCTCTCTCCCTATGTCCTTCTGGTTTTTCTTTTTTTCCAGGATCACATATAAATGGAGTCATTGCCTTCTTTTCTCTGGCTTTATTTATTTAGGACAATGTATTTGAGATTCATCCACGTTGTCGCTCATATCAGTATTTTATTTCTTTTATTGCTGTGTAGAAGCGTATGGATGCCCTATAGATTGTTTATACATTCATCAAACGAAGGATTTTTTACATTATGTCTAGTTTTTGCCAGTATTTTTGTTTGTTTTGTTTTGTTTGTTTCATACTAGAAATTGAACCGCGGGGTGTTTAATCACTGAGGCACATTCCTAGCACCCCTCAAATTATGTTTAAATTTTTTTTTTTTAATTTTGAGACAGGGTCTCACTAAGTTGCTTAGCGCATCACTAAGTTGCTGAGGCTGACTTTGAACTTGCCATCCTCTTGCTTCAGGCTCCCAAGCCTCTGGGATTATAGGTGTGGGCCACTATGCCTAGCTAGTTTGGGGTAGTTATAAATAAAGCTGCCCCAAACATTGATGCACAGGCATGTGAACATAAATTTTCATTTTTGTTGAATAAATTCTTAAGGGTGGCATTGCTGAGTCATAAGGTAAACACGTGTGTAACTTTGTAGGAAATTGCCAAATTTGTCTTCCAAAAGAACTGTAAGGTTTCTAAATTCTACCAGCAATGTTGGGAATTCCAGTTGCTTCACATCCTCACCAACATTTCACACTTTTTTTTTTCAAATATATTTTAGGTATCAGTTGACCTTTTATTTATTTATATGCAGTGCTAAGAATCGAATTCAGTGCCTCACACACACTAGGCAAGCATTGTACCACTGAGCCACAACCCCAGCCCCTCACACTGTCCTTTGTTATTTTGTTTTGTCTTTTAATCAAACCTGTCTTATTAAATGAGTCGTAGTATTTCATTAAGGTTCCAGGTTGTGTTTTCCTAATGAGTAATGATGTTGAGCCTATTTTCATGTCTGTTTGGCCTTCATTAGGTCTTTGGTAAAATGTTTACTCCTGGCAGGGCACAGTGGCGCACACCTGTAATCCCAGCAGCTTGGGAGGCTGAGACAGGAGGATTCCGAGTTCAAAGCCAGCCTCAGCAAAGCGAGGCACTAAGCAACTCTGTGAGAACCTGTCTCTAATAAAATACACACAAAAAAATGGACTGGGGATGTGGCTCAGTGGTTGAGTGTCCCTATATTCAATCCGTGGTACCCACTCCCCCCAAAACCGTTTACTCCAATCTTTTGCCCATTTGAAAAAACGGTTGTTTTCTTATTGAGTTTTAAGAGTTTTCTACATCAGATTCAGATCTAGGTTTTGCACATCTCTTCTTGCAATCTGTGACTTGTCATTCCATTTTCTTCATAGCATCTTCCCAAGAGCAGGAGTCCTTAGTGTTGTTTTTCTAGGACTAGGGGTTGAATCAGGGGTGCTCAACCACTGAGTTCTCCCTCAGCATTTTGTGGCTGTTGTACATTCTACATAGAAAATTGTCATTTGTGAAGAACAGTTTCATTACCTTCTTTCCAATCTGTGTATCTTTATTGCTTTTTCTTTTTAGTGTTGAATAGGAATGATAGGGGTGGGCATCTCTGCCCTGGGATTCCTTTAGTATGGCAATCTCTTGACTAAAGGCTCTTTCAGTAAGACTGGTGGGCAGCATCAGTGGGGGAGGGGACGCTGCAGACCCCGAGACAGTGAACAGACAGAGGAGCCTACCTGCTCATCACCTCCCATCCTTTTAGTCCCCAGCCCACCACTGCCATATCTGGTCCTCCTCCCACCTGAGACTCTGTGCTTGGCCCTTATTCATCAGCCCTGTGGTCTGCCTTTACTTTGAGCTTGACCTTTACTGTTTTGTGTACTGAAGGCCTTCAGCCCAGATTTTCCTGGGCCATGTGATTTTTGACTAGGAAACTATGATGGGGCCTCCCCACTGGCCCTGTCCTCCCAGATAGTGAAATTCAGTTAAGGCATAAATTTAGAAAAAAAAATGAGAGGTGGGGAAATGAAGTGGGAGTGGGGTGGTGACATTGTCTTTGGAGCAATTGAGCAGCACAAGGAAGAGTTTAAAAGGTATCTGAAAGGGGCTGTGGTTGTAGCTCAGTGGCAGAGATCTTGCCTAGCATGTGTGAGGCACTGAGTTTGATCCTCAGCACCCCATACAAATTAAAAAAAATAATAAGGTCTATCAACAACTAAAAAATATTTTTTTAAAAAAGGGGGGTGTGTGGAAGGATGAGGTAAGAGGACAGGTGTGGCCAATGGAGACAGAACAAGGATCTTGCACAGGGAGGCACAGGATGATGAGGAGCCCTGAGAAGGCAGGAGAAAGGAGTGCAGTGTCAGCACTGTCTGCGGAGAGCTGCTCACAATTGGGTCAAGGGAGGTCACTCTTCCTAGGAGCATAGGAAGGCAGGAGGCCCTGGGTCACTCTTGGGCTCCCCTGCCCTTAGAATCTTGCTCCAGGCCTGGGCTGAGCCCTGGCTAAGCTGACTGACTTAGGAGGAGTCACTGGGAGATGGCCTTGCCCAGTCCTGCTGATTCTGAGCTCCTCTTCCCATCCCCATCTCCCTCCAGGGCAAATCACTCCGGAACAACAACCCCTTCGACCAGGGCTGTGCCAACAACTGGTATTTGACCATTTGTATGCCAGTGGGACCCAAGTGAGTTGGTAAACTGAAGGCTCAAGTGGTGGATCTCTGGGGCTGGTGGGAGTGGGGTGAGATAAAGCTGGGTTTTCTTCTTTGGTCCCTGACCCCAGCTCCCAGGCCCTGTCACCCATTGTCCTTTCCTTTGGGGTTTTCTCCAGGGCACTCTGGGAGCCTCTGGGAACGTCCCTATTCATTGCCCTTCTAGGTTCTTGCCCTAAGAAATGGAGTAGAGGGGAAATGCAGCCTGGATGAGACTCCTGGCTGGGAACCCTGGGCTCTGTGCTTTCCAAGCTGAGGGTGAGGGTGGTCAGGGGGACCAGGCCAAGGTGGGTAGTGACTCCCTGCATTTGGTCTATCACGCCCCAGGTACATGTCTGCAGCTACTTGGATGCAGCAGGCGGAAGGCACGGAGTGGGACCCTGAGCAAGGGGACCCAGTGCACACACGGTTCTCGCCACAATATTCCCGTCAACACCGTCCCACAGAGCTCCCTGGGCCCACATCTCCAACACATGGGCAGGGCCCCCCAGGGAGTGGCGAGGCTGCAGCTTTACAGGAGGTGAGGAATAGTGGGTGTGCATTGGGAGAAGGATGTCTGTGGGTCACACATGTGTTGGGGGAGGCTCCTGAGGTTGGGCTGGCCCTGAAGCTGAAGCACATGGAGCTTAAGGAACAGAAATATGAACCTGAGTGTGCGGGTTCCAGGTTTCAGAGTACTCCCAGGTGTTGCTGAATAGACAAAGAGAAAAGACTGCACCACTAATTTGCTAGTTGGCCTTGGCCAGTCCCTTACCTTTCTAGGCCTCAGTTTCCTCAGTTATTAATGAGGACTGAGACTAGTAATTTATGTTTTAAAGGAGATTCTTTTTTGTGGGGGAGGGGGACAGGGAATTGAACTCAGGGCACTCGACCCCTGAGCCACATCCCCAGCCCTATTTTGTATTTTATTTAGAGACAGGTTCTCACTAAGTTACTTAGTGCCTCACTTTTGCTGAGGCTGGCTTTGAACTTTTGATCCTCCTGCCTCAGCCTCCCAGGCCACTAGAATTATAGTCATGTGCCACTGTGCCTGGCTCTTTATTTTTTTTTTTTTTTATGGAAATTTGTACTTGAAATCCCATGTGAAATGTATGAAGTGGAGCATTAGGAGTGCAGTAGGGTAGATAACCCATGGTGCCCACCAAGGGCCCTTGCATTACTTGGGGTACCAGCCCTCTCCTTTGTCCTGTCTCCTGGGGCCCAGAGCCACAACTGTGAACTGCAGGGTAGAAGCTAGAAAGAACACCCATGTATTGACTTATGTGTTTAGATTTCCATCAGCCCGATGCCGCAGCAAAAAGCCCACAGAGAAGACTTGGCCTCCCATCCACGAGCCTCTCACTCACCCATTCACACTGCTGGATACCAGGACATCTGAACTTCACCTTTTGAGCCTCCATGTGGAGGCCTCTCGTAGCTGAGCCCTCAATCACTCCCCTATTGGGAGTGCTAAGACTTCCATTCCTGTTGTACATTTGTAAATAGTTTTTACTTCTTCCTATGGCTGCTCTGTCTGTTTGTTCTAGGTTTAGAGAAGCGGTGTTTCCTGGGGATGTAGGGAGGCTCTGAGGGGTTGGAACAAAGCCCTCTTGGAAGGGAAAGATCCTTGCTCTCTGAGAACCCAAGCTAGGGAACCAACATTGTCTAGCTCATTGACCTTGAGCAAGACACTTGTCATTTCTCTCATCCTTAAAATGTGGCAACAGTAATAATCACAGTGACTGACCTGGCTGGCTTCCTGGCAAGGGCTGGAGATGGGAGGAGAGAAAACCCCCAGCTAGCACTAGGGATGGAGCAAGCCCTGTCCTGCAGCATCCCTGTCTGACTACAGGGGGTGCCAGCTGCCCAGGAATTTGAAAACCAAGTCTGGCCCAGCCCTCTAGTGGGAGGTGAGCCAGCCTGAGTCAGTCTGGAGCCCCCTCCTGGGCGCCTCCTCCCCAGATGTGGGAGGGTGGGGGCATTCATCCTGCATCTCTCCTGCAACTGTGTCCCACCCTGGTCCCTTCCCCCTGGGGTGCATCAGGTGCTGGTTCTGGTCCTGTCCCTGGGGTAGACTCAGGAATTTTGAGTCTGCAGGCCCCAGAGTGTTGGGCAGGGGGCACATCAAACCGTGTGTCTGTTAGTCTCCAGAGTGTGATCTTGGGACTGGGAATAATATCACCTTCGTAGTAGGTTGTTGGAGGAGGAGGTGAGGTGTTTCATCTAGTGCACAGCAGGCAAGCAATGGATGCAGCTGGAATGATTTATGGTTATTTTCTCCACTAGTTGGGCGACCCAACCATGTCAGAATTTCCAGAGTACTATTAGTGGTTGTGGGGCTCTCTGAATTTGTATCAAGGACCCCATATCATCTTGCCACATGAAGCATCAGGACAGACAAACTATACTGCTTCTTTCCATACTAGTATCTGGGTGAAACCATCTTGTGTGATAAAGGTGGAGGCAAAAGGATGTCACCCAAGGGGTCAGATGCATGTCCCTAGGGTGTGTGTGTGTGTGTGTGTGTGTGAGAGAGAGAGAGAGAGAGAGAGAGAGAGAGAGAGAGAGAGAGAGAGAGAGAGAGTATGCACATGTTTGGTAT
The DNA here is from genome assembly GCF_048772815.1 of Callospermophilus lateralis. Classification (NCBI taxonomy): domain Eukaryota; kingdom Metazoa; phylum Chordata; class Mammalia; order Rodentia; family Sciuridae; genus Callospermophilus; species Callospermophilus lateralis. The sequence continues at coordinate 2,189,436 of NW_027512846.1, read as the reverse complement.
GAGCTCATCCTCGGGGGTGTGTTCGCCCAGCCCCTTATCCTTTCTGACCAACTTTAGGAGGTGGGTGACCTATGATGCAGGATGTGTCTCCAAGTCTCCAGACCACAAAGTCCCACGACAAGACTGCTCTTCCCTCTTCCTTTCCTCCTCAACCTCTCCTGGGAAGCCCAGGCCCAGCCCCACCCGCCTGCCCTGGCTTGAACTCCAACACTTCTCATCCCCTTTCCCTGTCCCAATATCTATCTCCCTGGGCTCAAGTCCTTTTGGGGCTTAAGGCTTTTCTCAAATCTTATTCCTGCTCACTTCCTCTGTCTGGGAAGCCCGAGTTCATGGGCCCATGGCAGAGAAAGAGGGGAGGAGTCCCTGTGCCCAGGTTTTAGTGCCTGTGAACCTGTGTGTGCAGTAGGGATGGCTCAACCCTGCTGACCAACAGGGGGAAAGGCCGAGTGGGGAAGCCAGAGGCTCCCAAGCTCATTCCCAAAGGACAGCCCTCCCAATAAACTGGATCTGAGTGAGGGAGGAGAGAGGTGGTCCAGGAGCCTGGGCCAAGGCCTGGATGTGCATCATGGAACTGCCTGGGTGGGGGAGTGCTGGAGGGAGTCCAGCTCCAAGCGGGGCCCAGAAGGCCAGGCCCCAGTCTCTGAGGAGTTCATGCTGCCTCCTCCAGCCCCGCTGGCTGTCCCCCTGCCATCCTGCCTATCCCCCTGCCATCCTGCCTGGTTCAGGTCTGCACTCATTGGCTCCCTGCCTTCAGGTATACAGGGCCTCACTCAGTCTCAGGCAAGGGCCTTTTAAGTCCTAAGCTAGATGTGACACATCTCCTTGACAATCTGGTCCTCAGTTTCCCCACTAGAAAAGGACGTAATTTCCCTCAGATTCTCAAAAGAGGACATGGCTTTTCCAAAGGCAAAGACTTCCTGCTCTGGGATGAAGATTTTAGGTGTGTCCGCCACCTGCCCCCAGCCTAGGATTCCTAGGATTTCCTTAAGAAAGACCCTTGGATCAGGCTCATTGCTTCTTGAGCATTAAGTGGGACATAGAACATTCCTTCCTTTGAGGTCCTCCACCATACCCTCTACCCTAAGCCTTGGGCCAGTCTTGTGACTCCTTGCCAAGTTGAGAGGACGCAACTGGGCTACACCCCCTTCCCTTTTTGCCCCCTTCTCATTTCTGCTGAATGTGCCCTTGATTCTCAGACATGCCCCACCCAATCCTTGGCCCATGGATAAGGCAAGGGGTGTTATAGGGGACCAGTTATGGGGCCCACTGTCCACCTACCCAGGAAACTCTGCCATCCCTGGGCCAGAGCCAAGAAATGGCCCCCACGCCTGCAGGGCTACCAGGTGCCCACAAGCTCCTAGAACCGTAATGCCAGATTCGTGGGACCCCAATAGACCTCCAGGAGCCGAATCTGATGCAATTACACAAGAGTCTTTATTGCAGGCTCCCGCCAGGACTCTCAACCGTTTACAATACAGCGTTCCTGAGTAGTGAGTCCCAACCCTTAGTTAGTGAGAATTTATAGGTTTTGGGGGGATACACTATGCATCACAACATCACACAGAAAATCATTTTATACCGCGGGAAAATCAAACAACAATTCTTAACATTGATGAGCACATTCACTGGCCGGAACAAGTTGGGTAATGGTAGTGGGTGAATTCAAATGGTGGATATATTTGAACTGATTGCTTTAGGCCCGGAAGGGTTGCAAGAGTCTCTATGCCAAACTGCAGGGTTGCCTAATCATGTTATACATCACGGAAACTACTGGGAGGTCACCTGACATTTCAGATATTTTTCCTGTCTCCTGCTGATTGGTGGTTGCTAGGGGGTTGCTATGGGTCCTCACCTAGCTTAACTGAGTCAGGGTCACCTAGCACCACAGATCCCTTTTGTTAAACAACTCAGCAGGGTGGGTATGTGCCTAAGAACCTTCTGTGGGTTTTTCCAAGGACAAGAGTCATGCCCCCTCCCTCTGGACAGGCCTTGAGGTAGAAGCTGATTTCTCAAAAATGGAGTCACATCAGTTTCTCAGAACCTGGGTGGAGAGCCTAGCATCTCCAGACCTTTCCTCATGGGCCTCTTGGGAAGTCAGGGCATATAGGATGAGACTCAACCTAGTCACCCAGCTCTGCCGCCAACTAATGTGCCACAGGAGAATCTGTCTTCCCTTTGCTAAAACTTGGAGTCCTCAAGGTAATCATAGATATCACACTGAGGGTCACAGACTCTTAAGTCTTTAGGGAATGTAGGGACTCAGGGATACCTCATCCAGCTGTCTGCCACCCCCAGTTTTGCAGATGGGGCTCTTAGGTCCTGCAGAGGGAAGAGTTTGCCCAAGATAACCTGGTGGCATCAGCCTGATGGCTTTCTCTGGTTCCCAGGGGACCACTCTCATTCCTGCTTCCAGGGCCATTCCAGCAGGGGAAGGGCTTGGACAGTGACCACAGGGCCCCACTCTCGAGGCAAACTTAGAACTGGCAGTGAAGTTCAGCACAGGGCTGTCTACTGAAATGGCGGCCAGTTTGAACCCCTCTCCAACCCTGCACTGTGCCCATAGTGCTCCTGCTGCCTCTGGCTCAGCCCTGTCCTGCTCTGCCCTGAGGACCCCACCCAAGAAGGCCTGCAAGTGGCTGAGGGTGAGGCAAGGCTAGGACCCCTGGGGCAGAGGAGCTGGTTGTCTGAGGAAGTGGGGGTGTCCTGCCCCTTTTACACACTTTAGAATTCCTTTGTTCTCATGCCTTCACTTCCTCACAACCTGCTTACTTGACCTAAAAGATGGAGTGATCCAAGGGCCAGAAGGAAGTGGATCAGGGGTCCTGGCAAGAAGGGAGCAGCCTAGGAGGCATTCATTAACAGCCCCTACAACTCCCTGCAGGGAGGAATAATCCCTGGAGGCTGGTAACCTTGGCAACAGGTGGAAAAGGGGAAGTGCTCTAGAGGTATTAACATTTTATTACTTTTCCTTTCAAACCAGCCTCCATCTTTCTGATCTGACCCATTATTTATTACTTGCACTGTCCTTTTGTCCCCATCAATAACACTTTCTGAATATGTGTCCTATGAAGACAATGAAATTTGATTCCACGTGCACAGACCACTGATTACTTCAATTTGTCTTACTTCCAATCACCTCTCCCCGTACCTTCGACCTCCCTGCTTCGTTATCATAAATATCCCTAAACCTTATGGGGGAGAGATCTGAGACTTGATCTGTCTTCTGGCTTGGCTGCCTCCTAAATAAACCTTTTCTCGTTTGCAAAACTGGTCATTTTGAGATAGTAATTTGGGAAGACAGAGAGACATACTAAGTGTCAAAAGCAGCGCAATACACCGCTAAATGTGAAAGGCTCCCTCCAACACTTGCAACTTTGAGGGCAATGTGCAAAGGAGGGTGTAAAATTGTGTAGCTCTACCCTGCCTCCACCTCTAGACCAGCCCCTAGCTATCCTCCCTCTGCAAATACTAACACCCTATACCAACAGGTTGCTGTCTGTCTCTCTGGAGATAGCCTGCTTTTCCCCAAAGGGGTCTCTCTCTTAAGATAAGCCCCCATTCTTCCTTGAATATGTATCTACTTCACAAATAAACCTCTGTCTCTGCCTTTGACTGGTGCATGGTAAAATTCTTTTCTGTCATGTCTGCAAGAACCCTGCTGGCCCTGAGTCAAGTTCTCCCTTTCTCTGGAAACTTCTCAGACCATTCTTCAGAGAAATATCTTCACCTGTGACAGGTTCAGTGATTGGCATGCCATCTATGGGAGGCGGGTGGCCAGGACCATGCCTAATTCAGTAACTGACTGTCATGGAGAAGAGATCTCTTCCAAGAAGGGCAGCAAAGAATTTCAGCATGAGTCTGGCAAACGCAGAGACAAAGGTTTATTTAGAAAGTAGATACACATTTAAGGGAGAATGCCATCTGTCTCAAGAGTGAGAAGCCCCTCCTGGAGTTGGAGGTCCAACATTTGTAGAAGGGCCATAGTCAGGGACAGGACTGAGGTGGAGACAGGGTGGAGCTGCACAATTGTAAGCTCAGTTTTCCCTGAGTTTATGTATTTCCCTCATTTTACAAGGACATGAGCCAAGAGCCTGTCAAGATTTTAACACAGTGACTCCCACTGCTTGCCTGTCCTCAAGCTTGTCTCTTTTGTCTAAAGAAAACACAGAGACCAAGCTAGAATTTCATAGGACCAAGCAAATGGGGAAAGGGCCGAGAAAGGAGTGCAGGTTTGGGGTTTGGGGAGGGAATACTGAGAAGATAGCTCTGGCTGTCTCCCTATTCATTCGTACCTACTCCCTTTCTTGCAGTTTTGGAGAGAATACAGGTATGGGGGGAAGGCTGCAAAAGGGGTGGGGGGAGGCTTTCTTTTTGCCCCAGTGGTATATGAAGAGCCAAAATGGGCAGCAGGACAGAAGCTGACTCTCTTGCCTAGCTGACTCACAGTTTTTATTATTTGATTGCTTGTTTTCTTTTGGCTGACTATACCTACCCTCAATTTTGCCTAAACACACACACTGGCTCATTAATTTAGAGGCATATGCTGAATACCCACCAGTGACAAGAGTAAGATGTGACCCCGTGCTCATTGTTCACAGACCTAGAAAGGGAGATGGACACTTAAAGAGTTAGTAAAAAAGATGAAAAGTGCCAAAACAAGTAGGACTGTCTGTGAATGTATTAATCATACCTTTATATTCTGCTTTTTGTTGTTATTGTTGTAGTTTTTAAATAAGGGACTGCTTCTTTGGGGTTATCCATTTCCTAAAGACAATAAAAAACTGCCTAAGGCACACCTCTTATATGCATACCAACCACTGGGGGTGGGGGCTATACTTCTAACCTCTTCTTTTAGCAAGCTCTTAATGTTCCCTTTACCTAATTGCCCCAGGGCCAGGTACCAGATTGCAAGAGACATTCCTAAATGCTGCAGCCTGTTGGAGTTAGCCAAACCAAACAATTCAAAACTTATGCTCCTTTACCCAGTCCTTCCCTTAAAAACCACAATAAAGGCTCTGACCTTGTTTTCTGACTGACCTGGTATTTCCCTGTGTGCTCCCCATTCACAGCCTGCAGTGCCTTCTCTTTGTAGGGATCAGTAGTATAAGTCCCTTCTTCCTTCATGACAGTACTTTCTTTGTCTATGTGACTTAACACACATTTCAAACAATCCTGGGATTGGGTATGATGGTGCATACCAGTAATCCCAGCAGTTCAGTAGGCTGAGACAGGAAGATAACAAGTTCAAAGCCACCTCAGCAATTTAGCAAGGCCCTGTCTCAAAATGAAAAATAAAAAAAAAGGCTGGGGATGTATGATATACTCAATGATTAAGTGCCTTTGGGCTCAATCCATGGTGTCCAAACAACCAAGGGAAAAAAAAAAAACAACCACCACCATTTCTGGTTACACTTAAAACAGTGAATACCTATATCTCCCCTACTATTTTGTTTAGTATAAACAAACATAACTAGATAAGAGTTTGTTCCCCACATGGGTTCTGTTTCATCATTCTCAGAGCAAAGAGTCTACTTATTTGTTTATGAAGTACCTTAGTATTCCTGGGATGCTAAAATAAAAAATAACAAATTTATTCCTCACAGTTCTGGGGACTGGAAAATGTAAGGTCATGGTACCAGCTTTCCTGATTCATAAATAACTTCCTGCTGTGTCCTCACTTACTGAAAGGGGCAGATAAGCCCCCTTGGCTTATTTTGAAGAACACTATCCCATTTTTAAAGATAGTAATCTCTGGCAATAGGCATGCACTGTATACAGGAATATAGGGCTCTGCCCTCATGACTTCATCATCTCCCATAGGTCCCACTTCCTGATGCCATCCCCTTGGAGGCTTAGAAATTCAACATATGAATTTGGGGGTTGGAAGCAGGAATACAAACATTCAGACCATAGCAAGAATTTTTGTTTAAGAAACTGGGTGGGGGCCTGGGGCTGAAGCTCAGTGGTAGAGCGCTTGCCTCACCCGTGTGAGGCACTGGATTTGATCCTCAGCACCACATTAAAAAATAAATTCATAAACAAAAATATTGTCTCCATCAACAACTAAAAGAAAGAAAGAAAGAAAGAGGGGCTGTGGATGTGGCTCAAGTGGTAGCGTGCTCACCTGGCATGCTCGGTGTTCTGGGTTCCATCCTCAGCACCACATGCAAATTAAAGATGTTGTGTCCGCTCAAAAAAAAAACTATAAAATAAATATCAAAAAATTCTCTCTCTCTCTCTCTCTCTCTCTCTCTCTCTCTCTCTCTCTCTCTTTAAAAAAAGAAAGAAAGAAACTGGGTGGGATTTGGAGGCGGTTGCTGGGGAATTTTGAGGAATTAGGAATATCCTATATGTAATGAATTCTTAGTAAGTTTCAAACAAAAACCAGGTAGTCTGACATCTTCTGAATATGAAAGAAAACTATCCATTTCTTGAACTTCAATTGCCAGGCTCCTCTGTGTTTGCAAAGTATCTTTGTAGCTAATCTGACATTACTCACATTACTGATAATAGTTGAGAGATGCTATAAGACTCACTTGGCTTGAAATACCTTGGCCAATAACCTGGGTTTCCTCCTACTCTATTTGGTATAAATTGCCTAGTTATAGCCTCTATCAAAGGGTAATTTAAGTTATCTGGCAGGGGAGAAATGTCTCTCTTTGATGATTTGCAGCTGTTGAAGATTTCTAGTAACTAGCTTGACATAGAAATGTGGGGATGTTTCTCAAGAAATATCAGCTTAGAGGGCTGGGGTTGTGGCTCAGTGGTAAAGTGCTCGCCTAGCATGCAGAAGGCACTGGGTTCCATCTTCAGCACCACATAAGTGTAAAATGAAGATATTGTGTCCACCTAAAACTAAGAAATAATCATTTTTTTTAAAAAAGAAATATCAGCTTAGGGTTTAATTCTGCTAATTCTGGGTATTCTTAGATGACCCCTAAAGCTCAAGTGTTGAAGAGTTGGTCCCCAATGCAGCAGTGTTCAAAGATGGGGGTCTTAGAGAACAGATTAAATCACAAGGACTCGGACTTCAACAATGCATTCATTCATTTATGGTTCAGAGTTTACTGGGTTTTGAGTGAGAGGCTTTGTTATAAAAGCAAATTCTCCTTTGCTTCCTAGGCACCACGAGGTCAATAGCTTTGGTCTACCACATGCTCCCTCAGTGATGTTCTGCCTCACTATAGGCCTAAAAGCAACAGAATCAGCTAATCATAGAATGAAACCTCTGAAACTATAACCCAAATATAAATATTTTCTCTTTTCTAGTTGTATATCTTAAGTATTTTGTCAGTGACACAAAGCTGATCAACAAACTGAATTCCAATCTTTTCCTTGGACATATTACCACAAATCAGTTTGGATAATCACTTTGGCAGACACTGAGACTGACTGGGGCAGGATAGGTGTTCAATAAAATTTATTGCATATTCAGTTGAATGAATGGAAGCTTTACTGCATCAGTTCCAGCTGTGATTTGCATAGAACAGGGTCCAACTCTAGTTATACAAAGCAAATAGAGAAATTCCTGGAAGGGTATCAGGAGTTCATAGAATTAAGGCAGTTATCTGGATTGTGGCAGATTGCAGAATCAAGGCAGTTCCAGGGAGCTGGCACAAATCCACAGGTTCATGAATAATCTGTCCCTAGAATTGCCATTAGCCCCACCTCCAGCATCCCTTCTGATCCAGGATTCAAATTCCTGGGACTTCAATGGTCTAAATTACCTGTTTGAAATAATTAACCCAAAGGAGATAAAAGAAGGGTCTTCAACTCCCAAGATGGGAGGCGGCAATGGAAGACACATACTAAGAATTGTTCCAATAAAGCCTTCACACAATAAGAAAAATTTCAAAAAAGAATATGGTAGTAATAGAAGAGGGGAATTAGATATTGCACTGTGAAGAAAGACAAATGTCATTCACATTGATACTAAAAGAGAGATGGGCTGCATGGGGCGGGGGCGGCGGTTACTGGTAAAGTAGGAAATATAAGGGTGAAGTTTCAGAAGAAGAAAAAAGTGACCATCACAGTCCTCATGTAGCTGGCCAGACAGCTACAAGAACCTGGACAATGGGGTACAGAAAATAAGTATTTCATGGAGTTCCCAGGCTAACATAGGAGCTGAACAAATATTTGTTCATTGAATTCACAAGAAAATGGAAACCTAAAACATGCTATTTAGATACAAGGAACTGAGTTTCCTTCTGTTAGCTCAGTGGGGAATGTGTCCCCATAGACAGTGACTAACCTTAGAACCAGTTGAGACTTCCCATTTACTCTTAGGCCCTTATCAAAGATACTGGGTTATCTTTTGCCTTCTGTGTCAGAAGTATGGGGTCTCCATGAAGTTAGTCTTGGGCTTTCCCAGACTTCATCTACACTGGAATGACTGCTTGCATGCTCCCAAGAGACATGCTTCTCTTTCTGGATTTTCAGATAAAGAATCAACCCTTAACCAGGTGAATGAGAAGTAAAACTCTATTTATACATGTTGTGTCAAAATGCATTCTACTGTCATGTAGAATAGAACAATTAAAAAAAAAAGAATCAGCCCTTAATTCCTGGCAATTATTTATCTCTTTTTCTATAAGAATCTCTTTTCTAGCCAATCGCAGTGGTGCACAGCCAGTAATCCCAGTGGCTCGGGAGTCTGAGACAGGAGGATCGTGAGTTGAAAGCCAACCTCAGCAATGGCGAGGTGCTAAGCAACTCGTGAGACCCTGTGTCTAAAGAAAATACAAAAAAGGGCTGGGAATGTGACTCTGCGGTCAAGTGCCCTGAGTTCAATCCACAGACCCCCTCAAAAAAAGAATCTTCTCTGCTGCACGCTGCCCAGTCATCTGGCCCAGCTGACGGTGACCTGTGGACTCTCTGACAGAAGAGTCACCTGGCCCTCAAATGCACCATGTCTTGTTCCTCCAGTGTTGACACTATGAAGAAGGTGGTTCAGCAGCTCTGGCTGGAGGCCAGACTCAACCACATGAAGGTTTCCCAGGCAGTTGCTGACTTGAAAAAATTTTGTCTGCAGAATGCTCACCATGATCCCCTACTGACTGGAGTATCTTCATGTACAAGTTCCTTCAGACCCCAGAAAGTCTATTCCTTTTTGTAGTCATCTTTCTGAGGTTTCCCAAACCCACTGCTCAAGAACGAGTGAATATTCAAGAGAGCTTAATTTGAAGCCTGTACAAAAAATTTCCCTGTAACACATGTACCAAAATACAATCTTCTACTTTTGTCAATCCTTAACATCTACCTCTCTGAATTTTCATGAATTTCTATTTCACAATGGTAATTATTTTATATACACTGGCAGCAACATACAATAAAATATTAATTTATTTTTTAGTACCGGGGATTGAACCCAAGGGCATTCAACCACTGAGCCACATCCCCAGCCCTATTTTGTGTTTTTATTTAGAGACAGGATCTCACTGAGTTGTTTAGTGCCTTGCTTTTGCTGAGGCTGGCTTTGAACTCTCGTTCTCCTGTCTCAGTCTCCCCGGCTGCTAGGATTACAGGCACGTGCCAAGACACCTGGCTCAAAATACTTGGTATTAAAAAGAAAACAAAAAAAACTTTCTTCTTCCTCTTGCAGAGAAGCCACATAACCCAGATATTGAATCCTGGTGTACTATAAATCTGAATTTCAATCTTAGGTCTTTCCCATATTTGCTGGTTGTCTCATCTTGTTGAATATGACCAGAGCCAGTTCATTACTCTGCAAAACTCCTGTCCTACAGGAATTTTGAGTGAAAATATACTTAAAGTTCCAGACACATAAAATAATGGATTTCTCATGATACCCAGCCATTAGGTCGTGTCCAAAAGATAGACCTATTAAAAATAATGCTCAAGGGCTGGGGATGTACCTCAGTGATAAATTGGTTGCTTGCATGAGGCCCTGGGTTCAATTCCCAGCATTTAAAACAAAAGAAAAGTTCAAGATACCACCTCCCCTCACTCCAAAAGAATATGTTAGACAGGTGTGGTGGCACCTGTGATCCCAGTGGCTTTGGAGGATGAGGCAGGAGAACTGTGGGTTCAAAGCCAGCCTTAGCAACTTAGTGAGGCCTTAAGAAACTCAGTGAGACTCTATCTCTAAATAAAATACAAAAACATGCTGGGGATGTTGCTCACTCAGTGGCTAAGCACCCCTGGGTTCAATTCCCAGTACCAAAAAAAAAAAAAAAAAAGAATATGTTAGCTGGAACATGAGACTGATCAAATTATGTGCATGCAAGGATATGGTATAATGAATCCCAGTATTATGTAAAATTTTACTAATAAAAATAAATAAATAGATTGCAATTTTTTACTTGGGGGAAAAAAAGCAATGTATTTTCTTATCAACAACCCCAGAGTAAATCTGTAAATCAGATGGCTGGCATCATAAGTGTATCTGGTGGGTACAAATAATCATTTTCTAGAAACCCATTATTTTGTCAAAAAGCAACATTTCATTAGGTACTATCAGAGCTTGAATAAAATTTCCCAGTAAAATCTCTCCATTCTGGTCCAACGGTGTCATTCAGTGATGGAGCAATTGCCTAGCTCATGTGAGGCTCTGGGTTTGATCCACAGCACAGGGATCTCCCAAATCCTTTAAAGAAACAAGTGGTTCGGTACACAAAGATGTTTGTTAGATAGAAGGAAGGTCACCACAGTGTAAAGGTAACGTGTAAAGCTTGAAATTACTACAGAGAATTAAATAAATTATAATATAAATTATAATAATTTGTTATAGTTTTTTATGTAGCCGTTGTTAAGAGATTCTGCAGAAATATATTTACTCACAAGTGGCTTTCTGAGGTAGTAGCATGCAGTGAGAGTGGTCTGTCAGAGATTCCACCACGGGTATGGTCGGGCCAAAAGCACAGAAGGCAATGGTGCAGCCCATCACCCTCTTCTTCAGATGCTTGCAAAATAGGTGCCAATTTCACGGGTGGTTCTATGAGCAAATGAATATAATGATCAGAGCTGTATCATTGGTTTTGATGAGTACATGAGCATTGTATCAGATGATGAGAACAGATTTATTTTAAAACAGTCAAGAAAACAACTGGGTTGGATCATACTAAAAGAAGATAATATTGGGCTGGGTACAGTGGCGCCTGCCTGTAATCCCTGCAGCTTGGGAGGCTAAGACAGGAGGATCTCAGATTCAAAGCCAGCCTCAGTAAAATCAAGGTGCTAAGCAACTCAGTGAGACCCTGTCTCTAAAATAAAATACCAAATAGGTCTGGGTATATGGGCTCAGTGGTCAAGTGTCATGAGTTCAATCCCCAGTACCCCCCCACCCAGAAAAAGTGATAATATTATTCTGTCACAAAGTGCCTCCAACTAGAAATGATAACTGAAAGGCTGGGACTGTAGCTCAGTGGTAGAGCACCCGAATCACACATGTGAGGCACTGGGTTTGATCCTCAGTACCACATAAAAATAAATAAAGACATTGGGTCCAACTACAACTAAATATATATATATATATATATATATATATATATATATACATATATATATATATATATATATACATATATTTGGGGGAAACATTTTTTTCATATAGTTTTTGTTACCTTTTTGATATTATCAGATGACAAGGCTGTGGGGTTGATTTTATTTTAAAAAGTTCTGTGCCAGGACAGTGGCACATGCCTAAATTCAGGAGGCTGAGACAAGACTATCACAAGTTGAAGGCTAGCCTTAGCAACTTAATAAAAAGTAAAAAGAAATGATCATTGCATCCTTTTTGCCTTGATATTAGCCTCTTCAAGGACCCCATTTTTTGGTACAGGGGATTGAAATAGGGGCTTTCACATGCTAGGCAAGTGCTCTACTAACGAGCACCATACCCAGCCAATCCCCCTTGATTTTAGACAGGGTCCACCTGAGTTGCCCAAGCTGGCATCAAATTTGCCATCTTCCTGCCTCAGCCTTTTGCGTAGTGGGGATGAGGAGACATGTCCTGCAATGACTGGCTGAGACTAGATTTTTCAAAAAACTTTTTCTCAAGGATATCTCCTAAGAAGATACAGGAACAAAACTGTGTCCAGAAAAACAATTTAAAATGTATATTGAAGGCATGTCTCCCACATGAGCTTTTGGAGGACACACAATATCAAACCATGATACACTGGGTAGAGGATTATAGGCTGGTGGGTTTTCCTTTCAACACTTCAAAATTTCACTCAACTCTCTTTCTCTAGCACATTTTAGGAGAAGTCCACTAAGATTCTTATCTTGGCTCCTGTATGAGTAAGATGATTTCTTTAAATACCATCTCTTTGGCTTTGATTTTCAGCAATTTGAAAGATGGTAGGTGTAGATTTTGGGTATTTGCCTTGTTTGATGTTCTCAGAACTCCCTGTATCTATTACTTCATAAAAGTTTTCTGTCATTATTACTCAAAGTCTTTCCTCAACTCTCTTCTATTTTGCTTCTCCTCCTCCTATTCCAACTGCACGTGTGTTTATCTTTTGCAATTGCCCCGTTGTTCTTAAATTTTCTGTTTCAATTTTTCTTTTCTCTTTGCAATTTTGCCTGAGAAATTTCTTCTGACGTATCTGCAAGTTCACTAATATTCTCCCCAGTCATGTCCAGGGTACTAGTGAGCCCATCAAAGGTGTTAAGCATTCATCTTAGTCATTTTATCTCCAGTCTTTCCTTTTTTTTCTTGTTTACCATTTCCATCATCAGCTTACATTATCTATCTTTTCTTGAATATTCTTGTTCAGCTCTAACCCTCTATAACCCTTAGGATGTCAATCATAGTTGTTTCAAATCCCTGTCTGATAATTCCCACAGCCTCATCATTTGAGGGTCTCATTCGAATGCTTGCTTTATGTCCTTTCTTCTTGCTTTTTAGTATGTATACCTTATAATTATTTTTGATTGAAAGCTAGACAGTGTACTGAATAATAGGAACTGAGGTAAATAGGCCATTTATTTGGTGAGATTTTGTGCTCATCTGTCTAGAAGTTCAGTCATGTTTAGTGTTTTCTGTTGCCAAAGAGGCCAGAAATTTTCATATTCCTATAATGTGCTTATTTTCATTTCTTGCCCAGAAAGAATTTGTGTCATCAACTCTTTCATCTCTAATTCTCTAAAGTTGTGCGGAGGCTTTTTGGTATAGTGGCACAGTAGAGAGGAAGGAAGGATTCTGTGGTCTATGATTAGATCATGGTGTTGAGTGAGCCTGTATTGCTGGGGTGTGACTTTCACTGGTGTTTCCTACTTTTCCACCACCACTAGCCCCTTGCAGGAGATAAGAGCCTGGAGTAGGAGAAACGCCTTCCCCCCTTGAGGGACAAGGCTCTGGTGAAATCCTTGTACTTGGAGAGTAGGTTTCTGTTCTGGAGAATGGTTGCTCTTTTCACAATGGTTACCTCCATGTCCAGGATCACTATTCTCAAGGGACCTAAATGTGGTCTGCCCTCTGGGATTCACCAATCAGGGCTCCTTTCCATTATTGGCAGCACCCATCTCAGGCACTGATCCCATGCTCCAACTTCATTCCCTTTCTACTCAGCCCCCTGACTGCAACTCCTCCTGGAGTCACTTGCTTGGTGGTTGGTGGCAAGGACTCTGGAGCCAGATCTCATAAGTCCAAATCACAGCTCTACAACTGTCCAGCAGGGAGACCTTGGGTAGCACTTAGCACCTGGTCACTCAATTTCCCTATCTGTAAAACAAGGAATTGTGGGTTAATTCATGTAAACCACATAGAACAGTGGTTGTGCCACAAAGTGCCCTGTGTGCTGAAGACAGACCACGATATATGCTGATGTAGAAGGGGAAAAGGTACACTCATACACTGCTGGTGGGACTGCAAATTGGTGCCACCCAATCTGGAAAGCAGTATGGAGATTCCTTAGAAAACTTGGAATAGAACCACGATTTGACCCAGCTATCCCTCTCTTAGGTCTATACCTAAATGACTTAAAATCAGCATATTACAGGGACACAGTCACATCAATGTTTATAGCAGCTCAATTCACATTTGCTAAACTGTGGAAACAGCCTGGATGCCCGTCAATAGATGAATGGATAGAGAAACTGTGGTATATATACCTAATGGAATATTACTCAGCATTAAAAGAGAATAAAATTACGACATGTATTGAATGGAGTTAGAGAATATCATGCTAAATCAAGTAAGCCAATCCCAAAAATCCAAAGGCTGAATGTTCTCTCTGATAAGGAAAAATGGAGGAACTTTGATGGGGCAAAGGGGAGGCAGAGGTGAGGAGGGGGCATGGGGGTAGGAAAGATGGTGGAATGAGAGGGACATCATTACCCTAGGTACATGTATGAATGCATATATGGTGTGAACGCTACATCAGGTACAACCATAGAAATGTAAATTTGTGCTGCAGTTGTGTACAATGAATTAAAATGCATGGTGCTGTCATATATATCTAATGAAAAATACAAAACAAAAAGAGAAACCATAAAGCTAGCATGGTCTGCTCCAAAGCTCAATAGACCTGGTAGTTATGATTCTAGTACCACTGCTAACCTTTTTCCATGACCCAATGCATGTCATCCCTTCTTCTTGTGCTACAACAGAAATTGACATAAAACTTGGTGGTAGACTGTGACCCAAACATCACTTCATTCTCAGTAGAAACCCAACTGACCAAGAGAAATCTGAAAAAAAATATTCAACATTACTAATCACTAGAGAAATGCAATTAAAATCATAATGGGATACCCTCTCGCACCTATTAGAATGGTTATTATCAAAAAGACAAAAGAACCAGTGGCACATGCCTTAATCTCAGGAACTCAGGAGGCTGAGGCAGGAGGATTATAAATTCAAGGTAAACTGCAGCAACTCAGTGAGACCTGATCTCAAAATAAAAAGTAAAAAGGTCTCCAGATGGCTATCAGGGTTAAAGTCCCCCTGGGTTCAACCCCCATCATAAATAAAAGAAAAAGAAAGACAAAAGACTTTAAGTACTGGTCAGGATGTGGAGAAACTAGAATTCTTGTACTATGTTTGGGGGAATGTAAATTAGTTCAGTCATTATGGAAATTAGTATGGGAAGTTTCTTTAAAACTTAAAAATAGAGCTCAGTTGGGAGAGTGCTTGCCTTGTATGGACAAGGCCCTGGGTTCAATCCCCAGCACCAAAAAAAAAAAAACAAAAAACAAAAAACTACCCTATGGTCCAGCCAATCGGTGCATGAATGGATACAGAAAATGTGGTTTAGAAATATAAGGGGATACTCTTTAGTCTTTAAAAAAAAATATAAGGAAATTCTGTCATTTATGACAAATGAATGAGGCCAAAGGACGTTTTATTGAGGGAAATAGCCATGCACAGGGCAACAATCACATGATCTCCCCTACATGTGGAATCTATAAAAGTTGAACTCATAGAAACAGAGAACAGAATGGTGACTGCCAGGGGCCCAGGAGTGGCTGGGCTGTGGAGGGGGAAGATGCTGGTCCCAGGAGAACAAATTACACTTAGATGAGAGGGATGAGTTTAAGGGATCTATTGTGCAATATAATGACTACAGTTAATAATAACATACAACAGAATGAGTACAGTTGATAATGTTATCTACACTAAAAATGACTCAAAGAGTAGATTTTAAGGGTCCTCACCACAAATAAGAATATGAAGTAATGTATATGTTAAAAAGCTTGACTCAGACGTTCTTCAATGTAACATTTTTCAAATTATGTTATATGCCATAAATATGTACAAATTATTATTAGTATTGTTATTATCATCATCATCAGGGATTGAACCTAGGATTGTTTAACCATTGAGTCACATCCCCAGCTCATTTTATTTTTGAGAGAGAATTACATCATAAATCCCACCATGGAAGTGAGTAAACTGGGAAGATATTTAATTGGTAGATTTCTACCTCCTTCCCCAAACTGGAGCTCTGTTACAACAAAAAGGAAGAAGTGGAGCTAGGATGAGCAATGAGCACTGTTGACTCCAATTAGCACTGGGCCTGAAAGGGGGATGACCATCACCAAACTTCTCCCCATGCCATCTTCACATAATTTATGGCCTCTGTATTAGCCTGCTTTCTGTTGCTCTAACAAAATACCCGAGAACAGATAATTTATAAGGAGGTAAGTTTTATTTAACTCAGTATCCAAGATTTGGCAGCTCCTGCAAGTGATCTCTGGTGAGGGTGTTCACCAGATTGTGTGTCAGAAAACAGGGAGGGACCAATCTGGCTCTTTTGATAACAACTCCCTCTTACAGGAGCAAATGGGGGCCCATGAGAAGTCCATTACTCCCTTGACAGGGCATCTTGCAGAGTGACTGAGTTACCTCCCACTAGGCCCACCTCTTTCAGGTTCTACCACCTCATCACTGAGGACCAACCCTCCAGCCTTTGAACCTTTGGGACAAACCACATCATATCATCACAAGCTCCAACAAAGCTACCATCATAAGAGCAGGATGTCCCAGTCTACAACATGTGCGTATGTGGGGGATGGGGAAGGTTGATCTCACAAGTCACTGGAAGCAGCCAGAGCCCCCATTCCAGAACCTCTGTGATGTCACTTCTGTTGTCATGGCAGTCTGTGTGCCAACCCAGAAGAGTTCGTTGGTGGCTTCAGTCTGTGAGACTTGGTGGTCTAGCTATGGCCTCTTCACA
This sequence comes from Callospermophilus lateralis, assembly GCF_048772815.1. Taxonomy (NCBI): domain Eukaryota; kingdom Metazoa; phylum Chordata; class Mammalia; order Rodentia; family Sciuridae; genus Callospermophilus; species Callospermophilus lateralis. Next base: position 2,172,793 of record NW_027512846.1, on the reverse strand, counting down.
GAGTATCACGCCCCCAAATGAACCTCCGATGGAATCCTCATGGCTGAAACCAAGCCTGTTTCCAGCTTTTAATGCAATGCTTCTTATTACAATAAGTGGCATCTTCTTCGCCTTTCCGTGAGTCTCCCATGGAAGGTGTCAGTGTCTTAGACACAGAAGAGAAAATAGACAAGGACAGTACAGAGGCAGGGAGGGAAGTGGAGAGAGAGGGTCAGCAGGGGAAGGAGGATATAGAGTTAGAGGGAACCCAATGTGAAAGCACAGAGGTCTGGAGTGCCTGACGCATTTAGGGAACTATGAGAGACTGCTAATGCTGGTGACATTTTGTGGAGTCTCCATGGTCTGTCTCTAACCTGGATATTTAGATCAGTCCTTAAGGCGAGTGAGTCCTACCTCAGGTGAACTAGGCCTTGTGGGGAGCTCTGGGTTTCCCCAGACTAGGACTGAGTCTGGCTCTGGTTTCAGGTGCCGGTGGTTGGCTCAGAATGGGCAGTGGGAATTTGCCGTGGTTTCGGGCCTATTCTTTATACTGTCCTTCAGCAGCCTCATTTTCCTCAACGGGTCAGACCCAGGCATTTTGCACAAAGGTAAGGCCTCAGACCCCTGGAGAAGGAGGTGGTATCCCAAGGGCTGATGCCTATAGGGGTGATTTCAAACATGCTAACCCCCCTCAACCCCACCCCCCGCCCCCGTGGCCTCAGGAGCCCTTCCCTCCATGTCATCATTACTTGGGCCCTGGCACTTCATTTCCCAAGCCACTGAAGTGCGAAAAAACAGAATCCTGGAGGTGTTCCAGCTGCTTTCGAAGTAAGGACTGGGCAGGCTGGCAAGAGAGGCCAGCAGGCCCTTCCAAACCACGCAGTTCACTCCTCCTCCTTCCCATTTTACACACGACTTCAAGCACTGATCACTATTCCAAAAGGGGAGAGCTCTGTATAGAGCTCCTGTGGCTGGACAGCCCTTTCTCTCTGACTGCCGCCCATCTGAGTGGTCAGCTTGCTCAACAGGGACCGGGATTCCCCTGCCCTCCTCCTCCCCACCCTTCTTGTTGCCCAATGATGCCATGGGGCGGCCCCAAGCAGTAGAGTGGTGGAAGGGCCTCCTGCCACTGCCCAAATCTCTTCCCCTGCCAGGCTCCTTAGAAGAGGACCCCAACATTCAATACATAGCACGAGTGAACAACACGGCCTTTCGCCTGCAGTGGTGCTCGAAGTGTTCTTTCCATCGTCCACCCCGGACCCACCACTGTCCCTTCTGTAATATCTGTGTGGAGGTAAGTTCTCCTCCTTCCTGTCCACTCACCAACCCATCCCAGGGCACCTGGCCAGGACCAGGAACCTCACATCATATGTGGTCCAGGGGTGGGTATGAGATCATCTTCCCACACTGCTACAAGTGGCTCTCAGCCACTCTTGGTCACTTATATATGTTATTGCCTCCAGTTCTGCACTTGTCCTGAGACGCTGGCCTTGCTTGCACAGGTGCTGACATGCAAAGGGCACCATCTGTGCTGAGCCTGGTGGAGTCAAGGGGAGGAAAGGCAGTGACTGTCCCACTAGCTTGCTGATACTAGATACCCATAACTTTAGGCCGGCTGCTGCCCTGTTCTGGGTATTGTTGCCTGTCCACCTCTGGGTGTCCAATTGAGGGTTTCCTGGGTTCCGAGTGCTCTTCTCTCATGTGCACACCTTGCACGGGTTTCCAAGTACAGAAGGCTGGCTGGGCTAGAAATTCTTCTCATCCTTACCCAGTATCTGAAAAAATACAGCTTCACAGCTTTTCTGTATCCTGCTCAAAGTGACACCAGGCAGGTCTTGTCTGTAAAGACCTCACTCATGACAAACGACCTGATGAGCCATGGCGTCCTAACTGTGCTCTATCCATGGACGTGCTGGTTTCACCCTGGAGATGGGAGCTCACGTGCAGGGCCAAGAGCAGGAGTTCTAGGGGCTGGGTTGAGGGGGGGCCTCAAGATTTGGGGGTATTGGGCTAAGCCAAATAGACCCTCAAGGTCTGCCTTCTCTCCCCTAGGACTTTGACCACCACTGCCTGTGGGTAAACAATTGTGTAGGTCAAAGAAATTTCCACGTATTCGTGCTGCTGCTGGTGTCCCTGTGCCTTTATCTGGTTGTTCTTCTGGCTACCAGTGTGCTTTTTCTCATTCGTACAAGACACATGCCCTTGTCGCTGGACTCAGCCATGGCATATCCACCCAGTCCCAAGGGCCCACACTGGGAAGAGAATGGGTTGTGGGGAGGGACGGACAGCCAAGGGGCAGGACAGCCAAGAGGTGGGGTTAACCGAGGGAGGGCTGATGTTGTGGGCAGGGCTAAAGGGAGAAGCTACTTGGGAGGACCTATGAAGGACAGATTGAAGGCGAGTGGGGTCAGGGAGATGGGCGTGGTAGGATGGACTATGGAGTTAAGAATCTAGGGAGGCCAAGAAGTGGGGTAATGAAGGTTGAAAAGGGTCAAGTGGGAGGCCAGCATGGTGGGGTGAGGTTTCTCTTGGGTGTGCTGGATTAATTGTCCAGTCCAGGGAGGCAAAAGTGGGTGGGCGGGGCCAGCCAGGGCGGGGCTAATGAGGGCTGTCGGTCGTTGGGCGGGGCCAGGAGAGAACAGTTTGTCTGTTCTTCTTAGCTTGTGTATGCACAGCATCGCAGTAGCTGTACCCGTCTTGGTACTCCTGCTGCCTGTCATTCTGCTCCTGATGATACAGGCTGTGTCGGTGAGCAAGGTAAGCGAGTACTGCAATACCGGACGGTGCGGAGGCATCTTGCATCTTTGGGAATCCGGCACTTTCGGCTGATCTTCACTGCCCTTGGTCCTGATGGTGCCTCATGAGTCCTTCCAGACCCACCCCTTAAGATGCAGCTCAGATCTTTCCTCCCCCTGGAGCTCAGTGGTCATTCTTCCTCGTGGGTGCATTGCATGGAGAGCCTGTTATTTGAGGGATGGGTGCATCCTGCGCTTGTGTTGATAAGAACCCTGCGATCAGAATAACACCAGCAGACACCTAGGGAAACGCTTGAGACGGGGGTCGGTCCTGAGTGGTGTAGCAGCCTGCAAGAAACTGAGTTTGGCGAGGCCAGCATTGTAGAGGAGGACGTGCCACTCTTCCTGTCCTAGGTGTGATTTTGCAAAGGTGGAAGACAGGAGGGTGTTGTCTGTGAGAGGCACACCTTTGCAAAAAGGCAGAGAAACCCGAATGTAGGATGTTAAGGAAATGAGGAAGGAACGATTCTAAATCAAACCCAAGGTGCCAGATAATTTATAAGGAGGAGTCAAGATTAAAAAGCCCCTAAAAGTTGAGCGTGAAATTTAGTTTTGATGAAGTGGAAACCTGGGAGGCATGGTGGGATTTAAAAAAAAAAAACAACAAAAACTCATTTATTGAGGAATAAATTAAAACTGCCAAATTCACCCTTTTAGTCTAGGATACGGGATTTTGACAACTGGATACTGTCCTGCATTCTCCAGCATGATCAAGTTTAGGCAGTTTCTTTACTCCAGAATATCCTTTCATTCACCTGTTGTTGTCAGTCTCTCTCCCTATGTCCTTCTGGTTTTTCTTTTTTTCCAGGATCACATGTAAATGGAGTCATTGCCTTCTTTTCTCTGGCTTTATTTATTTAGGACAATGTATTTGAGATTCATCCATGTTGTCGCTCATATCAGTATTTTATTTCTTTTATTGCTGTGTAGAAGCGCATGGATGCCCTATAGATTGTTTATACATTCATCAAACGAAGGATTTTTTACATTATGTCTAGTTTTTGCCAGTATTTTTGTTTGTTTTATTTTGTTTGTTTCATACTAGAAATTGAACCGGGGGGTGTTTAATCACTGAGGCACATTCCTAGCACCCCTCAAATTATGTATAATTTTTTTTTTTTAATTTTGAGACAGGGTCTCACTAAGTTGCCTAGCGCATCACTAAGTTGCTGAGGCTGACTTTGAACATGCCATCCTCTTGCTTCAGGCTCCCACGCCTCTGGGATTATAGGTGTGGTCCACTATGCCTAGCTAGTTTGGGGTAGTTATAAATAAAGCTGCCCCAAACATTGATGCACAGGCATGTGAACATAAGTTTTCATTTTTGTTGAATAAATTCTTAAGGGTGGCATTGCTGAGTCATAAGGTAAACACGTGTGGAACTTTGTAGGAAATTGCCAAATTTGTCTTCCAAAACAACTGTAAGGTTTCTAAATTCTACCAGCAATGTTGGGAACTCCAGTTGCTTCACATCCTCACCAACATTTCACACTTTTTTTTTTTCAAATATATTTTAGGTATCAGTTGACCTTTTATTTATTTATATGCAGTGCTAAGAATCGAATTCAGTGCCTCACAGAAACTAGGCAAGCATTGTACCACTGAGCCACAACCCCAGCCCCTCACACTGTCCTTTGTTATTTTGTTTTGTCTTTTAATCAAACCTGTCTTATTAAATGAGTCGTAGTATTTCATTAAGGTTCCAGGTTGTGTTTTCCTAATGAGTAATGATGTTGAGCCTATTTTCATGTCTGTTTGGCCTTCATTAGGTCTTTGGTAAAATGTTTACTCCTGGCAGGGCACAGTGGCACACACCTGTAATCCCAGCAGCTTGGGAGGCTGAGACAGGTGGATTCCGAGATCAAAGCCAGCCTCAGCAAAGCGAGGCACTAAGCAACTCTGTGAGAACCTGTCTCTAATAAAATACAAAAAAAAATGGACTGGGGATGTGGCTCCGTGGTTGAGTGTCCCTATATTCAATCCGTGGTACCCACTCCCCCCAAAAGCGTTTACTCCAATCTTTTGCCCATTTGAAAAAACGGTTGTTTTCTTATTGAGTTTTAAGAGTTTTCTACATCAGATTCAGATCTAGGTTTTGCACATCTCTTCTTGCAATCTGTGACTTGTCATTCCATTTTCTTCATAGCATCTTCCCAAGAGCAGGAGTCCTTAGTGTTGTTTTTCTAGGACTAGGGGTTGAATCAGGGGTGCTCAACCACTGAGTTCTCCCTCAGCATTTTGTGGCTGTTGTACATTCTACATAGAAAATTGTCATCTGTGAAGAACAGTTTCATTACCTTCTTTCCAATCTGTGTATCTTTATTGCTTTTTCTTTTTAGTGTTGAATAGGAATGATAGGGGTGGGCATCTCTGCCCTGGGATTCCTTTAGTATGGCAATCTCTTGACTAAAGGCTCTTTCAGTAAGACTGGTGGGCAGCATCTGTGGGGGAGGGGACGCTGCAGACCCCGAGACAGTGAACAGACAGAGGAGCCTACCTGCTCATCACCTCCCATCCTTTTAGTCCCCAGCCCACCACTGCCATATCTGGTCCTCCTCCCACCTGAGACTCTGTGCTTGGCCCTTATTCATCAGCCCTGTGGTCTGCCTTTACTTTGAGCTTGACCTTTACTGCTTTGTGTACTGAAGGCCTTCAGCCCAGATTTTCCTGGGCCATGTGATTTTTGACTAGGAAACTATGATGGGGCCTCCCCACTGCCCCTGTCCTCCCAGATAGTGAAATTCAGTTAGGGCATAATTTTAGAAAAAAAAATGAGAGGTGGGGAAATGAAGTGGGAGTGGGGTGGTGACATTGTCTTTGGAGCAATTGAGCAGCACAAGGAAGAGTTTAAAAGGTATCTGAAAGGGGCTGTGGTTGTAGCTCAGTGGCAGAGAACTTGCCTAGCATGTGTGAGGCACTGAGTTTGATCCTCAGCACCCCATACAAATTAAAAAAAAATAATAAGGTCTATCAACAACTAAAAAATATTTTTTTTAAAAAGGGGGGTGTGTGGAAGGATGAGGTAAGAGGACAGGTGTGGCCAATGGAGACAGAACAAGGATCTTGCACAGGGAGGCACAGGATGATGAGGAGCCCTGAGAAGGCAGGAGAAAGGAGTGCAGTGTCAGCACTGTCTGCGGAGAGCTGCTCACAAGTGGGTCAAGGGAGGTCACTCTTCCTAGGAGCATAGGAAGGCAGGAGGCCCTGGGTCACTCTTGGGCTCCCCTGCCCTTAGAATCTTGCTCCAGGCCTGGGCTGAGCCCTGGCTAAGCTGACTGACTTAGGAGGAGTCACTGGGAGATGGCCTTGCGCAGTCCTGCTGATTCTGAGCTCCTCTTCCCATCCCCATCTCCCTCCAGGGCAAATCACTCCGGAACAACAACCCCTTCGACCAGGGCTGTGCCAACAACTGGTATTTGACCATTTGTATGCCAGTGGGACCCAAGTGAGTTGGTAAACTGAAGGCTCAAGTGGTGGATCTCTGGGGCTGGTGGGAGTGGGGTGAGATAAAGCTGGGTTTTCTTCTTTGGTCCCTGACCCCAGCTCCCAGGCCCTGTCACCCATTGTCCTTTCCTTTGGGGTTTTCTCCAGGGCACTCTGGGAGCCTCTGGGAACGTCCCTATTCATTGCCCTTCTAGGTTCTTGCCCTAAGAAATGGAGTAGAGGGGAAATGCAGCCTGGATGAGACTCCTGGCTGGGAACCCTGGGCTCTGTGCTTTCCAAGCTGAGGGTGAGGGTGGTCAGGGGGCCCAGGCCAAGGTGGGTAGTGACTCCCTGCATTTGGTCTATCACGCCCCAGGTACATGTCTGCAGCTACTTGGATGCAGCAGGCGGAAGGCACGGAGTGGGACCCTGAGCAAGGGGACCCAGTGCACACACGGTTCTCGCCACAATATTCCCGTCAACACCGTCCCACAGAGCTCCCTGGGCCCACATCTCCAACACATGGGCAGGGCCCCCCAGGGAGTGGCGAGGCTGCAGCTTTACAGGAGGTGAGGAATAGTGGGTGTGCATTGGGAGAAGGATGTCTGTGGGTCACACATGTGTTGGGGGAGGCTCCTGAGGTTGGGCTGGCCCTGAAGCTGAAGCACATGGAGCTGAAGGAACGGAAATATGAACCTGAGTGTGCGGGTTCCAGGTTTCAGAGTACTCCCAGGTGTTGCTGAATAGACAAAGAGAAAAGACTGCACCACTAATTTGCTAGTTGGCCTTGGCCAGTCCCTTACCTTTCTAGGCCTCAGTTTCCTCAGTTATTAATGAGGACTGAGACTAGTAATTTATGTTTTAAAGGAGATTCTTTTTTGGGGGGGAGGGGGACAGGGAATTGAACTCAGGGCACTCGACCCCTGACCCACATCCCCAGCCCTATTTTGTATTTTATTTAGAGACAGGTTCTCACTAAGTTACTTAGTGCCTCACTTTTGCTGAGGCTGGCTTTGAACTTGTGATCCTCCTGCCTCAGCCTCCCAGGCCACTAGAATTATAGTCATGTGCCACTGTGCCTGGCTCTTCATTTTTTTTTTTATGGAAATTTGTACTTGAAATCCCATGTGAAATATATGAAGTGGAGCATTAGGAGTGCAGTAGGGTAGATAACCCATGGTGCCCACCAAGGGCCCTTGCATTACTTGGGGTACCAGCCCTCTCCTTTGTCCTGTCTCCTGGGGCCCAGAGCCATGACTGTGAACTGCAGGGTAGAAGCTAGAAAGAACACCCATGTATTGACTTATGTGTTTAGTTTTCCATCAGCCCGATGCCGCAGCAAAAAGCCCACAGAGAAGACTTGGCCTCCCATCCACGAGCCTCTCACTCACCCATTCACACTGCTGCATACCAGGACATCTGAACTTCATCTTTTGAGCCTCCATGTGGAGGCCTCTCGTAGCTGAGCCCTCAATCACTCCCCTATTGGGAGTGCTAAGACTTCCATTCCTGTTGTACATTTGTAAATAGTTTTTACTTCTTCCTATGGCTGCTCTGTCTGTTTGTTCTAGGTTTAGAGAAGCGGTGTTTCCTGGGGATGTAGGGAGGCTCTGAGGGGTTGGAACAAAGCCCTCTTGGAAGGGAAAGATCCTTGCTCTCTGAGAACCCAAGCTAGGGAACCAACATTGTCTAGCTCATTGACCTTGAGCAAGACACTTGTCATTTCTCTCATCCTTAAAATGTGGCAACAGTAATAATCACAGTGACTGACCTGGCTGGCTTCCTGGCAAGGGCTGGAGATGGGAGGAGAGAAAACCCCCAGCTAGCACTAGGGATGGAGCAAGCCCTGTCCTGCAGCATCCCTGTCTGACTACAGGGGGTGCCAGCTGCCCAGGAATTTGAAAACCAAGTCTGGCCCAGCCCTCTAGTGGGAGGTGAGCCAGCCTGAGTCAGTCTGGAGCCCCCTCCTGGGCGCCTCCTCCCCAGATGTGGGAGGGTGGGGGCATTCATCCTGCATCTCTCCTGCAACTGTGTCCCACCCTGGTCCCTTCCCCCTGGGGTGCATCAGGTGCTGGTTCTGGTCCTGTCCCTGGGGTAGACTCAGGAATTTTGAGTCTGCAGGCCCCAGAGTATTGGGCATGGGGCACATCAAACCGTGTGTCTGTTAGTCTCCAGAGTGTGATCTTGGGACTGGGAATAATATCACCTTCGTAGTAGGTTGTTGGAGGAGGAGGTGAGGTGTTTCATCTAGTGCACAGCAGGCAAGCAATGGATGCAGCTGGAATGATTTATGGTTATTTTCTCCTCTAGTTGGGCGACCCAACCATGTCAGAATTTCCAGAGTACTATTAGTGGTTGTGGGGCTCTCTGAATTTGTATCAAGGACCCCATATCATCTTGCCACATGAAGCATCAGGACAGACAAACTATACTGCTTCTTTCCATACTAGTATCTGGGTGAAACCATCTTGTGTGATAAAGGTGGAGGCAAAAGGATGTCACCCAAGGGGTCAGATGCATGTCCCTAGGGTGTGTGTGTGTGTGTGTGTGTGTGTGTGTGTGTGTGAGAGAGAGAGAGAGAGAGAGAGAGAGAGAGAGAGAGAGAGAGAGAGAGAGTATGCACATGTTTGGTATGAGCTCATCCTCGGGGGTGTGTTCGCCCAGCCCCTTATCCTTTCTGACCAACTTTAGGAGGTGGGTGACCTATGATGCAGGATGTGTCTCCAAGTCTCCAGACCACAAAGTCCCACGACAAGACTGCTCTTCCCTCTTCCTTTCCTCCTCAACCTCTCCTGGGAAGCCCAGGCCCAGCCCCACCCGCCTGCCCTGGCTTGAACTCCAACACTTCTCATCCCCTTTCCCTGTCCCAATATCTATCTCCCTGGGCTCAAGTCCTTTTGGGGCTTAAGGCTTTTCTCAAATCTTATTCCTGCTCACTTCCTCTGTCTGGGAAGCCCAAGTTCATGGGCACATGGCAGAGAAAGAGGGGAGGAGTCCCTGTGCCCAGGTTTTAGTGCCTGTGAACCTGTGTGTGCAGTAGGGATGGCTCAACCCTGCTGACCAACAGGGGGAAAGGCCGAGTGGGGAAGCCAGAGGCTCCCAAGCTCATTCCCAAAGGACAGCCCTCCCAATAAACTGGATCTGAGTGAGGGAGGAGAGAGGTGGTCCAGGAGCCTGGGCCAAGGCCTGGATGTGCATCATGGAACTGCCTGGGTGGGGGAGTGCTGGAGGGAGTGCAGCTCCAAGCGGGGCCCAGAAGGCCAGGCCCCAGTCTCTGAGGAGTTCATGCTGCCTCCTCCAGCCCCGCTGGCTGTCCCCCTGCCATCCTGCCTATCCCCCTGCCATCCTGCCTGGTTCAGGTCTGCACTCATTGGCTCCCTGCCTTCAGGTATACAGGGCCTCACTCAGTCTCAGGCAAGGGCCTTTTAAGTCCTAAGCTAGATGTGACACATCTCCTTGACAATCTGGTCCTCAGTTTTCCCACTAGAAAAGGATGTAATTTCCCTCAGATTCTCAAAAGAGGACATGGCCTTTCCAAAGGCAAAGACTTCCTGCTCTGGGATGAAGGTTTTAGGTGTGTCCGCCCCCTGCCCCCAGCCTAGGATTTCTAGGATTTCCTTAAGAAAGACCCTTGGATCAGGCTCATTGCTTCTTGAGCATTAAGTGGGACATAGAACATTCCTTCCTTTGACGTCCTCCACCATACCCTCTACCCTAAGCCTTGGGCCAGTCTTGTGACTCCTTGCCAAGTTGAGAGGACCCAACTGGGCTGCACCCCCTTCCCTTTTTGCCCCCTTCTCATTTCTGCTGAATGTGCCCTTGATTCTCAGACATGCCCCACCCAATCCTTGGCCCATGGATAAGGCAAGGGGTGTTATAGGGGACCAGTTATGGGGCCCACTGTCCACCTACCCAGGAAACTCTGCCATCCCTGGGCCAGAGCCAAGAAATGGCCCCCACGCCTGCAGGGCTACCAGGTGCCCACAAGCTCCAAGAACCATAATGCCAGATTCGTGGGACCCCAATAGACCTCCGGGAGCCGAATCTGATGCAATCACACAAGAGTCTTTATTGCAGGCTCGCGCCTGGACTCTCAACCGTTTACAATACAGCGTTCCTGAGTAGTGAGTCCCAACCCTTAGTTAGTGAGAATTTATAGGTTTTGGGGGGATACACTATGCATCACAAGATCACACAGAAAATCATTTTATACCGCGGGAAAATCAAACAACAATTCTTAACATTGATGAGCACATTCACTGGCCAGAACAAGTTGGGTAAGGGTAGTGGGTGAATTCAAATGGTGGATATATTTGAACTGATTGGTTTAGGCCCGGAAGGGTTGCAAGAGTCTCTATGCCAAACTGCAGGGTTGCCTAATCATGTTATACATCACGGAAACTACTGGGAGGTCACCTGACATTTCAGATATTTTTCCTGTCTCCTGCTGATTGGTGGTTGCTAGGGGGTTGCTATGGGTCCTCACCTAGCTTAACTGAGTCAGGGTCACCTAGCACCACAGATCCCTTTTGTTAAACAACTCAGCAGGGTGGGTATGTGCCTAAGAACCTTCTGTGGGTTTTTCCAAGGACAAGAGTCATGCCCCCTCCCTCTGGACAGGCCTTGAGGTAGAAGCTGATTTCTCAAAAATGGAGTCACATCAGTTTCTCAGAACCTGGGATGGAGAGCCTAGCATCTCCAGACCTTTCCTCATGGGCCTCTTGGGAAGTCAGGGCATATAGGATGAGACTCAACCTAGTCACCCAGCTCTGCCGCCAACTAATGTGCCACAGGAGAATCTGTCTTCCCTTTGCTAAAACTTGGAGTCCTCAAGGTAATCATAGATATCACACTGAGGGTCACAGACTCTTAAGTCTTTAGGGAGGGTAGGGACTCAGGGATACCTCATCCAGCTGTCTGCCACCCCCAGTTTTGCAGATGGGGCTCTTAGGTCCTGCAGAGGGAAGAGTTTGCCCAAGATAACCTGGTGGCATCAGCCTGATGGCTTTCTCTGGTTCCCAGGGGACCACTCTCATTCCTGCTTCCAGGGCCATTCCAGCAGGGGAAGGGCTTGGACAGTGACCACAGGGCCCCACTCTCGAGGCAAACTTAGAACTGGCAGTGAAGTTCAGCACAGGGCTGTCTACTGAAATGGCGGCCAGTTTGAACCCCTCTCCAACCCTGCACTGTGCCCATAGTGCTCCTGCTGCCTCTGGCTCAGCCCTGTCCTGCTCTGCCCTGAGGGCCCCACCCAAGAAGGCCTGCAAGTGGCTGAGGGTGAGGCAAGGCTAGGACCCCTGGGGCAGAGGAGCTGGTTGTCTGAGGAAGTGGGGGTGTCCTGCCCCTTTTACACACTTTAGAATTCCTTTGTTCTCATGCCTTCACTTCCTCACAACCTGCTTACTTGACCTAAAAGATGGAGTGATCCAAGGGCCAGAAGGAAGTGGATCAGGGGTCCTGGCAAGAAGGGAGCAGCCTAGGAGGCATTCATTAACAGCCCCTACAACTCCCTGCAGGGAGGAATAATCCCTGGAGGCTGGTAACCTTGGCAACAGGTGGAAAAGGGGAAGTGCTCTAGAGGTATTAACATTTTATTACTTTTCCTTTCAAACCAGCCTCCATCTTTCTGATCTGACCCATTATTTATTACTTGCACTGTCCTTTTGTCCCCACCAACAACACATTCTGAATATGTGTCCTATGAAGACAATGAAATTTGATTCCACGTGTACAGACCACTGATTACTTCAATTTTCCTTACTTCCAATCACCTCTCCCCGTACCTTCGACCTCCCTGCTTCGTTATCATAAATATCCCTAAACCTTATGGGGGAGAGATCTGAGACTTGATCTGTCTTCTGGCTTGGCTGCCTCCTAAATAAAACTTTTCTCGTTTGCAAAACTGGTCATTTTGAGAAAGTAATTTGGGAAGACAGAGAGACATACTAAGTGTCAAAAGCAGCGCCATAAACCGCTAAATGTGAAAGGCTCCCTCCAACACTTGCAACTTTGAGGGCAATGTGCAAAGGAGGGTGTAAAATTGTGTAGGTCTACCCTTCCTCCACCTCTAGACCAGCCCCTACCTATCCTCCCTCTGCAAATACTAACACCCCATACCAACAGGTTGCTGTCTGTCTCTCTGGAGATAGCCTGCTTTTCCGCAAAGGGGTCTCTCTCTTAAGATAAGCCCCCATTCTTCCTTGAATATGTATCTACTTCACAAATAAACCTCTGTCTCTGCCTTTGACTGGTGCATGGTAAAATTCTTTTCTGTCATGTCTGCAAGAACCCTGCTGGCCCTGAGTCAAGTTCTCCCTTTCTCTGGAAACTTCTCAGACCATTCTTCAGAGAAATATCTTCTCCTGTGACAGGTTCAGTGATTGGCATGCCATCTATGGGAGGCGGGTGGCCAGGACCATGCCTAATTCAGTAACTGACTGTCATGGAGAAGAGATCTCTTCCAAGAAGGGCAGCAAAGAATTTCAGCATGAGTCTGACAAAGGCAGAGACAAAGGTTTATTTAGAAAGCAGATACACATTTAAGGGAGAATGCCATCTGTCTCAAGAGTGAGAAGCCCCTCCTGGAGTTGGAGGTCCAACATTTGTAGAAGGGCCATAGTCAGGGACAGGACTGAGGTGGAGACAGGGTGGAGCTGCACAATTGTAAGCTCAGTTTTCCCTGAGTTTATGTATTTCCCTCATTTTACAAGGACATGAGCCAAGAGCCTGTCAAGATTTTAACACAGTGACTCCCACTGCTTGCCTGTCCTCAAGCTTGTCTCTTTTGTCTAAAGAAAACACAGAGACCAAGCTAGAATTTCATAGGACCAAGCAAATGGGGAAAGGGCCGAGAAAGGAGTGCAGGTTTGGGGTTTGGGGAAGGAATACTGAGAAGATAGCTCTGGCTGTCTCCCTATTCATTCGTACCTACTCCCTTTCTTGCAGTTTTGGAGAGAATACAGGTATGGGGGAAGGCTGCAAAAGGGGTGGGGGGAGGCTTTCTTTTTGCCCCAGTGGTATCTGAAGAGCCAAAGTGGGCAGCAGGACAGAAGCTGACTCTCTTGCCTAGCTGACTCACAGTTTTTATTATTTGATTGCTTGTTTTCTTTTGGCTGACTATACCTACCCTCAATTTTGCCTAAACACACACACTGGCTCATTAATTTAGAGGCATATGCTGAATACCCACCAGTGACAAGAGTAAGATGTGACCCCGTGCTCATTGTTCACAGACCTAGAAATTGAGATGGACACTTAAAGAGTTAGTAAAAAAGATGAAAAGTGCCAAAACAAGTAGGACTGTCTGTGAATGTATTAATCATACCTTTATATTCTGCTTTTTGTTGTTATTGTTGTAGTTTTTAAATAAGGGACTGCTTCTTTGGGGTTATCCATTTCCTAAAGACAGTAAAAAACTGCCTAAGGCACACCTCTTATATGCATACCAACCACTGGGGGTGGGGGCTATACTTCTAACCTCTTCTTTTAGCAAGCTCTTAATGTTCCCTTTACCTAATTGCCCCAGGGCCAGGTACCAGATTGCAAGAGACATTCCTAAATGCTGCAGCCTGTTGGAGTTAGCCAAACCAAACAATTCAAAACTTATGCTCCTTTACCCAGTCCTTCCCTTAAAAACCACAATAAAGGCTCTGACCTTGTTTTCTGACTGACCTGTTATTTCCCTGTGTGCTCCCCATTCACAGCCTGCAGTGCCTTCTTTTTGTAGGGATCAGTAGTATAAGTCCCTTCTTCCTTCATGACAGTACTTTCTTTGTCTATGTGACTTAACACACATTTCAAACAATCCTGGGATTGGGTATGATGGTGCATACCAGTAATCCCAGCAGTTCAGTAGGCTGAGACAGGAAGATAACAAGTTCAAAGCCACCTCAGCAATTTAGCAAGGCCCTGTCTCAAAATGAAAAATAAAAAAAAGGCTGGGGATGTATGATATACTCAATGATTAAGTGCCCTTGGGCTCAATCCATGGTGTCCAAACAACCAAGGAAAAAAAAAACAACCACCACCATTTCTGGTTACACTTAAAACAGTGAATACCTATATCTCCCCTACTATTTTGTTTAGTATAAACAAACATAACTAGATAAGAGTTTGTTCCCCACATGGGTTCTGTTTCATCATTCTCAGAGCAAAGAGTCTACTTATTTGTTTATGAACTACCTTAGTATTCCTGGGATGCTAAAATAAAAAATAACAAATTTATTCCTCACAGTTCTGGGGACTGGAAAATGTAAGGTCATGGTACCAGCTTTCCTGATTCATAAATAACTTTCTGCTGTGTCCTCACTTACTGAAAGGGGCAGATAAGCCCCCTTGGCTTATTTTGAAGAACACTATCCCATTTTTAAAGATAGTAATCTCTGGCAATAGGCATGCACTGTATACAGGAATATAGGGCTCTGCCCTCATGACTTCATCATCTCCCATAGGTCCCACTTCCTGATGCCATCCCCTTGGAGGCTTAGAAATTCAACATATGAATTTGGGGGTTGGAAGTAGGAATACAAACATTCAGACCATAGCAAGAATTTTTGTTTAAGAAACTGGGTGGGGGCTTGGGGCTGAAGCTCAGTGGTAGAGCGCTGGCCTCACCCGTGTGAGGCACTGGATTTGATCCTCAGCACCACATTAAAAAATAAATTCATAAACAAAAATATTGTCTCCATCAAAACTAAAAAAAAAGAAGGAAAGAAAGAGGGGCTGTGGATGTGGCTCAAGTGGTAGCGTGCTCACCTGGCATGCTCAGTGCCCTGAGTTCGATCCTCAGCACCACATGCAAATTAAAGATGTTGTGTCCGCTCAAAAAAAAACTATAAAATAAATATCAAAAAATTCTCTCTCTCTCTCTCTCTCTCTCTCTCTCTCTCTCTCTCTCTCTCTCTCTCTCTCTTTAAAAAAAGAAAGAAAGAACCTGGGTGGGATTTGGAGGCGGTTGCTGGGGAATTTTGAGGAATTAGGAATATCCTATATGTAATGAATTCTTAGTAATTTTCAAACAAAAACCAGGTAGTCTGACAACTTCTGAATATCAAAGAAAACTATCCATTTCTAGAACTTCAATTGCCAGGCTCCTCTGTGTTTGCAAAGTATCTTTATAGCTAATCTGTCATTACTCACATTACTGATAATAGTTGAGAGATGCTATAAGACTCACTTGGCTTGAAATACCTTGGCCAATAACCTGGGTTTCCTCCTACTCTATTTGGTATAAATTGCCTAGTTATAGCCTCTATCAAAGGGTAATTTAAGTTATCTGGCAGGGGAGAAATGTCTCTCTTTGATGATTTGCAGCTGTTGAAGATTTCTAGTAACTAGCTTGACATAGAAATGTGGGGATGTTTCTCAAGAAATATCAGCTTAGAGGGCTGGGGTTGTGGCTCAGTGGTAAAGTGCTCACCTAGCATGCAGAAGGCACTGGGTTCCATCTTCAGCACCACATAAGTGTAAAATGAAGATATTGTGTCCACCTAAAACTAAGAAATAAACATTTTTTTTTAAAAAAAGAAATATCAGCTTAGGGTTTAATTCTGCTAATTCTGGGTATTCTTAGATGACCCCTAAAGCTCAAGTGTTGAAGAGTTGGTCCCCAATGCAGCAGTGTTCAAAGATGGGGGTCTTTGAGAACAGATTAAATCACAAGGACTCGGACTTCAACAATGCATTCATTCATTTATGGTTCAGAGTTTACTGGGTTTTGAGTGAGAGGCTTTGTTATAAAAGCAAATTCTCCTTTGCTTCCTAGGCACCACGAGGTCAATAGCTTTGGTCTACCACATGCTCCCTCAGTGATGTTCTGCCTCACTATAGGCCTAAAAGCAACAGAATCAGCTAATCAGAGAATGAAACCTCTGAAACTATAACCCAAATATAAATATTTTCTCTTTTCTAGTTGTATATCTTAAGTATTTTGTCAGTGACACAAAGCTGATCAACAAACTGAATTCCAATCTTTTCCTTGGACATATTACCACAAATCAGTTTGGATAATCACTTTGGCAGACACTGAGACTGACTGGGGCAGGATAGGTGTTCAATAAAATTTATTGCATATTCAGTTGAATCAATGGAAGGTTTACTGCATCAGTTCCAGCTGTGATTTGCATAGAACAGGGACCAACTCTAGTTATACAAAGCAAATAGAGAAATTCCTGGAAGGGTATCAGGAGTTCATAGAATTAAGGCAGTTATCTGGATTGTGGCAGATTGCAGAATCAAGGCAGTTCCAGGGAGCTGGCACAAATCCACAGGTTCATGAATAATCTGTTCCTAGAATTGCCATTAGCCCCACCTCCAGCATCCCTTCTGATCCAGGATTCAAATTCCTGGGACTTCAATGGTCTAAATTACCTGTTTGAAATAATTAACCCAAAGGAGATAAAAGAAGGGTCTTCAACTCCCAAGATGGGAGGCGGCAATGGAAGACACATACTAAGAATTGTTCCAATAAAGCCTTCACACAATAAGAAAAATTTCAAAAAAGAATATGGTGGTAATAGAAGAGGGGAATTAGATATTGCACTGTGAAGAAAGACAAATGTCATTCACATTGATACTAAAAGAGAGATGGGCTGGGTGGGGGGGGGGGCGGCGGTTACTGGTAAAGTAGGAAATATAAGTGTGTAGTTTCAGAAGAAGAAAAAAGTGACCATCACAGTCCTCATGTAGCTGGCCAGACAGCTACAAGAACCTGGACAATGGGGTACAGAAAATAAGTATTTCATGGGGTTCCCAGGCTAACATACGAGCTGAACAAATATTTGCTCATTGAATTCACAAGAAAATGGAAACCTAAAACATGCTATTTAGATACAAGGAACTGATTTTCCTTCTGTTAGCTCAGTGGGGAATGTGTCCCCATAGACAGTGACTCATCCTTAGAACCAGTTGAGACTTCCCATTTACTCTTAGGCCCTTATCAAAGATACTGGGTTATCTTTTGCCTTCTGTGTCAGAAGTATGGGGTCTCCATGAAGTTAGTCTTGGGCTTTCCCAGACTTCAGCTACACTGGAATGACTGCTTGCATGCTCCCAAGAGACATGCTTCTCTTTCTGGGTTTTCAGATAAAGAATCAGCCCTTAACCAGGTGAATGAGAAGTAAAACTCTATTTATACATGTTGTGTCAAAATGCATTCTACTGTCATGTAGAATAGAACAATTAAAAAAAAAATAATCAGCCGTTAATTCCTGGCAATTATTTACCTCTTTTTCTATAAGAATCTCTTTTCTAGCCAATCGCATTGGTGCACAGCCAGTAATCCCAGTGGCTCGGGAGTCTGAGACAGGAGGATCGTGAGTTGAAAGCCAGCCTCAGCAATGGCGAGGTGCTAAGCAACTCGTGAGACCCTGTGTCTAAAGAAAATACAAAAAAGGGCTGGGAATGTGACTCTGCGGTCAAGTGCCCTGAGTTCAATCCACAGACCCCCTCAAAAAAAGAATCTTCTCTGCTGCACGCTGCCCAGTCATCTGGCCCAGCTGACGGTGACCTGTGGACTCTCTGACAGAAGAGTCACCTGGCCCTCGAATGCACCATGTCTTGTTCCTCCAGCGTTGACACTATGAAGAAGGTGGTTCAGCAGCTCTGGCTGGAGGCCGGACTCAACCACATGAAGGTTTCCCAGGCAGTTGCTGACTTGAAAAAATTTTGTCTGCAGAATGCTCACCATGATCCCCTACTGACTGGAGTATCTTCATGTACAAGTTCCTTCAGACCCCAGAAAGTCTATTCCTTTTTGTAGTCATCTTTCTGAGGTTTCCCAAACCCACTGCTCAAGAACCAGTGAATATACAAGAGAGCTTAATTTGAAGCCTGTACAAAAAATTTCCCTGTAACACATGTACCAAAATACAATCTTCTACTTTTGTCAATCCTTAACATCTACCTCTCTGAATTTTCATGAATTTCTATTTCACAATGGTAATTATTTTATATACACTGGCAACAACATACAATAAAATATTTATTTATTTTTAAGTACCGGGGATTGAACCCAAGGGCATTCAACCACTGAGCCACATCCCCAGCCCTATTTTGTGTTTTTATTTAGAGACAGGATCTCACTGAGTTGTTTAGTGCCTTGCTTTTGCTGAGGCTGGCTTTGAACTCTCGTTCTCCTGTCTCAGTCTCCCCGGCTCTGCTAGGATTACAGGCACGTGCCACTACACCTGGCTCAAAATACTTGGTATTAAAAAGAAAAAAAAAACAAAACAAAAAAAAACAAAACAAAAAAAACCTTTCTTCTTCCTCTTGCAGAGAAGCCACATAACCCAGATATTGAATCCTGGTGTACTATAAATCTGAATTTCAATCTTAGGTCTTTCCCATATTTGCTGGTTGTCTCATCTTGTTGAATATGACCAGAGCCAGTGCATTACTCTGCAAAACTCCTGTCCTACAGGAATTTTGAGTGAAAATATACTTAAAGTTCCAGACACATAAAATACTGGATTTCTCATGATACCCAGCCATTAGGTCGTGTCCAAAAGATAGACCTATTAAAAATAATGCTCAAGGGCTGGGGATGTACCTCAGTGATAAATTGGTTGCTTGCATGAGGCCCTGGGTTCAATTCCCAGCATTTAAAACAAAAGAAAAGTTCAAGATACCACCTCCCCTCACTCCAAAAGTATATGTTAGACAGGTGTGGTGGCACCTGTGATCCCAGTGACTTTGGAGGATGAGGCAGGAGAACTGTGGGTTCAAAGCCAGCCTTAGCAACGTAGTGAGGCCTTAAGAAACTCAGTGAGACTCTATCTCTAAATAAAATACAAAAACATGCTGGGGATGTTGCTCAGTGGCTAAGGACCCCTGGGTTCAATTCCCAGTACAAAAAAAAAAAAAAAATAGAATATGTTAGCTGGAACATGAGACTGATCAAATTATGTGCATGCAAGGATGTGGTATAATGAATCCCAGTATTATGTAAAATTTTACTAATAAAAATAAATAAATAGATTGCAATTTTTTACTTGGGGGAAAAAAAGCAATGTAATTTCTTATCAACAACCCCAGAGTAAATCTGTAAATCAGATGACTGGCATCATAAGTGTATCTGGTGGGTACAAATAATCATTTTCTAGAAACCCATTATTTTGTCAAAAAGCAACATTTCATTAGGTACTATCAGAGCTTGAATAAAATTTCCCAGTAAAATCTCTCCATTCTGGTCCAACGGTGTCATTCAGTGATGGAGCAATTGCCTAGCTCATGTGAGGCTCTGGATTTGATCCACAGCACAGGGATCCCCAAAATCCTTTAAAGAAACAAGTGGTTCGGTACACAAAGATGTTTGTTAGATAGAAGGATGGTCACCACAGTGTAAAGGTAATGTGTAAAGCTTGAAATTACTACAGAGAATTAAATAAATTATAATATAAATTATAATAATTTGTTATAGATTTTTATGTATCCGTCGTTAAGAGATTCTGCAGAAATATATTTACTCACAAGTGGCTTTCTGAGGTAGTAGCATGCAGTGAGAGTGGTCTGTCAGAGATTCCACCACGGGTATGGTCAGGCCAAAAGCACAGAAGGCAATGGTGCAGCCCATCACCCTCTTCTTCAGATGCTTGCAAAATAGGTGCCAATTTCACGGGTGGTTCTATAAGCAAATGAATATAATGATAAGAGCTGTATCATTGGTTTTGATGAGTACATGAGCATTGTATCAGATGATGAGAACAGATTTATTTTAAAACAGTCAAGAAAACAACTGGGTTGGATCATACTTAAAGAAGATAATATTGGGCTGGGTACAGTGGCGCCTGCCTGTAATCCCTGCAGCTTGGGAGGCTAAGACAGGAGGATCTCAGATTCAAAGCCAGCCTCAGTAAAATCAAGGTGCTAAGCAACTCAGTGAGACCCTGTCTCTAAAATAAAATACCAAATAGGTCTGGGGATATGGGCTCAGTGGTCAAGTGTCATGAGTTCAATCCCCAGTACCCCCCCACCCAGAAAAAGAGATAATATTATTCTGTCACAAAGTGCCTCCAACTAGAAATGATAACTGAAAGGCTGGGACTGTAGCTCAGTGGTAGAGCACCCGAATCACACATGTGAGGCACTGGGTTTGATCCTCAGTACCACATAAAAATAAATAAAGACATTGGGTCCAACTACAACTAAATATATATATATATATATATATACATATATTTGGGGGAAACTTTTTTTCATATAGTTTTTGTTACCTTTTTGATATTATCAGATGACAATGCTGTGGGGTTGATTTTATTTTAAAAAGTTCTGGGCCAGGACAGTGGCACATGCCTAAATTCAGGAGGCTGAGACAAGACTATCACAAGTTGAAGGCTAGCCTTAGCAACTTAATAAAAAGTAAAAAGAAATGATCATTGCATCCTTTTTGCCTTGATATTAGCCTCTTCAAGGACCCCATTTTTTGGTACAGGGGATTGAAATAGGGGCTTTCACATGCTAGGCAAGTGCTCTACTAACGAGCACCATACCCAGCCAATCCCCCTTGATTTTAGACAGGGTCCACCTGAGTTGCCCAAGCTGGCATCAAATTTGCCATCTTCCTGCCTCAGCCTTTTGCGTAGTGGGGATGAGGAGACATGTCCTGCAATGACTGGCTGAGACTAGATTTTTCAAAAAACTTTTTCTCAAGGATATCTCTTAAGAAGATACAGGAACAAAACTGTGTCCAGAAAAACAATTTAAAATGTATATTGAAGGCATGTCTCCCACATGAGCTTTTGGAGGACACACAATATCAAACCATGATACACTGGGTAGAGGATTATAGGCTGGTGGGTTTTCCTTTCAACACTTCAAAATTTCACTCAACTCTCTTTCTCTAGCACATTTTAGGAGAAGTCCACTAAGATTCTTATCTTGGCTCCTGTATGAGTAAGATGATTTCTTTAAATACCATCTCTTTGGCTTTGATTTTCAGCAATTTGAAAGATGGTAGGTGTAGATTTTGGGTATTTGCCTTGTTTGATGTTCTCAGAACTCCCTGTATCTATTACTTCATAAAAGTTTTCTGCCATTATTACTCGAAGTCTTTCCTCAACTCTCTTCTATTTTGCTTCTCCTCCTCCTATTCCAACTGCACGTGTGTTTATCTTTTGCAATTGCCCCGTTGTTCTTAAATTTTCTGTTTCAATTTTTCTTTTCTCTTTGCAATTTTGCCTGAGAAATTTCTTCTGACCTATCTGCAAGTTCACTAATATTCTCCCCAGTCATGTCCAGGGTACTAGTGAGCCCATCAAAGGTGTTAAGCATTCATCTTAGTCATTTTATCTCCAGTCTTTCCTTTTTTTTCTTGTTTACCATTTCCATCATCAGCTTACATTATCTATCTTTTCTTGAATATTCTTGTTCAGCTCTAACCCTCTATAACCCTTAGGATGTCAATCATAGTTGTTTCAAATCCCTGTCTGATAATTCCCACAGCCTCATCATTTGAGGGTCTCATTCGAATGCTTGCTTTATGTCCTTTCTTCTTGCTTTTTAGTATGTATACCTTATAATGATTTTTGATTGAAAGCTAGACAGTGTACTGAATAATAGGAACTGAGGTAAATAGGCCATTTATTTGGTGAGATTTTGTGCTCATCTGTCTAGAAGTTCAGTCATGTTTACTGTTTTCTGTTGCCAAAGAGACCAGAAACTTTCAGATTCCTATAATGTGCTTATTTTCATTTCTTGCCCAGAAAGAATTTGTGTCATCAACTCTTTCATCTCTAATTCTCTAAAGTTGTGCGGAGGCTTTTTGGTATAGTGGCACAGTAGAGAGGAAAGAAGGATTCTGTGGTCTATGATTAGATCATGGTGTTGAGTGAGCCTGTATTGCTGGGGTGTGACTTTCACTGGTGTTTCCTACTTTTCCACCACCACTAGCACCTTGCAGGAGATAAGAGCCTGGAGTAGGAGAAACGCCTTCCCCCCTTGAGGGACAAGGCTCTGGTGAAATCCTTGTACTTGGAGAGTAGGTTTCTGTTCTGGAGAATGGTTGCTCTTTTCACAATGGTTACCTCCATGTCCAGGATCACTATTCTCAAGGGACCTAAATGTGGTCTGCCCTCTGGGATTCACCAATCAGGGCTCCTTTCCATTATTGGCAGCACCCATCTCAGGCACTGATCCCATGCTCCAACTTCATTCCCTTTCTACTCAGCCCCCTGACTGCAACTCCTCCTGGAGTCACTTGCTTGGTGGTTGTTGGCAAGGACTCTGGAGCCAGACCTCATAAGTCCGAATCACAGCTCTACAACTGTCCAGCAGGGAGACCTTGGGTAGCACTTAGCACCTGGTCACTCAATTTCCCTATCTGTAAAACAAGGAATTGTGGGTTAATTCATGTAAACCACATAGAACAGTGGTTGTGCCACAAATGCCCTGTGTGCTGAAGACAGACCACGATATATGCTGATGTAGAAGGGGAAAAGGTACACTCATACACTGCTGGTGGGACTGCAAATTGGTGCAACCCAATCTGGAAAGCAGTATGGGGATTCCTTAGAAAACTTGGAATAGAACCACCATTTGACCCAGCTATCCCTCTCTTAGGTCTATACCTAAATGACTTAAAATCAGCATATTACAGGGACACAGTCACATCAATGTTTATAGCAGCTCAATTCACAATTGCTAAACTGTGGAAACAGCCTGGATGCCCGTCAATAGATGAATGGATAGAGAAACTGTGGTATATATACCTAATGGAATATTACTCAGCATTAAAAGAGAATAAAATTACGACATGTAATGAATGGAGATAGAGAATATCATGCTAAATCAAGTAAGCCAATCCCAAAAATCCAAAGGCTGAATGTTCTCTCTGATAAGGAAAAATGGAGGAACTTTGATGGGGCAAAGGGGAGGCAGAGGTGAGGAGGGGGCATGGGGGTAGGAAAGATGGTGGAATGAGATGGACATCATTACCCTAGGTACATGTATGAATGCACATATGGTGTGAACGCTACATCAGGTACAACCATAGAAATGTAAATTTGTGCTGCAGTTGTGTACAATGAATTAAAATGCATGGTGCTGTCATATATATCTAATGAAAAATACAAAACAAAAAGAGAAACCCTAAGGCTAGCATGGTCTGCTCCAAAGCTCAATAGACCTGGTAGTTATGATTCTAGTACCACTGCTAACTTTTCCCATGACCCAATGCATGTCATCCCTTCTTCTTGTGCTACAACAGAAATTGACATAAAACTTGGTGGTAGACTGTGACCCAAACATCACTTCATTCTCAGTAGAAACCCAACTGACCAAGAGAAATCTGAAAAAAAATATTCAACATTACTAATCACTAGAGAAATGCAATTAAAATCATAATGGGATACCCTCTCGCACCTATTAGAATGGTTATTATCAAAAAGACAAAAGAAACAGTGGCACATGCCTTAATCTCAGGAACTCAGGAGGCTGAGGCAGGAGGATTATAAATTCAAGGTAAACCTAAGCAACTCAGTGAGACCTGATCTCAAAATAAAAAGTAAAAAGGTCTCCAGATGGCTATCAGGGTTAAAGTCCCCCTGGGTTCAACCCCCATCATAAATAAAAGAAAAAGAAAGACAAAAGATTTTAAGTACTGGTCAGGATGTGGAGAAACTAGAATTCTTGTACTATGTTTGGGGGAATGTAAATTAGTACAGTCATTATGGAAATTAGTTTGGGAAGTTTCTTTAAAACTTAAAAATAGAGCTCAGTTGGGAGAGTGCTTGCCTTGCATGGACAAGGCCCTGGGTTCAATCCCCAGCACCAAAAAAAACAAAAACAAAAAACAAAAAACTACCCTATGGTCCAGCCAATCTGTGCATGAATGGATACAGAAAATGTGGTTTAGAAATATAAGGGGATACTCTTTATTCTTTAAAAAAAATATAAGGAAATTCTGTCATTTATGACAAATGAATGAGGCCAAAGGACGTTTTATTGGGGGAAATAGCCACGCACAGGGCAACAATCACATGATCTCACCTACATGTGGAATCTATAAAAGTTGAACTCATAGGAACAGAGAGCAGAATGGTGACTGCCAGGGGCCCAGGAGTGGCTGGGCTGTGGAGGGGGAAGATGCTGGTCCCAGGAAAACAAATTACACTTAGATGAGAGGGATGAGTTTAAGGGATCTATTGTGCAATATAATGACTACAGTTAATAATAACATACAACAGAATGAGTACAGTTGATAATGTTATCTACACTAAAAATGACTCAAAGAGTAGATTTTAAGGGTCCTCACCACAAATAAGAATATGAAGTAATGTATATGTTAAAAAGCTTGACTCAGACGTTCTTCAATGTAACATTTTTCAAATTATGTTATATGCCATAAATATGTACAAATTATTATTAGTATTGTTATTATCATCATCATCAGGCATTGAACCTAGGATTGTTTAACCATTGAGTCACATCCCCAGCTCATTTTATTTTTGAGAGAGAATTACATCATAAATCCCACCATGGAAGTGAGTAAACTGGGAAGATATTTAATTGGTAGATTTCTACCTCCTTCCCCAAACTGGAGCTCTGTTACAACAAAAAGGAAGAAGTGGAGCTAGGATGAGCAATGAGGACTGTTGACTCCAATTAGCACTGGGCCTGAAAGGGGGATGACCATCACCAAACTTCTCCCCATGCCATCTTCACATAATTTATGGCCTCTGTATTAGCCTGCTTTCTGTTGCTCTAACAAAATACCCGAGAACAGATAATTTATAAGGAGGTAAGTTTTATTTAACTCAGTATCCAAGATTTGGCAGCTCCTGCAAGGGATCTCTGGTGAGGGTGTTCACCAGATTGTGTGTCAGAAAACAGGGAGGGACCAATCTGGCTCTTTTGATAACAACTCCCTCTTACAGGAGCAAATGGGGGCCCATTAGAAGTCCATTACTCCCTTGAGAGGGCATCTTGCAGAGTGACTGAGTTACCTCCCACTAGGCCCACCTCTTTCAGGTTCTACCACCTCATCACTGAGGACCAACCCTCCAGCCTTTGAACCTTTGGGACAAACCACATCATATCATCACAAGCTCCAACAAAGCTACCATCATAAGAGCAGGATGTCCCAGTCTACAACATGTGCGTATGTGGGGGTTGGGGAAGGTTGATCTCACAAGTCACTGGAAGCAGCCAGAGCCCCCATTCCAGAACCTCTGTGATGTCACTTCTGTTGTCATGGCAGTCTGGGTGCCAACCCAGAAGAGTTCGTTGGTGGCTTCAGTCTGTGAGACTTGGTGGTCTAGCCATGGCCTCTTCACAGAGTATCACGCCCCCAAATGAACCTCCGATCGAATCCTCATGGCTGAAACCAAGCCTGTTTCCAGCTTTTAATGCAATGCTTCTTATTACAATAAGTGGCATCTTCTTCGCCTTTCCGTGAGTCTCCCATGGAAGGTGTCAGTGTCTTAGACACAGAAGAGAAAATAGACAAGGACAGTACAGAGGCAGGGAGGGAAGTGGAGAGAGAGGGGCAGCAGGGGAAGGAGGATATAGAGTTAGAGGGAACCCAATGTGAAAGCACAGAGGTCTGGAGTGCCTGACGCATTTAGGGAACTATGAGAGACTGGTAATGCTGGTGATATTTTGTGGAGTCTCCATGGTCTGTCTCTAACCTGGATATTTAGATCAGTCCTTAAGGCGAGTGAGTCCTACCTCATGTGAACTAGGCCTTGTGGGGAGCTCTGGGTTTCCCCAGACTAGGACTGAGTCTGGCTCTGGTTTCAGGTGCCGGTGGTTGGCTCAGAATGGGCAGTGGGAATTTGCCGTGGTTTCGGGCCTATTCTTTATACTGTCCTTCTGCAGCCTCATTTTCCTCAACGGGTCAGACCCAGGCATTTTGCACAAAGGTAAGGCCTCAGACCCCTGGAGAAGGAGGTGGTATCCCAAGGGCTGATGCCTATAGGGGTGATTTCAAACATGCTAACCCCCCTCAACCCCACCCCCCGCCCCCGTGGCCTCAGGAGCCCTTCCCTCCATGTCATCATTACTTGGGCCCTGGCACTTCATTTCCCAAGCCACTGAAGTGCGAAAAAACAGAATCCTGGAGGTGTTCCAGCTGCTTTCGAAGCAAGGACTGGGCAGGCTGGCAAGAGAGGCCAGCAGGCCCTTCCAAACCACGCAGTTCACTCCTCCTCCTTCCCATTTTACACACGACTTCAAGCACTGATCACTATTCCAAAAGGGGAGAGCTCTGTATAGAGCTCCTGTGGCTGGACAGCCCTTTCTCTCTGACTGCCGCCCATCTGAGTGGTCAGCTTGCTCAACAGGGACCGGGATTCCCCTGCCCTCCTCCTCCCCACCCTTCTTGTTGCCCAATGATGCTATGGGGCGGCCCCAAGCAGTAGAGTGGTGGAAGGGCCTCCTGCCACTGCCCAAATCTCTTCCCCTGCCAGGCTCCTTAGAAGAGGACCCCAACATTCAATACATAGCACGAGTGAACAACACGGCCTTTCGCCTGCAGTGGTGCTCGAAGTGTTCTTTCCATCGTCCACCCCGGACCCACCACTGTCCCTTCTGTAATATCTGTGTGGAGGTAAGTACTCCTCCTTCCTGTCCACTCACCAACCCATCCCAGGGCACCTGGCCAGGACCAGGAACCTCACATCATATGTGGTCCAGGGGTGGGTATGAGATCATCTTCCCACACTGCTACAAGTGGCTCTCAGCCACTCTTGGTCACTTATATATGTTATTGCCTCCAGTTCTGCACTTGTCCTGAGACGCTGGCCTTGCTTGCACAGGTGCTGACATGCAAAGGGCACCATCTGTGCTGAGCCTGGTGGAGTCAAGGGGAGGAAAGGCAGTGACTGTCCCACTAGCTTGCTGATACTAGATACCCATAACTTTAGGCCGGCTGCTGCCCTGTTCTGGGTATTGTTGCCTGTCCACCTCTGGGTGTCCAATTGAGGGTTTCCTGGGTTCCGAGTGCTCTTCTCTCATGTGCACACCTTGCACGGGTTTCCAAGTACAGAAGGCTGGCTGGGCTAGAAATTCTTCTCATCCTTACCCAGTATCTGAAAAAATACAGCTTCACAGCTTTTCTGTATCCTGCTCAAAGTGACACCAGGCAGGTCTTGTCTCTAGAGACCTCACTCATGACAAACGACCTGATGAGCCATGGCGTCCTAACTGTGCTCTATCCATGGACGTGCTGGTTTCACCCTGGAGATGGGAGCTCACGTGCAGGGCCAAGAGCAGGAGTTCTAGGGGCTGGGTTGAGGGGGGGCCTCAAGATTTGGGGGTATTGGGCTAAGCCAATAGACCCTCAAGGTCTGCCTTCTCTCCCCTAGGACTTTGACCACCACTGCCTGTGGGTAAACAATTGTGTAGGTCAAAGAAATTTCCGCGTATTCGTGCTGCTGCTGGTGTCCCTGTGCCTTTATCTGGTTGTTCTTCTGGCTACCAGTGTGCTTTTTCTCATTCGTACAAGACACATGCCCTTGTCGCTGGACTCAGCCATGGCGTATCCACCCAGTCCCAAGGGCCCACACTGGGAAGAGAATGGGTTGTGGGGAGGGACGGACAGCCAAGGGGCAGGACAGCCAAGAGGTGGGGTTAAACGAGGGAGGGCTGATGTTGTGGGCAGGGCTAAAGGGAGAAGCTACTTGGGAGGACCTATGAAGGACAGATTGAAGGCGAGTGGGGTCAGGGAGATGGGCGTGGTAGGATGGACTATGGAGTTAAGAATCTAGGGAGGCCAAGAAGTGGGGTAATGAAGGTTGAAAAGGGTCAAGTGGGAGGCCAGCATGGTTGGGTGAGGTTTCTCTTGGGTGTGCTGGATTAATTGTCCAGTCCAGGGAGGAAAAAGTGGGTGGGCGGGGCCAGCCAGGGCGGGGCTAATGAGGGCTGTCGGTCGTTGGGCGGGGCCAGGAGAGAACAGTTTGTCTGTTCTTCTTAGCTTGTGTATGCACAGCATCGCAGTAGCTGTACCCGTCTTGGTACTCCTGCTGCCTGTCATTCTGCTCCTGATGATACAGGCTGTGTCGGTGAGCAAGGTAAGCGAGTACTGCAATACCAGACGGTGCGGAGGCATCTTGCATCTTTGGGAATCCGGCACTTTCGGCTGATCTTCACTGCCCTTGGTCCTGATGGTGCCTCATGAGTCCTTCCAGACCCACCCCTTAAGATGCAGCTCAGATCTTTCCTCCCCCTGGAGCTCAGTGGTCATTCTTCCTCGTGGGTGCATTGCATGGAGAGCCTGTTATTTGAGGGATGGGTGCATCCTGCGCTTGTGTTGATAAGAACCCTGCGATCAGAATAACACCAGCAGACACCTAGGGAAACGCTTGAGACGGGGGTCGGTCCTGAGTGGTGTAGCAGCCTGCAAGAAACTGAGTTTGGCGAGGCCAGCATTGTAGAGGAGGACGTGCCACTCTTCCTGTCCTAGGTGTGATTTTGCAAAGGTGGAAGACAGGAGGGTGTTGTCTGTGAGAGGCACACCTTTGCAAAAAGGCAGAGAAACCCGAATGTAGGATGTTAAGGAAATGAGGAAGGAACGATTCTAAATCAAACCCAAGGTGCCAGATAATTTATAAGGAGGAGTCAAGATTAAAAAGCCCCTAAAAGTTGAGCGTGAAATTTAGTTTTGATGAAGTGGAAACCTGGGAGCCATGGTGGGATTTAAAAAAAAAAAACAACAAAAACTCATTTATTGAGGAATAAATTAAAACTGCCAAATTCACCCTTTTAGTCTAGGATACGGGATTTTGACAACTGGATACTGTCCTGCATTCTCCAGCATGATCAAGTTTAGGCAGTTTCTTTACTCCAGAATATCCTTTCATTCACCTGTTGTTGTCAGTCTCTCTCCCTATGTCCTTCTGGTTTTTCTTTTTTTCCAGGATCACATGTAAATGGAGTCATTGCCTTCTTTTCTCTGGCTTTATTTATTTAGGACAATGTATTTGAGATTCATCCACGTTGTCGCTCATATCAGTATTTTATTTCTTTTATTGCTGTGTAGAAGCGTATGGATGCCCTATAGATTGTTTATACATTCATCAAACGAAGGATTTTTTACATTATGTCTAGTTTTTGCCAGTATTTTTGTTTGTTTTGTTTTGTTTGTTTCATACTAGAAATTGAACCGCGGGGTGTTTAATCACTGAGGCACATTCCTAGCACCCCTCAAATTATGTTTAATTTTTTTTTTTTTTAATTTTGAGACAGGGTCTCACTAAGATGCTTAGCGCATCACTAAGTTGCTGAGGCTGACTTTGAACTTGCCATCCTCTTGCTTCAGGCTCCCAAGCCTCTGGGATTATAGGTGTGGGCCACTATGCCTAGCTAGTTTGGGGTAGTTATAAATAAAGCTGCCCCAAACATTGATGCACAGGCATGTGAACATAAGTTTTCATTTTTGTTGAATAAATTCTTAAGGGTGGCATTGCTGAGTCATAAGGTAAACACGTGTGGAACTTTGTAGGAAATTGCCAAATTTGTCTTCCAAAAGAACTGTAAGGTTTCTAAATTCTACCAGCAATGTTGGGAATTCCAGTTGCTTCACATCCTCACCAACATTTCACACTTTTTTTTTTCAAATATATTTTAGGTATCAGTTGACCTTTTATTTATTTATATGCAGTGCTAAGAATCGAATTCAGTGCCTCACACACACTAGGCAAGCATTGTACCACTGAGCCACAACCCCAGCCCCTCACACTGTCCTTTGTTATTTTGTTTTGTCTTTTAATCAAACCTGTCTTATTAAATGAGTCGTAGTATTTCATTAAGGTTCCAGGTTGTGTTTTCCTAATGAGTAATGATGTTGAGCCTATTTTCATGTCTGTTTGGCCTTCATTAGGTCTTTGGTAAAATGTTTACTCCTGGCAGGGCACAGTGGCGCACACCTGTAATCCCAGCAGCTTGGGAGGCTGAGACAGGTGGATTCCGAGTTCAAAGCCAGCCTCAGCAAAGCGAGGCACTAAGCAACTCTGTGAGAACCTGTCTCTAATAAAATACACACAAAAAAATGGACTGGGGATGTGGCTCAGTGGTTGAGTGTCCCTATATTCAATCCGTGGTACCCACTCCCCCCAAAACCGTTTACTCCAATCTTTTGCCCATTTGAAAAAACGGTTGTTTTCTTATTGAGTTTTAAGAGTTTTCTACATCAGATTCAGATCTAGGTTTTGCACATCTCTTCTTGCAATCTGTGACTTGTCATTCCATTTTCTTCATAGCATCTTCCCAAGAGCAGGAGTCCTTAGTGTTGTTTTTCTAGGACTAGGGGTTGAATCAGGGGTGCTCAACCACTGAGTTCTCCCTCAGCATTTTGTGGCTGTTGTACATTCTACATAGAAAATTGTCATCTGTGAAGAACAGTTTCATTACCTTCTTTCCAATCTGTGTATCTTTATTGCTTTTTCTTTTTAGTGTTGAATAGGAATGATAGGGGTGGGCATCTCTGCCCTGGGATTCCTTTACTATGGCAATCTCTTGACTAAAGGCTCTTTCAGTAAGACTGGTGGGCAGCATCAGTGGGGGAGGGGACGCTGCAGACCCCGAGACAGTGAACAGACAGGGGAGCCTACCTGCTCATCACCTCCCATCCTTTTAGTCCCCAGTCCACCACTGCCATATCTGGTCCTCCTCCCACCTGAGACTCTGTGCTTGGCCCTTATTCATCAGCCCTGTGGTCTGCCTTTACTTTGAGCTTGACCTTTACTGCTTTGTGTACTGAAGGCCTTCAGCCCAGATTTTCCTGGGCCATGTGATTTTTGACTAGGAAACTATGATGGGGCCTCCCCACTGGCCCTGTCCTCCCAGATAGTGAAATTCAGTTAAGGCATAATTTTAGAAAAAAAAATGAGAGGTGGGGAAATGAAGTGGGAGTGGGGTGGTGACATTGTCTTTGGAGCAATTGAGCAGCACAAGGAAGAGTTTAAAAGGTATCTGAAAGGGGCTGTGGTTGTAGCTCAGTGGCAGAGAACTTGCCTAGCATGTGTGAGGCACTGAGTTTGATCCTCAGCACCCCATACAAATTAAAAAAAAATAATAAGGTCTATCAACAACTAAAAAATATTTTTTTAAAAAGGGGGGTGTGTGGAAGGATGAGGTAAGAGGACAGGTGTGGCCAATGGAGACAGAACAAGGATCTTGCACAGGGAGGCACAGGATGATGAGGAGCCCTGAGAAGGCAGGAGAAAGGAGTGCAGTGTCAGCACTGTCTGCGGAGAGCTGCTCACAAGTGGGTCAAGGGAGGTCACTCTTCCTAGGAGCATAGGAAGGCAGGAGGCCCTGGGTCACTCTTGGGCTCCCCTGCCCTTAGAATCTTGCTCCAGGCCTGGGCTGAGCCCTGGCTAAGCTGACTGACTTAGGAGGAGTCACTGGGAGATGGCCTTGCGCAGTCCTGCTGATTCTGAGCTCCTCTTCCCATCCCCATCTCCCTCCAGGGCAAATCACTCCGGAACAACAACCCCTTCGACCAGGGCTGTGCCAACAACTGGTATTTGACCATTTGTATGCCAGTGGGACCCAAGTGAGTTGGTAAACTGAAGGCTCAAGTGGTGGATCTCTGGGGCTGGTGGGAGTGGGGTGAGATAAAGCTGGGTTTTCTTCTTTGGTCCCTGACCCCAGCTCCCAGGCCCTGTCACCCATTGTCCTTTCCTTTGGGGTTTTCTCCAGGGCACTCTGGGAGCCTCTGGGAACGTCCCTATTCATTGCCCTTCTAGGTTCTTGCCCTAAGAAATGGAGTAGAGGGGAAATGCAGCCTGGATGAGACTCCTGGCTGGGAACCCTGGGCTCTGTGCTTTCCAAGCTGAGGGTGAGGGTGGTCAGGGGGACCAGGCCAAGGTGGGTAGTGACTCCCTGCATTTGGTCTATCACGCCCCAGGTACATGTCTGCAGCTACTTGGATGCAGCAGGCGGAAGGCACGGAGTGGGACCCTGAGCAAAGGGACCCAGTGCACACACGGTTCTCGCCACAATATTCCCGTCAACACCGTCCCACAGAGCTCCCTGGGCCCACATCTCCAACACATGGGCAGGGCCCCCCAGGGAGTGGCGAGGCTGCAGCTTTACAGGAGGTGAGGAATAGTGGGTGTGCATTGGGAGAAGGATGTCTGTGGGTCACACATGTGTTGGGGGAGGCTCCTGAGGTTGGGCTGGCCCTGAAGCTGAAGCACATGGAGCTTAAGGAACGGAAATATGAACCTGAGTGTGCGGGTTCCAGGTTTCAGAGTACTCCCAGGTGTTGCTGAATAGACAAAGAGAAAAGACTGCACCACTAATTTGCTAGTTGGCCTTGGCCAGTCCCTTACCTTTCTAGGCCTCAGTTTCCTCAGTTATTAATGAGGACTGAGACTAGTAATTTATGTTTTAAAGGAGATTCTTTTTTGGGGGGGAGGGGGACAGGGAATTGAACTCAGGGCACTCGACCCCTGAGCCACATCCCCAGCCTTAATTTGTATTTTATTTAGAGACAGGTTCTCACTAAGTTACTTAGTGCCTCACTTTTGCTGAGGCTGGCTTTGAACTTGTGATCCTCCTGCCTCAGCCTCCCAGGCCACTAGAATTATAGTCATGTGCCACTGTGCCTGGCCCTTTATTTATTTTTTTTTATGGAAATTTGTACTTGAAATCCCATGTGAAATGTATGACGTGGAGCATTAGGAGTGCAGTAGGGTAGATAACCCATGGTGCCCACCAAGGGCCCTTGCATTACTTGGGGTACCAGCCCTCTCCTTTGTCCTGTCTCCTGGGGCCCAGAGCCATGACTGTGAACTGCAGGGTAGAAGCTAGAAAGAACACAAATGTATTGACTCATGTGTTTAGATTTCCATCAGCCCGATGCCGCATCAAAAAGCCCACAGAGAAGACTTGGCCTCCCATCCAGGAGCCTCTCACTCACCCATTCACACTGCTGGATACCAGGACATCTGAACTTCACCTTTTGAGCCTCCATGTGGAGGCCTCTCGTAGCTGAGCCCTCAATCACTCCCCTATTGGGAGTGCTAAGACTTCCATTCCTGTTGTACATTTGTAAATAGTTTTTACTTCTTCCTATGGCTGCTCTGTCTGTTTGTTCTAGGTTTAGAGAAGCGGTGTTTCCTGGGGATGTAGGGAGGCTCTGAGGGGTTGGAACAAAGCCCTCTTGGAAGGGAAAGATCCTTGCTCTCTGAGAACCCAAGCTAGGGAACCAACATTGTCTAGCTCATTGACCTTGAGCAAGACACTTGTCATTTCTCTCATCCTTAAAATGTGGCAACAGTAATAATCACAGTGACTGACCTGGCTGGCTTCCTGGCAAGGGCTGGAGATGGGAGGAGAGAAAACCCCCAGCTAGCACTAGGGATGGAGCAAGCCCTGTCCTGCAGCATCCCTGTCTGACTACAGGGGGTGCCAGCTGCCCAGGAATTTGAAAACCAAGTCTGGCCCAGCCCTCTAGTGGGAGGTGAGCCAGCCTGAGTCAGTCTGGAGCCCCCTCCTGGGCGCCTCCTCCCCAGATGTGGGAGGGTGGGGGCATTCATCCTGCATCTCTCCTGCAACTGTGTCCCACCCTGGTCCCTTCCCCCTGGGGTGCATCAGGTGCTGGTTCTGGTCCTGTCCCTGGGGTAGACTCAGGAATTTTGAGTCTGCAGGCCCCAGAGTGTTGGGCAGGGGGCACATCAAACCGTGTGTCTGTTAGTCTCCAGAGTGTGATCTTGGGACTGGGAATAATATCACCTTCGTAGTAGGTTGTTGGAGGAGGAGGTGAGGTGTTTCATCTAGTGCACAGCAGGCAAGCAATGGATGCAGCTGGAATGATTTATGGTTATTTTCTCCACTAGTTGGGCGACCCAACCATGTCAGAATTTCCAGAGTACTATTAGTGGTTGTGGGGCTCTCTGAATTTGTATCAAGGACCCCATATCATCTTGCCACATGAAGCATCAGGACAGACAAACTATACTGCTTCTTTCCATACTAGTATCTGGGTGAAACCATCTTGTGTGATAAAGGTGGAGGCAAAAGGATGTCACCCAAGGGGTCAGATGCATGTCCCTAGGGTGTGTGTGTGTGTGTGTGTGTGTGTGTGTGTGAGAGAGAGAGAGAGAGAGAGAGAGAGAGAGAGAGAGAGAGAGTATGCACATGTTTGGTATGAGCTCATCCTCGGGGGTGTGTTCGCCCAGCCCCTTATCCTTTCTGACCAACTTTAGGAGGTGGGTGACCTATGATGCAGGATGTGTCTCCAAGTCTCCAGACCACAAAGTCCCACGACAAGACTGCTCTTCCCTCTTCCTTTCCTCCTCAACCTCTCCTGGGAAGCCCAGGCCCAGCCCCACCCGCCTGCCCTGGCTTGAACTCCAACACTTCTCATCCCCTTTCCCTGTCCCAATATCTATCTCCCTGGGCTCAAGTCCTTTTGGGGCTTAAGGCTTTTCTCAAATCTTATTCCTGCTCACTTCCTCTGTCTGGGAAGCCCGAGTTCATGGGCCCATGGCAGAGAAAGAGGGGAGGAGTCCCTGTGCCCAGGTTTTAGTGCCTGTGAACCTGTGTGTGCAGTAGGGATGGCTCAACCCTGCTGACCAACAGGGGGAAAGGCCGAGTGGGGAAGCCAGAGGCTCCCAAGCTCATTCCCAAAGGACAGCCCTCCCAATAAACTGGATCTGAGTGAGGGAGGAGAGAGGTGGTCCAGGAGCCTGGGTCAAGGCCTGGATGTGCATCATGGAACTGCCTGGGTGGGGGAGTGCTGGAGGGAGTCCAGCTCCAAGCGGGGCCCAGAAGGCCAGGCCCCAGTCTCTGAGGAGTTCATGCTGCCTCCTCCAGCCCCGCTGGCTGTCCCCCTGCCATCCTGCCTATCCCCCTGCCATCCTGCCTGGTTCAGGTCTGCACTCATTGGCTCCCTGCCTTCAGGTATACAGGGCCTCACTCAGTCTCAGGCAAGGGCCTTTTAAGTCCTAAGCTAGATGTGACACATCTCCTTGACAATCTGGTCCTCAGTTTCCCCACTTGAAAAGGATGTAATTTCCCTCAGATTCTCAAAAGAGGACATGGCCTTTCCAAAGGCAAAGACTTCCTGCTCTGGGATGAAGATTTTAGGTGTGTCCGCGCCCTGCCCCCAGCCTAGGATTCCTAGGATTTCCTTAAGAAAGACCCTTGGATCAGGCTCATTGCTTCTTGAGCATTAAGTGGGACATAGAACATTCCTTCCTTTGACGTCCTCCACCATACCCTCTACCCTAAGCCTTGGGCCAGTCTTGTGACTCCTTGCCAAGTTGAGAGGACCCAACTGGGCTGCACCCCCTTCCCTTTTTGCCCCCTTCTCATTTCTGCTGAATGTGCCCTTGATTCTCAGACATGCCCCACCCAATCCTTGGCCCATGGATAAGGCAAGGGGTGTTATAGGGGACCAGTTATGGGGCCCACTGTCCACCTACCCAGGAAACTCTGCCATCCCTGGGCCAGAGCCAAGAAATGGCCCCCACGCCTGCAGGGCTACCAGGTGCCCACAAGCTCCTAGAACAGTAATGCCAGATTCGTGGGACCCCAATAGACCTCCAGGAGCCGAATCTGATGCAATTACACAAGAGTCTTTATTGCAGGCTCGCGCCTGGACTCTCAACCCTTTGCAATACAGCGGTCCTGAGTAGTGAGTCCCAACCCTTAGTTAGTGAGAATTTATAGGTTTTGGGGGGATACACTATGCATCACAACATCACACAGAAAATCATTTTATACCGCGGGAAAATCAAACAACAATTCTTAACATTGATGAGCACATTCACTGGCCAGAACAAGTTGGGTAAGGGTAGTGGGTGAATTCAAATGGTGGATATATTTGAACTGATTGGTTTAGGCCCGGAAGGGTTGCAAGAGTCTCTATGCCAAACTGCAGGGTTGCCTAATCATGTTATACATCACGGAAACTACTGGGAGGTCACCTGACATTTCAGATATTTTTCCTGTCTCCTGCTGATTGGTGGTTGCTAGGGGGTTGCTATGGGTCCACATCTAGCTTAACTGAGTCAGGGTCACCTAGCACCACAGATCCCTTTTGTTAAACAACTCAGCAGGGTGGGTATGTGCCTAAGAACCTTCTGTGGGTTTTTCCAAGGACAAGAGTCATGCCCCCTCCCTCTGGACAGGCCTTGAGGTAGAAGCTGATTTCTCAAAAATGGAGTCACATCAGTTTCTCAGAACCTGGGATGGAGAGCCTAGCATCTCCAGACCTTTCCTCATGGGCCTCTTGGGAAGTCAGGGCATATAGGATGAGACTCAACCTAGTCACCCAGCTCTGCCGCCAACTAATGTGCCACAGGAGAATCTGTCTTCCCTTTGCTAAAACTTGGAGTCCTCAAGGTAATCATAGATATCACACTGAGGGTCACAGACTCTTAAGTCTTTAGGGAGGGTAGGGACTCAGGGATACCTCATCCAGCTGTCTGGCACCCACAGTTTTGCAGATGGGGCTCTTAGGTCCTGCAGAGGGAAGAGTTTGCCCAAGATAACCTGGTGGCATCAGCCTGATGGCTTTCTCTGGTTCCCAGGGGACCACTCTCATTCCTGCTTCCAGGGCCATTCCAGCAGGGGAAGGGCTTGGACAGTGACCACAGGGCCCCACTCTCTAGGCAAACTTAGAGCTGGCAGTGAAGTTCAGCACAGGGCTGTCTATTGAAAAGGCGGCCAGTTTGAACCCCTCTCCAACCCTGCACTGTGCCCATAGTGCTCCTGCTGCCTCTGGCTCAGCCCTGTCCTGCTCTGGCCTGAGGGCCCCACCCAAGAAGGCCTGCAAGTGGCTGAGGGTGAGGCAAGGCTAGGACCCCTGGGGCAGAGGAGCTGGTTGTCTGAGGAAGTGGGGGTGTCCTGCCCCTTTTACACACTTTAGAATTCCTTTGTTCTCATGCCTTCACTTCCTCACAACCTGCTTACTTGATCTAAAAGATGGAGTGATCCAAGGGTCAGAAGGAAGTGGATCAGGGGTCCTGGCAAGAAGGGAGCAGCCTAGGAGGCATTCATTAACAGCCCCTACAACTCCCTGCAGGGAGGAATAATCCCTGGAGGCTGGTAACCTTGGCAACAGGTGGAAAAGGGGAAGTGCTCTAGAGGTATTAACATTTTATTACTTTTCCTTTCAAACCAGCCTCCATTTTTCTGATCTGACCCATTATTTATTACTTGCACTGTCCTTTTGTCCCCACCAACAACACTTTCTGAATATGTGTCCTATGAAGACAATGAAATTTGATTCCACGGGTACAGACCACTGATTACTTCAATTTTCCTTACTTCCAATCACCTCTCCCCGTACCTTCGACCTCCCTGCTTCGTTATCATAAATATCCCTAAACCTTATGGGGGAGAGATCTGAGACTTGATCTGTCTTCTGGGTTGGCTGCCTCCTAAATAAACCTTTTCTCTTTGCAAAACTGGTCATTTTGAGATAGTAATTTGGGAAGACAGAGAGACATACTAAGTGTCAAAAGCAGCGCAATACACCGCTAAATGTGAAAGGCTCCCTCCAACACTTGCAACTTTGAGGGCAATGTGCAAAGGAGGGTGTAAAATTGTGTAGCTCTACCCTGCCTCCACCTCTAGACCAGCCCCTAGCTATCCTCCCTCTGCAAATACTAACACCCCATACCAACAGGTTGCTGTCTGTCTCTCTGGAGATAGCCTGCTTTTCCCCAAAGGGGTCTCTCTCTTAAGATAAGCCCCCATTCTTCCTTGAATATGTATCTACTTCACAAATAAACCTCTGTCTCTGCCTTTGACTGGTGCATGGTAAAATTCTTTTCTGTCATGTCTGCAAGAACCCTGCTGGCCCTGAGTCAAGTTCTCCCTTTC
This sequence comes from Callospermophilus lateralis, assembly GCF_048772815.1. Taxonomy (NCBI): domain Eukaryota; kingdom Metazoa; phylum Chordata; class Mammalia; order Rodentia; family Sciuridae; genus Callospermophilus; species Callospermophilus lateralis. The sequence goes on along the minus strand of NW_027512846.1, from coordinate 2,134,820 downwards.
TCTGGAAACTTCTCAGACCATTCTTCAGAGAAATATCTTCTCCTGTGACAGGTTCAGTGATTGGCATGCCATCTATGGGAGGCGGGTGGCCAGGACCATGCCTAATTCAGTAACTGACTGTCATGGAGAAGAGATCTCTTCCATGAAGGGCAGCAAAGAATTTCAGCATGAGTCTGGCAAAGGCAGAGACAAAGGTTTATTTAGAAAGTAGATACACATTTAAGGGAGAATGCCATCTGTCTCAAGATTGAGAAGCCCCTCCTTGAGTTGGAGGTCCAACATTTGTAGAAGGGCCATAGTCAGGGACAGGACTGAGGTGGAGACAGGGTGGAGCTGCACAATTGTAAGCTCAGTTTTCCCTGAGTTTATGTATTTCCCTCATTTTACAAGGACATGAGCCAAGAGCCTGTCAAGATTTTAACACAGTGACTCCCACTGCTTGCCTGTCCTCAAGCTTGTCTCTTTTGTCTAAAGAAAACACAGAGACCAAGCTAGAATTTCATAGGACCAAGCAAATGGGGAAAGGGCCGAGAAAGGAGTGCAGGTTTGGGGTTTGGGGAGGGAATACTGAGAAGATAGCTCTGGCTGTCTCCCTATTCATTCGTACCTACTCCCTTTCTTGCAGTTTTGGAGAGAATACGGGTATGGGGGGAAGGCTGCAAAAGGGGTGGGGGGAGGCTTTCTTTTTGCCCCAGTGGTATCTGAAGAGCCAAAGTGGGCAGCAGGACAGAAGCTGACTCTCTTGCCTAGCTGACTCACAGTTTTTATTATTTGATTGGTTGTTTTCTTTTGGCTGACTATACCTACCCTCAATTTTGCCTAAACACACACACTGGCTCATTAATTTAGAGGCATATGCTGAATACCCACCAGTGACAAGAGTAAGATGTGACCCCGTGCTCATTGTTCACAGACCTAGAAAGGGAGATGGACACTTAAAGAGTTAGTAAAAAAGATGAAAAGTGCCAAAACAAGTAGGACTGTCTGTGAATGTATTAATCATACCTTTATATTCTGCTTTTTGTTGTTATTGTTGTAGTTTTTAAATAAGGGACTGCTTCTTTGGGGTTATCCATTTCCTAAAGACAGTAAAAAACTGCCTAAGGCACACCTCTTATATGCATACCAACCACTGGGGGTGGGGGCTATACTTCTAACCTCTTCTTTTAGCAAGCTCTTAATGTTCCCTTTACCTAATTGCCCCAGGGCCAGGTACCAGATTGCAAGAGACATTCCTAAATGCTGCAACCTGTTGGAGTTAGCCAAACCAAACAATTCAAAACTTATGCTCCTTTACCCAGTCCTTCCCTTAAAAACCACAATAAAGACTCTGACCTTGTTTTCTGACTGACCTGGTATTTCCCTGTGTGCTCCCCATTCACAGCCTGCAGTGCCTTCTCTTTGTAGGGATCAGTAGTATAAGTCCCTTCTTCCTTCATGACAGTACTTTCTTTGTCTATGTGACTTAACACACATTTCAAACAATCCTGGGATTGGGTATGATGGTGCATACCAGTAATCCCAGCAGTTCAGTAGGCTGAGACAGGAAGATAACAAGTTCAAAGCCACCTCAGCAATTTAGCAAGGCCCTGTCTCAAAATGAAACATAAAAAAAAAGGCTGGGGATGTATGATATACTCAATGATTAAGTGCCCTTGGACTCAATCCATGGTGTCCAAACAACCAAGGGAAAAAAAAAAAAAAAAACAACCACCACCATTTTCTGGTTACACTTAAAACAGTGAATACCTATATCTCCCCTACTATTTTGTTTAGTATAAACAAACATAACTAGATAAGAGTTTGTTCCCCACATGGGTTCTGTTTCATCATTCTCAGAGCAAAGAGTCTACTTATTTGTTTATGAAGTACCTTAGTATTCCTGGGATGCTAAAATAAAAAATAACAAATTTATTCCTCACAGTTCTGGGGACTGGAAAATGTAAGGTCATGGTACCAGCTTTCCTGATTCATAAATAACTTCCTGCTGTGTCCTCACTTACTGAAAGGGGCAGATAAGCCCCCTTGGCTTATTTTGAAGAACACTATCCCATTTTTAATGATAGTAATCTCTGGCAATAGGCATGCACTGTATACAGGAATATAGGGCTCTGCCCTCATGACTTCATCATCTCCCATAGGTCCCACTTCCTGATGCCATCCCCTTGGAGGCTTAGAAATTCAAAATATGAATTTGGGGGTTGGAAGTAGGAATACAAACATTCAGACCATAGCAAGAATTTTTGTTTAAGAAACTGGGTGGGGGCCTGGTGCTGAAGCTCAGTGGTAGAGCGCTTGCCTCACCCGAGTGAGGCACTGGATTTGATCCTCAGCACCACATTAAAAAATAAATTCATAAAAAAAATATTGTGTCCATCAACAACTAAAAAAAAAGAAAGAAAGAAAAAGGGGCTGTGGATGTGGCTCAAGTGGTAGCGTGATCACCTGGCATGCTCGGTGCCCTGGGTTCGATCCTCAGCACCACATACAAATTAAAGATGTTGTGTCCGCTCAAAAAAAAACTATAAAACAAATATCAAAAAATTCTCTCTCTCTCTCTCTCTCTCTCTCTCTCTCTCTCTCTCTCTCTCTCTCTCTCTTTAAAAAAAGAAAGAAAGAAACTGGGTGGGATTTGGAGGCGGTTGCTGGGGAATTTTGAGGAATTAGGAATATCCTATATGTAATGAATTCTTAGTAAGTTTCAAACAAAAACCAGGTAGTCTGACAACTTCTGAATATCAAAGAAAACTATCCATTTCTAGAACTTCAATTGCCAGGCTCCTCTGTGTTTGCAAAGTATCTTTATAGCTAATCTGTCATTACTCACATTACTGATAATAGTTGAGAGATGCTATAAGACTCACTTGGCTTGAAATACCTTGGCCAATAACCTGGGTTTCCTCCTACTCTATTTGGTATAAATTGCCTAGTTATAGCCTCTATCAAAGGGTAATTTAAGTTATCTGGCAGGGGAGAAATGTCTCTCTTTGATGATTTGCAGCTGTTGAAGATTTCTAGTAACTAGCTTGACATAGAAATGTGGGGATGTTTCTCAAGAAATATCAGCTTAGAGGGCTGGGGTTTTGGCTCAGTGGTAAAGTGCTCGCCTAGCATGCAGAAGGCACTGGGTTCCATCTTCAGCACCACATAAGTGTAAAATGAAGATATGGTGTCCACCTAAATCTAAGAAATAAACATTTTTTTTAAAAAAAAAAAGAAATATCAGCTTAGGGTTTAATTCTGCTAATTCTGGGTATTCTTAGATGACCCCTAAAGCTCAAGTGTTGAAGAGTTGGTCCCCAATGCAGCAGTGTTCAAAGATGGGGGTCTTTGAGAACAGATTAAATCACAAGGACTCTGACTTCAACAATGCATTCATTCATTTATGGTTCAGAGTTTACTGGGTTTTGAGTGAGAGGCTTTGTTATAAAAGCAAATTCTCCTTTGCTTCCTAGGCACCACGAGGTCAATAGCTTTGGTCTACCACATGCTCCCTCAGTGATGTTCTGCCTCACTATAGGCCTAAAAGCAACAGAATCAGCTAATCAGAGAATGAAACCTCTGAAACTATAACCCAAATATAAATATTTTCTCTTTTCTAGTTGTATATCTTAAGTATTTTGTCAGTGACACAAAGCTGATCAACAAACTGAATTCCAATCTTTTCCTTGGACATATTACCACAAATCAGTTTGGATAATCACTTTGGCAGACACTGAGACTGACTGGGGCAGGATAGGTGTTCAATAAAATTTATTGCATATTCAGTTGAATGAATGGAAGGTTTACTGCATCAGTTCCAGCTGTGATTTGCATAGAACAGGGACCAACTCTAGTTATACAAAGCAAATAGAGAAATACCTGGAGGGTATCAGGAGTTCATAGAATTAAGGCAGTTATCTGGATTGTGGCAGATTGCAGAATCAAGGCAGTTCCAGGGAGCTGGCACAAATCCACAGGTTCATGAATAATCTGTCCCTAGAATTGCCATTAGCCCCACCTCCAGCATCCCTTCTGATCCAGGATTCAAATTCCTGGGACTTCAATGGTCTAAATTACCTGTTTGAAATAATTAACCCAAAGGAGATAAAAGAAGGGTCTTCAACTCCCAAGATGGGAGGCTGCAATGGAAGACACATACTAAGAATTGTTCCAATAAAGCCTTCACACAATAAGAAAAATTTCAAAAAAGAATATGGTGGTAATAGAAGAGGGGAATTAGATATTGCACTGTGAAGAAAGACAAATGTCATTCACATTGATACTAAAAGAGAGATGGGCTGGGTGGGGGGGGCGGCGGTTACTGGTAAAGTAGGAAATATAAGGGTGTAGTTTCAGAAGAAGAAAAAAGTGACCATCACAGTCCTCATGTAGCTGGCCAGACAGCTACAAGAACCTGGACAATGGGGTACAGAAAATAAGTATTTCATGGAGTTCCCAGGCTAACATAGGAGCTGAACAAATATTTGTTCATTGAATTCACAAGAAAATGGAAACCTAAAACATGCTATTTAGATACAAGGAACTGAGTTTCCTTCTGTTAGCTCAGTGGGGAATGTGTCCCCATAGACAGTGACTCATCCTTAGAACCAGTTGAGACTTCCCATTTACTCTTAGGCCCTTATCAAAGATACTGGGTTATCTTTTGCCTTCTGTGTCAGAAGTATGGGGTCTCCATGAAGTTAGTCTTGGGCTTTCCCAGACTTCAGCTACACTGGAATGACTGCTTGCATGCTCCCAAGAGACATGCTTCTCTTTCTGGGTTTTCAGATAAAGAATCAGCCCTTAACCAGGTGAATGAGAAGTAAAACTCTATTGATACATGTTGTGTCAGAATGCATTCTACTGTCATGTAGAATAGAACAATTTAAAAAAAAAAAAAGAATCAGCCGTTAATTCCTGGCAATTATTTATCTCTTTTTCTATAAGAATCTTTTTTCTAGCCAATCGCAGTGGTGCACAGCCAGTAATCCCAGTGGCTCGGGAGTCTGAGACAGGAGGATCCTGAGTTCAAAGCCAGCCTCAGCAATGGCGAGGTGCTAAGCAACTCGTGAGACCCTGTGTCTAAAGAAAATACAAAAAAGGGCTGGGAATGTGACTCTGCGGTCAAGTGCCCTGAGTTCAATCCACAGACCCCCTCAAAAAAAGAATCTTCTCTGCTGCACGCTGCCCAGTCATCTGGCCCAGCTGACGGTGACCTGTGGACTCTCTGACAGAAGAGTCACCTGGCCCTCGAATGCACCATGTCTTGTTCCTCCAGCGTTGACACTCTGAAGAAGGTGGTTCAGCAGCTCTGGCTGGAGGCCGGACTCAACCACATGAAGGTTTCCCAGGCAGTTGCTGACTTGAAAAAATTTTGTCTGCAGAATGCTCACCATGATCCCCTACTGACTGGAGTATCTTCATGTACAAGTTCCTTCAGACCCCAGAAAGTCTATTCCTTTTTGTAGTCATCTTTCTGAGGTTTCCCAAACCCACTGCTCAAGAACCAGTGAATATTCAAGAGAGCTTAATTTGAAGCCTGTACAAAAAATTTCCCTGTAACACATGTACCAAAATACAATCTTCTACTTTTGTCAATCCTTAACATCTACCTCTCTGAATTTTCATGAATTTCTATTTCACAATGGTAATTATTTTATATACACTGGCAGCAACATACAATAAAATGTTTATTTATTTTTTAGTACCGGGGATTGAACCCAAGGGCATTCAACCACTGAGCCACATCCCCAGCCCTATTTTGTGTTTTTATTTAGAGACAGGATCTCACTGAGTTGTTTAGTGCCTTGCTTTTGCTGAGGCTGGCTTTGAACTCTCGTTCTCCTGTCTCAGTCTCCCCGGCTGCTAGGATTACAGGCACGTGCCAAGACACCTGGCTCAAAATACTTGGTATTAAAAAGAAAACAAAAAAACTTTCTTCTTCCTCTTGCAGAGAAGCCACATAACCCAGATATTGAATCCTGGTGTACTATAAATCTGAATTTCAATCTTAGGTCTTTCCCATATTTGCTGGTTGTCTCATCTTGTTGAATATGACCAGAGCCAGTTCATTACTCTGCAAAACTCCTGTCCTACAGGAATTTTGAGTGAAAATATACTTAAAGTTCCAGACACATAAAATACTGGATTTCTCATGATACCCAGCCATTAGGTCGTGTCCAAAAGATAGACCTATTAAAAATAATGCTCAAGGGCTGGGGATGTACCTCAGTGATAAATTGGTTGCTTGCATGAGGCCCTGGGTTCAATTCCCAGCATTTAAAACAAAAGAAAAGTTCAAGATACCACCTCCCCTCACTCCAAAAGAATATGTTAGACAGGTGTGGTGGCACCTGTGATCCCAGTGGCTTTGGAGGATGAGGCAGGAGAACTGTGGGTTCAAAGCCAGCCTTAGCAACTTAGTGAGGCCTTAAGAAACTCAGTGAGACTCTATCTCTAAATAAAATACAAAAACATGCTGGGGATGTTTCTCAGTGGCTAAGCACCCCTGGGTTCAATTCCCAGTACCAAAAAAAAAAGAAGAAGAATATGTTAGCTGGAACATGAGACTGATCAAATTATGTGCATGCAAGGATATGGTATAATGAATCCCAGTATTATGTAAAATTTTACTAATAAAAATAAATAAATAGATTGCAATTTTTTACTTGGGGGAAAAAAAGCAATGTATTTTCTTATCAACAACCCCAGAGTAAATCTGTAAATCAGATGGCTGGCATCATAAGTGTATCTGGTGGGTACAAATAATCATTTTCTAGAAACCCATTATTTTGTCAAAAAGCAACATTTCATTAGGTACTATCAGAGCTTGAATAAAATTTCCCAGTAAAATCTCTCCATTCTGGTCCAACGGTGTCATTCAGTGATGGAGCAATTGCCTAGCTCATGTGAGGCTCTGGGTTTGATCCACAGCACAGGGATCTCCCAAATCCTTTAAAGAAACAAGTGGTTCGGTACACAAAGATGTTTGTTAGATAGAAGGAAGGTCACCACAGTGTAAAGGTAACGTGTAAAGCTTGAAATTACTACAGAGAATTAAATAAATTATAATATAAATTATAATAATTTGTTATAGATTTTTATGTAGCCGTCGTTAAGAGATTCTGCAGAAATATATTTACTCACAAGTGGCTTTCTGAGGTAGTAGCATGCAGTGAGAGTGGTCTGTCAGAGATTCCACCACGGGTATGGTCAGGCCAAAAGCACAGAAGGCAATGGTGCAGCCCATCACCCTCTTCTTCAGATGCTTGCAAAATAGGTGCCAATTTCACGGGTGGTTCTATGAGCAAATGAATATAATGATAAGAGCTGTATCATTGGTTTTGATGAGTACATGAGCATTGTATCAGATGATGAGAACAGATTTATTTTAAAACAGTCAAGAAAACAACTGGGTTGGATCATACTAAAAGAAGATAATATTGGGCTGGGTACAGTGGCGCCTGCCTGTAATCCCTGCAGCTTGGGAGGCTAAGACAGGAGGATCTCAGATTCAAAGCCAGCCTCAGTAAAATCAAGGTGCTAAGCAACTCAGTGAGACCCTGTCTCTAAAATAAAATACCAAATAGGTCTGGGGATATGGGCTCGTAGTCAAGTGTCATGAGTTCAATCCCCAGTACCCCCCCACCCAGAAAAAGAGATAATATTATTCTGTCACAAAGTGCCTCCAACTAGAAATGATAACTGAAAGGCTGGGACTGTAGCTCAGTGGTAGAGCACCCGAATCACACATGTGAGGCACTGGGTTTGATCCTCAGTACCACATAAAAATAAAGACATTGGGTCCAACTATAACTAAATATATATATATATATATATATATATATATATATATATATATATATATATATATATATACATATATTTGGGGGAAACATTTTTTTCATATAGTTTTTGTTACCTTTTTGATATTATCAGATGACAATGCTGTGGGGTTGAATTTATTTTAAAACGTTCTGGGCCAGGACAGTGGCACATGCCTAAATTCAGGAGGCTGAGACAAGACTATCACAAGTTGAAGGCTAGCCTTAGCAACTTAATAAAAAGTAAAAAGAAATGATCATTGCATCCTTTTTGCCTTGATATTAGCCTCTTCAAGGACCCCATTTTTTGGTACAGGGGATTGAAATAGGGGCTTTCACATGGTAGGCAAGTGCTCTACTAACGATCACCATACCCAGCCAATCCCCCTTGATTTTAGACAGGGTCCACCTGAGTTGCCCAAGCTGGCATCAAATTTGCCATCTTCCTGCCTCAGCCTTTTGCATAGTGGGGATGAGGAGACATGTCCTGCAATGACTGGCTGAGACTAGATTTTTCAAAAAACTTTTTCTCAAGGATATCTCTTAAGAAGATACAGGAACAAAACTGTGTCCAGAAAAACAGTTTAAAATGTATATTGAAGGCATGTCTCCCACATGAGCTTTTGGAGGACACACAATATCAAACCATGATACACTGGGTAGAGGATTATAGGCTGGTGGGTTTTCCTTTCAACACTTCAAAATTTCACTCAACTCTCTTTCTCTAGCACATTTTAGGAGAAGTCCACTAAGAATCTTATCTTGGCTCCTGTATGAGTAAGCTGATTTCTTTAAATACCATCTCTTTGGCTTTGATTTTCAGCAATTTGAAAGATGGTAGGTGTAGATTTTGGGTATTTGCCTTGTTTGATGTTCTCAGAACTCCCTGTATCTATTACTTCATAAAAGTTTTCTGCCATTATTACTCGAAGTCTTTCCTCAACTCTCTTCTATTTTGCTTCTGCTCCTCCTATTCCAACTGCACGTGTGTTTATCTTTTGCAATTGCCCCGTTGTTCTTAAATTTTCTGTTTCAATTTTTCTTTTCTCTTTGCAATTTTGCCTGAGAAATTTCTTCTGACCTATCTGCAAGTTCACTAATATTCTCCCCAGTCATGTCCAGGGTACTAGTGAGCCCATCAAAGGTGTTAAGCATTCATTTTAGTCATTTTATCTCCAGTCTTTCCTTTTTTTTTCTTGTTTACCATTTCCATCATCAGCTTACATTATCTATCTTTTCTTGAATATTCTTGTTCAGCTCTAACCCTCTATAACCCTTAGGATCTCAATCATAGTTGTTTCAAATCCCTGTCTGATAATTCCCACAGCCTCATCATTTGAGGGTCTCATTCGAATGCTTGCTTTATGTCCTTTCTTCTTGCTTTTTAGTATGTATACCTTATAATGATTTTTGATTGAAAGCTAGACAGTGTACTGAATAATAGGAACTGAGGTAAATAGGCCATTTATTTGGTGAGATTTTGTGCTCATCTGTCTAGAAGTTCAGTCATGTTTAGTGTTTTCTGTTGCCAAAGAGGCCAGAAACTTTCAGATTCCTATAATGTGCTTATTTTCATTTCTTGCCCAGAAAGAATTTGTGTCTTCAACTCTTTCATCTCTAATTCTCTAAAGTTGTGCGGAGGCTTTTTTATATAGTGGCACAGTAGAGAGGAAGGAAGGATTCTGTGGTCTATGATTAGATCATGGTGTTGAGTGAGCCTGTATTGCTGGGGTGTGACTTTCACTGGTGTTTCCTACTTTTCCACCACCACTAGCACCTTGCAGGAGATAAAAGCCTGGAGTAGGATAAACGCCTTCCCCCCTTGAGGGACAAGGCTCTGGTGAAATCCTTGTACTTGGAGAGTAGGTTTCTGTTCTGGAGAATGGTTGCTCTTTTCACAATGGTTACCTCCATGTCCAGGATCACTATTCTCAAGGGACCTAAATGTGGTCTGCCCTCTGGGATTCACCAATCAGGGCTCCTTTCCATTATTGGCAGCACCCATCTCAGGCACTGATCCCATGCTCCAACTTCATTCCCTTTCTACTCAGCCCCCTGACTGCAACTCCTCCTGGAGTCACTTGCTTGGTGGTTGGTGGCAAGGACTCTGGAGCCAGACCTCATAAGTCCGAATCACAGCTCTACAACTGTCCAGCAGGGAGACCTTGGGTAGCACTTAGCACCTGGTCACTCAATTTCCCTATCTGTAAAACAAGGAATTGTGGGTTAATTCATGTAAACCACATAGAACAGTGGTTGTGCCACAAAGTGCCCTGTGTGCTGAAGACAGACCACGATATATGCTGATGTAGAAGGGGAAAAGGTACACTCATACACTGCTGGTGAGACTGCAAATTGGTGCAACCCAATCTGGAAAGCAGTATGGATATTCCTTAGAAAACTTGGAATAGAACCACCATTTGACCCAGCTATCCCTCTCTTAGGTCTATACCTAAATGACTTAAAATCAGCATATTACAGGGACACAGTCACATCAATGTTTATAGCAGCTCAATTCACAATTGCTAAACTGTGGAAACAGCCTGGATGCCCGTCAATAGATGAATGGATAGAGAAACTGTGGTATATATACCTAATGGAATATTACTCAGCATTAAAAGAGAATAAAATTACGACATGTAATGAATGGAGTTAGAGAATATCATGCTAAATCAAGTAAGCCAATCCCAAAAATCCAAAGGCTGAATGTTCTCTCTGATAAGGAAAAATGGAGGAACTTTGATGGGGCAAAGGGGAGGCAGAGGTGAGGAGGGGGCATGGGGGTAGGAAAGATGGTGGAATGAGATGGACATCATTACCCTAGGTACATGTATGAATGCACATATGGTGTGAACGCTACATCAGGTACAACCATAGAAATGTAAATTTGTGCTGCAGTTGTGTACAATGAATTAAAATGCATGGTGCTGTCATATATATCTAATGAAAAATACAAAACAAAAAGAGAAACCCTAAGGCTAGCATGGTCTGCTCCAAAGCTCAATAGACCTGGTAGTTATGATTCTAGTACCACTGCTAACCTTTTTCCATGACCCAATGCATGTCATCCCTTCTTCTTGTGCTACAACAGAAATTGACATAAAACTTGGTGGTAGACTGTGACCCAAACATCACTTCATTCTCAGTAGAAACACAACTGACCAAGAGAAATCTGAAAAAAAATATTCAACATTACTAATCACTAGAGAAATGCAATTAAAATCATAATGGGATACCCTCTCGCACCTATTAGAATGGTTATTATCAAAAAGACAAAAGAACCAGTGGCACAGGCCTTAATCTCAGGAACTCAGGAGGCTGTGGCAGGAGGATTATAAATTCAAGGTAAACCTCAGCAACTCAGTGAGACCTGATCTCAAAATAAAAAGTAAAAAGGTCTCCAGATGGCTATCAGGGTTAAAGTCCCCCTGGGTTCAACCCCCATCATAAATAAAAGAAAAAGAAAGACAAAAGACTTTAAGTACTGGTCAGGATGTGGAGAAACTAGAATTCTTGTACTATGTTTGGGGGAATGTAAATTAGTACAGTCATTATGGAAATTAGTATGGGAAGTTTCTTTAAAACTTAAAAATAGAGCTCAGTTGGGAGAGTGCTTGCCTTGCATGGACAAGGCCCTGGGTTCAATCCCCAGCACCAAAAAAAACAAAAACAAAAAACAAAAAACTACCCTATGGTCCAGCCAATAGGTGCATGAATGGATACAGAAAATGTGGTTTAGAAATATACGGGGATACTCTTTAGGCTTTAAAAAAAATATAAGGAAATTCTGTCATTTATGACAAATGAATGAGGCCAAAGGACGTTTTATTGGGGGAAATAGCCACGCAGAGGGCAACAATCACATGATCTCACCTACATGTGGAATCTATAAAAGTTGAACTCATAGAAACAGAGAGCAGAATGGTGACTGCCAGGGGCCCAGGAGTGGCTGGGCTGTGGAGGGGGAAGATGCTGGTCCCAGGAGAACAAATTACACTTAGATGAGAGGGATGAGTTTAAGGGATCTATTGTGCAATATAATGACTACAGTTAATAATAACATACAACAGAATGAGTACAGTTGATAATGTTATCTACACTAAAAATGACTCAAAGAGTAGATTTTAAGGGTCCTCACCACAAATAAGAATATGAAGTAATGTATATGTTAAAAAGCTTGACTCAGATGTTCTTCAATGTAACATTTTTCAAATTATGTTATATGCCATAAATATGTACAAATTATTATTAGTATTGTTATTGTCATCATCATCAGGGATTGAACCTAGGATTGTTTAACCATTGAGTCACATCCCCAGCTCATTTTATTTTTGAGAGAGAATTACATCATAAACCCCACCATGGAAGTGAGTAAACTGGGAAGATATTTAATTGGTAGATTTCTACCTCCTTCCCCAAACTGGAGCTCTGTTACAACAAAAAGGAAGAAGTGGAGCTAGGATGAGCAATGAGCACTGTTGACTCCAATTAGCACTGGGCCTGAAAGGGGGATGACCATCACCAAACTTCTCCCCATGCCATCTTCACATAATTTATGGCCTCTGTATTAGCCTGCTTTCTGTTGCTCTAACAAAATACCCTAGAACAGATAATTTATAAGGAGGTAAGTTTTATTTAACTCAGTATCCAAGATTTGGCAGCTCCTGCAAGTGATCTCTGGTGAGGGTGTTCACCAGATTGTGTGTCAGAAAACAGGGAGGGACCAATCTGGCTCTTTTGATAACAACTCCCTCTTACAGGAACAAATGGGGGCCCATGAGAAGCCATTACTCCCTTGAGAGGGCATCTTGCAGAGTGACTGAGTTACCTCCCACTAGGCCCACCTCTTTCAGGTTCTACCACCTCATCACTGAGGACCAACCCTCCAGCCTTTGAACCTTTGGGATAAACCACATCATATCATCACAAGCTCCAACAAAGCTACCATCATAAGAGCAGGATGTCCCAGTCTACAACATGTGCGTATGTGGGGGTTGGGGAAGGTTGATCTCACAAGTCACTGGAAGCAGCCAGAGCCCCCATTCCAGAACCTCTGTGATGTCACTTCTGTTGTCATGGTAGTCTGGGTGCCAACCCAGAAGAGTTCGTTGGTGGCTTCAGTCTGTGAGACTTGGTGGTCTAGCCATGGCCTCTTCACAGAGTATCACGCCCCCAAATGAACCTCCGATCGAATCCTCATGGCTGAAACCAAGCCTGTTTCCAGCTTTTAATGCAATGCTTCTTATTACAATAAGTGGCATCTTCTTCACCTTTCCGTGAGTCTCCCATGGAAGGTGTCAGTGTCTTAGACACAGAAGAGAAAATAGACAAGGACAGTACAGAGGCAGGGAGGGAAGTGGAGAGAGAGGGTCAGCAGGGGAAGGAGGATATAGAGTTAGAGGGAACCCAATGTGAAAGCACAGAGGTCTGGAGTGCCTGACGCATTTAGGGAACTATGAGAGACTGCTAATGCTGGTGACATTTTGTGGAGTCTCCATGGTCTGTCTCTAACCTGGATATTTAGATCAGTCCTTAAGGCGAGTGAGTCCTACCTCAGGTGAACTAGGCCTTGTGGGGAGCTCTGGGTTTCCCCAGACTAGGACTGAGTCTGGCTCTGGTTTCAGGTGCCGGTGGTTGGCTCAGAATGGGCAGTGGGAATTTGCCGTGGTTTCGGGCCTATTCTTTATACTGTCCTTCAGCAGCCTCATTTTCCTCAACGGGTCAGACCCAGGCATTTTGCACAAAGGTAAGGCCTCAGACCCCTGGAGAAGGAGGTGGTATCCCAAGGGCTGATGCCTATAGGGGTGATTTCAAACATGCTAACCCCCCTCAACCCCACCCCCCGCCCCCGTGGCCTCAGGAGCCCTTCCCTCCATGTCATCATTACTTGGGCCCTGGCACTTCATTTCCCAAGCCACTGAAGTGCGAAAAAACAGAATCCTGGAGGTGTTCCAGCTGCTTTCGAAGCAAGGACTGGGCAGGCTGGCAAGAGAGGCCAGCAGGCCCTTCCAAACCACGCAGTTCACTCCTCCTCCTTCCCATTTTACACACGACTTCAAGCACTGATCACTATTCCAAAAGGGGAGAGCTCTGTATAGAGCTCCTGTGGCTGGACAGCCCTTTCTCTCTGACTGCCGCCCATCTGAGTGGTCAGCTTGCTCAACAGGGACCGGGATTCCCCTGCCCTCCTCCTCCCCACCCTTCTTGTTGCCCAATGATGCTATGGGGCGGCCCCAAGTAGTAGAGTGGTGGAAGGGCCTCCTGCCACTGCCCAAATCTCTTCCCCTGCCAGGCTCCTTAGAAGAGGACCCCAACATTCAATACATAGCACGAGTGAACAACACGGCCTTTCGCCTGCAGTGGTGCTCGAAGTGTTCTTTCCATCGTCCACCCCGGACCCACCACTGTCCCTTCTGTAATATCTGTGTGGAGGTAAGTACTCCTCCTTCCTGTCCACTCACCAACCCATCCCAGGGCACCTGGCCAGGACCAGGAACTTCACATCATATGTGGTCCAGGGGTGGGTATGAGATCATCTTCCCACACTGCTACAAGTGGCTCTCAGCCACTCTTGGTCACTTATATATGTTATTGCCTCCAGTTCTGCACTTGTCCTGAGACGCTGGCCTTGCTTGCACAGGTGCTGACATGCAAAGGGCACCATCTGTGCTGAGCCTGGTGGAGTCAAGGGGAGGAAAGGCAGTGACTGTCCCACTAGCTTGCTGATACTAGATACCCATAACTTTAGGCCGGCTGCTGCCCTGTTCTGGGTATTGTTGCCTGTCCACCTCTGGGTGTCCAATTGAGGGTTTCCTGGGTTCCGAGTGCTCTTCTCTCATGTGCACACCTTGCACGGGTTTCCAAGTACAGAAGGCTGGCTGGGCTAGAAATTCTTCTCATCCTTACCCAGTATCTGAAAAAATACAGCTTCACAGCTTTTCTGTATCCTGCTCAAAGTGACACCAGGCAGGTCTTGTCTCTAGAGACCTCACTCATGACAAACGACCTGATGAGCCATGGCGTCCTAACTGTGCTCTATCCATGGACGTGCTGGTTTCACCCTGGAGATGGGAGCTCACGTGCAGGGCCAAGAGCAGGAGGTCTAGGGGCTGGGTTGAGGGGGGGGCTCAAGATTTTGGGGTATTGGGCTAAGCCAAATAGACCCTCAAGGTCTGCCTTCTCTCCTCTAGGACTTTGACCACCACTGCCTGTGGGTAAACAATTGTGTAGGTCAAAGAAATTTCCGCGTATTCGTGCTGCTGCTGGTGTCCCTGTGCCTTTATCTGGTTGTTCTTCTGGCTACCAGTGTGCTTTTTCTCATTCGTACAAGACACATGCCCTTGTCGCTGGACTCAGCCATGGCGTATCCACCCAGTCCCAAGGGCCCACACTGGGAAGAGAATGGGTTGTGGGCAGGGACGGACAGCCAAGGGGCAGGACAGCCAAGAGGTGGGGTTAACCGAGGGAGGGCTGATGTTGTGGGCAGGGCTAAAGGGAGAAGCTACTTGGGAGGACCTATGAAGGACAGATTGAAGGCGAGTGGGGTCAGGGAGATGGGCGTGGTAGGATGGACTATGGAGTTAAGAATCTAGGGAGGCCAAGAAGTGGGGAAATGAAGGTTGAAAAGGGTCAAGTGGGAGGCCAGCATGGTGGGGTGAGGTTTCTCTTGGGTGTGCTGGATTAATTGTCCAGTCCAGGGAGGCAAAAGTGGGTGGGCGGGGCCAGCCAGGGCGGGGCTAATGAGGGCTGTCGGTCGTTGGGCGGGGCCAGGAGAGAACAGTTTGTCTGTTCTTCTTAGCTTGTGTATGCACAGCATCGCAGTAGCTGTACCCGTCTTGGTACTCCTGCTGCCTGTCATTCTGCTCCTGATGATACAGGCTGTGTCGGTGAGCAAGGTAAGCGAGTACTGCAATACCGGACGGTGCGGAGGCATCTTGCATCTTTGGGAATCCGGCACTTTCGGCTGATCTTCACTGCCCTTGGTCCTGATGGTGCCTCATGAGTCCTTCCAGACCCACCCCTTAAGATGCAGCTCAGATCTTTCCTCCCCCTGGAGCTCAGTGGTCATTCTTCCTCGTGGGTGCATTGCATGGAGAGCCTGTTATTTGAGGGATGGGTGCATCCTGCGCTTGTGTTGATAAGAACCCTGCGATCAGAATAACACCAGCAGACACCTAGGGAAACGCTTGAGACGGGGGTCGGTCCTGAGTGGTGTAGCAGCCTGCAAGAAACTGAGCTTGGCGAGGCCAGCATTGTAGAGGAGGACGTGCCACTCTTCCTGTCCTAGGTGTGATTTTGCAAAGGTGGAAGACAGGAGGGTGTTGTCTGTGAGAGGCACACCTTTGCAAAAAGGCAGAGAAACCCGAATGTAGGATGTTAAGGAAATGAGGAAGGAACGATTCTAAATCAAACCCAAGGTGCCAGATAATTTATAAGGAGGAGTCAAGATTAAAAAGCCCCTAAAAGTTGAGCGTGAAATTTAGTTTTGATGAAGTGGAAACCTGGGAGGCATGGTGGGATTTAAAAAAAAAAACACAACAAAAACTCATTTATTGAGGAATAAATTAAAACTGCAAAATTCACCCTTTTAGTCTAGGATACGGGATTTTGACAACTGGATACTGTCCTGCATTCTCCAGCATGATCAAGATTAGGCAGTTTCTTTACTCCAGAATATCCTTTCATTCACCTGTTGTTGTCAGTCTCTCTCCCTATGTCCTTCTGGTTTTTCTTTTTTTCCAGGATCACATGTAAATGGAGTCATTGCCTTCTTTTCTCTGGCTTTATTTATTTAGGACAATGTATTTGAGATTCATCCACGTTGTCGCTCATATCAGTATTTTATTTCTTTTATTGCTGTGTAGAAGCGTATGGATGCCCTATAGATTGTTTATACATTCATCAAACGAAGGATTTTTTACATTATGTCTAGTTTTTGCCAGTATTTTTGTTTGTTTTGTTTTGTTTGTTTCATACTAGAAATTGAACCGGGGGGTGTTTAATCACTGAGGCACATTCCTAGCACCCCTCAAATTATGTTAATTTTTTTTTTTTTAATTTTGAGACAGGGTCTCACTAAGTTGCTTAGCGCATCACTAAGTTGCTGAGGCTGACTTTGAACTTGCCATCCTCTTGCTTCAGGCTCCCAAGCCTCTGGGATTATAGGTGTGGGCCACAATGCCTAGCTAGTTTGGGGTAGTTATAAATAAAGCTGCCCCAAACATTGATGCACAGGCATGTGAACATAAGTTTTCATTTTTGTTGAATAAATTCTTAAGGGTGGCATTGCTGAGTCATAAGGTAAACACGTGTGGAACTTTGTAGGAAATTGCCAAATTTGTCTTCCAAAACAACTGTAAGGTTTCTAAATTCTACCAGCAATGTTGGGAATTCCAGTTGCTTCACATCCTCACCAACATTTCACACTTTTTTTTTTTCAAATATATTTTAGGTATCAGTTGACCTTTTATTTATTTATATGCAGTGCTAAGAATCGCATTCAGTGCCTCACACACACTAGGCAAGCATTGTACCACTGAGCCACAACCCCAGCCCCTCACACTGTCCTTTGTTATTTTGTTTTGTCTTTTAATCAAACCTGTCTTATTAAATGAGTCGTAGTATTTCATTAAGGTTCCAGGTTGTGTTTTCCTAATGAGTAATGATGTTGAGCCTATTTTCATGTCTGTTTGGCCTTCATTAGGTCTTTGGTAAAATGTTTACTCCTGGCAGGGCACAGTGGCGCACACCTGTAATTCCAGCAGCTTGGGAGGCTGAGACAGGAGGATTCCGAGTTCAAAGCCAGCCTCAGCAAAGCAAGGCACTAAGCAACTCTGTGAGAACCTGTCTCTAATAAAATACACACAAAAAAATGGACTGGGGATGTGGCTCAGTGGTTGAGTGTCCCTATATTCAATCCGTGGTACCCACTCCCCCCAAAAGCGTTTACTCCAATCTTTTGCCCATTTGAAAAAACGGTTGTTTTCTTATTGAGTTTTAAGAGTTTTCTACATCAGATTCAGATCTAGGTTTTGCACATCTCTTCTTGCAATCTGTGACTTGTCATTCCATTTTCTTCATAGCATCTTCCCAAGAGCAGGAGTCCTTAGTGTTGTTTTTCTTGGACTAGGGGTTGAATCAGGGGTGCTCAACCACTGAGTTCTCCCTCAGCATTTTGTGGCTGTTGTACATTCTACATAGAAAATTGTCATCTGTGAAGAACAGTTTCATTACCTTCTTTCCAATCTGTGTATCTTTATTGCTTTTTCTTTTTAGTGTTGAATAGGAATGATAGGGGTGGGCATCTCTGCCCTGGGATTCCTTTAGTATGGCAATCTCTTGACTAAAGGCTCTTTCAGTAAGACTGGTGGGCAGCATCAGTGGTTGAGGGGACGCTGCAGACCCCGAGACAGTGAACAGACAGAGGAGCCTACCTGCTCATCACCTCCCATCCTTTTAGTCCCCAGCCCACCACTGCCATATCTGGTCCTCCTCCCACCTGAGACTCTGTGCTTGGCCCTTATTCATCAGCCCTGTGGTCTGCCTTTACTTTGAGCTTGACCTTTACTGCTTTGTGTACTGAAGGCCTTCAGCCCAGATTTTCCTGGGCCATGTGATTTTTGACTAGGAAACTATGATGTGGCCTCCCCACTGCCCCTGTCCTCCCAGATAGTGAAATTCAGTTAAGGCATAATTTTAGAAAAAAAAATGAGAGGTGGGGAAATGAAGTGGGAGTGGGGTGGTGACATTGTCTTTGGAGCAATTGAGCAGCACAAGGAAGAGTTTAAAAGGTATCTGAAAGGGGCTGTGGTTGTAGCTCAGTGGCAGAGAACTTGCCTAGCATGTGTGAGGCACTGAGTTTGATCCTCAGCACCCCATACAAATTAAAAAAAAATAATAAGGTCTATCAACAACTAAAAAATATTTTTTTTAAAAAAGGGGGGTGTGTGGAAGGATGAGGTAAGAGGACAGGTGTGGCCAATGGAGACAGAACAAGGATCTTGCACAGGGAGGCACAGGATGATGAGGAGCCCTGAGAAGGCAGGAGAAAGGAGTGCAGTGTCAGCACTGTCTGCGGAGAGCTGCTCACAAGTGGGTCAAGGGAGGTCACTCTTCCTAGGAGCATAGGAAGGCAGGAGGCCCTGGGTCACTCTTGGGCTCCCCTGCCCTTAGAATCTTGCTCCAGGCCTGGGCTGAGCCCTGGCTAAGCTGACTGACTTAGGAGGAGTCACTGGGAGATGGCCTTGCCCAGTCCTGCTGATTCTGAGCTCCTCTTCCCATCCCCATCTCCCTCCAGGGCAAATCACTCCGGAACAACAACCCCTTCGACCAGGGCTGTGCCAACAACTGGTATTTGACCATTTGTATGCCAGTGGGACCCAAGTGAGTTGGTAAACTGAAGGCTCAAGTGGTGGATCTCTGGGGCTGGTGGGAGTGGGGTGAGATAAAGCTGGGTTTTCTTCTTTGGTCCCTGACCCCAGCTCCCAGGCCCTGTCACCCATTGTCCTTTCCTTTGGGGTTTTCTCCAGGGCACTCTGGGAGCCTCTGGGAACGTCCCTATTCATTGCCCTTCTAGGTTCTTGCCCTAAGAAATGGAGTAGAGGGGAAATGCAGCCTGGATGAGACTCCTGGCTGGGAACCCTGGGCTCTGTGCTTTCCAAGCTGAGGGTGAGGGTGGTCAGGGGGCCCAGGCCAAGGTGGGTAGTGACTCCCTGCATTTGGTCTATCACGCCCCAGGTACATGTCTGCAGCTACTTGGATGCAGCAGGCGGAAGGCCCGGAGTGGGACCCTGAGCAAGGGGACCCAGTGCACACACGGTTCTCGCCAATATTCCCGTCAACACCGTCCCACAGAGCTCCCTGGGCCCACATCTCCAACACATGGGCAGGGCCCCCCAGGGAGTGGCGAGGCTGCAGCTTTACAGGAGGTGAGGAATAGTGGGTGTGCATTGGGAGAAGGATGTCTGTGGGTCACACATGTGTTGGGGGAGGCTCCTGAGGTTGGGCTGGCCCTGAAGCTGAAGCACATGGAGCTTAAGGAACAGAAATATGAACCTGAGTGTGCGGGTTCCAGGTTTCAGAGTACTCCCAGGTGTTGCTGAATAGACAAAGAGAAAAGACTGCACCACTAATTTGCTAGTTGGCCTTGGCCAGTCCCTTACCTTTCTAGGCCTCAGTTTCCTCAGTTATTAATGAGGACTGAGACTAGTAATTTATGTTTTAAAGGAGATTCTTTTTTGTGGGGGAGGGGGACAGGGAATTGAACTCAGGGCACTCGACCCCTGAGCCACATCCCCAGCCCTATTTTGTATTTTATTTAGAGACAGGTTCTCACTAAGTTACTTAGTGCCTCACTTTTGCTGAGGCTGGCTTTGAACTTGTGATCCTCCTGCCTCAGCCTCCCAGGCCACTAGAATTATAGTCATGTGCCACTGTGCCTGGCTCTTTATTTTTTTTTTTTTATGGAAATTTGTACTTGAAATCCCATGTGAAATGTATGAAGTGGAGCATTAGGAGTGCAGTAGGGTAGATAACCCATGGTGCCCACCAAGGGCCCTTGCATTACTTGGGGTACCAGCCCTCTCCTTTGTCCTGTCTCCTGGGGCCCAGAGCCATGACTGTGAACTGCAGGGTAGAAGCTAGAAAGAACACCCATGTATTGACTTATGTGTTTAGATTTCCATCAGCCCGATGCCGCAGCAAAAAGCCCACAGAGAAGACTTGGCCTCCCATCCACGAGCCTCTCACTCACCCATTCACACTGCTGGATACCAGGACATCTGAACTTCACCTTTTGAGCCTCCATGTGGAGGCCACTCGTAGCTGAGCCCTCAATCACTCCCCTATTGGGAGTGCTAAGACTTCCATTCCTGTTGTATATTTGTAAATAGTTTTTACTTCTTCCTATGGCTGCTCTGTCTGTTTGTTCTAGGTTTAGAGAAGCGGTGTTTCCTGGGGATGTAGGGAGGCTCTGAGGGGTTGGAACAAAGCCCTCTTGGAAGGGAAAGATCCTTGCTCTCTGAGAACCCAAGCTAGGGAACCAACATTGTCTAGCTCATTGACCTTGAGCAAGACACTTGTCATTTCTCTCATCCTGAAAATGTGGCAACAGTAATAATCACAGTGACTGACCTGGCTGGCTTCCTGGCAAGGGCTGGAGATGGGAGGAGAGAAAACCCCCAGCTAGCACTAGGGATGGAGCAAGCCCTGTCCTGCAGCATCCCTGTCTGACTACAGGGGGTGCCAGCTGCCCAGGAATTTGAAAACCAAGTCTGGCCCAGCCCTCTAGTGGGAGGTGAGCCAGCCTGAGTCAGTCTGGAGCCCCTTCCTGGGCGCCTCCTCCCCAGATGTGGGAGGGTGGGGGCATTCATCCTGCATCTCTCCTGCAACTGTGTCCCACCCTGGTCCCTTCCCCCTGGGGTGCATCAGGTGCTGGTTCTGGTCCTGTCCCTGGGGTAGACTCAGGAATTTTGAGTCTGCAGGCCCCAGAGTGTTGGGCAGGGGGCACATCAAACCGTGTGTCTGTTAGTCTCCAGAGTGTGATCTTGGGACTGGGAATAATATCACCTTCGTAGTAGGTTGTTGGAGGAGGAGGTGAGGTGTTTCATCTAGTGCACAGCAGGCAAGCAATGGATGCAGCTGGAATGATTTATGGTTATTTTCTCCACTAGTTGGGCGACCCAACCATGTCAGAATTTCCAGAGTACTATTAGTGGTTGTGGGGCTCTCTGAATTTGTATCAAGGACCCCATATCATCTTGCCACATGAAGTATCAGGACAGACAAACTATACTGCTTCTTTCCATACTAGTATCTGGGTGAAACCATCTTGTGTGATAAAGGTGGAGGCAAAAGGATGTCACCCAAGGGGTCAGATGCATGTCCCTAGGGTGTGTGTGTGTGTGTGTGTGTGTGTGTGTGTGTGTGTGAGAGAGAGAGAGAGAGAGAGAGAGAGAGAGAGTATGCACATGTTTGGTATGAGCTCATCCTCAGGGGTGTGTTCGCCCAGCCCCTTATCCTTTCTGACCAACTTTAGGAGGTCGGTGACCTATGATGCAGGATGTGTCTCCAAGTCTCCAGACCACAAAGTCCCACGACAAGACTGCTCTTCCCTCTTCCTTTCCTCCTCAACCTCTCCTGGGAAGCCCAGGCCCAGCCCCACCCGCCTGCCCTGGCTTGAACTCCAACACTTCTCATCCCCTTTCAGTGTCCCAATATCTATCTCCCTGGGCTCAAGTCCTTTTGGGGCTTAAGGCTTTTCTCAAATCTTATTCCTGCTCACTTCCTCTGTCTGGGAAGCCCGAGTTCATGGGCCCATGGCAGAGAAAGAGGGGAGGAGTCCCTGTGCCCAGGTTTTAGTGCCTGTGAACCTGTGTGTGCAGTAGGGATGGCTCAACCCTGCTGACCAACAGGGGGAAAGGCCGAGTGGGGAAGCCAGAGGCTCCCAAGCTCATTCCCAAAGGACAGCCCTCCCAATAAACTGGATCTGAGTGAGGGAGGAGAGAGGTGGTCCAGGAGCCTGGGTCAAGGCCTGGATGTGCATCATGGAACTGCCTGGGTGGGGGAGTGCTGGAGGGAGTCCAGCTCCAAGCGGGGCCCAGAAGGCCAGGCCCCAGTCTCTGAGGAGTTCATGCTGCCTCCTCCAGCCCCGCTGGCTGTCCCCCTGCCATCCTGCCTATCCCCCTGCCATCCTGCCTGGTTCAGGTCTGCACTCATTGGCTCCCTGCCTTCAGGTATACAGGGACTCACTCAGTCTCAGGCAAGGGCCTTTTAAGTCCTAAGCTAGATGTGACACATCTCCTTGACAATCTGGTCCTCAGTTTCCCCACTAGAAAAGGATGTAATTTCCCTCAGATTCTCAAAAGAGGACATGGCCTTTCCAAAGGCAAAGACTTCCTGCTCTGGGATGAAGATTTTAGGTGTGTCCGCGCCCTGCCCCCAGCCTAGGATTCCTAGGATTTCCTTAAGAAAGACCCTTGGATCAGGCTCATTGCTTCTTGAGCATTAAGTGGGACATAGAACATTCCTTCCTTTGACGTCCTCCACCATACCGTCTACCCTAAGCCTTGGGCCAGTCTTGTGACTCCTTGCCAAGTTGAGAGGACCCAACTGGGCTGCACCCCCTTCCCTTTTTGCCCCCTTCTCATTTCTGCTGAATGTGCCCTTGATTCTCAGACATGCCCCACCCAATCCTTGGCCCATGGATAAGGCAAGGGGTGTTATAGGGGACCAGTTATGGGGCCCACTGTCCACCTACCCAGGAAACTCTGCCATCCCTGGGCCAGAGCCAAGAAATGGCCCCCACGCCTGCAGGGCTACCAGGTGCCCACAAGCTCCTAGAACAGTAATGCCAGATTCGTGGGACCCCAATAGACCTCCAGGAGCCGAATCTGATGCAATTACACAAGAGTCTTTATTGCAGGCTCGCGCCTGGACTCTCAACCCTTTGCAATACAGCGGTCCTGAGTAGTGAGTCCCAACCCTTAGTTAGTGAGAATTTATAGGTTTTGGGGGGATACACTATGCATCACAACATCACACAGAAAATCATTTTATACCGCGGGAAAATCAAACAACAATTCTTAACATTGATGAGCACATTCACTGGCCAGAACAAGTTGGGTAAGGGTAGTGGGTGAATTCAAATGGTGGATATATTTGAACTGATTGGTTTAGGCCCGGAAGGGTTGCAAGAGTCTCTATGCCAAACTGCAGGGTTGCCTAATCATGTTATACATCACGGAAACTACTGGGAGGTCACCTGACATTTCAGATATTTTTCCTGTCTCCTGCTGATTGGTGGTTGCTAGGGGGTTGCTATGGGTCCTCATCTAGCTTAACTGAGTCAGGGTCACCTAGCACCACAGATCCCTTTTGTTAAACAACTCAGCAGGGTGGGTATGTGCCTAAGAACCTTCTGTGGGTTTTTCCAAGGACAAGAGTCATGCCCCCTCCCTCTGGACAGGCCTTGAGGTAGAAGCTGATTTCTCAAAAATGGAGTCACATCAGTTTCTCAGAACCTGGGATGGAGAGCCTAGCATCTCCAGACCTTTCCTCATGGGCCTCTTGGGAAGTCAGGGCATATAGGATGAGACTCAACCTAGTCACCCAGCTCTGCCGCCAACTAATGTGCCACAGGAGAATCTGTCTTCCCTTTGCTAAAACTTGGAGTCCTCAAGGTAATCATAGATATCACACTGAGGGTCACAGACTCTTAAGTCTTTAGGGAGGGTAGGGACTCAGGGATACCTCATCCAGCTGTCTGCCACCCCCAGTTTTGCAGATGGGGCTCTTAGGTCCTGCAGAGGGAAGAGTTTGCCCAAGATAACCTGGTGGCATCAGCCTGATGGCTTTCTCTGGTTCCCAGGGGACCACTCTCATTCCTGCTTCCAGGGCCATTCCAGCAGGGGAAGGGCTTGGACAGTGACCACAGGGCCCCACTCTCGAGGCAAACTTAGAACTGGCAGTGAAGTTCAGCACAGGGCTGTCTACTGAAATGGCGGCCAGTTTGAACCCCTCTCCAACCCTGCACTGTGCCCATAGTGCTCCTGCTGCCTCTGGCTCAGCCCTGTCCTGCTCTGCCCTGAGGGCCCCACCCAAGAAGGCCTGCAAGTGGCTGAGGGTGAGGCAAGGCTAGGACCCCTGGGGCAGAGGAGCTGGTTGTCTGAGGAAGTGGGGGTGTCCTGCCCCTTTTACACACTTTAGAATTCCTTTGTTCTCATGCCTTCACTTCCTCACAACCTGCTTACTTGACCTAAAAGATGGAGTGATCCAAGGGCCAGAAGGAAGTGGATCAGGGGTCCTGGCAAGAAGGGAGCAGCCTAGGAGGCATTCATTAACAGCCCCTACAACTCCCTGCAGGGAGGAATAATCCCTGGAGGCTGGTAACCTTGGCAACAGGTGGAAAAGGGGAAGTGCTCTAGAGGTATTAACATTTTATTACTTTTCCTTTCAAACCAGCCTCCATCTTTCTGATCTGACCCATTATTTATTACTTGCACTGTCCTTTTGTCCCCACCAACAACACATTCTGAATATGTGTCCTATGAAGACAATGAAATTTGATTCCACGTGTACAGACCACTGATTACTTCAATTTTCCTTACTTCCAATCACCTCTCCCCGTACCTTCGACCTCCCTGCTTCGTTATCATAAATATCCCTAAACCTTATGGGGGAGAGATCTGAGACTTGATCTGTCTTCTGGCTTGGCTGCCTCCTAAATAAAACTTTTCTCGTTTGCAAAACTGGTCATTTTGAGAAAGTAATTTGGGAAGACAGAGAGACATACTAAGTGTCAAAAGCAGCGCCATAAACCGCTAAATGTGAAAGGCTCCCTCCAACACTTGCAACTTTGAGGGCAATGTGCAAAGGAGGGTGTAAAATTGTGTAGGTCTACCCTTCCTCCACCTCTAGACCAGCCCCTACCTATCCTCCCTCTGCAAATACTAACACCCCATACCAACAGGTTGCTGTCTGTCTCTCTGGAGATAGCCTGCTTTTCCGCAAAGGGGTCTCTCTCTTAAGATAAGCCCCCATTCTTCCTTGAATATGTATCTACTTCACAAATAAACCTCTGTCTCTGCCTTTGACTGGTGCATGGTAAAATTCTTTTCTGTCATGTCTGCAAGAACCCTGCTGGCCCTGAGTCAAGTTCTCCCTTTCTCTGGAAACTTCTCAGACCATTCTTCAGAGAAATATCTTCTCCTGTGACAGGTTCAGTGATTGGCATGCCATCTATGGGAGGCGGGTGGCCAGGACCATGCCTAATTCAGTAACTGACTGTCATGGAGAAGAGATCTCTTCCAAGAAGGGCAGCAAAGAATTTCAGCATGAGTCTGACAAAGGCAGAGACAAAGGTTTATTTAGAAAGCAGATACACATTTAAGGGAGAATGCCATCTGTCTCAAGAGTGAGAAGCCCCTCCTGGAGTTGGAGGTCCAACATTTGTAGAAGGGCCATAGTCAGGGACAGGACTGAGGTGGAGACAGGGTGGAGCTGCACAATTGTAAGCTCAGTTTTCCCTGAGTTTATGTATTTCCCTCATTTTACAAGGACATGAGCCAAGAGCCTGTCAAGATTTTAACACAGTGACTCCCACTGCTTGCCTGTCCTCAAGCTTGTCTCTTTTGTCTAAAGAAAACACAGAGACCAAGCTAGAATTTCATAGGACCAAGCAAATGGGGAAAGGGCCGAGAAAGGAGTGCAGGTTTGGGGTTTGGGGAAGGAATACTGAGAAGATAGCTCTGGCTGTCTCCCTATTCATTCGTACCTACTCCCTTTCTTGCAGTTTTGGAGAGAATACAGGTATGGGGGAAGGCTGCAAAAGGGGTGGGGGGAGGCTTTCTTTTTGCCCCAGTGGTATCTGAAGAGCCAAAGTGGGCAGCAGGACAGAAGCTGACTCTCTTGCCTAGCTGACTCACAGTTTTTATTATTTGATTGCTTGTTTTCTTTTGGCTGACTATACCTACCCTCAATTTTGCCTAAACACACACACTGGCTCATTAATTTAGAGGCATATGCTGAATACCCACCAGTGACAAGAGTAAGATGTGACCCCGTGCTCATTGTTCACAGACCTAGAAATTGAGATGGACACTTAAAGAGTTAGTAAAAAAGATGAAAAGTGCCAAAACAAGTAGGACTGTCTGTGAATGTATTAATCATACCTTTATATTCTGCTTTTTGTTGTTATTGTTGTAGTTTTTAAATAAGGGACTGCTTCTTTGGGGTTATCCATTTCCTAAAGACAGTAAAAAACTGCCTAAGGCACACCTCTTATATGCATACCAACCACTGGGGGTGGGGGCTATACTTCTAACCTCTTCTTTTAGCAAGCTCTTAATGTTCCCTTTACCTAATTGCCCCAGGGCCAGGTACCAGATTGCAAGAGACATTCCTAAATGCTGCAGCCTGTTGGAGTTAGCCAAACCAAACAATTCAAAACTTATGCTCCTTTACCCAGTCCTTCCCTTAAAAACCACAATAAAGGCTCTGACCTTGTTTTCTGACTGACCTGGTATTTCCCTGTGTGCTCCCCATTCACAGCCTGCAGTGCCTTCTTTTTGTAGGGATCAGTAGTATAAGTCCCTTCTTCCTTCATGACAGTACTTTCTTTGTCTATGTGACTTAACACACATTTCAAACAATCCTGGGATTGGGTATGATGGTGCATACCAGTAATCCCAGCAGTTCAGTAGGCTGAGACAGGAAGATAACAAGTTCAAAGCCACCTCAGCAATTTAGCAAGGCCCTGTCTCAAAATGAAAAATAAAAAAAAGGCTGGGGATGTATGATATACTCAATGATTAAGTGCCCTTGGGCTCAATCCATGGTGTCCAAACAACCAAGGAAAAAAAAAACAACCACCACCATTTCTGGTTACACTTAAAACAGTGAATACCTATATCTCCCCTACTATTTTGTTTAGTATAAACAAACATAACTAGATAAGAGTTTGTTCCCCACATGGGTTCTGTTTCATCATTCTCAGAGCAAAGAGTCTACTTATTTGTTTATGAACTACCTTAGTATTCCTGGGATGCTAAAATAAAAAATAACAAATTTATTCCTCACAGTTCTGGGGACTGGAAAATGTAAGGTCATGGTACCAGCTTTCCTGATTCATAAATAACTTTCTGCTGTGTCCTCACTTACTGAAAGGGGCAGATAAGCCCCCTTGGCTTATTTTGAAGAACACTATCCCATTTTTAAAGATAGTAATCTCTGGCAATAGGCATGCACTGTATACAGGAATATAGGGCTCTGCCCTCATGACTTCATCATCTCCCATAGGTCCCACTTCCTGATGCCATCCCCTTGGAGGCTTAGAAATTCAACATATGAATTTGGGGGTTGGAAGTAGGAATACAAACATTCAGACCATAGCAAGAATTTTTGTTTAAGAAACTGGGTGGGGGCTTGGGGCTGAAGCTCAGTGGTAGAGCGCTGGCCTCACCCGTGTGAGGCACTGGATTTGATCCTCAGCACCACATTAAAAAATAAATTCATAAACAAAAATATTGTCTCCATCAAAACTAAAAAAAAAGAAGGAAAGAAAGAGGGGCTGTGGATGTGGCTCAAGTGGTAGCGTGCTCACCTGGCATGCTCAGTGCCCTGAGTTCGATCCTCAGCACCACATGCAAATTAAAGATGTTGTGTCCGCTCAAAAAAAAACTATAAAATAAATATCAAAAAATTCTCTCTCTCTCTCTCTCTCTCTCTCTCTCTCTCTCTCTCTCTCTCTTTAAAAAAAGAAAGAAAGAACCTGGGTGGGATTTGGAGGCGGTTGCTGGGGAATTTTGAGGAATTAGGAATATCCTATATGTAATGAATTCTTAGTAATTTTCAAACAAAAACCAGGTAGTCTGACAACTTCTGAATATCAAAGAAAACTATCCATTTCTAGAACTTCAATTGCCAGGCTCCTCTGTGTTTGCAAAGTATCTTTATAGCTAATCTGTCATTACTCACATTACTGATAATAGTTGAGAGATGCTATAAGACTCACTTGGCTTGAAATACCTTGGCCAATAACCTGGGTTTCCTCCTACTCTATTTGGTATAAATTGCCTAGTTATAGCCTCTATCAAATGGTAATTTAAGTTATCTGGCAGGGGAGAAATGTCTCTCTTTGATGATTTGCAGCTGTTGAAGATTTCTAGTAACTAGCTTGACATAGAAATGTGGGGATGTTTCTCAAGAAATATAAGCTTAGAGGGCTGAGGTTGTGGCTCAGTGGTAAAGTGCTCGCCTAGCATGCAGAAGGCACTAGGTTCCATCTTCAGCACCACATAAGTGTAAAATGAAGATATTGTGTCCACCTAAAACTAAGAAATAAACATTTTTTTAAAAAAAGAAATATCAGCTTAGGGTTTAATTCTGCTAATTCTGGGTATTCTTAGATGACCCCTAAAGCTCAAGTGTTGAAGAGTTGGTCCCCAATGCAGCAGTGTTCAAAGATGGGGGTCTTTGAGAACAGATTAAATCACAAGGACTCTGACTTCAACAATGCATTCATTCATTTATGGTTCAGAGTTTACTGGGTTTTGAGTGAGAGGCTTTGTTATAAAAGCAAATTCTCCTTTGCTTCCTAGGCACCACGAGGTCAATAGCTTTGGTCTACCACATGCTCCCTCAGTGATGTTCTGCCTCACTATAGGCCTAAAAGCAACAGAATCAGCTAATCATAGAATGAAACCTCTGAAACTATAACCCAAATATAAATATTTTCTCTTTTCTAGTTGTATATCTTAAGTATTTTGTCAGTGACACAAAGCTGATCAACAAACTGAATTCCAATCTTTTCCTTGGACATATTACCACAAATCAGTTTGGATAATCACTTTGGCAGACACTGAGACTGACTGGGGCAGGATAGGTGTTCAATAAAATTTATTGCATATTCAGTTGAATGAATGGAAGCTTTACTGCATCAGTTCCAGCTGTGATTTGCATAGAACAGGGTCCAACTCTAGTTATACAAAGCAAATAGAGAAATTCCTGGAAGGGTATCAGGAGTTCATAGAATTAAGGCAGTTATCTGGATTGTGGCAGATTGCAGAATTAAGGCAGTTCCAGGGAGCCTGCACAAATCCACAGGTTCATGAATAATCTGTCCCTAGAATTGCCATTAGCCCCACCTCTAGCATCCCTTCTGATCCAGGATTCAAATTCCTGGGACTTCAATGGTCTAAATTACCTGTTTGAAATAATTAACCCAAAGGAGATAAAAGAAGGGTCTTCAACTCCCAAGATGGGAGGCTGCAATGGAAGACACATACTAAGAATTGTCCCAATAAAGCCTTCACACAATAAGAAAAATTTCAAAAAAGAATATGGTGGTAATAGAAGAGGGGAATTAGATATTGCACTGTGAAGAAAGACAAATATCATTCACATTGATATTAAAGAGAGATGGGCTTCGTGGGGGGGGCGGCGGTTACTGGTAAAGTAGGAAATATAACGGTGTAGTTTCAGAAGAAGAAAAAAGTGACCATCACAGTCCTCATGTAGCTGGCCAGACAGCTACAAGAACCTGGACAATGGGGTACAGAAAATAAGTATTACATGGAGTTCCCAGGCTAACATAGGAGGTGAACAAATATTTGTTCATTGAATTCACAAGAAAATGGAAACCTAAAACATGCTATTTAGATACAAGGAACTGAGTTTCCTTCTGTTAGCTCAGTGGGGAATGTGTCCCCATAGACAGTGACTCATCCTTAGAACCAGTTGAGACTTCCCATTTACTCTTAGGCCCTTATCAAAGATACTGGGTTATCTTTTGCCTTCTGTGTCAGAAGTATGGGGTCTCCATGAAGTTAGTCTTGGGCTTTCCCAGACTTCAGCTACACTGGAATGACTGCTTGCATGCTCCCAAGAGACATGCTTCTCTTTCTGGGTTTTCAGATAAAGAATCAGCCCTTAACCAGGTGAATAAGAAGTAAAACTCTATTTATACATGTTGTGTCAAAATGCATTCTACTTTCATGTAGAATAGAACAATTAAAAAAAAAAAGAATCAGCCCTTAATTCCTGGCAATTATTTATCTCTTTTTCTATAAGAATCTCTTTTCTAGCCAATCGCAGTGGTGCACAGCCAGTAATCCCAGTGGCTCGGGAGTCTGAGACAGGAGGATCGTGAGTTCAAAGCCAGCCTCAGCAATGGCGAGGTGCTAAGCAACTCGTGAGACCCTGTGTCTAAAGAAAATACAAAAAAGGGCTGGGAATGTGACTCTGTGGTCAAGTGCCTTGAGTTCAATCCACAGACCCCCTCAAAAAAAGAATCTTCTCTGCTGCACGCTGCCCAGTCATCTGGCCCAGCTGACGGTGACCTGTGGACTCTCTGACAGAAGAGTCACCTGGCCCTCGAATGCACCATGTCTTGTTCCTCCAGCGTTGACACTATGAAGAAGGTGGTTCAGCAGCTCTGGCTGGAGGCCGGACTCAACGACATGAAGGTTTCCCAGGCAGTTGCTGACTTGAAAAAATTTTGTCTGCAGAATGCTCACCATGATCCCCTACTGACTGGAGTATCTTCATGTACAAGTTCCTTCAGACCCCAGAAAGTCTATTCCTTTTTGTAGTCATCTTTCTGAGGTTTCCCAAACCCACTGCTCAAGAACCAGTGAATATTCAAGAGAGCTTAATTTGAAGCCTGTACAAAAAATTTCCCTGTAACACATGTACCAAAATACAATCTTCTACTTTTGTCAATCCTTAACATCTACCTCTCTGAATTTTCATGAATTTCTATTTCACAATGGTAATTATTTTATATACACTGGCAGCAACATACAATAAAATATTTATTTATTTTTTAGTACCGGGGATTGAACCCAAGGGCATTCAACCACTGAGCCACATCCCCAGCCCTATTTTGTGTTTTTATTTAGAGACAGGATCTCACTGAGTTGTTTAGTGCCTTGCTTTTGCTGAGGCTGGCTTTGAACTCTCGTTCTCCTGTCTCAGTCTCCCCGGCTCTGCTAGGATTACAGGCACGTGCCACTACACCTGGCTCAAAATACTTGGTATTAAAAAGAAATAAAAAAACAAAAAAAACTTTCTTCTTCCTCTTGCAGAGAAGCCACATAACCCAGATATTGAATCCTGGTGTACTATAAATCTGAATTTCAATCTTAGGTCTTTCCCATATTGGCTGGTTGTCTCATCTTGTTGAATATGACCAGAGCCAGTTCATTACTCTGCGAAACTCCTGTCCTACAGGAATTTTGAGTGAAAATATACTTAAAGTTCCAGACACATAAAATACTGGATTTCTCATGATACCCAGCCATTAGGTCGTGTCCAAAAGATAGACCTATTAAAAATAATGCTCAAGGGCTGGGGATGTACCTCAGTGATAAATTGGTTGCTTGCATGAGGCCCTGGGTTCAATTCCCAGCATTTAAAACAAAAGAAAAGTTCAAGATACCACCTCCCCTCACTCCAAAAGAATATGTTAGACAGGTGAGGTGGCACCTGTGATCCCAGTGGCTTTGGAGGATGAGGCAGGAGAACTGTGGGTTCAAAGCCAGCCTTAGCAACTTAGTGAGGCCTTAAGAAACTCAGTGAGACTCTATCTCTAAATAAAATTCAAAAAACATGCTGGGGATGTTGCTCAGTGGCTAAGCACCCCTGGGTTCAATTCCCAGTACCAAAAAAAAAAAATATGTTAGCTGGAACATGAGACTGATCAAATTATGTGCATGCAAGGATATGGTATAATGAATCCCAGTATTATGTAAAATTTTACTAATAAAAATAAATAAATAGATTGCAATTTTTTACTTGGGGGAAAAAAAAGCAATGTATTTTCTTATCAACAACCCCAGAGTAAATCTGTAAATCAGATGGCTTGCATCATAAGTGTATCTGGTGGGTACAAATAATCATTTTCTAGAAACCCATTATTTTGTCAAAAAGCAACATTTCATTAGGTACTATCAGAGCTTGAATAAAATTTCCCAGTAAAATCTCTCCATTCTGGTCCAACGGTGTCATTCAGTGATGGAGCAATTGCCTAGCTCATGTGAGGCTCTGGGTTTGATCCACAGCACAGGGATCTCCCAAATCCTTTAAAGAAACAAGTGGTTCGGTACACAAAGATGTTTGTTAGATAGAAGGAAGGTCACCACAGTGTAAAGGTAACGTGTAAAGCTTGAAATTACTACAGAGAATTAAATAAATTATAATATAAAATATAATAATTTGTTATAGATTTTTATGTAGCCGTCGTTAAGAGATTCTGCAGAAATATATTTACTCACAAGTGGCTTTCTGAGGTAGTAGCATGCAGTGAGAGTGGTCTGTCAGAGATTCCACCACGGGTATGGTCGGGCCAAAAGCACAGAAGGCAATGGTGCAGCCCATCACCCTCTTCTTCAGATGCTTGCAAAATAGGTGCCAATTTCAGGGGTGGTTCTATGAGCAAATGAATATAATGAGAAGAGCTGTATCATTGGTTTTGATGAGTACATGAGCATTGTATCAGATGATGAGAACAGATTTATTTTAAAACAGTCAAGAAAACAACTGGGTTGGATCATACTAAAAGAAGATAATATTGGGCTGGGTACAGTGGCGCCTGCCTGTAATCCCTGCAGCTTGGGAGGCTAAGACAGGAGGATCTCAGATTCAAAGCCAGCCTCAGTAAAATCAAGGTGCTAAGCAACTCAGTGAGACCCTGTCTCTAAAATAAAATACCAAATAGGTCTGGGGATATGGGCTCAGTGGTCAAGTGTCATGAGTTCAATCCCCAGTACCCCCCCACCCAGAAAAAGAGATAATATTATTCTGTCACAAAGTGCCTCCAACTAGAAATGATAACTGAAAGGCTGGGACTGTAGCTCAGTGGTAGAGCACCCGAATCACACATGTGAGGCACTGGGTTTGATCCTCAGTACCACATAAAAATAAATAAAGACATTGGGTCCAACTACAACTAAATATATATATATATATATATATATATATATATATATATATATATATATATACACATATATTTGGGGGAAACATATTTTTCATATAGTTTTTGTTACCTTTTTGATATTATCAGATGACAATGCTGTGGGGTTGATTTTATTTTAAAAAGTTCTGGGCCAGGACAGTGGCACATGCCTAATTCAGGAGGCTGAGACAAGACTATCACAAGTTGAAGGCTAGCCTTAGCAACTTAATAAAAAGTAAAAAGAAATGATCGTTGCATCCTTTTTGCCTTGATATTAGCCTCTTCAAGAACCCCATTTTTTGGTACAGGGGATTGAAATAGGGGCTTTCACATGCTAGGCAAGTGCTCTACTAACGAGCACCATACCCAGCCAATCCCCCTTGATTTTAGACAGGGTCCACCTGAGTTGCCCAAGCTGGCATCAAATTTGCCATCATCCTGCCTCAGCCTTTTGCGAAGTGGGGATGAGGAGACATGTCCTGCAATGACTGGCTGAGACTAGATTTTTCAAAAAACTTTTTCTCAAGGATATCTCTTAAGAAGATACAGGAACAAAACTGTGTCCAGAAAAACAATTTAAAATGTATATTGAAGGCATGTCTCCCACATGAGCTTTTGGAGGACACACAATATCAAACCATGATACACTGGGTAGAGGATTATAGGCTGGTGGGTTTTCCTTTCAACACTTCAAAATTTTACTCAACTCTCTTTCTCTAGCACATTTTAGGAGAAGTTCACTAAGATTCTTATCTTGGCTCCTGTATGAGTAAGATGATTTCTTTAAATACCATCTCTTTTTCTTTGATTTTCAGAAATTTGAAAGATGGTAGGTGTAGATTTTGGGTATTTGCCTTGTTTGATGTTCTCAGAACTCCCTGTATCTATTACTTCATAAAAGTTTTCTGTCATTATTACTCAAAGTCTTTCCTCAACTCTCTTCTATTTTGCTTCTCCTCCTCCTATTCCAACTGCACGTGTGTTTATCTTTTGCAATTGCCCCGTTGTTCTTAAATTTTCTGTTTCAATTTTTCTTTTCTCTTTGCAATTTTGCCTGAGAAATTTCTTCTGACCTATCTGCAAGTTCACTAATATTCTCCCCAGTCATGTCCAGGGTACTAGTGAGCCCATCAAAGGTGTTAAGCATTCATCTTAGTCATTTTATCTCCAGTCTTTCCTTTTTTTTCTTGTTTACCATTTCCATCATCAGCTTACATTATCTATCTTTTCTTGAATATTCTTGTTCAGCTCTAACCCTCTATAACCCTTAGGATGTCAATCATAGTTGTTTCAAATCCCTGTCTGATAATTCCCACAGCCTCATCATTTGAGGGTCTCATTCGAATGCTTGCTTTATGTCCTTTCTTCTTGCTTTTTAGTATGTATACCTTATAATGATTTTTGATTGAAAGCTAGACAGTGTACTGAATAATAGGAACTGAGGTAAATAGGCCATTTATTTGGTGAGATTTTGTGCTCATCTGTCTAGAAGTTCAGTCATGTTTACTGTTTTCTGTTGCCAAAGAGGCCAGAAACTTTCAGATTCCTATAATGTGCTTATTTTCATTTCTTGCCCAGAAAGAATTTGTGTCTTCAACTCTTTCATCTCTAATTCTCTAAAGTTGTGCGGAGGCTTTTTGGTATAGTGGCACAGTAGAGAGGAAGGAAGGATTCTGTGGTCTATGATTAGATCATGGTGTTGAGTGAGCCTGTATTGCTGAGGTGTGACTTTCACTGGTGTT
The DNA here is from genome assembly GCF_048772815.1 of Callospermophilus lateralis. Classification (NCBI taxonomy): domain Eukaryota; kingdom Metazoa; phylum Chordata; class Mammalia; order Rodentia; family Sciuridae; genus Callospermophilus; species Callospermophilus lateralis. The sequence continues at coordinate 2,099,820 of NW_027512846.1, read as the reverse complement.
TCCTACTTTTCCACCACCACTAGCACCTTGCAGGAGATAAGAGCCTGGAGTAGGAGAAACGCCTTCCCCCTTGAGGGACAAGGCTCTGGTGAAATCCTTGTACTTGTAGAGTAGGTTTCTGTTCTGGAGAATGGTTGCTCTTTTCACAATGGTTACCTCCATGTCCAGGATCACTATTCTCAAGGGACCTAAATGTGGTCTGCCCTCTGGGATTCACCAATCAGGGCTCCTTTCCATTATTGGCAGCACCCATCTCAGGCACTGATCCCATGCTCCAACTTCATTCCCTTTCTACTCAGCCCCCTGACTGCAACTCCTCCTGGAGTCACTTGCTTGGTGGTTGGTGGCAAGGACTCTGGAGCCAGACCTCATAAGTCCGAATCACAGCTCTACAACTGTCCAGCAGGGAGACCTTGGGTAGCACTTAGCACCTGGTCACTCAATTTCCCTATCTGTAAAACAAGGAATTGTGGGTTAATTCATGTAAACCACATAGAACAGTGGTTGTGCCACAAATGCCCTGTGTGCTGAAGACAGACCACGATATATGCTGATGTAGAAGGGGAAAAGGTACACTCATACACTGCTGGTGGGACTGCAAATTGATGCAACCCAATCTGGAAAGCAGTATGGGGATTCCTTAGAAAACTTGGAATAGAACCACCATTTGACCCAGCTATCCCTCTCTTAGGTCTATACCTAAATGACTTAAAATCAGCATATTACAGGGACACAGTCACATCAATGTTTATAGCAGCTCAATTCACAATTGCTAAACTGTGGAAACAGCCTGGATGCCCGTCAATAGATGAATGGATAGAGAAACTGTGGTATATATACCTAATGGAATATTACTCAGCATTAAAAGAGAATAAAATTACGACATGTAATGAATGGTGTTAGAGAATATCATGCTAAATCAAGTAAGCCAATCCCAAAAATCCAAGGGCTGAATGTTCTCTCTGATAAGGAAAAATGGAGGAACTTTGATGGGGCAAAGGGGAGGCAGAGGTGAGGAGGGGGCATGGGGGTAGGAAAGATGGTGGAATGAGATGGACATCATTACCCTAGGTACATGTATGAATGCACATATGGTGTGAACGCTACATCAGGTACAACCATAGAAATGTAAATTTGTGCTGCAGTTGTGTACAATGAATTAAAATGCATGGTGCTGTCATATATATCTAATGAAAAATACAAAACAAAAAGAGAAACCCTAAGGCTAGCATGGTCTGCTCCAAAGCTCAATAGACCTGGTAGTTATGATTCTAGTACCACTGCTAACTTGTCCCATGACCCAATGCATGTCATCCCTTCTTCTTGTGCTACAACAGAAATAGACATAAAACTTGGTGGTAGACTGTGACCCAAACATCACTTCATTCTCAGTAGAAACCCAACTGACCAAGAGAAATCTGAAAAAAAAATATTCAACATTACTAATCACTAGAGAAATGCAATTAAAATCATAATGGGATACCCTTTCGCACCTATTAGAATGCTTATTATCAAAAAGACAAAAGAAACAGTGGCACATGCCTTAATCTCAGGAACTCAGGAGGCTGAGGCAGGAGGATTATAAATTCAAGGTAAACCTCAGCAACTCAGTGAGACCTGATCTCAAAATAAAAAGTAAATAGGTCTCCAGATGTCTATCAGGGTTAAAGTCCCCCTGGGTTCAACCCCCATCATAAATAAAAGAAAAAGAAAGACAAAAGATTTTAAGTACTGGTCAGGATGTGGAGAAACTAGAATTCTTGTACTATGTTTGGGGGAATGTAAATTAGTACAGTCATTATGGAAATTAGTATGGGAAGTTTCTTTAAAACTTAAAAATAGAGCTCAGTTGGGAGAGTGCTTGCCTTGCATGGACAAGGCCCTGGGTTCAATCCCCAGCACCAAAAAAAACAAAAACAAAAAACAAAAAACTACCCTATGGTCCAGCCAATCGGTGCATGAATGGATACAGAAAATGTGGTTTAGAAATATAAGGGGATACTCTTTAGTCTTTAAAAAAAATATAAGGAAATTCTGTCATTTATGACAAATGAATGAGGCCAAAGGACGTTTTATTGGGGGAAATAGCCACGCACAGGGCAACAATCACATGATCTCACCTACATGTGGAATCTATAAAAGTTGAACTCATAGAAACAGAGAGCAGAATGGTGACTGCCAGGGGCCCAGGAGTGGCTGGGCTGTGGAGGGGGAAGATGCTGGTCCCAGGAGAACAAATTACACTTAGATGAGAGGGATGAGTTTAAGGGATCTATTGTGCAATATAATGACTACAGTTAATAATAACATACAACAGAATGAGTACAGTTGATAATGTTATCTACACTAAAAATGACTCAAAGAGTAGATTTTAAGGGTCCTCACCACAAATAAGAATATGAAGTAATGTATATGTTAAAAAGCTTGACTCAGACGTTCTTCAATGTAACATTTTTCAAATTATGTTATATGCCATAAATATGTACAAATTATTATTAGTATTGTTATTATCATCATCATCAGGGATTGAACCTAGGATTGTTTAACCATTGAGTCACATCCCCAGCTCATTTTATTTTTGAGAGATAATTACATCATAAATCCCACCATGGAAGTGAGTAAACTGGGAAGATATTTAATTGGTAGATTTCTACCTCCTTCCCCAAACTGGAGCTCTGTTACAAAAAAAGGAAGAAGTGGAGCTAGGATGAGCAATGAGCACTGTTGACTCCAATTAGCACTGGGCCTGAAAGGGGGATGACCATCACCAAACTTCTCCCCATGCCATCTTCACATAATTTATGGCCTCTGTATTAGCCTGCTTTCTGTTGCTCTAACAAAATACCCGAGAACAGATAATTTATAAGGAGGTAAGTTTTATTTAACTCAGTATCCAAGATTTGGCAGCTCCTGCAAGGGATCTCTGGTGAGGGTGTTCACCAGATTGTGTGTCAGAAAACAGGGAGGGACCAATCTGGCTCTTTTGATAACAACTCCCTCTTACAGGAGCAAATGGGGGCCCATGAGAAGTCCATTACTCCCTTGAGAGGGCATCTTGCAGAGTGACTGAGTTACCTCCCACTAGGCCCACCTCTTTCAGGTTCTACCACCTCATCACTGAGGACCAACCCTCCAGCCTTTGAACCTTTGGGACAAACCACATCATATCATCACAAGCTCCAACAAAGCTACCATCATAAGAGCAGGATGTCCCAGTCTACAACATGTGCGTATGTGGGGATGGGGGAAGGTTGATCTCAGAAGTCACTGGAAGCAGCCAGAGCCCCCATTCCAGAACCTCTGCGATGTCACTTCTGTTGTCATGGCAGTCTGGGTGCCAACCCAGAAGAGTTCGTTGGTGGCTTCAGTCTGTGAGACTTGGTGGTCTAGCCATGGCCTCTTCACAGAGTATCACGCCCCCAAATGAACCTCTGATCGAATGCTCATGGCTGAAACCAAGCCTGTTTCCAGCTTTTAATGCAATGCTTCTTATTACAATAAGTGGCATCTTCTTCGTCTTTCCGTGAGTCTCCCATGGAAGGTGTCAGTGTCTTAGACACAGAAGAGAAAATAGACAAGGACAGTACAGAGGCAGGGAGGGAAGTGGAGAGAGAGGGTCAGCAGGGGAAGGACGATATAGAGTTAGAGGGAACCCAATGTGAAAGCACAGAGGTCTGGAGTGCCTGACGCATTTAGGGAACTATGAGAGACTGCTAATGCTGGTGACATTTTGTGGAGTCTCCATGGTCTGTCTCTAACCTGGATATTTAGATCAGTCCTTAAGGCGAGTGAGTCCTACCTCAGGTGAACTAGGCCTTGTGGGGAGCTCTGAGTTTCCCCAGACTAGGACTGAGTCTGGCTCTGGTTTCAGGTGCCGGTGGTTGGCTCAGAATGGGCAGTGGGAATTTGCCGTGGTTTCGGGCCTATTCTTTATACTGTCCTTCTGCAGCCTCATTTTCCTCAACGGGTCAGACCCAGGCATTTTGCACAAAGGTAAGGCCTCAGACCCCTGGAGAAGGAGGTGGTATCCCAAGGGCTGATGCCTATAGGGGTGATTTCAAACATGCTAACCCCCCTCAACCCCACCCCCCGCCCCCGTGGCCTCAGGAGCCCTTCCCTCCATGTCATCATTACTTGGGCCCTGGCACTTCATTTCCCAAGCCACTGAAGTGCGAAAAAACAGAATCCTGGAGGTGTTCCAGCTGCTTTCGAAGCAAGGACTGGGCAGGCTGGCAAGAGAGGCCAGCAGGCCCTTCCAAACCACGCAGTTCACTCCTCCTCCTTCCCATTTTACACACGACTTCAAGCACTGATCACTATTCCAAAAGGGGAGAGCTCTGTATAGAGCTCCTGTGGCTGGACAGCCCTTTCTCTCTGACTGCCGCCCATCTGAGTGGTCAGCTTGCTCAACAGGGACCGGGATTCCCCTGCCCTCCTCCTCCCCACCCTTCTTGTTGCCCAATGATGCCATGGGGCGGCCCCAAGCAGTAGAGTGGTGGAAGGGCCTCCTGCCACTGCCCAAATCTCTTCCCCTGCCAGGCTCCTTAGAAGAGGACCCCAACATTCAATACATAGCACGAGTGAACAACACGGCCTTTCGCCTGCAGTGGTGCTCAAAGTGTTCTTTCCATCGTCCACCCCGGACCCACCACTGTCCCTTCTGTAATATCTGTGTGGAGGTAAGTACTCCTCCTTCCTGTCCACTCACCAACCCATCCCAGGACACCTGGCCAGGACCAGGAACCTCACATCATATGTGGTCCAGGGGTGGGTATGAGATCATCTTCCCACACTGCTACAAGTGGCTCTCAGCCACTCTTGGTCACTTATATATGTTATTGCCTCCAGTTCTGCACTTGTCCTGAGACGCTGGCCTTGCTTGCACAGGTGCTGACATGCAAAGGGCACCATCTGTGCTGAGCCTGGTGGAGTCAAGGGGAGGAAAGGCAGTGACTGTCCCACTAGCTTGCTGATACTAGATACCCATAACTTTAGGCCGGCTGCTGCCCTGTTCTGGGTATTGTTGCCTGTCCACCTCTGGGTGTCCAATTGAGGGTTTCCTGGGTTCCGAGTGCTCTTCTCTCATGTGCACACCTTGCACGGGTTTCCAAGTACAGAACACTGGCTGGGCTAGAAATTCTTCTCATCCTTACCCAGTATCTGAAAAAATACAGCTTCACAGCTTTTCTGTATCCTGCTCAAAGTGACACCAGGCAGGTCTTGTCTGTAAAGACCTCACTCATGACAAACGACCTGATGAGCCATGGCGTCCTAACTGTGCTCTATCCATGGACGTGCTGGTTTCACCCTGGAGATGGGAGCTCACGTGCAGGGCCAAGAGCAGGAGTTCTAGGGGCTGGGTTGAGGGGGGGCCTCAAGATTTGGGGGTATTGGGCTAAGCCAAATAGACCCTCAAGGTCTGCCTTCTCTCCCCTAGGACTTTGACCACCACTGCCTGTGGGTAAACAATTGTGTAGGTCAAAGAAATTTCCGCGTATTCGTGCTGCTGCTGGTGTCCCTGTGCCTTTATCTGGTTGTTCTTCTGGCTACCAGTGTGCTTTTTCTCATTCGTACAAGACACATGCCCTTGTCGCTGGACTCAGCCATGGCATATCCACCCAGTCCCAAGGGCCCACACTGGGAAGAGAATGGGTTGTGGGGAGGGACGGACAGCCAAGGGGCAGGACAGCCAAGAGGTGGGGTTAACCGAGGGAGGGCTGATGTTGTGGGCAGGGCTAAAGGGAGAAGCTACTTGGGAGGACCTATGAAGGACAGATTGAAGGCGAGTGGGGTCAGGGAGATGGGCGTGGTAGGATGGACTATGGAGTTAAGAATCTAGGGAGGCCAAGAAGTGGGGTAATGAAGGTTGAAAAGGGTCAAGTGGGAGGCCAGCATGGTGGGGTGAGGTTTCTCTTGGGTGTGCTGGATTAATTGTCCAGTCCAGGGAGGCAAAAGTGGGTGGGCGGGGCCAGCCAGGGCGGGGCTAATGAGGGCTGTCGGTCGTTGGGCGGGGCCAGGAGAGAACAGTTTGTCTGTTCTTCTTAGCTTGTGTATGCACAGCATCGCAGTAGCTGTACCCGTCTTGGTACTCCTGCTGCCTGTCATTCTGCTCCTGATGATACAGGCTGTGTCGGTGAGCAAGGTAAGCGAGTACTGCAATACCAGACGGTGCGGAGGCATCTTGCATCTTTGGGAATCCGGCACTTTCGGCTGATCTTCACTGCCCTTGGTCCTGATGGTGCCTCATGAGTCCTTCCAGACCCACCCCTTAAGATGCAGCTCAGATCTTTCCTCCCCCTGGAGCTCAGTGGTCATTCTTCCTCGTGGGTGCATTGCATGGAGAGCCTGTTATTTGAGGGATGGGTGCATCCTGCGCTTGTGTTGATAAGAACCCTGCAATCAGAATAACACCAGCAGACACCTAGGGAAACGCTTGAGACGGGGGTCGGTCCTGAGTGGTGTAGCAGCCTGCAAGAAACTGAGTTTGGCGAGGCCAGCATTGTAGAGGAGGACGTGCCACTCTTCCTGTCCTATCTGTGATTTTGCAAAGGTGGAAGACAGGAGGGTGTTGTCTGTGAGAGGCACACCTTTGCAAAAAGGCAGAGAAACCCGAATGTAGGATGTTAAGGAAATGAGGAAGGAACGATTCTAAATCAAACCCAAGGTGCCAGATAATTTATAAGGAGGAGTCAAGATTAAAAAGCCCCTAAAAGTTGAGCGTGAAATTTAGTTTTGATGAAGTGGAAACCTGGGAGCCATGGTGGGATTTAAAAAAAAAAAAAACAACAAAAACTCATTTATTGAGGAATAAATTAAAACTGCCAAATTCACCCTTTTAGTCTAGGATACGGGATTTTGACAACTGGATACTGTCCTGCATTCTCCAGCATGATCAAGTTTAGGCAGTTTCTTTACTCCAGAATATCCTTTCATTGACCTGTTGTTGTCAGTCTCTCTCCCTATGTCCTTCTGGTTTTTCTTTTTTTCCAGGATCACATGTAAATGGAGTCATTGCCTTCTTTTCTCTGGCTTTATTTATTTAGGACAATGTATTTGAGATTCATCCATGTTGTCGCTCATACCAGTATTTTATTTCTTTTATTGCTGTGTAGAAGCGTATGGATGCCCTATAGATTGTTTATACATTCATCAAACCAAGGATTTTTTACATTATGTCTAGTTTTTGCCAGTATTTTTGTTTGTTTTATTTTGTTTGTTTCATACTAGAAATTGAACCGGGGGGTCTTTAATCACTGAGGCACATTCCTAGCACCCCTCAAATTATGTATAATTTTTTTTTTTTTTAATTTTGAGACAGGGTCTCACTAAGTTGCCTAGCGCATCACTAAGTTGCTGAGGCTGACTTTGAACTTGCCATCCTCTTGCTTCAGGCTCCCAAGCCTCTGGGATTATAGGTGTGGTCCACTATGCCTAGCTAGTTTGGGGTAGTTATAAATAAAGCTGCCCCAAACATTGATGCACAGGCATGTGAACATAAGTTTTCATTTTTGTTGAATAAATTCTTAAGGGTGGCATTGCTGAGTCATAAGGTAAACACGTGTGGAACTTTGTAGGAAATTGCCAAATTTGTCTTCCAAAACAACTGTAAGGTTTCTAAATTCTACCAGCAATGTTGGGAACTCCAGTTGCTTCACATCCTCACCAACATTTCACACTTTTTTTTTTTAAATATATTTTAGGTATCAGTTGACCTTTTATTTATTTATATGCAGTGCTAAGAATCGAATTCAGTGCCTCACACACACTAGGCAAGCATTGTACCACTGAGCCACAACCCCAGCCCCTCACACTGTCCTTTGTTATTTTGTTTTGACTTTTAATCAAACCTGTCTTATTAAATGAGTCGTAGTATTTCATTAAGGTTCCAGGTTGTGTTTTCCTAATGAGTAATGATGTTGAGCCTATTTTCATGTCTGTTTGGCCTTCATTAGGTCTTTGGTAAAATGTTTACTCCTGGCAGGGCACAGTGGCGCACACCTGTAATCCCAGCAGCTTGGGATGCTGAGACAGGTGGATTCTGAGTTCAAAGCCAGCCTCAGCAAAGCGAGGCACTAAGCAACTCTGTGAGAACCTGTCTCTAATAAAATACAAAAAATAAAAATGGACTGGGGATGTGGCTCAGGGGTTGAGTGTCCCTATATTCAATCCGTGGTACCCACTCCCCCCAAAAGCGTTTACTCCATTCTTTTGCCCATTTGAAAAAACGGTTGTTTTCTTATTGAGTTTTAAGAGTTTTCTACATCAGATTCAGATCTAGGTTTTGCACATCTCTTCTTGCAATCTGTGTCTTGTCATTCCATTTTCTTCATAGCATCTTCCCAAGAGCAGGAGTCCTTAGTGTTGTTTTTCTAGGACTAGGGGTTGAATCAGGGGTGCTCAACCACTGAGTTCTCCCTCAGCATTTTGTGGCTGTTGTACATTCTACATATAAAATTGTCATCTGTGAAGAACAGTTTCATTACCTTCTTTCCAATCTGTGTATCTTTATTGCTTTTTCTTTTTAGTGTTGAATAGGAATGATAGGGGTGGGCATCTCTGCCCTGGGATTCCTTTAGTATGGCAATCTCTTGACTAAAGGCTCTTTCAGTAAGACTGGTGGGCAGCATCAGTGGGGGAGGGGACGCTGCAGACCCCGAGACAGTGAACAGACAGAGGAGCCTACCTGCTCATCACCTCCCATCCTTTTAGTCCCCAGCCCACCACTGCCATATCTGGTCCTCCTCCCACCTGAGACTCTGTGCTTGGCCCTTATTCATCAGCCCTGTGGTCTGCCTTTACTTTGAGCTTGACCTTTACTGCTTTGTGTACTGAAGGCCTTCAGCCCAGATTTTCCTGGGCCATGTGATTTTTGACTAGGAAACTATGATGGGGCCTCCCCACTGCCCCTGTCCTCCCAGATAGTGAAATTCAGTTAAGGCATAATTTTAGAAAAAAAAATGAGAGGTGGGGAAATGAAGTGGGAGTGGGGTGGTGACATTGTCTTTGGAGCAATTGAGCAGCACAAGGAAGAGTTTAAAAGGTATCTGAAAGGGGCTGTGGTTGTAGCTCAGTGGCAGAGAACTTGCCTAGCATGTGTGAGGCACTGAGTTTGATCCTCAGCACCCCATACAAATTAAAAAAAAATAATAAGGTCTATCAACAACTAAAAAATATTTTTTTTAAAAAGGGGGGTGTGTGGAAGGATGAGATAAGAGGACAGGTGTGGCCAATGGAGACAGAACAAGGATCTTGCACAGGGAGGCACAGGATGATGAGGAGCCCTGAGAAGGCAGGAGAAAGGAGTGCAGTGTCAGCACTGTCTGCGGAGAGCTGCTCACAAGTGGGTCAAGGGAGGTCACTCTTCCTAGGAGCATAGGAAGGCAGGAGGCCCTGGGTCACTCTTGGGCTCCCCTGCCCTTAGAATCTTGCTCCAGGCCTGGGCTGAGCCCTGGCTAAGCTGACTGACTTAGGAGGAGTCACTGGGAGATGGCCTTGCCCAGTCCTGCTGATTCTGAGCTCCTCTTCCCATCCCCATCTCCCTCCAGGGCAAATCACTCCGGAACAACAACCCCTTCGACCAGGGCTGTGCCAACAACTGGTATTTGACCATTTGTATGCCAGTGGGACCCAAGTGAGTTGGTAAACTGAAGGCTCAAGTGGTGGATCTCTGGGGCTGGTGGGAGTGGGGTGAGATAAAGCTGGGTTTTCTTCTTTGGTCCCTGACCCCAGCTCCCAGGCCCTGTCACCCATTGTCCTTTCCTTTGGGGTTTTCTCCAGGGCACTCTGGGAGCCTCTGGGAACGTCCCTATTCATTGCCCTTCTAGGTTCTTGCCCTAAGAAATGGAGTAGAGGGGAAATGCAGCCTGGATGAGACTCCTGGCTGGGAACCCTGGGCTCTGTGCTTTCCAAGCTGAGGGTGAGGGTGGTCAGGGGGCCCAGGCCAAGGTGGGTAGTGACTCCCTGCATTTGGTCTATCACGCCCCAGGTACATGTCTGCAGCTACTTGGATGCAGCAGGCGGAAGGCCCGGAGTGGGACCCTGAGCAAGGGGACCCAGTGCACACACGGTTCTCGCCACAATATTCCCGTCAACACCGTCCCACAGAGCTCCCTGGGCCCACATCTCCAACACATGGGCAGGGCCCCCCAGGGAGTGGCGAGGCTGCAGCTTTACAGGAGGTGAGGAATAGTGGGTGTGCATTGGGAGAAGGATGTCTGTGGGTCACACATGTGTTGGGGGAGGCTCCTGAGGTTGGGCTGGCCCTGAAGCTGAAGCACATGGAGCTTAAGGAACAGAAATATGAACCTGAGTGTGCGGGTTCCAGGTTTCAGAGTACTCCCAGGTGTTGCTGAATAGACAAAGAGAAAAGACTGCACCACTAATTTGCTAGTTGGCCTTGGCCAGTCCCTTACCTTTCTAGGCCTCAGTTTCCTCAGTTATTAATGAGGACTGAGACTAGTAATTTATGTTTTAAAGGAGATTCTTTTTTGTGGGGGAGGGGGACAGGGAATTGAACTCAGGGCACTCGACCCCTGAGCCACATCCCCAGCCCTATTTTGTATTTTATTTAGAGACAGGTTCTCACTAAGTTACTTAGTGCCTCACTTTTGCTGAGGCTGGCTTTGAACTTGTGATCCTCCTGCCTCAGCCTCCCAGGCCACTAGAATTATAGTCATGTGCCACTGTGCCTGGCTCTTTTTTTTTTTTTTTTATGGAAATTTGTACTTGAAATCCCATGTGAAATGTATGAAGTGGAGCATTAGGAGTGCAGTAGGGTAGATAACCCATGGTGCCCACCAAGGGCCCTTGCATTACTTGGGGTACCAGCCCTCTCCTTTGTCCTGTCTCCTGGGGCCCAGAGCCATGACTGTGAACTGCAGGGTAGAAGCTAGAAAGAACACCCATGTATTGACTTATGTGTTTAGATTTCCATCAGCCCGATGCCGCAGCAAAAAGCCCACAGAGAAGACTTGGCCTCCCATCCACGAGCCTCTCACTCACCCATTCACACTGCTGGATACCAGGACATCTGAACTTCACCTTTTGAGCCTCCATGTGGAGGCCTCTCGTAGCTGAGCCCTCAATCACTCCCCTATTGGGAGTGCTAAGACTTCCATTCCTGTTGTACATTTGTAAATAGTTTTTACTTCTTCCTATGGCTGCTCTGTCTGTTTGTTCTAGGTTTAGAGAAGCGGTGTTTCCTGGGGATGTAGGGAGGCTCTGAGGGCTTGGAACAAAGCCCTCTTGGAAGGGAAAGATCCTTGCTCTCTGAGAACCCAAGCTAGGGAACCAACATTGTCTAGCTCATTGACCTTGAGCAAGACACTTGTCATTTCTCTCATCCTTAAAATGTGGCAACAGTAATAATCACAGTGACTGACCTGGCTGGCTTCCTGGCAAGGGCTGGAGATGGGAGGAGAGAAAACCCCCAGCTAGCACTAGGGATGGAGCAATCCCTGTCCTGCAGCATCCCTGTCTGACTACAGGGGGTGCCAGCTGCCCAGGAATTTGAAAACCAAGTCTGGCCCAGCCCTCTAGTGGGAGGTGAGCCAGCCTGAGTCAGTCTGGAGCCCCCTCCTGGGCGCCTCCTCCCCAGATGTGGGAGGGTGGGGGCATTCATCCTGCATCTCTCCTGCAACTGTGTCCCACCCTGGTCCCTTCCCCCTGGGGTGCATCAGGTGCTGGTTCTGGTCCTGTCCCTGGGGTAGACTCAGGAATTTTGAGTCTGCAGGCCCCAGAGTGTTGGGCAGGGGGCACATCAAACCGTGTGTCTGTTAGTCTCCAGAGTGTGATCTTGGGACTGGGAATAATATCACCTTCGTAGTAGGTTGTTGGAGGAGGAGGTGAGGTGTTTCATCTAGTGCACAGCAGGCAAGCAATGGATGCAGCTGGAATGATTTATGGTTATTTTCTCCACTAGTTGGGCGACCCAACCATGTCAGAATTTCCAGAGTACTATTAGTGGTTGTGGGGCTCTCTGAATTTGTATCAAGGACCCCGTATCATCTTGCCACATGAAGCATCAGGACAGACAAACTATACTGCTTCTTTCCATACTAGTATCTGGGTGAAATCATCTTGTGTGATAAAGGTGGAGGCAAAAGGATGTCACCCAAGGGGTCAGATGAATGTCCCTAGGGTGTGTGTGTGTGTGTGTGTGTGTGTGTGTGTGTGAGAGAGAGAGAGAGAGAGAGAGAGAGAGAGAGAGAGAGAGAGAGAGAGAGAGAGAGTATGCACATGTTTGGTATGAGCTCATCCTCAGGGGTGTGTTCGCCCAGCCTCTTATCCTTTCTGACCAACTTTAGGAGGTGGGTGACCTATGATGCAGGATGTGTCTCCAAGTCTCCAGACCACAAAGTCCCACGACAAGACTGCTCTTCCCTCTTCCTTTCCTCCTCAACCTCTCCTGGGAAGCCCAGGCCCAGCCCCACCCACCTGCCCTGGCTTGAACTCCAACACTTCTCATCCCCTTTCCCTGTCCCAATATCTATCTCCCTGGGCTCAAGTCCTTTTGGGGCTTAAGGCTTTTCTCAAATCTTATTCCTCCTCACTTCCTCTGTCTGGGAAGCCCAAGTTCATGGGCACATGGCAGAGAAAGAGGGGAGGAGTCCCTGTGCCCAGGTTTTAGTGCCTGTGAACCTGTGTGTGCAGTAGGGATGACTCAACCCTGCTGACCAACAGGGGGAAAGGCCGAGTGGGGAAGCCAGAGGCTCCCAAGCTCATTCCCAAAGGACAGCCCTCCCAATAAACTGGATCTGAGTGAGGGAGGAGAGAGGTGGTCCAGGAGCCTGGGCCAAGGCCTGGATGTGCATCATGGAACTGCCTGGGTGGGGGAGTGCTGGAGGGAGTCCAGCTCCAAGCGGGGCCCAGAAGGCCAGGCCCCAGTCTCTGAGGAGTTCATGCTGCCTCCTCCAGCCCCGCTGGCTGTCCCCCTGCCATCCTGCCTATCCCCCTGCCATCCTGCCTGGTTCAGGTCTGCACTCATTGGCTCCCTGCCTTCAGGTATACAGGGCCTCACTCAGTCTCAGGCAAGGGCCTTTTAAGTCCTAAGCTAGATGTGACACATCTCCTTGACAATCTGGTCCTCAGTTTCCCCACTAGAAAAGGATGTAATTTCCCTCAGATTCTCAAAAGAGGACATGGCCTTTCCAAAGGCAAAGACTTCCTGCTCTGGGATGAAGATTTTAGGTGTGTCCGCCCCCTGCCCCCAGCCTAGGATTCCTAGGATTTCCTTAAGAAAGACCCTTGGATCAGGCTCATTGCTTCTTGAGCATTAAGTGGGACATAGAACATTCCTTCCTTTGACGTCCTCCACCATACCCTCTACCCTAAGCCTTGGGCCAGTCTTGTGACTCCTTGCCAAGTTGAGAGCACCCAACTGGGCTGCACCCCCTTCCCTTTTTGCCCCCTTCTCATTTCTGCTGAATGTGCCCTTGATTCTCAGACATGCCCCACCCAATCCTTGGCCCATGGATAAGGCAAGGGGTGTCATAGGGGACCAGTTATGGGGCCCACTGTCCACCTACCCAGGAAACTCTGCCATCCCTGGGCCAGAGCCAAGAAATGGCCCCCACACCTGCAGGGCTACCAGGTGCCCACAAGCTCCTAGAACCGTAATGCCAGATTCGTGTTACCCCAATAGACCTCCAGGAGCCGAATCTGATGCAATTACACAAGAGTCTTTATTGCAGGCTCGCACCTGGACTCTCAACCGTTTGCAATACAGCGGTCCTGAGTAGTGAGTCCCAACCCTTAGTTAGTGAGAATTTATAGGTTTTGGGGGGATACACTATGCATCACAACATCACACAGAAAATCATTTTATACCGTGGGAAAATCAAACAACAATTCTTAACATTGATGAGCACATTCACTGGCCGGAACAAGTTGGGTAATGGTAGTGGGTGAATTCAAATGGTGGATATATTTGAACTGATTGGTTTAGGCCCGGAAGGGTTGCAAGAGTCTCTATGCCAAACTGCAGGGTTGCCTAATCATGTTATACATCACGGAAACTACTGGGAGGTCACCTGACATTTCAGATATTTTTCCTGTCTCCTGCTGATTGGTGGTTGCTAGGGGGTTGCTATGGGTCCTCACCTAGCTTAACTGAGTCAGGGTCACCTAGCACCACAGATCCCATTTGTTAAACAACTCAGCAGGGTGGGTATGTGCCTAAGAACCTTCTGTGTGTTTTTCCAAGGACAAGAGTCATGCCCCCTCCCTCTGGACAGGCCTTGAGGTAGAAGCTGATTTCTCAAAAATGGAGTCACATCAGTTTCTCAGAACCTGGGATGGAGAGCCTAGCATCTCCAGACCTTTCCTCATGGGCCTCTTGGGAAGTCAGGGCATATAGGATGAGACTCAACCTAGTCACCCAGCTCTGCCGCCAACTAATGTGCCACAGGAGAATCTGTCTTCCCTTTGCTAAAACTTGGAGTGCTCAAGGTAATCATAGATATCACACTGAGGGTCACAGACTCTTAAGTCTTTAGGAAGGGTAGGGACTCAGGGATACCTCATCCAGCTGTCTGGCACCCCCAGTTTTGCAGATGGGGCTCTTAGGTCCTGCAGAGGAAAGAGTTTGCCCAAGATAACCTGGTGGCATCAGCCTGATGGCTTTCTCTGGTTCCCAGGGGACCACTCTCATTCCTGCTTCCAGGGCCATTCCAGCAGGGGAAGGGCTTGGACAGTGACCACAGGGCCCCACTCTCTAGGCAAACTTAGAGCTGGCAGTGAAGTCAGAACAGGGCTGTCTACTGAAAAGGCGGCCAGTTTGAACCCCTCTCCAACCCTGCACTGTGCCCATAGTGCTCCTGCTGCCTCTGGCTCAGCCCTGTCTCGCTCTGCCCTGAGGGCCCCACCCAAGAAGGCCTGCAAGTGGCTGAGGGTGAGGCAAGGCTAGGACCCCTGGGGCAGAGGAGCTGGTTGTCTGAGGAAGTGGGGGTGTCCTGCCCCTTTTACACACTTTAGAATTCCTTTGTTCTCATGCCTTCACTTCCTCACAACCTGCTTACTTGACCTAAAAGATGGAGTGATCCAAGGGTCAGAAGGAAGTGGATCAGGGGTCCTGGCAAGAAGGGAGCAGCCTAGGAGGCATTCATTAACAGCCCCTACAACTCCCTGCAGGGAGGAATAATCCCTGGAGGCTGGTAACCTTGGCAACAGGTGGAAAAGGGGAAGTGCTCTAGAGGTATTAACATTTTATTACTTTTCCTTTCAAACCAGCCTCCATCTTTCTGATCTGACCCATTATTTATTACTTGCACTGTCCTTTTGTCCCCACCAACAACACTTTCTGAATATGTGTCCTATGAAGACAATGAAATTTGATTCCACGTGTACAGACCACTGATTACTTCAATTTTCCTTACTTCCAATCACCTCTCCCCGTACCTTCGACCTCCCTGCTTCGTTATCATAAATATCCCTAAACCTTATGGGGGAGAGATCTGAGACTTGATCTGTCTTCTGGCTTGGCTGCCTCCTAAATAAACCTTTTCTTGTTTGCAAAACTGGTCATTTTGAGATAGTAATTTGGGAAGACAGAGAGACATACTAAGTGTCAAAAGCAGCGCCATAAACCGCTAAATGTGAAAGGCTCCCTCCAACACTTGCAACTTTGAGGGCAATGTGCAAAGGAGGGTGTAAAATTGTGTAGCTCTACCCTGCCTCCACCTCTAGACCAGCCCCTAGCTATCCTCCCTCTGCAAATACTAACACCCCATACCAACAGGTTGCTGTCTGTCTCTCTGGAGATAGCCTGCTTTTCCCCAAGGGGTCTCTCTCTTAAGATAAGCCCCGATTCTTCCTTGAATATGTATCTACTTCACAAATAAACCTCTGTCTCTGCCTTTGACTGGTGCATGGTAAAATTCTTTTCTGTCATGTCTGCAAGAACCCTGCTGGCCCTGAGTCAAGTTCTCCCTTTCTCTGGAAACTTCTCAGACCATTCTTCAGAGAAATATCTTCTCCTGTGACAGGTTCAGTGATTGGCATGCCATCTATGGGAGGCGGGTGGCCAGGACCATGCCTAATTCAGTAACTGACTGTCATGGAGAAGAGATCTCTTCCAAGAAGCGCAGCAAAGAATTTCAGCATGAGTCTGGCAAAGGCAGAGACAAAGGTTTATTTAGAAAGTAGATACACATTTAAGGGAGAATGCCATCTGTCTCAAGAGTGAGAAGCCCCTCCTTGAGTTGGAGGTCCAACATTTGTAGAAGGGCCATAGTCAGGGACAGGACTGAGGTGGAGACAGGGTGGAGCTGCACAATTGTAAGCTCAGTTTTCCCTGAGTTTATGTATTTCCCTCATTTTACAAGGACATGAGCCAAGAGCCTGTCAAGATTTTAACACAGTGACTCCCACTGCTTGCCTGTCCTCAAGCTTGTCTCTTTTGTCTAAAGAAAACACAGAGACCAAGCTAGAATTTCATAGGACCAAGCAAATGGGGAAAGGGTCGAGAAAGGAGTGCAGGTTTGGGGTTTGGGGAGGGAATACTGAGAAGATAGCTCTGGCTGTCTCCCTATTCATTCGTACCTACTCCCTTTCTTGCAGTTTTGGAGAGAATACAGGTATGGGGGGAAGGCTGCAAAAGGGGTGGGGGGAGGCTTTCTTTTTGCCCCAGTGGTATCTGAAGAGCCAAAGTGGGCAGCAGGACAGAAGCTGACTCTCTTGCCTAGTTGACTCACAGTTTTTATTATTTGATTGCTTGTTTTCTTTTGGCTGACTATACCTACCCTCAATTTTGCCTAAACACACACACTGGCTCATTAATTTAGAGGCATATGCTGAATACCCACCAGTGACAAGAGTAAGATGTGACCCCGTGCTCATTGTTCACAGACCTAGAAAGGGAGATGGACACTTAAAGAGTTAGTAAAAAAGATGAAAAGTGCCAAAACAAGTAGGACTGTCTGTGAATGTATTAATCATACCTTTATATTCTGCTTTTTGTTGTTATTGTTGTAGTTTTTAAATAAGGGACTGCTTCTTTGGGGTTATCCATTTCCTAAAGACAGTAAAAAACTGCCTAAGGCACACCTCTTATATGCATACCAACCACTGGGGGTGGGGGCTATACTTCTAACCTCTTCTTTTAGCAAGCTCTTAATGTTCCCTTTACCTAATTGCCCCAGGGCCAGGTACCAGATTGCAAGAGACATTCCTAAATGCTGCAGCCTGTTGGAGTTAGCCAAACCAAACAATTCAAAACTTATGCTCCTTTACCCAGTCCTTCCCTTAAAAACCACAATAAAGGCTCTGACCTTGTTTTCTGACTGACCTGGTATTTCCCTGTGTGCTCCCCATTCACAGCCTGCAGTGCCTTCTCTTTGTAGGGATCAGTAGTATAAGTCCCTTCTTCCTTCATGACAGTACTTTCTTTGTCTATGTGACTTAACACACATTTCAAACAATCCTGGGATTGGGTATGATGGTGCATACCAGTAATCCCAGCAGTTCAGTAGGCTGAGACAGGAAGATAACAAGTTCAAAGCCACCTCAGCAATTTAGCAAGGCCCTGTCTCAAAATGAAAAATAAAAAAAAAAGGCTGGGGATGTATGATATACTCAATGATTAAGTGCCCTTGGGCTCAATCCATGGTGTCCAAACAACCAAGGGAAAAAAAAAAAAAAAACAACCACCACCATTTCTGGTTACACTTAAAACAGTGAATACCTATATCTCCCCTACTATTTTGTTTAGTATAAACAAACATAACTAGATAAGAGTTTGTTCCCCACATGGGTTCTGTTTCATCATTCTCAGAGCAAAGAGTCTACTTATTGGTTTATGAACTACCTTAGTATTCCTGGGATGCTAAAATAAAAAATAACAAATTTATTCCTCACAGTTCTGGGGACTGGAAAATGTAAGGTCATGGTACCAGCTTTCCTGACTCAGAAATAACTTCCTGCTGTGTCCTCACTTACTGAAAGGGGCAGATAAGCCCCCTTGGCTTATTTTGAAGAACACTATCCCATTTTTAAAGATAGTAATCTCTGGCAATAGGCATGCACTGTATACAGGAATATAGGGCTCTGCCCTCATGACTTCATCATCTCCCATAGGTCCCACTTCCTGATGCCATGCCCTTGGAGGCTTAGAAATTCAACATATGAATTTGGGGGTTGGAAGTAGGAATACAAACATTCAGACCATAGCAAGAATTTTTGTTTAAGAAACTGGGTGGGGGCCTGGGGCTGAAGCTCAGTGGTAGAGCGCTTGCCTCACCCGTGTGAGGCACTGGATTTGATCCTCAGCACCACATTAAAAAATATATTCATAAACAAAAATATTGTCTCCATCAACAACTAAAAAAAAAGAAAGAAAGAAAGAGGGGCTGTGGATGTGGCTCAAGTGGTAGCGTGCTCACCTGGCATGCTCGGTGCCCTGGGTTTGATCCTCAGCACCACATGCAAATTAAAGATGTTGTGTCCGCTCAAAAAAAAAAGTATAAAATAAATATCAAAAAATTCTCTCTCTCTCTCTCTCTCTCTCTCTCTCTCTCTCTCTTTAAAAAAAGAAAGAAAGAAACTGGGTGGGATTTGGAGGCGGTTGCTGGGGAATTTTGAGGAATTAGGAATATCCTATATGTAATGAATTCTTAGTAAGTTCAAACAAAAACCAGGTAGTCTGACAACTTCTGAATATCAAAGAAAACTATCCATTTCTAGAACTTCAATTGCCAGGCTCCTCTGTGTTTGCAAAGTATCTTTATAGCTAATCTGTCATTACTCACATTACTGATAATAGTTGAGAGATGCTATAAGACTCACTTGGCTTGAAATACCTTGGCCAATAACCTGGGTTTCCTCCTACTCTATTTGGTATAAATTGCCTAGTTATAGCCTCTATCAAAGGGTAATTTAAGTTATCTTTCAAGGGAGAAATGTCTCTCTTTGATGATTTGCAGCTGTTGAAGATTTCTAGTAACTAGCTTGACATAGAAATGTGGGGATGTTTCTCTAGAAATATCATCTTAGAGGGCTGGGGTTGTGGCTCAGTGTAAAGTGCTCACCTAGCATGCAGAAGGCACTGGGTTCCATCTTCAGCACCACATAAGTGTAAAATGAAGATATTGTGTCCACTTAAAACTAAGAAATAAACATTTTTTTTTAAAAAAAGAAATATCAGCTTAGGGTTTAATTCTGCTAATTCTGGGTATTCTTAGATGACCCCTAAAGCTCAAGTGTTGGAGAGTTGGTCCCCAATGCAGCAGTGTTCAAAGATGGGGGTCTTTGAGAACAGATTAAATCACAAGGACTCTGACTTCAACAATGCATTCATTCATTTATGGTTCAGAGTTTACTGGGTTTTGAGTGAGAGGCTTTGTTATAAAAGCAAATTCTCCTTTGCTTCCTAGGCACCACGAGGTCAATAGCTTTGGTCTACCACATGCTCCCTCAGTGATGTTCTGCCTCACTATAGGCCTAAAAGCAACAGAATCAGCTAATCAGAGAATGAAACCTCTGAAACTATAACCCAAATATAAATATTTTCTCTTTTCTAGTTGTATATCTTAAGTATTTTGTCAGTGACACAAAGCTGATCAACAAACTGAATTCCAATCTTTTCCTTGGACATATTAAAACAAATCAGTTTGGATAATCACTTTGGCAGTCACTGAGACTGTCTGGGGCAGGATAGGTGTTCAATAAAATTTATTGCATATTCAGTTGAATGAATGGAAGGTTTACTGCATCAGTTCCAGCTGTGATTTGCATAGAACAGGGTCCAACTCTAGTTATACAAAGCAAATAGAGAAATTCCTGGAAGGGTATCAGGAGTTCATAGAATTAAGGCAGTTATCTGGATTGTGGCAGATTGCAGAATCAAGGCAGTTCCAGGGAGCTGGCACAAATCCACAGGTTCATGAATAATCTGTCCCTAGAATTGCCATTAGCCCCACCTCCAGCATCCCTTCTGATCCAGGATTCAAATTCCTGGGACTTCAATGGTCTAAATTACCTGTTTGAAATAATTAACCCAAAGGAGATAAAAGAAGGGTCTTCAACTCCCAAGATGGGAGGCTGCAATGAAGACACATACTAAGAATTGTTCCAATAAAGCCTTCACACAATAAGAAAAATTTCAAAAAAGAATATGGTGGTAATAGAAGAGGGGAATTAGATATTGCACTGTGAAGAAAGACAAATGTCATTCACATTGATACTAAAAGAGAGATGGGCTGGGTGGGGGGGGGCGGCAGTTACTGGTAAAGTAGGAAATATAAGGGTGTAGTTTCAGAAGTAGAAAAAAGTGACCATCACAGTCCTCATGTAGCTGGCCAGACAGCTACAAGAACCTGGACAATGGGGTACAGAAAATAAGTATTTCATGGAGTTCCCAGGCTAACATAGGAGCTGAACAAATATTTGTTCATTGAATTCACAAGAAAATGGAAACCTAAAACATGCTATTTAGATACAAGGAACTGAGTTTCCTTCTGTTAGCTCAGTGGGGAATGTGTCCCCATAGACAGTGACTCATCCTTAGAACCAGTTGAGACTTCCCATTTACTCTTAGGCCCTTATCAAAGATACTGGGTTATCTTTTGCCTTCTGTGTCAGAAGTATGGGGTCTCCATGAAGTTAGTCTTGGGCTTTCCCAGACTTCAGCTACACTGGAATGACTGCTTGCATGCTCCCAAGAGACATGCTTCTCTTTCTGGGTTTTCAGATAAAGAATCAGCCCTTAACCAGGTGAATGAGAATTAAAACTCTATTTATACATGTTGTGTCAAAATGCATTCTACTTTCATGTAGAATAGAACAATTAAAAAAAAAAAGAATCAGCCCTTAATTCCTGGCAATTATTTATCTCTTTTTCTATAAGAATCTCTTTTCTAGCCAATCGCAGTGGTGCACAGCCAGTAATCCCAGTGGCTCGGGAGTCTGAGACAGGAGGATCGTGAGTTCAAAGCCAGCCTCAGCAATGGCGAGGTGCTAAGCAACTCGTGAGACCCTGTGTCTAAAGAAAATACAAAAAAGGGCTGGGAATGTGACTCTGTGGTCAAGTGCCCTGAGTTCAATCCACAGACCCCCTCAAAAAAAGAATCTTCTCTGCTGCACGCTGCCCAGTCATCTGGCCCAGCTGACGGTGACCTGTGGACTCTCTGACAGAAGAGTCACCTGGCCCTCGATTGCACCATGTCTTGTTCCTCCAGCGTTGACACTATGAAGAAGGTGGTTCAGCAGCTCTGGCTGGAGGCCGGACTCAACGACATGAAGGTTTCCCAGGCAGTTGCTGACTTGAAAAAATTTTGTCTGCAGAATGCTCACCATGATCCCCTACTGACTGGAGTATCTTCATGTACAAGTTCCTTCAGACCCCAGAAAGTCTATTCCTTTTTGTAGTCATCTTTCTGAGGTTTCCCAAACCCACTGCTCAAGAACCAGTGAATATTCAAGAGAGCTTAATTTGAAGCCTGTACAAAAAATTTCCCTGTAACACATGTACCAAAATACAATGTTCTACTTTTGTCAATCCTTAACATCTACCTCTCTGAATTTTCATGAATTTCTATTTCACAATGGTAATTATTTTATATACACTGGCAGCAACATACAATAAAATATTTATTTATTTTTTTAATACCCGGGATTGAACCCAAGGGCATTCAACCACTGAGCCACATCCCCAGCCCTATTTTGTGTTTTTATTTAGAGACAGGATCTCACTGAGTTGTTTAGTGCCTTGCTTTTGCTGAGGCTGGCTTTGAACTCTCGTTCTCCTGTCTCAGTCTCCCCGGCTCTGCTAGGATTACAGGCACGTGCCACTACACCTGGCTCAAAATACTTGGTATTAAAAAGAAATAAAAAAACAAAAAAAACTTTCTTCTTCCTCTTGCAGAGAAGCCACATAACCCAGATATTGAATCCTGGTGTACTATAAATCTGAATTTCAATCTTAGGTCTTTCCCATATTGGCTGGTTGTCTCATCTTGTTGAATATGACCAGAGCCAGTTCATTACTCTGCGAAACTCCTGTCCTACAGGAATTTTGAGTGAAAATATACTTAAAGTTCCAGACACATAAAATACTGGATTTCTCATGATACCCAGCCATTAGGTCGTGTCCAAAAGATAGACCTATTAAAAATAATGCTCAAGGGCTGGGGATGTACCTCAGTGATAAATTGGTTGCTTGCATGAGGCCCTGGGTTCAATTCCCAGCATTTAAAACAAAAGAAAAGTTCAAGATACCACCTCCCCTCACTCCAAAAGAATATGTTAGACAGGTGAGGTGGCACCTGTGATCCCAGTGGCTTTGGAGGATGAGGCAGGAGAACTGTGGGTTCAAAGCCAGCCTTAGCAACTTAGTGAGGCCTTAAGAAACTCAGTGAGACTCTATCTCTAAATAAAATTCAAAAAACATGCTGGGGATGTTGCTCAGTGGCTAAGCACCCCTGGGTTCAATTCCCAGTACCAAAAAAAAAAAATATGTTAGCTGGAACATGAGACTGATCAAATTATGTGCATGCAAGGATATGGTATAATGAATCCCAGTATTATGTAAAATTTTACTAATAAAAATAAATAAATAGATTGCAATTTTTTACTTGGGGGAAAAAAAAGCAATGTATTTTCTTATCAACAACCCCAGAGTAAATCTGTAAATCAGATGGCTTGCATCATAAGTGTATCTGGTGGGTACAAATAATCATTTTCTAGAAACCCATTATTTTGTCAAAAAGCAACATTTCATTAGGTACTATCAGAGCTTGAATAAAATTTCCCAGTAAAATCTCTCCATTCTGGTCCAACGGTGTCATTCAGTGATGGAGCAATTGCCTAGCTCATGTGAGGCTCTGGGTTTGATCCACAGCACAGGGATCTCCCAAATCCTTTAAAGAAACAAGTGGTTCGGTACACAAAGATGTTTGTTAGATAGAAGGAAGGTCACCACAGTGTAAAGGTAACGTGTAAAGCTTGAAATTACTACAGAGAATTAAATAAATTATAATATAAAATATAATAATTTGTTATAGATTTTTATGTAGCCGTCGTTAAGAGATTCTGCAGAAATATATTTACTCACAAGTGGCTTTCTGAGGTAGTAGCATGCAGTGAGAGTGGTCTGTCAGAGATTCCACCACGGGTATGGTCGGGCCAAAAGCACAGAAGGCAATGGTGCAGCCCATCACCCTCTTCTTCAGATGCTTGCAAAATAGGTGCCAATTTCAGGGGTGGTTCTATGAGCAAATGAATATAATGAGAAGAGCTGTATCATTGGTTTTGATGAGTACATGAGCATTGTATCAGATGATGAGAACAGATTTATTTTAAAACAGTCAAGAAAACAACTGGGTTGGATCATACTAAAAGAAGATAATATTGGGCTGGGTACAGTGGCGCCTGCCTGTAATCCCTGCAGCTTGGGAGGCTAAGACAGGAGGATCTCAGATTCAAAGCCAGCCTCAGTAAAATCAAGGTGCTAAGCAACTCAGTGAGACCCTGTCTCTAAAATAAAATACCAAATAGGTCTGGGGATATGGGCTCAGTGGTCAAGTGTCATGAGTTCAATCCCCAGTACCCCCCCACCCAGAAAAAGAGATAATATTATTCTGTCACAACGTGCCTCCAACTAGAAATGATAACTGAAAGGCTGGGACTGTAGCTCAGTGGTAGAGCACCCGAATCACACATGTGAGGCACTGGGTTTGATCCTCAGTACCACATAAAAATAAATAAAGACATTGGGTCCAACTACAACTAAATATATATATATATATATATATATATATATATATATATATATATATATATATACACATATATTTGGGGGAAACATATTTTTCATATAGTTTTTGTTACCTTTTTGATATTATCAGATGACAATGCTGTGGGGTTGATTTTATTTTAAAAAGTTCTGGGCCAGGACAGTGGCACATGCCTAATTCAGGAGGCTGAGACAAGACTATCACAAGTTGAAGGCTAGCCTTAGCAACTTAATAAAAAGTAAAAAGAAATGATCGTTGCATCCTTTTTGCCTTGATATTAGCCTCTTCAAGAACCCCATTTTTTGGTACAGGGGATTGAAATAGGGGCTTTCACATGCTAGGCAAGTGCTCTACTAACGAGCACCATACCCAGCCAATCCCCCTTGATTTTAGACAGGGTCCACCTGAGTTGCCCAAGCTGGCATCAAATTTGCCATCATCCTGCCTCAGCCTTTTGCGAAGTGGGGATGAGGAGACATGTCCTGCAATGACTGGCTGAGACTAGATTTTTCAAAAAACTTTTTCTCAAGGATATCTCTTAAGAAGATACAGGAACAAAACTGTGTCCAGAAAAACAATTTAAAATCTATATTGAAGGCATGTCTCCCACATGAGCTTTTGGAGGACACACAATATCAAACCATGATACACTGGGTAGAGGATTATAGGCTGGTGGGTTTTCCTTTCAACACTTCAAAATTTCACTCAACTCTCTTTCTCTAGCACATTTTAGGAGAAGTCCACTAAGATTCTTATCTTGGCTCCTGTATGAGTAAGATGATTTCTTTAAATACCATCTCTTTTTCTTTGATTTTCAGAAATTTGAAAGATGGTAGGTGTAGATTTTGGGTATTTGCCTTGTTTGATGTTCTCAGAACTCCCTGTATCTATTACTTCATAAAAGTTTTCTGTCATTATTACTCAAAGTCTTTCCTCAACTCTCTTCTATTTTGCTTCTCCTCCTCCTATTCCAACTGCACGTGTGTTTATCTTTTGCAATTGCCCCGTTGTTCTTAAATTTTCTGTTTCAATTTTTCTGTTCTCTTTGCAATTTTGCCTGAGAAATTTCTTCTGACCTATCTGCAAGTTCACTAATATTCTCCCCAGTCATGTCCAGGGTACTAGTGAGCCCATCAAAGGTGTTAAGCATTCATCTTAGTCATTTTATCTCCAGTCTTTCCTTTTTTTTCTTGTTTACCATTTCCATCATCAGCTTACATTATCTATCTTTTCTTGAATATTCTTGTTCAGCTCTAACCCTCTATAACCCTTAGGATGTCAATCATAGTTGTTTCAAATCCCTGTCTGATAATTCCCACAGCCTCATCATTTGAGGGTCTCATTCGAATGCTTGCTTTATGTCCTTTCTTCTTGCTTTTTAGTATGTATACCTTATAATGATTTTTGATTGAAAGCTAGACAGTGTACTGAATAATAGGAACTGAGGTAAATAGGCCATTTATTTGGTGAGATTTTGTGCTCATCTGTCTAGAAGTTCAGTCATGTTTACTGTTTTCTGTTGCCAAAGAGGCCAGAAACTTTCAGATTCCTATAATGTGCTTATTTTCATTTCTTGCCCAGAAAGAATTTGTGTCTTCAACTCTTTCATCTCTAATTCTCTAAAGTTGTGCGGAGGCTTTTTGGTATAGTGGCACAGTAGAGAGGAAGGAAGGATTCTGTGGTCTATGATTAGATCATGGTGTTGAGTGAGCCTGTATTGCTGAGGTGTGACTTTCACTGGTGTTTCCTACTTTTCCACCACCACTAGCACCTTGCAGGAGATAAGAGCCTGGAGTAGGAGAAACGCCTTCCCCCTTGAGGGACAAGGCTCTGGTGAAATCCTTGTACTTGTAGAGTAGGTTTCTGTTCTGGAGAATGGTTGCTCTTTTCACAATGGTTACCTCCATGTCCAGGATCACTATTCTCAAGGGACCTAAATGTGGTCTGCCCTCTGGGATTCACCAATCAGGGCTCCTTTCCATTATTGGCAGCACCCATCTCAGGCACTGATCCCATGCTCCAACTTCATTCCCTTTCTACTCAGCCCCCTGACTGCAACTCCTCCTGGAGTCACTTGCTTGGTGGTTGGTGGCAAGGACTCTGGAGCCAGACCTCATAAGTCCGAATCACAGCTCTACAACTGTCCAGCAGGGAGACCTTGGGTAGCACTTAGCACCTGGTCACTCAATTTCCCTATCTGTAAAACAAGGAATTGTGGGTTAATTCATGTAAACCACATAGAACAGTGGTTGTGCCACAAATGCCCTGTGTGCTGAAGACAGACCACGATATATGCTGATGTAGAAGGGGAAAAGGTACACTCATACACTGCTGGTGGGACTGCAAATTGATGCAACCCAATCTGGAAAGCAGTATGGGGATTCCTTAGAAAACTTGGAATAGAACCACCATTTGACCCAGCTATCCCTCTCTTAGGTCTATACCTAAATGACTTAAAATCAGCATATTACAGGGACACAGTCACATCAATGTTTATAGCAGCTCAATTCACAATTGCTAAACTGTGGAAACAGCCTGGATGCCCGTCAATAGATGAATGGATAGAGAAACTGTGGTATATATACCTAATGGAATATTACTCAGCATTAAAAGAGAATAAAATTACGACATGTAATGAATGGAGTTAGAGAATATCATGCTAAATCAAGTAAGCCAATCCCAAAAATCCAAGGGCTGAATGTTCTCTCTGATAAGGAAAAATGGAGGAACTTTGATGGGGCAAAGGGGAGGCAGAGGTGAGGAGGGGGCATGGGGGTAGGAAAGATGGTGGAATGAGATGGACATCATTACCCTAGGTACATGTATGAATGCACATATGGTGTGAACGCTACATCAGGTACAACCATAGAAATGTAAATTTGTGCTGCAGTTGTGTACAATGAATTAAAATGCATGGTGCTGTCATATATATCTAATGAAAAATACAAAACAAAAAGAGAAACCCTAAGGCTAGCATGGTCTGCTCCAAAGCTCAATAGACCTGGTAGTTATGATTCTAGTACCACTGCTAACTTGTCCCATGACCCAATGCATGTCATCCCTTCTTCTTGTGCTACAACAGAAATAGACATAAAACTTGGTGGTAGACTGTGACCCAAACATCACTTCATTCTCAGTAGAAACCCAACTGACCAAGAGAAATCTGAAAAAAAATATTCAACATTACTAATCACTAGAGAAATGCAATTAAAATCATAATGGGATACCCTTTCGCACCTATTAGAATGGTTATTATCAAAAAGACAAAAGAAACAGTGGCACATGCCTTAATCTCAGGAACTCAGGAGGCTGAGGCAGGAGGATTATAAATTCAAGGTAAACCTCAGCAACTCAGTGAGACCTGATCTCAAAATAAAAAGTAAATAGGTCTCCAGATGGCTATCAGGGTTAAAGTCCCCCTGGGTTCAACCCCCATCATAAATAAAAGAAAAAGAAAGACAAAAGATTTTAAGTACTGGTCAGGATGTGGAGAAACTAGAATTCTTGTACTATGTTTGGGGGAATGTAAATTAGTACAGTCATTATGGAAATTAGTATGGGAAGTTTCTTTAAAACTTAAAAATAGAGCTCAGTTGGGAGAGTGCTTGCCTTGCATGGACAAGGCCCTGGGTTCAATCCCCAGCACCAAAAATAACAAAAACAAAAAACAAAAAACTACCCTATGGTCCAGCCAATCGGTGCATGAATGGATACAGAAAATGTGGTTTAGAAATATAAGGGGATACTCTTTAGTCTTTAAAAAAAATATAAGGAAATTCTGTCATTTATGACAAATGAATGAGGCCAAAGGACGTTTTATTGGGGGAAATAGCCACGCACAGGGCAACAATCACATGATCTCACCTACATGTGGAATCTATAAAAGTTGAACTCATAGAAACAGAGAGCAGAATGGTGACTGCCAGGGGCCCAGGAGTGGCTGGGCTGTGGAGGGGGAAGATGCTGGTCCCAGGAGAACAAATTACACTTAGATGAGAGGGATGAGTTTAAGGGATCTATTGTGCAATATAATGACTACAGTTAATAATAACATACAACAGAATGAGTACAGTTGATAATGTTATCTACACTAAAAATGACTCAAAGAGTAGATTTTAAGGGTCCTCACCACAAATAAGAATATGAAGTAATGTATATGTTAAAAAGCTTGACTCAGACGTTCTTCAATGTAACATTTTTCAAATTATGTTATATGCCATAAATATGTACAAATTATTATTAGTATTGTTATTATCATCATCATCAGGGATTGAACCTAGGATTGTTTAACCATTGAGTCACATCCCCAGCTCATTTTATTTTTGAGAGATAATTACATCATAAATCCCACCATGGAAGTGAGTAAACTGGGAAGATATTTAATTGGTAGATTTCTACCTCCTTCCCCAAACTGGAGCTCTGTTACAAAAAAAGGAAGAAGTGGAGCTAGGATGAGCAATGAGCACTGTTGACTCCAATTAGCACTGGGCCTGAAAGGGGGATGACCATCACCAAACTTCTCCCCATGCCATCTTCACATAATTTATGGCCTCTGTATTAGCCTGCTTTCTGTTGCTCTAACAAAATACCCGAGAACAGATAATTTATAAGGAGGTAAGTTTTATTTAACTCAGTATCCAAGATTTGGCAGCTCCTGCAAGGGATCTCTGGTGAGGGTGTTCACCAGATTGTGTGTCAGAAAACAGGGAGGGACCAATCTGGCTCTTTTGATAACAACTCCCTCTTACAGGAGCAAATGGGGGCCCATGAGAAGTCCATTACTCCCTTGAGAGGGCATCTTGCAGAGTGACTGAGTTACCTCCCACTAGGCCCACCTCTTTCAGGTTCTACCACCTCATCACTGAGGACCAACCCTCCAGCCTTTGAACCTTTG
Organism: Callospermophilus lateralis; assembly: GCF_048772815.1. NCBI lineage: Eukaryota > Metazoa > Chordata > Mammalia > Rodentia > Sciuridae > Callospermophilus > Callospermophilus lateralis. Next base: position 2,071,200 of record NW_027512846.1, on the reverse strand, counting down.
GGACAAACCACATCATATCATCACAAGCTCCAACAAAGCTACCATCATAAGAGCAGGATGTCCCAGTCTACAACATGTGCGTATGTGGGGGTTGGGGAAGTTTGATCTCACAAGTCACTGGAAGCAGCCAGAGCCCCCATTCCAGAACCTCTGTGATGTCACTTCTGTTGTCATGGCAGTCTGGGTGCCAACCCAGAAGAGTTCGTTGGTGGCTTCAGTCTGTGAGACTTGGTGGTCTAGCCATGGCCTCTTCACAGAGTATCACGCCCCCAAATGAACCTCCGATGGAATCCTCATGGCTGAAACCAAGCCTGTTTCCAGCTTTTAATGCAATGCTTCTTATTACAATAAGTGGCATCTTCTTCGCCTTTCCGTGAGTCTCCCATGGAAGGTGTCAGTGTCTTAGACACAGAAGAGAAAATAGACAAGGACAGTACAGAGGCAGGGAGGGAAGTGGAGAGAGAGGGTCAGCAGGGGAAGGAGGATATAGAGTTAGAGGGAACCCAATGTGAAAGCACAGAGGTCTGGAGTGCCTGACGCATTTAGGGAACTATGAGAGACTGCTAATGCTGGTGACATTTTGTGGAGTCTCCATGGTCTGTCTCTAACCTGGATATTTAGATCAGTCCTTAAGGCGAGTGAGTCCTACCTCAGGTGAACTAGGCCTTGTGGGGAGCTCTGGGTTTCCCCAGACTAGGACTGAGTCTGGCTCTGGTTTCAGGTGCCGGTGGTTGGCTCAGAATGGGCAGTGGGAATTTGCCGTGGTTTCGGGCCTATTCTTTATACTGTCCTTCTGCAGCCTCATTTTCCTCAACGGGTCAGACCCAGGCATTTTGCACAAAGGTAAGGCCTCAGACCCCTGGAGAAGGAGGTGGTATCCCAAGGGCTGATGCCTATAGGGGTGATTTCAAACATGCTAACCCCCCTCAACCCCACCCCCCGCCCCCGTGGCCTCAGGAGCCCTTCCCTCCATGTCATCATTACTTGGGCCCTGGCACTTCATTTCCCAAGCCACTGAAGTGCGAAAAAACAGAATCCTGGAGGTGTTCCAGCTGCTTTCGAAGCAAGGACTGGGCAGGCTGGCAAGAGAGGCCAGCAGGCCCTTCCAAACCACGCAGTTCACTCCTCCTCCTTCCCATTTTACACACGACTTCAAGCACTGATCACTATTCCAAAAGGGGAGAGCTCTGTATAGAGCTCCTGTGGCTGGACAGCCCTTTCTCTCTGACTGCCGCCCATCTGAGTGGTCAGCTTGCTCAACAGGGACCGGGATTCCCCTGCCCTCCTCCTCCCCACCCTTCTTGTTGCCCAATGATGCCATGGGGCGGCCCCAAGCAGTAGAGTGGTGGAAGGGCCTCCTGCCACTGCCCAAATCTCTTCCCCTGCCAGGCTCCTTAGAAGAGGACCCCAACATTCAATACATAGCACGAGTGAACAACACGGCCTTTCGCCTGCAGTGGTGCTCAAAGTGTTCTTTCCATCGTCCACCCCGGACCCACCACTGTCCCTTCTGTAATATCTGTGTGGAGGTAAGTACTCCTCCTTCCTGTCCACTCACCAACCCATCCCAGGACACCTGGCCAGGACCAGGAACCTCACATCATATGTGGTCCAGGGGTGGGTATGAGATCATCTTCCCACACTGCTACAAGTGGCTCTCAGCCACTCTTGGTCACTTATATATGTTATTGCCTCCAGTTCTGCACTTGTCCTGAGATGCTGGCCTTGCTTGCACAGGTGCTGACATGCAAAGGGCACCATCTGTGCTGAGCCTGGTGGAGTCAAGGGGAGGAAAGGCAGTGACTGTCCCACTAGCTTGCTGATACTAGATACCCATAACTTTAGGCCGGCTGCTGCCCTGTTCTGGGTATTGTTGCCTGTCCACCTCTGGGTGTCCAATTGAGGGTTTCCTGGGTTCCGAGTGCTCTTCTCTCATGTGCACACCTTGCACGGGTTTCCAAGTACAGAACACTGGCTGGGCTAGAAATTCTTCTCATCCTTACCCAGTATCTGAAAAAATACAGCTTCACAGCTTTTCTGTATCCTGCTCAAAGTGACACCAGGCAGGTCTTGTCTGTAAAGACCTCACTCATGACAAACGACCTGATGAGCCATGGCGTCCTAACTGTGCTCTATCCATGGACGTGCTGGTTTCACCCTGGAGATGGGAGCTCACGTGCAGGGCCAAGAGCAGGAGTTCTAGGGGCTGGGTTGAGGGGGGGCCTCAAGATTTGGGGGTATTGGGCTAAGCCAAATAGACCCTCAAGGTCTGCCTTCTCTCCCCTAGGACTTTGACCACCACTGCCTGTGGGTAAACAATTGTGTAGGTCAAAGAAATTTCCACGTATTCGTGCTGCTGCTGGTGTCCCTGTGCCTTTATCTGGTTGTTCTTCTGGCTACCAGTGTGCTTTTTCTCATTCGTACAAGACACATGCCCTTGTCGCTGGACTCAGCCATGGCATATCCACCCAGTCCCAAGGGCCCACACTGGGAAGAGAATGGGTTGTGGGGAGGGACGGACAGCCAAGGGGCAGGACAGCCAAGAGGTGGGGTTAACCGAGGGAGGGCTGATGTTGTGGGCAGGGCTAAAGGGAGAAGCTACTTGGGAGGACCTATGAAGGACAGATTGAAGGCGAGTGGGGTCAGGGAGATGGGCGTGGTAGGATGGACTATGGAGTTAAGAATCTAGGGAGGCCAAGAAGTGGGGTAATGAAGGTTGAAAAGGGTCAAGTGGGAGGCCAGCATGGTGGGGTGAGGTTTCTCTTGGGTGTGCTGGATTAATTGTCCAGTCCAGGGAGGCAAAAGTGGGTGGGCGGGGCCAGCCAGGGCGGGGCTAATGAGGGCTGTCGGTCGTTGGGCGGGGCCAGGAGAGAACAGTTTGTCTGTTCTTCTTAGCTTGTGTATGCACAGCATCGCAGTAGCTGTACCCGTCTTGGTACTCCTGCTGCCTGTCATTCTGCTCCTGATGATACAGGCTGTGTCGGTGAGCAAGGTAAGCGAGTACTGCAATACCAGACGGTGCGGAGGCATCTTGCATCTTTGGGAATCCGGCACTTTCGGCTGATCTTCACTGCCCTTGGTCCTGATGGTGCCTCATGAGTCCTTCCAGACCCACCCCTTAAGATGCAGCTCAGATCTTTCCTCCCCCTGGAGCTCAGTGGTCATTCTTCCTCGTGGGTGCATTGCATGGAGAGCCTGTTATTTGAGGGATGGGTGCATCCTGCGCTTGTGTTGATAAGAACCCTGCGATCAGAATAACACCAGCAGACACCTAGGGAAACGCTTGAGACGGGGGTCGGTCCTGAGTGGTGTAGCAGCCTGCAAGAAACTGAGTTTGGCGAGGCCAGCATTGTAGAGGAGGACGTGCCACTCTTCCTGTCCTAGGTGTGATTTTGCAAAGGTGGAAGACAGGAGGGTGTTGTCTGTGAGAGGCACACCTTTGCAAAAAGGCAGAGAAACCCGAATGTAGGATGTTAAGGAAATGAGGAAGGAACGATTCTAAATCAAACCCAAGGTGCCAGATAATTTATAAGGAGGAGTCAAGATTAAAAAGCCCCTAAAAGTTGAGCGTGAAATTTAGTTTTGATGAAGTGGAAACCTGGGAGCCATGGTGGGATTTAAAAAAAAAAAAAACAACAAAAACTCATTTATTGAGGAATAAATTAAAACTGCCAAATTCACCCTTTTAGTCTAGGATACGGGATTTTGACAACTGGATACTGTCCTGCATTCTCCAGCATGATCAAGTTTAGGCAGTTTCTTTACTCCAGAATATCCTTTCATTGACCTGTTGTTGTCAGTCTCTCTCCCTATGTCCTTCTGGTTTTTCTTTTTTTCCAGGATCACATGTAAATGGAGTCATTGCCTTCTTTTCTCTGGCTTTATTTATTTAGGACAATGTATTTGAGATTCATCCATGTTGTCGCTCATACCAGTATTTTATTTCTTTTATTGCTGTGTAGAAGCGTATGGATGCCCTATAGATTGTTTATACATTCATCAAACCAAGGATTTTTTACATTATGTCTAGTTTTTGCCAGTATTTTTGTTTGTTTTATTTTGTTTGTTTCATACTAGAAATTGAACCGGGGGGTGTTTAATCACTGAGGCACATTCCTAGCACCCCTCAAATTATGTATAATTTTTTTTTTTTTTAATTTTGAGACAGGGTCTCACTAAGTTGCCTAGCGCATCACTAAGTTGCTGAGGCTGACTTTGAACTTGCCATCCTCTTGCTTCAGGCTCCCAAGCCTCTGGGATTATAGGTGTGGTCCACTATGCCTAGCTAGTTTGGGGTAGTTATAAATAAAGCTGCCCCAAACATTGATGCACAGGCATGTGAACATAAGTTTTCATTTTTGTTGAATAAATTCTTAAGGGTGGCATTGCTGAGTCATAAGGTAAACACGTGTGGAACTTTGTAGGAAATTGCCAAATTTGTCTTCCAAAACAACTGTAAGGTTTCTAAATTCTACCAGCAATGTTGGGAACTCCAGTTGCTTCACATCCTCACCAACATTTCACACTTTTTTTTTTTAAATATATTTTAGGTATCAGTTGACCTTTTATTTATTTATATGCAGTGATAAGAATCGAATTCAGTGCCTCACACACACTAGGCAAGCATTGTACCACTGAGCCACAACCCCAGCCCCTCACACTGTCCTTTGTTATTTTGTTTTGACTTTTAATCAAACCTGTCTTATTAAATGAGTCGTAGTATTTCATTAAGGTTCCAGGTTGTGTTTTCCTAATGAGTAATGATGTTGAGCCTATTTTCATGTCTGTTTGGCCTTCATTAGGTCTTTGGTAAAATGTTTACTCCTGGCAGGGCACAGTGGCGCACACCTGTAATCCCAGCAGCTTGGGATGCTGAGACAGGTGGATTCTGAGTTCAAAGCCAGCCTCAGCAAAGCGAGGCACTAAGCAACTCTGTGAGAACCTGTCTCTAATAAAATACAAAAAATAAAAATGGACTGGGGATGTGGCTCAGTGGTTGAGTGTCCCTATATTCAATCCGTGGTACCCACTCCCCCCAAAAGCGTTTACTCCATTCTTTTGCCCATTTGAAAAAACGGTTGTTTTCTTATTGAGTTTTAAGAGTTTTCTACATCAGATTCAGATCTAGGTTTTGCACATCTCTTCTTGCAATCTGTGTCTTGTCATTCCATTTTCTTCATAGCATCTTCCCAAGAGCAGGAGTCCTTAGTGTTGTTTTTCTAGGACTAGGGGTTGAATCAGGGGTGCTCAACCACTGAGTTCTCCCTCAGCATTTTGTGGCTGTTGTACATTCTACATAGAAAATTGTCATCTGTGAAGAACAGTTTCATTACCTTCTTTCCAATCTGTGTATCTTTATTGCTTTTTCTTTTTAGTGTTGAATAGGAATGATAGGGGTGGGCATCTCTGCCCTGGGATTCCTTTAGTATGGCAATCTCTTGACTAAAGGCTCTTTCAGTAAGACTGGTGGGCAGCATCAGTGGGGGAGGGGACGCTGCAGACCCCGAGACAGTGAACAGACAGAGGAGCCTACCTGCTCATCACCTCCCATCCTTTTAGTCCCCAGCCCACCACTGCCATATCTGGTCCTCCTCCCACCTGAGACTCTGTGCTTGGCCCTTATTCATCAGCCCTGTGGTCTGCCTTTACTTTGAGCTTGACCTTTACTGCTTTGTGTACTGAAGGCCTTCAGCCCAGATTTTCCTGGGCCATGTGATTTTTGACTAGGAAACTATGATGGGGCCTCCCCACTGCCCCTGTCCTCCCAGATAGTGAAATTCAGTTAAGGCATAATTTTAGAAAAAAAAATGAGAGGTGGGGAAATGAAGTGGGAGTGGGGTGGTGACATTGTCTTTGGAGCAATTGAGCAGCACAAGGAAGAGTTTAAAAGGTATCTGAAAGGGGCTGTGGTTGTAGCTCAGTGGCAGAGAACTTGCCTAGCATGTGTGAGGCACTGAGTTTGATCCTCAGCACCCCATACAAATTAAAAAAAAATAATAAGGTCTATCAACAACTAAAAAATATTTTTTTTAAAAAGGGGGGTGTGTGGAAGGATGAGGTAAGAGGACAGGTGTGGCCAATGGAGACAGAACAAGGATCTTGCACAGGGAGGCACAGGATGATGAGGAGCCCTGAGAAGGCAGGAGAAAGGAGTGCAGTGTCAGCACTGTCTGCGGAGAGCTGCTCACAAGTGGGTCAAGGGAGGTCACTCTTCCTAGGAGCATAGGAAGGCAGGAGGCCCTGGGTCACTCTTGGGCTCCCCTGCCCTTAGAATCTTGCTCCAGGCCTGGGCTGAGCCCTGGCTAAGCTGACTGACTTAGGAGGAGTCACTGGGAGATGGCCTTGCCCAGTCCTGCTGATTCTGAGCTCCTCTTCCCATCCCCATCTCCCTCCAGGGCAAATCACTCCGGAACAACAACCCCTTCGACCAGGGCTGTGCCAACAACTGGTATTTGACCATTTGTATGCCAGTGGGACGCAAGTGAGTTGGTAAACTGAAGGCTCAAGTGGTGGATCTCTGGGGCTGGTGGGAGTGGGGTGAGATAAAGCTGGGTTTTCTTCTTTGGTCCCTGACCCCAGCTCCCAGGCCCTGTCACCCATTGTCCTTTCCTTTGGGGTTTTCTCCAGGGCACTCTGGGAGCCTCTGGGAACGTCCCTATTCATTGCCCTTCTAGGTTCTTGCCCTAAGAAATGGAGTAGAGGGGAAATGCAGCCTGGATGAGACTCCTGGCTGGGAACCCTGGGCTCTGTGCTTTCCAAGCTGAGGGTGAGGGTGGTCAGGGGGCCCAGGCCAAGGTGGGTAGTGACTCCCTGCATTTGGTCTATCACGCCCCAGGTACATGTCTGCAGCTACTTGGATGCAGCAGGCGGAAGGCCCGGAGTGGGACCCTGAGCAAGGGGACCCAGTGCACACACGGTTCTCGCCACAATATTCCCGTCAACACCGTCCCACAGAGCTCCCTGGGCCCACATCTCCAACACATGGGCAGGGCCCCCCAGGGAGTGGCGAGGCTGCAGCTTTACAGGAGGTGAGGAATAGTGGGTGTGCATTGGGAGAAGGATGTCTGTGGGTCACACATGTGTTGGGGGAGGCTCCTGAGGTTGGGCTGGCCCTGAAGCTGAAGCACATGGAGCTTAAGGAACAGAAATATGAACCTGAGTGTGCGGGTTCCAGGTTTCAGAGTACTCCCAGGTGTTGCTGAATAGACAAAGAGAAAAGACTGCACCACTAATTTGCTAGTTGGCCTTGGCCAGTCCCTTACCTTTCTAGGCCTCAGTTTCCTCAGTTATTAATGAGGACTGAGACTAGTAATTTATGTTTTAAAGGAGATTCTTTTTTGTGGGGGAGGGGGACAGGGAATTGAACTCAGGGCACTCGACCCCTGAGCCACATCCCCAGCCCTATTTTGTATTTTATTTAGAGACAGGTTCTCACTAAGTTACTTAGTGCCTCACTTTTGCTGAGGCTGGCTTTGAACTTGTGATCCTCCTGCCTCAGCCTCCCAGGCCACTAGAATTATAGTCATGTGCCACTGTGCCTGGCTCTTTATTTTTTTTTTTTTATGGAAATTTGTACTTGAAATCCCATGTGAAATGTATGAAGTGGAGCATTAGGAGTGCAGTAGGGTAGATAACCCATGGTGCCCACCAAGGGCCCTTGCATTACTTGGGGTACCAGCCCTCTCCTTTGTCCTGTCTCCTGGGGCCCAGAGCCATGACTGTGAACTGCAGGGTAGAAGCTAGAAAGAACACCCATGTATTGACTTATGTGTTTAGATTTCCATCAGCCCGATGCCGCAGCAAAAAGCCCACAGAGAAGACTTGGCCTCCCATCCACGAGCCTCTCACTCACCCATTCACACTGCTGGATACCAGGACATCTGAACTTCACCTTTTGAGCCTCCATGTGGAGGCCTCTCGTAGCTGAGCCCTCAATCACTCCCCTATTGGGAGTGCTAAGACTTCCATTCCTGTTGTACATTTGTAAATAGTTTTTACTTCTTCCTATGGCTGCTCTGTCTGTTTGTTCTAGGTTTAGAGAAGCGGTGTTTCCTGGGGATGTAGGGAGGCTCTGAGGGGTTGGAACAAAGCCCTCTTGGAAGGGAAAGATCCTTGCTCTCTGAGAACCCAAGCTAGGGAACCAACATTGTCTAGCTCATTGACCTTGAGCAAGACACTTGTCATTTCTCTCATCCTTAAAATGTGGCAACAGTAATAATCACAGTGACTGACCTGGCTGGCTTCCTGGCAAGGGCTGGAGATGGGAGGAGAGAAAACCCCCAGCTAGCACTAGGGATGGAGCAATCCCTGTCCTGCAGCATCCCTGTCTGACTACAGGGGGTGCCAGCTGCCCAGGAATTTGAAAACCAAGTCTGGCCCAGCCCTCTAGTGGGAGGTGAGCCAGCCTGAGTCAGTCTGGAGCCCCCTCCTGGGCGCCTCCTCCCCAGATGTGGGAGGGTGGGGGCATTCATCCTGCATCTCTCCTGCAACTGTGTCCCACCCTGGTCCCTTCCCCCTGGGGTGCATCAGGTGCTGGTTCTGGTCCTGTCCCTGGGGTAGACTCAGGAATTTTGAGTCTGCAGGCCCCAGAGTGTTGGGCAGGGGGCACATCAAACCGTGTGTCTGTTAGTCTCCAGAGTGTGATCTTGGGACTGGGAATAATATCACCTTCGTAGTAGGTTGTTGGAGGAGGAGGTGAGGTGTTTCATCTAGTGCACAGCAGGCAAGCAATGGATGCAGCTGGAATGATTTATGGTTATTTTCTCCACTAGTTGGGCGACCCAACCATGTCAGAATTTCCAGAGTACTATTAGTGGTTGTGGGGCTCTCTGAATTTGTATCAAGGACCCCGGATCATCTTGCCACATGAAGCATCAGGACAGACAAACTATACTGCTTCTTTCCATACTAGTATCTGGGTGAAACCATCTTGTGTGATAAAGGTGGAGGCAAAAGGATGTCACCCAAGGGGTCAGATGAATGTCCCTAGGGTGTGTGTGTGTGTGTGTGTGTGTGAGAGAGAGAGAGAGAGAGAGAGAGAGAGAGAGAGAGAGAGAGAGAGAGAGTATGCACATGCACATGTTTGGTATGAGCTCATCCTCAGGGGTGTGTTCGCCCAGCCTCTTATCCTTTCTGACCAACTTTAGGAGGTGGGTGACCTATGATGCAGGATGTGTCTCCAAGTCTCCAGACCACAAAGTCCCACGACAAGACTGCTCTTCCCTCTTCCTTTCCTCCTCAACCTCTCCTGGGAAGCCCAGGCCCAGCCCCACCCACCTGCCCTGGCTTGAACTCCAACACTTCTCATCCCCTTTCCCTGTCCCAATATCTATCTCCCTGGGCTCAAGTCCTTTTGGGGCTTAAGGCTTTTCTCAAATCTTATTCCTCCTCACTTCCTCTGTCTGGGAAGCCCAAGTTCATGGGCACATGGCAGAGAAAGAGGGGAGGAGTCCCTGTGCCCAGGTTTTAGTGCCTGTGAACCTGTGTGTGCAGTAGGGATGACTCAACCCTGCTGACCAACAGGGGGAAAGGCCGAGTGGGGAAGCCAGAGGCTCCCAAGCTCATTCCCAAAGGACAGCCCTCCCAATAAACTGGATCTGAGTGAGGGAGGAGAGAGGTGGTCCAGGAGCCTGGGCCAAGGCCTGGATGTGCATCATGGAACTGCCTGGGTGGGGGAGTGCTGGAGGGAGTCCAGCTCCAAGCGGGGCCCAGAAGGCCAGGCCCCAGTCTCTGAGGAGTTCATGCTGCCTCCTCCAGCCCCGCTGGCTGTCCCCCTGCCATCCTGCCTATCCCCCTGCCATCCTGCCTGGTTCAGGTCTGCACTCATTGGCTCCCTGCCTTCAGGTATACAGGGCCTCACTCAGTCTCAGGCAAGGGCCTTTTAAGTCCTAAGCTAGATGTGACACATCTCCTTGACAATCTGGTCCTCAGTTTCCCCACTAGAAAAGGATGTAATTTCCCTCAGATTCTCAAAAGAGGACATGGCCTTTCCAAAGGCAAAGACTTCCTGCTCTGGGATGAAGATTTTAGGTGTGTCCGCCCCCTGCCCCCAGCCTAGGATTCCTAGGATTTCCTTAAGAAAGACCCTTGGATCAGGCTCATTGCTTCTTGAGCATTAAGTGGGACATAGAACATTCCTTCCTTTGACGTCCTCCACCATACCCTCTACCCTAAGCCTTGGGCCAGTCTTGTGACTCCTTGCCAAGTTGAGAGCACCCAACTGGGCTGCACCCCCTTCCCTTTTTGCCCCCTTCTCATTTCTGCTGAATGTGCCCTTGATTCTCAGACATGCCCCACCCAATCCTTGGCCCATGGATAAGGCAAGGGGTGTCATAGGGGACCAGTTATGGGGCCCACTGTCCACCTACCCAGGAAACTCTGCCATCCCTGGGCCAGAGCCAAGAAATGGCCCCCACACCTGCAGGGCTACCAGGTGCCCACAAGCTCCTAGAACCGTAATGCCAGATTCGTGTTACCCAAATAGACCTCCAGGAGCCGAATCTGATGCAATTACACAAGAGTCTTTATTGCAGGCTCGCACCTGGACTCTCAACCGTTTGCAATACAGCGGTCCTGAGTAGTGAGTCCCAACCCTTAGTTAGTGAGAATTTATAGGTTTTGGGGGGATACACTATGCATCACAACATCACACAGAAAATCATTTTATACCGTGGGAAAATCAAACAACAATTCTTAACATTGATGAGCACATTCACTGGCCGGAACAAGTTGGGTAATGGTAGTGGGTGAATTCAAATGGTGGATATATTTGAACTGATTGGTTTAGGCCCGGAAGGGTTGCAAGAGTCTCTATGCCAAACTGCAGGGTTGCCTAATCATGTTATACATCACGGAAACTACTGGGAGGTCACCTGACATTTCAGATATTTTTCCTGTCTCCTGCTGATTGGTGGTTGCTAGGGGGTTGCTATGGGTCCTCACCTAGCTTAACTGAGTCAGGGTCACCTAGCACCACAGATCCCATTTGTTAAACAACTCAGCAGGGTGGGTATGTGCCTAAGAACCTTCTGTGTGTTTTTCCAAGGACAAGAGTCATGCCCCCTCCCTCTGGACAGGCCTTGAGGTAGAAGCTGATTTCTCAAAAATGGAGTCACATCAGTTTCTCAGAACCTGGGATGGAGAGCCTAGCATCTCCAGACCTTTCCTCATGGGCCTCTTGGGAAGTCAGGGCATATAGGATGAGACTCAACCTAGTCACCCAGCTCTGCCGCCAACTAATGTGCCACAGGAGAATCTGTCTTCCCTTTGCTAAAACTTGGAGTGCTCAAGGTAATCATAGATATCACACTGAGGGTCACAGACTCTTAAGTCTTTAGGAAGGGTAGGGACTCAGGGATACCTCATCCAGCTGTCTGGCACCCCCAGTTTTGCAGATGGGGCTCTTAGGTCCTGCAGAGGAAAGAGTTTGCCCAAGATAACCTGGTGGCATCAGCCTGATGGCTTTCTCTGGTTCCCAGGGGACCACTCTCATTCCTGCTTCCAGGGCCATTCCAGCAGGGGAAGGGCTTGGACAGTGACCACAGGGCCCCACTCTCTAGGCAAACTTAGAGCTGGCAGTGAAGTCAGAACAGGGCTGTCTACTGAAAAGGCGGCCAGTTTGAACCCCTCTCCAACCCTGCACTGTGCCCATAGTGCTCCTGCTGCCTCTGGCTCAGCCCTGTCTCGCTCTGCCCTGAGGGCCCCACCCAAGAAGGCCTGCAAGTGGCTGAGGGTGAGGCAAGGCTAGGACCCCTGGGGCAGAGGAGCTGGTTGTCTGAGGAAGTGGGGGTGTCCTGCCCCTTTTACACACTTTAGAATTCCTTTGTTCTCATGCCTTCACTTCCTCACAACCTGCTTACTTGACCTAAAAGATGGAGTGATCCAAGGGTCAGAAGGAAGTGGATCAGGGGTCCTGGCAAGAAGGGAGCAGCCTAGGAGGCATTCATTAACAGCCCCTACAACTTCCTGCAGGGAGGAATAATCCCTGGAGGCTGGTAACCTTGGCAACAGGTGGAAAAGGGGAAGTGCTCTAGAGGTATTAACATTTTATTACTTTTCCTTTCAAACCAGCCTCCATCTTTCTGATCTGACCCATTATTTATTACTTGCACTGTCCTTTTGTCCCCACCAACAACACTTTCTGAATATGTGTCCTATGAAGACAATGAAATTTGATTCCACGTGTACAGACCACTGATTACTTCAATTTTCCTTACTTCCAATCACCTCTCCCCGTACCTTCGACCTCCCTGCTTCGTTATCATAAATATCCCTAAACCTTATGGGGGAGAGATCTGAGACTTGATCTGTCTTCTGGCTTGGCTGCCTCCTAAATAAACCTTTTCTTGTTTGCAAAACTGGTCATTTTGAGATAGTAATTTGGGAAGACAGAGAGACATACTAAGTGTCAAAAGCAGCGCCATAAACCGCTAAATGTGAAAGGCTCCCTCCAACACTTGCAACTTTGAGGGCAATGTGCAAAGGAGGGTGTAAAATTGTGTAGCTCTACCCTGCCTCCACCTCTAGACCAGCCCCTAGCTATCCTCCCTCTGCAAATACTAACACCCCATACCAACAGGTTGCTGTCTGTCTCTCTGGAGATAGCCTGCTTTTCCCCAAAGGGGTCTCTCTCTTAAGATAAGCCCCGATTCTTCCTTGAATATGTATCTACTTCACAAATAAACCTCTGTCTCTGCCTTTGACTGGTGCATGGTAAAATTCTTTTCTGTCATGTCTGCAAGAACCCTGCTGGCCCTGAGTCAAGTTCTCCCTTTCTCTGGAAACTTCTCAGACCATTCTTCAGAGAAATATCTTCTCCTGTGACAGGTTCAGTGATTGGCATGCCATCTATGGGAGGCGGGTGGCCAGGACCATGCCTAATTCAGTAACTGACTGTCATGGAGAAGAGATCTCTTCCAAGAAGCGCAGCAAAGAATTTCAGCATGAGTCTGGCAAAGGCAGAGACAAAGGTTTATTTAGAAAGTAGATACACATTTAAGGGAGAATGCCATCTGTCTCAAGAGTGAGAAGCCCCTCCTTGAGTTGGAGGTCCAACATTTGTAGAAGGGCCATAGTCAGGGACAGGACTGAGGTGGAGACAGGGTGGAGCTGCACAATTGTAAGCTCAGTTTTCCCTGAGTTTATGTATTTCCCTCATTTTACAAGGACATGAGCCAAGAGCCTGTCAAGATTTTAACACAGTGACTCCCACTGCTTGCCTGTCCTCAAGCTTGTCTCTTTTGTCTAAAGAAAACACAGAGACCAAGCTAGAATTTCATAGGACCAAGCAAATGGGGAAAGGGTCGAGAAAGGAGTGCAGGTTTGGGGTTTGGGGAGGGAATACTGAGAAGATAGCTCTGGCTGTCTCCCTATTCATTCGTACCTACTCCCTTTCTTGCAGTTTTGGAGAGAATACAGGTATGGGGGGAAGGCTGCAAAAGGGGTGGGGGGAGGCTTTCTTTTTGCCCCAGTGGTATCTGAAGAGCCAAAGTGGGCAGCAGGACAGAAGCTGACTCTCTTGCCTAGCTGACTCACAGTTTTTATTATTTGATTGCTTGTTTTCTTTTGGCTGACTATACCTACCCTCAATTTTGCCTAAACACACACACTGGCTCATTAATTTAGAGGCATATGCTGAATACCCACCAGTGACAAGAGTAAGATGTGACCCCGTGCTCATTGTTCACAGACCTAGAAAGGGAGATGGACACTTAAAGAGTTAGTAAAAAAGATGAAAAGTGCCAAAACAAGTAGGACTGTCTGTGAATGTATTAATCATACCTTTATATTCTGCTTTTTGTTGTTATTGTTGTAGTTTTTAAATAAGGGACTGCTTCTTTGGGGTTATCCATTTCCTAAAGACAGTAAAAAACTGCCTAAGGCACACCTCTTATATGCATACCAACCACTGGGGGTGGGGGCTATACTTCTAACCTCTTCTTTTAGCAAGCTCTTAATGTTCCCTTTACCTAATTGCCCCAGGGCCAGGTACCAGATTGCAAGAGACATTCCTAAATGCTGCAGCCTGTTGGAGTTAGCCAAACCAAACAATTCAAAACTTATGCTCCTTTACCCAGTCCTTCCCTTAAAAACCACAATAAAGGCTCTGACCTTGTTTTCTGACTGACCTGGTATTTCCCTGTGTGCTCCCCATTCACAGCCTGCAGTGCCTTCTCTTTGTAGGGATCAGTAGTATAAGTCCCTTCTTCCTTCATGACAGTACTTTCTTTGTCTATGTGACTTAACACACATTTCAAACAATCCTGGGATTGGGTATGATGGTGCATACCAGTAATCCCAGCAGTTCAGTAGGCTGAGACAGGAAGATAACAAGTTCAAAGCCACCTCAGCAATTTAGCAAGGCCCTGTCTCAAAATGAAAAATAAAAAAAAAAGGCTGGGGATGTATGATATACTCAATGATTAAGTGCCCTTGGGCTCAATCCATGGTGTCCAAACAACCAAGGGAAAAAAAAAAAAAAAAACAACCACCACCATTTCTGGTTACACTTAAAACAGTGAATACCTATATCTCCCCTACTATTTTGTTTAGTATAAACAAACATAACTAGATAAGAGTTTGTTCCCCACATGGGTTCTGTTTCATCATTCTCAGAGCAAAGAGTCTACTTATTGGTTTATGAACTACCTTAGTATTCCTGGGATGCTAAAATAAAAAATAACAAATTTATTCCTCACAGTTCTGGGGACTGGAAAATGTAAGGTCATGGTACCAGCTTTCCTGACTCAGAAATAACTTCCTGCTGTGTCCTCACTTACTGAAAGGGGCAGATAAGCCCCCTTGGCTTATTTTGAAGAACACTATCCCATTTTTAAAGATAGTAATCTCTGGCAATAGGCATGCACTGTATACAGGAATATAGGGCTCTGCCCTCATGACTTCATCATCTCCCATAGGTCCCACTTCCTGATGCCATGCCCTTGGAGGCTTAGAAATTCAACATATGAATTTGGGGGTTGGAAGTAGGAATACAAACATTCAGACCATAGCAAGAATTTTTGTTTAAGAAACTGGGTGGGGGCCTGGGGCTGAAGCTCAGTGGTAGAGCGCTTGCCTCACCCGTGTGAGGCACTGGATTTGATCCTCAGCACCACATTAAAAAATAAATTCATAAACAAAAATATTGTCTCCATCAACAACTAAAAAAAAAGAAAGAAAGAAAGAGGGGCTGTGGATGTGGCTCAAGTGGTAGCGTGCTCACCTGGCATGCTCGGTGCCCTGGGTTTGATCCTCAGCACCACATGCAAATTAAAGATGTTGTGTCCGCTCAAAAAAAAAAGTATAAAATAAATATCAAAAAATTCTCTCTCTCTCTCTCTCTCTCTCTCTCTCTCTCTCTCTCTCTCTCTCTTTAAAAAAAGAAAGAAAGAAACTGGGTGGGATTTGGAGGCGGTTGCTGGGGAATTTTGAGGAATTAGGAATATCCTATATGTAATGAATTCTTAGTAAGTTCAAACAAAAACCAGGTAGTCTGACAACTTCTGAATATCAAAGAAAACTATCCATTTCTAGAACTTCAATTGCCAGGCTCCTCTGTGTTTGCAAAGTATCTTTATAGCTAATCTGTCATTACTCACATTACTGATAATAGTTGAGAGATGCTATAAGACTCACTTGGCTTGAAATACCTTGGCCAATAACCTGGGTTTCCTCCTACTCTATTTGGTATAAATTGCCTAGTTATAGCCTCTATCAAAGGGTAATTTAAGTTATCTTTCAAGGGAGAAATGTCTCTCTTTGATGATTTGCAGCTGTTGAAGATTTCTAGTAACTAGCTTGACATAGAAATGTGGGGATGTTTCTCTAGAAATATCATCTTAGAGGGCTGGGGTTGTGGCTCAGTGTAAAGTGCTCGCCTAGCATGCAGAAGGCACTGGGTTCCATCTTCAGCACCACATAAGTGTAAAATGAAGATATTGTGTCCACTTAAAACTAAGAAATAAACATTTTTTTTAAAAAAAGAAATATCAGCTTAGGGTTTAATTCTGCTAATTCTGGGTATTCTTAGATGACCCCTAAAGCTCAAGTGTTGGAGAGTTGGTCCCCAATGCAGCAGTGTTCAAAGATGGGGGTCTTTGAGAACAGATTAAATCACAAGGACTCTGACTTCAACAATGCATTCATTCATTTATGGTTCAGAGTTTACTGGGTTTTGAGTGAGAGGCTTTGTTATAAAAGCAAATTCTCCTTTGCTTCCTAGGCACCACGAGGTCAATAGCTTTGGTCTACCACATGCTCCCTCAGTGATGTTCTGCCTCACTATAGGCCTAAAAGCAACAGAATCAGCTAATCAGAGAATGAAACCTCTGAAACTATAACCCAAATATAAATATTTTCTCTTTTCTAGTTGTATATCTTAAGTATTTTGTCAGTGACACAAAGCTGATCAACAAACTGAATTCCAATCTTTTCCTTGGACATATTAAAACAAATCAGTTTGGATAATCACTTTGGCAGTCACTGAGACTGTCTGGGGCAGGATAGGTGTTCAATAAAATTTACTGCATATTCAGTTGAATGAATGGAAGGTTTACTGCATCAGTTCCAGCTGTGATTTGCATAGAACAGGGTCCAACTCTAGTTATACAAAGCAAATAGAGAAATTCCTGGAAGGGTATCAGGAGTTCATAGAATTAAGGCAGTTATCTGGATTGTGGCAGATTGCAGAATCAAGGCAGTTCCAGGGAGCTGGCACAAATCCACAGGTTCATGAATAATCTGTCCCTAGAATTGCCATTAGCCCCACCTCCAGCATCCCTTCTGATCCAGGATTCAAATTCCTGGGACTTCAATGGTCTAAATTACCTGTTTGAAATAATTAACCCAAAGGAGATAAAAGAAGGGTCTTCAACTCCCAAGATGGGAGGCTGCAATGAAGACACATACTAAGAATTGTTCCAATAAAGCCTTCACACAATAAGAAAAATTTCAAAAAAGAATATGGTGGTAATAGAAGAGGGGAATTAGATATTGCACTGTGAAGAAAGACAAATGTCATTCACATTGATACTAAAAGAGAGATGGGCTGGGTGGGGGGGGGCGGCAGTTACTGGTAAAGTAGGAAATATAAGGGTGTAGTTTCAGAAGTAGAAAAAAGTGACCATCACAGTCCTCATGTAGCTGGCCAGACAGCTACAAGAACCTGGACAATGGGGTACAGAAAATAAGTATTTCATGGAGTTCCCAGGCTAACATAGGAGCTGAACAAATATTTGTTCATTGAATTCACAAGAAAATGGAAACCTAAAACATGCTATTTAGATACAAGGAACTGAGTTTCCTTCTGTTAGCTCAGTGGGGAATGTGTCCCCATAGACAGTGACTCATCCTTAGAACCAGTTGAGACTTCCCATTTACTCTTAGGCCCTTATCAAAGATACTGGGTTATCTTTTGCCTTCTGTGTCAGAAGTATGGGGTCTCCATGAAGTTAGTCTTGGGCTTTCCCAGACTTCAGCTACACTGGAATGACTGCTTGCATGCTCCCAAGAGACATGCTTCTCTTTCTGGGTTTTCAGATAAAGAATCAGCCCTTAACCAGGTGAATGAGAAGTAAAACTCTATTTATACATGTTGTGTCAAAATGCATTCTACTGTCATGTAGAATAGAACAATTAAAAAAAAATAATCAGCCATTAATTCCTGGCAATTATTTATCTCTTTTTCTATAAGAATCTCTTTTCTAGCCAATCGCAGTGGTGCACAGCCAGTAATCCCAGTGGCTCGGGAGTCTGAGACAGGAGGATCGTGAGTTCAAAGCCAGCCTCAGCAATGGCGAGGTGCTAAGCAACTCGTGAGACCCTGTGTCTAAAGAAAATACAAAAAAGGGCTGGGAATGTGACTCTGTGGTCAAGTGCCCTGAGTTCAATCCACAGACCCCCTCAAAAAAAGAATCTTCTCTGCTGCACGCTGCCCAGTCATCTGGCCCAGCTGACGGTGACCTGTGGACTCTCTGACAGAAGAGTCACCTGGCCCTCGAATGCACCATGTCTTGTTCCTCCAGCGTTGACACTATGAAGAAGGTGGTTCAGCAGCTCTGGCTGGAGGCCGGACTCAACCACATGAAGGTTTCCCAGGCAGTTGCTGACTTGAAAAAATTTTGTCTGCAGAATGCTCACCATGATCCCCTACTGACTGGAGTATCTTCATGTACAAGTTCCTTCAGACCCCAGAAAGTCTATTCCTTTTTGTAGTCATCTTTCTGAGGTTTCCCAAACCCACTGCTCAAGAACCAGTGAATATTCAAGAGAGCTTAATTTGAAGCCTGTACAAAAAATTTCCCTGTAACACATGTACCAAAATACAATCTTCTACTTTTGTCAATCCTTAACATCTACCTCTCTGAATTTTCATGAATTTCTATTTCACAATGGTAATTATTTTATATACACTGGCAGCAACATACAATAAAATATTTATTTATTTTTTAGTACCGGGGATTGAACCCAAGGGCATTCAACCACTGAGCCACATCCCCAGCCCTATTTTGTGTTTTTATTTAGAGACAGGATCTCACTGAGTTGTTTAGTGCCTTGCTTTTGCTGAGGCTGGCTTTGAACTCTCGTTCTCCTGTCTCAGTCTCCCCGGCTCTGCTAGAATTACAGGCACATGCCACTACACCTGGCTCAAAATACTTGGTATTAAAAAGAAAAAAAAAAAAAAAAAAAAAAAACTTTCTTCTTCCTCTTGCAGAGAAGCCACATAACCCAGATATTGAATCCTGGTGTACTATAAATCTGAATTTCAATCTTAGGTCTTTCCCATATTTGCTGGTTGTCTCATCTTGTTGAATATGACCAGAGCCAGTTCATTACTCTGCGAAACTCCTGTCCTACAGGAATTTTGAGTGAAAATATACTTAAAGTTCCAGACACATAAAATACTGGATTTCTCATGAAACCCGCCATTAGGTCGTGTCCAAAAGATAGACCTATTAAAAATAATGCTCAAGGGCTGGGGATGTACCTCAGTGATAAATTGGTTGCTTGCATGAGGCCCTGGGTTCAATTCCCAGCATTTAAAACCAAAGAAAAGTTCAAGATACCACCTCCCCTCACTCCAAAAGCATATGTTAGACAGGTGTGGTAGCACCTGTGATCCCAGTGGCTTTGGAGGATGAGGCAGGAGAACTGTGGGTTCAAAGCCAGCCTTAGCAACTTAGTGAGGCCTTAAGAAACTCAGTGAGACTCTCTCTCTAAATAAAATACAAAAACATGCTGGGGATGTTGCTCAGTGGCTAAGCACCCCTGGGTTCAATTCACAGTACCAAAAAAAAAAAAAAAAAAAAAAAAAGAATATGTTAGCTGGAACATGAGACTGATCAAATTATGTGCATGCAAGGACATGGTATAATGAATCCCAGTATTATGTAAAATTTTACTAATAAAAATAAATAAATAGATTGCAATTTTTTACTTGGGGGAAAAAAAGCAATGTATTTTCTTATCAACAACCCCAGAGTAAATCTGTAAATCAGATGGCTGGCATCATAATTGTATCTGGTGGGTACAAATAATCATTTTCTAGAAACCCATTATTTTGTCAAAAAGCAACATTTCATTAGGTACTATCAGAGCTTGAATAAAATTTCCCAGTAAAATCTCTCCATTCTGGTCCAACGGTGTCATTCAGTGATGGAGCAATTGCCTAGCTCATGTGAGGCTCTGGGTTTGATCCACAGCACAGGGATCTCCCAAATCCTTTAAAGAAACAAGTGGTTCGGTACACAAAGATGTTTGTTAGATAGAAGGAAGGTCACCACAGTGTAAAGGTAACGTGTAAAGCTTGAAATTACTACAGAGAATTAAATAAATTATAATATAAATTATAATAATTTGTTATAGATTTTTATGTAGCCATCGTTAAGAGATTCTGCAGAAATATATTTACTCACAAGTGGCTTTCTGAGGTAGTAGCATGCAGTGAGAGTGGTCTGTCAGAGATACCACCACGGGTATGGTCGGGCCAAAAGCACAGAAGGCAATGGTGCAGCCCATCACCCTCTTCTTCAGATGCTTGCAAAATAGGTGCCAATTTCACGGGTGGTTCTATGAGCAAATGAATATAATGATAAGAGCTGTATCATTGGTTTTGATGAGTACATGAGCATTGTATCAGATGATGAGAACAGATTTATTTTAAAACAGTCAAGAAAACAACTGGGTTGGATCATACTAAAAGAAGATAATATTGGGCTGGGTACAGTGGCGCCTGCCTGTAATCCCTGCAGCTTGGGAGGCTAAGACAGGAGGATCTCAGATTCAAAGCCAGCCTCAGTAAAATCAAGGTGCTAAGCAACTCAGTGAGACCCTGTCTCTAAAATAAAATACCAAATAGGTCTGGGGATATGGGCTCAGTGGTCAAGTGTCATGAGTTCAATCCCCAGTACCACCCCACCCAGAAAAAGAGATAATATTATTCTGTCACAAAGTGCCTCCAACTAGAAATGATAACTGAAAGGCTGGGACTGTAGCTCAGTGGTAGAGCACCCGAATCACACATGTGAGGCACTGGGTTTGATCCTCAGTACCACATAAAAATAAATAAAGACATTGGGTCCAACTACAACTAAATATATATATATATATATATATATATATATATATATATATATATATATATATATATATATATATATATATACATATATTTGGGGGAAACATTTTTTTCATATAGTTTTTGTTACCTTTTTGATATTATCAGATACAATGCTGTGGGGTTGATTTTATTTTGAAAAGTTCTGGGCCAGGACAGTGGCACATGCCTAAATTCAGGAGGCTGAGACAAGACTATCACAAGTTGAAGGCTAGCCTTAGCAACTTAATGAAAAGTAAAAAGAAATGATCATTGCATCCTTTTTGCCTTGATATTAGCCTCTTCAAGGACCCCATTTTTTGGTACAGGGGATTGAAATAGGGGCTTTCACATGCTAGGCAAGTGCTCTACTAACGAGCACCATACCCAGCCAATCCCCCTTGATTTTAGACAGGGTCCACCTGATTTGCCCAAGCTGGCATCAAATTTGCCATCTTCCTGCCTCAGCCTTTTGCGTAGTGGGGATGAGGAGACATGTCCTGCAATGACTGGCTGAGACTAGATTTTTCAAAAAACTTTTTCTCAAGGATATCTCTTAAGAAGATACAGGAACCAAACTGTGTCCAGAAAAACAATTTAAAATGTATATTGAAGGCATGTCTCCCACATGAGCTTTTGGAGGACACACAATATCAAACCATGATACACTGGGTAGAGGATTATAGGCTGGTGGGTTTTCCTTTCAACACTTCAAAATTTCACTCAACTCTCTTTCTCTAGCACATTTTAGGAGAAGTCCACTAAGATTCTTATCTTGGCTCCTGTATGAGTAAGATGATTTCTTTAAATACCATCTCTTTGGCTTTGATTTTCAGCAATTTGAAAGATGGTAGGTGTAGATTTTGGGTATTTGCCTTGTTTGATGTTCTCAGAACTCCCTGTATCTATTACTTCATAAAAGTTTTCTGTGATTATTACTCGAAGTCTTTCCTCAACTCTCTTCTATTTTGCTTCTCCTCCTCCTATTCCAACTGCACGTGTGTTTATCTTTTGCAATTGCCCCGTTGTTCTTAAATTTTCTGTTTCAATTTTTCTTTTCTCTTTGCAATTTTGCCTGAGAAATTTCTTCTGACCTATCTGCAAGTTCACTAATATTCTCCCCAGTCATGTCCAGGGTACTAGTGAGCCCATCCAAGGTGTTAAGCATTCATCTTAGTCATTTTATCTCCAGTCTTTCCTTTTTTTTCTTGTTTACCATTTCCATCATCAGCTTACATTATCTATCTTTTCTTGAATATTCTTGTTCAGCTCTAACCCTCTATAACCCTTAGGATCTCAATCATAGTTGTTTCAAATCCCTGTCTGATAATTCCCACAGCCTCATCATTTGAGGGTCTCATTCGAATGCTTGCTTTATGTCCTTTCTTCTTGCTTTTTAGTATGTATACCTTATAATGATTTTTGATTGAAAGCTAGACAGTGTACTGAATAATAGGAACTGAGGTAAATAGGCCATTTATTTGGTGAGATTTTGTGCTCATCTGTCTAGAAGTTCAGTCATGTTTAGTGTTTTCTGTTGCCAAAGAGGCCAGAAACTTTCAGATTCCTATAATGTGCTTATTTTCATTTCTTGCCCAGAAAGAATTTGTGTCTTCAACTCTTTCATCTCTAATTCTCTAAAGTTGTGCGGAGGCTTTTTTATATAGTGGCACAGTAGAGAGGAAGGAAGGATTCTGTGGTCTATGATTAGATCATGGTGTTGAGTGAGCCTGTATTGCTGGGGTGTGACTTTCACTGGTGTTTCCTACTTTTCCACCACCACTAGCACCTTGCAGGAGATAAGAGCCTGGAGTAGGAGAAACGCCTTCCCCCTTGAGGGACAAGGCTCTGGTGAAATCCTTATACTTGGAGAGTAGGTTTCTGTTCTGGAGAATGGTTGCTCTTTTCACAATGGTTACCTCCATGTCCAGGATCACTATTCTCAAGGGACCTAAATGTGGTCTGCCCTCTGGGATTCACCAATCAGGGCTCCTTTCCATTATTGGCAGCACCCATCTCAGGCACTGATCCCATGCTCCAACTTCATTCCCTTTCTACTCAGCCCCCTGACTGCAACTCCTCCTGGAGTCACTTGCTTGGTGGTTGGTGGCAAGGACTCTGGAGCCAGACCTCATAAGTCCAAATCACAGCTCTACAACTGTCCAGCAGGGAGACCTTGGGTAGCACTTAGCACCTGGTCACTCAATTTCCCTATCTGTAAAACAAGGAATTGTGGGTTAATTCATGTAAACCACATAGAACAGTGGTTGTGCCACAAAGTGCCCTGTGTGCTGAAGACAGACCACGATATATGCTGATGTAGAAGGGGAAAAGGTACACTCATACACTGCTGGTGGGACTGCAAATTGGTGCAACCCAATCTGGAAAGCAGTATGGAGATTCCTTAGAAAACTTGGAATAGAACCACCATTTGACCCAGCTATCCCTCTCTTAGGTCTATACCTAAATGACTTAAAATCAGCATATTACAGGGACACAGTCACATCAATGTTTATAGCAGCTCAATTCACAATTGCTAAACTGTGGAAACAGCCTGGATGCCCGTCAATAGATGAATGGATAGAGAAACTGTGGTATATATACCTAATGGAATATTACTCAGCATTAAAAGAGAATAAAATTACGACATGTAATGAATGGAGTTAGAGAATATCATGCTAAATCAAGTAAGCCAATCCCAAAAATCCAAAGGCTGAATGTTCTCTCTGATAAGGAAAAATGGAGGAACTTTGATGGGGCAAACGGGAGGCAGAGGTGAGGAGGGGGCATGGGGGTAGGAAAGATGGTGGAATGAGATGGACATCATTACCCTAGGTACATGTATGAATGCACATATGGTGTGAACGCTACATCAGGTACAACCAAAGAAATGTAAATTTGTGCTGCAGTTGTGTACAATGAATTAAAATGCATGGTGCTGTCATATATATCTAATGAAAAATACAAAACAAAAAGAGAAACCCTAAGGCTAGCATGGTCTGCTCCAAAGCTCAATAGACCTGGTAGTTATGATTCTAGTACCACTGCTAACCTTTTTCCATGACCCAATGCATGTCATCCCTTCTTCTTGTGCTACAACAGAAATTGACATAAAACTTGGTGGTAGACTGTGACCCAAACATCACTTCATTCTCAGTAGAAACACAACTGACCAAGAGAAATCTGAAAAAAAAATATTCAACATTACTAATCACTAGAGAAATGCAATTAAAATCATAATGGGATACCCTCTCGCACCTATTAGAATGGTTATTATCAAAAAGACAAAAGAACCAGTGGCACATGCCTTAATCTCAGGAACTCAGGAGGCTGAGGCAGGAGGATTATAAAGTCAAGGTAAACCTCAGCAACTCAGTGAGACCTGATCTCAAAATAAAAAGTAAAAAGGTCTCCAGATGGCTATCAGGGTTAAAGTCCCCCTGGGTTCAACCCCCATCATAAATAAAAGAAAAAGAAAGACAAAAGACTTTAAGTACTGGTCAGGATGTGGAGAAACTAGAATTCTTGTACTATGTTTGGGGGAATGTAAATTAGTACAGTCATTATGGAAATTAGTATGGGAAGTTTCTTTAAAACTTAAAAATAGAGCTCAGTTGGGAGAGTGCTTGCCTTGCATGGACAAGGCCCTGGGTTCAATCCCCAGCACCAAAAAAAACAAAAACAAAAAACAAAAAACTACCCTATGGTCCAGCCAATCGGTGCATGAATGGATACAGAAAATGTGGTTTAGAAATATAAGGGGATAATCTTTAGTCTTTAAAAAAAATATAAGGAAATTCTGTCATTTATGACAAATGAATGAGGCCAAAGGACGTTTTATTGGGGGAAATAGCCACGCACAGGGCAACAATCACATGATCTCACCTACATGTGGAATCTATAAAAGTTGAACTCATAGAAACAGAGAGCAGAATGGTGACTGCCAGGGGCCCAGGAGTGGCTGGGCTGTGGAGGGGGAAGATGCTGGTCCCAGGAGAACAAATTACACTTAGATGAGAGGGATGAGTTTAAGGGATCTATTGTGCAATATAATGACTACAGTTAATAATAACATACAACAGAATGAGTACAGTTGATAATGTTATCTACACTAAAAATGACTCAAAGAGTAGATTTTAAGGGTCCTCACCACAAATAAGAATATGAAGTAATGTATATGTTAAAAAGCTTGACTCAGACGTTCTTCAATGTAACATTTTTCAAATTATGTTATATGCCATAAATATGTACAAATTATTATTATTATTGTTATTATCATCATCATCAGGGATTGAACCTAGGATTGTTTAACCATTGAGTCACATCCCCAGCTCATTTTATTTTTGAGAGAGAATTACATCATAAATCCCACCATGGAAGTGAGTAAACTGGGAAGATATTTAATTGGTAGATTTCTACCTCCTTCCCCAAACTGGAGCTCTGTTACAACAAAAAGGAAGA
The DNA here is from genome assembly GCF_048772815.1 of Callospermophilus lateralis. Classification (NCBI taxonomy): domain Eukaryota; kingdom Metazoa; phylum Chordata; class Mammalia; order Rodentia; family Sciuridae; genus Callospermophilus; species Callospermophilus lateralis. Next base: position 2,046,149 of record NW_027512846.1, on the reverse strand, counting down.
AGTGGAGCTAGGATGAGCAATGAGCACTGTTGACTCCAATTAGCACTGGGCCTGAAAGGGGGATGACCATCACCAAACTTCTCCCCATGCCATCTTCACATAATTTATGGCCTCTGTATTAGCCTGCTTTCTGTTGCTCTAACAAAATACCCGAGAACAGATAATTTATAAGGAGGTAAGTTTTATTTAACTCAGTATCCAAGATTTGGCAGCTCCTGCAAGTAATCTCTGGTGAGGGTGTTCACCAGATTGTGTGTCAGAAAACAGGGAGGGACCAATCTGGCTCTTTTGATAACAACTCCCTCTTACACGAACAAATGGGGGCCCATGAGAAGTCCATTACTCCCTTGAGAGGGCATCTTGCAGAGTGACTGAGTTACCTCCCACTAGGCACACTTCTTTCAGGTTCTACCACCTCATCACTGAGGACCAACCCTCCAGCCTTTGAACCTTTGGGACAAACCACATCATATCATCACAAGCTCCAACAAAGCTACCATCATAAAAGAAGGATGTCCCAGTCTACAACATGTGCGTATGTGGGGGTTGGGGAAGGTTGATCTCACACGTCACTGGAAGCAGCCAGAGCCCCCATTCCAGAACCTCTGTGATGTCACTTCTGTTGTCATGGCAGTCTGGGTGCCAACCCAGAAGAGTTTGTTGGTGGCTTCAGTCTGTGAGACTTGGTGGTCTAGCCATGGCCTCTTCACAGAGTATCATGCCCCGAAATGAACCTCCGATCGAATCCTCATGGCTGAAACCAAGCCTGTTTCCAGCTTTTAATGCAATGCTTCTTATTACAATAAGTGGCATCTTCTTCGCCTTTCCGTGAGTCTCCCATGGAAGGTGTCAGTGTCTTAGACACAGAAGAGAAAATAGACAAGGACAGTACAGAGGCAGGGAGGGAAGTGGAGAGAGAGGGTCAGCAGGGGAAGGAGGATATAGAGTTAGAGGGAACCCAATGTGAAAGCACAGAGGTCTGGAGTGCCTGACGCATTTAGGGAACTATGAGAGACTGCTAATGCTGGTGACATTTTGTGGAGTCTCCATGGTCTGTCTCTAACCTGGATATTTAGATCAGTCCTTAAGGCGAGTGAGTCCTACCTCAGGTGAACTAGGCCTTGTGGGGAGCTCTGGGTTTCCCCAGACTAGGACTGAGTCTGGCTCTGGTTTCAGGTGCCGGTGGTTGGCTCAGAATGGGCAGTGGGAATTTGCCGTGGTTTCGGGCCTATTCTTTATACTGTCCTTCTGCAGCCTCATTTTCCTCAACGGGTCAGACCCAGGCATTTTGCACAAAGGTAAGGCCTCAGACCCCTGGAGAAGGAGGTGGTATCCCAAGGGCTGATGCCTATAGGGGTGATTTCAAACATGCTAACCCCCCTCAACCCCACCCCCCGCCCCCGTGGCCTCAGGAGCCCTTCCCTCCATGTCATCATTACTTGGGCCCTGGCACTTCATTTCCCAAGCCACTGAAGTGCGAAAAAACAGAATCCTGGAGGTGTTCCAGCTGCTTTCAAAGCAAGGACTGGGCAGGCTGGCAAGAGAGGCCAGCAGGCCCTTCCAAACCACGCAGTTCACTCCTCCTCCTTCCCATTTTACACACGACTTCAAGCACTGATCACTATTCCAAAAGGGGAGAGCTCTGTATAGAGCTCCTGTGGCTGGACAGCCCTTTCTCTCTGACTGCCGCCCATCTGAGTGGTCAGCTTGCTCAACAGGGACCGGGATTCCCCTGCCCTCCTCCTCCCCACCCTTCTTGTTGCCCAATGATGCTATGGGGCGGCCCCAAGCAGTAGAGTGGTGGAAGGGCCTCCTGCCACTGCCCAAATCTCTTCCCCTGCCAGGCTCCTTAGAAGAGGACCCCAACATTCAATACATAGCACGAGTGAACAACACGGCCTTTCGCCTGCAGTGGTGCTCGAAGTGTTCTTTCCATCGTCCACCCCAGACCCACCACTGTCCCTTCTGTAATATCTGTGTGGAGGTAAGTACTCCTCCTTCCTGTCCACTCACCAACCCATCCCAGGGCACCTGGCCAGGACCAGGAACCTCACATCATATGTGGTCCAGGGGTGGGTATGAGATCATCTTCCCACACTGCTACAAGTGGCTCTCAGCCACTCTTGGTCACTTATATATGTTATTGCCTCCAGTTCTGCACTTGTCCTGAGACGCTGGCCTTGCTTGCACAGGTGCTGACATGCAAAGGGCACCATCTGTGCTGAGCCTGGTGGAGTCAAGGGGAGGAAAGGCAGTGACTGTCCCACTAGCTTGCTGATACTAGATACCCATAACTTTAGGCCGGCTGCTGCCCTGTTCTGGGTATTGTTGCCTGTCCACCTCTGGGTGTCCAATTGAGGGTTTCCTGGGTTCCGAGTGCTCTTCTCTCATGTGCACACCTTGCACGGGTTTCCAAGTACAGAACGCTGGCTGGGCTAGAAATTCTTCTCATCCTTACCCAGTATCTGAAAAAATACAGCTTCACAGCTTTTCTGTATCCTGCTCAAAGTGACACCAGGCAGGTCTTGTCTGTAAAGACCTCACTCATGACAAACGACCTGATGAGCCATGGCGTCCTAACTGTGCTCTATCCATGGACGTGCTGGTTTCACCCTGGAGATGGGAGCTCACGTGCAGGGCCAAGAGCAGGAGGTCTAGGGGCTGGGTTGAGGGGGGGCCTCAAGATTTGGGGGTATTGGGCTAAGCCAAATAGACCCTCAAGGTCTGCCTTCTCTCCCCTAGGACTTTGACCACCACTGCCTGTGGGTAAACAATTGTGTAGGTCAAAGAAATTTCCGCGTATTCGTGCTGCTGCTGGTGTCCCTGTGCCTTTATCTGGTTGTTCTTCTGGCTACCAGTGTGCTTTTTCTCATTCGTACAAGACACATGCCCTTGTCGCTGGACTCATCCATGGCGTATCCACCCAGTCCCAAGGGCCCACACTGGGAAGAGAATGGGTTGTGGGGAGGGACGGACAGCCAAGGGGCAGGACAGCCAAGAGGTGGGGTTAACCGAGGGAGGGCTGATGTTGTGGGCAGGGCTAAAGGGAGAAGCTACTTGGGAGGACCTACGAAGGACAGATTGAAGGCGAGTGGGGTCAGGGAGATGGGCGTGGTAGCATGGACTATGGAGTTAAGAATCTAGGGAGGCCAAGAAGTGGGGTAATGAAGGTTGAAAAGGGTCAAGTGGGAGGCCAGCATGGTGGGGTGAGGTTTCTCTTGGGTGTGCTGGATTAATTGTCCAGTCCAGGGAGGCAAAAGTGGGTGGGCGGGGCCAGCCAGGGCGGGGCTAATGAGGGCTGTAGGTCATTGGGCCGGGCCAGGAGAGAACAGTTTGTCTGTTCTTCTTAGCTTGTGTATGCACAGCATCGCAGTAGCTGTACCCGTCTTGGTACTCCTGCTGCCTGTCATTCTGCTCCTGATGATACAGGCTGTGTCAGTGAGCAAGGTAAGCGAGTACTGCAATACCAGACGGTGCGGAGGCATCTTGCATCTTTGGGAATCCGGCACTTTCGGCTGATCTTCACTGCCCTTGGTCCTGATGGTGCCTCATGAGTCCTTCCAGACCCACCCCTTAAGATGCAGCTCAGATCTTTCCTCCCCCTGGAGCTCAGTGGTCATTCTTCCTCGTGGGTGCATTGCATGGAGAGCCTGTTATTTGAGGGATGGGTGCATCCTGCGCTTGTGTTGATAAGAACCCTGCGATCAGAATAACACCAGCAGACACCTAGGGAAACGCTTGAGACGGGGGTCGGTCCTGAGTGGTGTAGCAGCCTGCAAGAAACTGAGCTTGGCGAGGCCAGCATTGTAGAGGAGGACGTGCCACTCTTCCTGTCCTAGGTGTGATTTTGCAAAGGTGGAAGACAGGAGGGTGTTGTCTGTGAGAGGCACACCTTTGCAAAAAGGCAGAGAAACCCGAATGTAGGATGTTAAGGAAATGAGGAAGGAACGATTCTAAATCAAACCCAAGGTGCCAGATAATTTATAAGGAGGAGTCAAGATTAAAAAGCCCCTAAAAGTTGAGCGTGAAATTTAGTTTTGATGAAGTGGAAACCTGGGAGCCATGGTGGGATTTAAAAAAAAAAAACAACAAAAACTCATTTATTGAGGAATAAATTAAAACTGCCAAATTCACCCTTTTAGTCTAGGATACGGGATTTTGACAACTGGATACTGTCCTGCATTCTCCAGCATGATCAAGTTTAGGCAGTTTCTTTACTCCAGAATATCCTTTCATTCACCTGTTGTTGTCAGTCTCTCTCCCTATGTCCTTCTGGTTTTTCTTTTTTTCCAGGATCACATGTAAATGGAGTCATTGCCTTCTTTCTCTGGCTTTATTTATTTAGGACAATGTATTTGAGATTCATCCACGTTGTCGCTCATATCAGTATTTTATTTCTTTTATTGCTGTGTAGAAGCGTATGGATGCCCTATAGATTGTTTATACATTCATCAAACGAAGGATTTTTTACATTATGTCTAGTTTTTGCCAGTATTTTTGTTTGTTTTGTTTTGTTTGTTTCATACTAGAAATTGAACCGCGGGGTGTTTAATCACTGAGGCACATTCCTAGCACCCCTCAAATTATGTTTAAATTTTTTTTTTTTTTAATTTTGAGACAGGGTCTCACTAAGTTGCTTAGCGCATCACTAAGTTGCTGAGGCTGACTTTGAACTTGCCATCCTCTTGCTTCAGGCTCCCAAGCCTCTGGGATTATAGGTGTGGGCCACTATGCCTAGCTAGTTTGGGGTAGTTATAAATAAAGCTGCCCCAAACATTGATGCACAGGCATGTGAACATAAGTTTTCATTTTTGTTGAATAAATTCTTAAGGGTGGCATTGCTGAGTCATAAGGTAAACACGTGTGGAACTTTGTAGGATATTGCCAAATTTGTCTTCCAAAAGAACTGTAAGGTTTCTAAATTCTACCAGCAATGTTGGGAATTCCAGTTGCTTCACATCCTCACCAACATTTCACACTTTTTTTTTTCAAATATATTTTAGGTATCAGTTGACCTTTTATTTATTTATATGCAGTGCTAAGAATCGAATTCAGTGCCTACACACACTAGGCAAGCATTGTACCACTGAGCCACAACCCCAGCCCCTCACACTGTCCTTTGTTATTTTGTTTTGTCTTTTAATCAAACCTGTCTTATTAAATGAGTCGTAGTATTTCATTAAGGTTCCAGGTTGTGTTTTCCTAATGAGTAATGATGTTGAGCCTATTTTCATGTCTGTTTGGCCTTCAGTGGGTCTTTGGTAAAATGTTTACTCCTGGCAGGGCACAGTGGCGCACACCTGTAATCCCAGCAGCTTGGGAGGCTGAGACAGGAGGATTCCGAGTTCAAAGCCAGCCTCAGCAAAGCGAGGCACTAAGCAACTCTGTGAGGCCCTGTCTCTAATAAAATACAAAAAAAAATGGACTGGGGATGTGGCTCAGTGGTTGAGTGTCCCTATATTCAAACCGTGGTACCCACTCCCCCCAAAAGCGTTTACTCCAATCTTTTGCCCATTTGAAAAAACGGTTGTTTTCTTATTGAGTTTTAAGAGTTTTCTACATCAGATTCAGATCTAGGTTTTGCACATCTCTTCTTGCAATCTGTGACTTGTCATTCCATTTTCTTCATAGCATCTTCCCAAGAGCAGGAGTCCTTAGTGTTGTTTTTCTAGGACTAGGGGTTGAATCAGGGGTGCTCAACCACTGAGTTCTCCCTCAGCATTTTGTGGCTGTTGTACATTCTACATAGAAAATTGTCATCTGTGAAGAACAGTTTTATTACCTTCTTTCCAATCTGTGTATCTTTATTGCTTTTTCTTTTTAGTGTTGAATAGGAATGATAGGGGTGGGCATCTCTGCCCTGGGATTCCTTTAGTATGGCAATCTCTTGACTAAAGGCTCTTTCAGTAAGACTGGTGGGCAGCATCAGTGGGGGAGGGGACGCTGCAGACCCCGAGACAGTGAACAGACAGAGGAGCCTACCTGCTCATCACCTCCCATCCTTTTAGTCCCCAGCCCACCACTGCCATATCTGGTCCTCCTCCCACCTGAGACTCTGTGCTTGGCCCTTATTCATCAGCCCTGTGGTCTGCCTTTAATTTGAGCTTGACCTTTACTGCTTTGTGTACTGAAGGCCTTCAGCCCAGATTTTCCTGGGCCATGTGATTTTTGACTAGGATCTATGATGGGGCCTCCCCACTGCCCCTGTCCTCACAGATAGTGAAATTCAGTTAAGGCATAATTTTAGAAAAAAAAAATGAGAGGTGGGGAAATGAAGTGGGAGTGGGGTGGTGACATTGTCTTTGGAGCAATTGAGCAGCACAAGGAAGAGTTTAAAAGGTATCTGAAAGGGGCTGGGGTTGTAGCTCAGTGGCAGAGAACTTGCCTAGCAAGTGTGAGGCACTGAGTTTGATCCTCAGCACCCCATACAAATTAAAAAAAAATAATAAGGTCTATCAACAACTAAAAAATATTTTTTTTAAAAAGGGGGCTGTGTGGAAGGATGAGGTAAGAGGACAGGTGTGGCCAATGGAGACAGAACAAGGATCTTGCACAGGGAGGCACAGGATGATGAGGAGCCCTGAGAAGGCAGGAGAAAGGAGTGCAGTGTCAGCACTGTCTGCGGAGAGCTGCTCACAAGTGGGTCAAGGGAGGTCACTCTTCCTAGGAGCATAGGAAGGCAGGAGGCCCTGGGTCACTCTTGGGCTCCCCTGCCCTTAGAATCTTGCTCCAGGCCTGGGCTGAGCCCTGGCTAAGCTGACTGACTTAGGAGGAGTCACTGGGAGATGGCCTTGCCCAGTCCTGCTGATTCTGAGCTCCTCTTCCCATCCCCATCTCCCTCCAGGGCAAATCACTCCGGAACAACAACCCCTTCGACCAGGGCTGTGCCAACAACTGGTATTTGACCATTTGTATGCCAGTGGGACGCAAGTGAGTTGGTAAACTGAAGGCTCAAGTGGTGGATCTCTGGGGCTGGTGGGAGTGGGGTGAGATAAAGCTGGGTTTTCTTCTTTGGTCCCTGACCCCAGCTCCCAGGCCCTGTCACCCATTGTCCTTTCCTTTGGGGTTTTCTCCAGGGCACTCTGGGAGCCTCTGGGAACGTCCCTATTCATTGCCCTTCTAGGTTCTTGCCCTAAGAAATGGAGTAGAGGGGAAATGCAGCCTGGATGAGACTCCTGGCTGGGAACCCTGGGCTCTGTGCTTTCCAAGCTGAGGGTGAGGGTGGTCAGGGGGACCAGGCCAAGGTGGGTAGTGACTCCCTGCATTTGGTCTATCACGCCCCAGGTACATGTCTGCAGCTACTTGGATGCAGCAGGCGGAAGGCACGGAGTGGGACCCTGAGCAAAGGGACCCAGTGCACACACGGTTCTCGCCACTTTATTCCCGTCAACACCGTCCCACAGAGCTCCCTGGACCCACATCTCCAACACATGGGCAGGGCCCCCCAGGGAGTGGCGAGGCTGCAGCTTTACAGGAGGTGAGGAATAGTGGGTGTGCATTGGGAGAAGGATGTCTGTGGGTCACACATGTGTTGGGGGAGGCTCCTGAGGTTGGGCTGGCCCTGAAGCTGAAGCACATGGAGCTTAAGGAACGGAAATATGAACCTGAGTGTGCGGGTTCCAGGTTTCAGAGTACTCCCAGGTGTTGCTGAATAGACAAAGAGAAAAGACTGCACCACTAATTTGCTAGTTGGCCTTGGCCAGTCCCTTACCTTTCTAGGCCTCAGTTTCCTCAGTTATTAATGAGGACTGAGACTAGTAATTTATGTTTTAAAGGAGATTCTTTTTTGGGGGGGAGGGGGACAGGGAATTGAACTCAGGGCACTCGACCCCTGAGCCACATCCCCAGCCCTATTTTGTATTTTATTTAGAGACAGGTTCTCACTAAGTTACTTAGTGCCTCACTTTTGCTGAGGCTGGCTTTGAACTTGTGATCCTCCTGCCTCAGCCTCCCAGGCCACTAAAATTATAGTCATGTGCCACTGTGCCTGGCTCTTTATTTTTTTTTTTTTATGGAAATTTGTACTTGAAATCCCATGTGAAATGTATGAAGTGGAGCATTAGGAGTGCAGTAGGGTAGATAACCCATGGTGCCCACCAAGGGCCCTTGCATTACTTGGGGTACCAGCCCTCTACTTTGTCCCGTCTCCTGGGGCCCAGAGCCATGACTGTGAACTGCAGGGTAGAAGCTAGAAAGAACACCCATGTATTGACTTATGTGTTTAGATTTCCATCAGCCCGATGCCGCAGCAAAAAGCCCACAGAGAAGACTTGGCCTCCCATCCACGAGCCTCTCACTCACCCATTCACACTGCTGGATACCAGGACATCTGAACTTCATCTTTTGAGCCTCCATGTGGAGGCCTCTCGTAGCTGAGCCCTCAATCACTCCCCTATTGGGAGTGCTAAGACTTCCATTCCTGTTGTACATTTGTAAATAGTTTTTACTTCTTCCTATGGCTGCTCTGTCTGTTTCTTCTAGGTTTAGAGAAGCGGTGTTTCCTGGGGATGTAGGGAGGCTCTGAGGGGTTGGAACAAAGCCCTCTTGGAAGGGAAAGATCCTTGCTCTCTGAGAACCCAAGCTAGGGAACCAACATTGTCTAGCTCATTGACCTTGAGCAAGACACTTGTCATTTCTCTCATCCTTAAAATGTGGCAACAGTAATAATCACAGTGACTGACCTGGCTGGCTTCCTGGCAAGGGCTGGAGATGGGAGGAGAGAAAACCCCCAGCTAGCACTAGGGATGGAGCAAGCCCTGTCCTGCAGCATCCCTGTCTGACTACAGGGGGTGCCAGCTGCCCAGGAATTTGAAAACCAAGTCTGGCCCAGCCCTCTAGTGGGAGGTGAGCCAGCCTGAGTCAGTCTGGAGCCCCCTCCTGGGCGCCTCCTCCCCAGATGTGGGAGGGTGGGGGCATTCATCCTGCATCTCTCCTGCAACTGTGTCCCACCCTGGTCCCTTCCCCCTGGGGTGCATCAGGTGCTGGTTCTGGTCCTGTCCCTGGGGTAGACTCAGGAATTTTGAGTCTGCAGGCCCCAGAGTGTTGGGCAGGGGGCACATCAAACCGTGTGTCTGTTAGTCTCCAGAGTGTGATCTTGGGACTGGGAATAATATCACCTTCGTAGTAGGTTGTTGGAGGAGGAGGTGAGGTGTTTCATCTAGTGCACAGCAGGCAAGCAATGGATGCAGCTGGAATGATTTATGGTTATTTTCTCCACTAGTTGGGCGACCCAACCATGTCAGAATTTCCAGAGTACTATTAGTGGTTGTGGGGCTCTCTGAATTTGTATCAAGGACCCTATATCATCTTGCCACATGAAGCATCAGGACAGACAAACTATACTGCTTCTTTCCATACTTGTATCTGGGTGAAACCATCTTGTGTGATAAAGGTGGAGGCAAAAGGATGTCACCCAAGGGGTCAGATGCATGTCCCTAGGGTGTGTGTGTGTGTGTGTGTGTGTGTGTGTGTGTGTGTGTGTGTGAGAGAGAGAGAGAGAGAGAGAGAGAGAGAGAGAGAGAGAGAGAGAGTATGCACATGTTTGGTATGAGTTCATCCTCGGGGGTGTGTTCGCCCAGCCCCTTATCCTTTCTGACCAACTTTAGGAGGTCGGTGACCTATGATGCAGGATGTGTCTCCAAGTCTCCAGACCACAAAGTCCCACGACAAGACTGCTCTTCCCTCTTCCTTTCCTCCTCAACCTCTCCTGGGAAGCCCAGGCCCAGCCCCACCCGCCTGCCCTGGCTTGAACTCCAACACTTCTCATCCCCTTTCCCTGTCCCAATATCTATCTCCCTGGGCTCAAGTCCTTTTGGGGCTTAAGGCTTTTCTCAAATCTTATTCCTGCTCACTTCCTCTGTCTGGGAAGCCCAAGTTCATGGGCACATGGCAGAGAAAGAGGGGAGGAGTCCCTGTGCCCAAGTTTTAGTGCCTGTGAACCTGTGTGTGCAGTAGGGATGGCTCAACCCTGCTGACCAACAGGGGGAAAGGCCGAGTGGGGAAGCCAGAGGCTCCCAAGCTCATTCCCAAATACAGCCCTCCCAATAAACTGGATCTGAGTGAGGGAGGAGAGAGGTGGTCCAGGAGCCTGGGCCAAGGCCTGGATGTGCATCATGGAACTGCCTGGGTGGGGGAGTGCTGGAGGGAGTCCAGCTCCAAGCGGGGCCCAGAAGGCCAGGCCCCAGTCTCTGAGGAGTTCATGCTGCCTCCTCCAGCCCCGCTGGCTGTCCCCCTGCCATCCTGCCTATCCCCCTGCCATCCTGCCTGGTTCAGGTCTGCACTCATTGGCTCCCTGCCTTCAGGTATACAGGGCCTCACTCAGTCTCAGGCAAGGGCCTTTTAAGTCCTAAGCTAGATGTGACACATCTCCTTGACAATCTGGTCCTCAGTTTCCCCACTAGAAAAGGATGTAATTTCCCTCAGATTCTCAAAAGAGTACATGGCCTTTCCGAAGGCAAAGACTTCCTGCTCTGGGATGAAGATTTTAGGTGTGTCCGCCCCCTGCCCCCAGCCTAGGATTCCTAGGATTTCCTTAAGAAAGACCCTTGGATCAGGCTCATTGCTTCTTGAGCATTAAGTGGGACATAGAACATTCCTTCCTTTGACGTCCTCCACCATACCCTCTACCCTAAGCCTTGGGCCAGTCTTGTGACTCCTTGCCAAGTTGAGAGGACCCAACTGGGCTGCACCCCCTTCCCTTTTTGCCCCCTTCTCATTTCTGCTGAATGTGCCCTTGTTTCTCAGACATGCCCCACCCAATCCTTGGCCCATGGATAAGGCAAGGGGTGTTATAGGGGACCAGTTATGGGGCCCACTGTCCACCTACCCAGGAAACTCTGCCATCCCTGGGCCAGAGCCAAGAAATGGCCCCCACGCCTGCAGGGCTACCAGGTGCCCACAAGCTCCTAGAACCGTAATGCCAGATTCGTGGGACCCCAATAGACCACCAGGAGCCGAATCTGATGCAATTACACAAGAGTCTTTATTGCAGGCTCGCACCTGGACTCTCAACCGTTTGCAATACAGCGGTCCTGAGTAGTGAGTCCCAACCCTTAGTTAGTGAGAATTTATAGGTTTTGGGGGGATACACTATGCATCACAACATCACACAGAAAATCATTTTATACCGTGGGAAAATCAAACAACAATTCTTAACATTGATGAGCACATTCACTGGCCAGAACAAGTTGGGTAAGGGTAGTGGGTGAATTCAAATGGTGGATATATTTGAACTGATTGGTTTAGGCCCGGAAGGGTTGCAAGAGTCTCTATGCCAAACTGCAGGGATGCCTAATCATGTTATACATCACGGAAACTACTGGGAGGTCACCTGACATTTCAGATATTTTTCCTGTCTCCTGCTGATTGGTGGTTGCTGGGGGTTGCTATGGGTCCTCACCTAGCTTAACTGAGTCAGGGTCACCTAGCACCACAGATCCCTTTTGTTAAACAACTCAGCAGGGTGGGTATGTGCCTAAGAACCTTCTGTGGGTTTTTCCAAGGACAAGAGTCATGCCCCCTCCCTCTGGACAGGCCTTGAGGTAGAAGCTGATTTCTCAAAAATGGAGTCACATCAGTTTCTCAGAACCTGGGATGGAGAGCCTAGCATCTCCAGACCTTTCCTCATGGGCCTCTTGGGAAGTCAGGGCATATAGGATGAGACTCAACCTAGTCACCCAGCTCTGCCGCCAACTAATGTGCCACAGGAGAATCTGTCTTCCCTTTGCTAAAACTTGGAGTCCTCAAGGTAATCATAGATATCACACTGAGGGTCACAGACTCTTAAGTCTTTAGGGAGGGTAGGGACTCAGGGATACCTCATCCAGCTGTCTGGCACCCCCAGTTTTGCAGATGGGGCTCTTAGGTCCTGCAGAGGGAAGAGTTTGCCCAAGATAACCTGGTGGCATCAGCCTGATGGCTTTCTCTGGTTCCCAGGGGACCACTCTCATTCCTGCTTCCAGGGCCATTCCAGCAGGGGAAGGGCTTGGACAGTGACCACAGGGCCCCACTCTCGAGGCAAACTTAGAGCTGGCAGTGAAGTTCAGCACAGGGCTGTCTACTGAAAAGGCGGCCAGTTTGAACCCCTCTCCAACCCTGCACTGTGCCCATAGTGCTCCTGCTGCCTCTGGCTCAGCCCTGTCCTGCTCTGGCCTGAGGGCCCCACCCAAGAAGGCCTGCAAGTGGCTGAGGGTGAGGCAAGGCTAGGACCCCTGGGGCAGAGGAGCTGGTTGTCTGAGGAAGTGGGGGTGTCCTGCCCCTTTTACACACTTTAGAATTCCTTTGTTCTCATGCCTTCACTTCCTCACAACCTGCTTACTTGACCTAAAAGATGGAGTGATCCAAGGGCCAGAAGGAAGTGGATCAGGGGTCCTGGCAAGAAGGGAGCAGTCTAGGAGGCATTCATTAACAGCCCCTAAAACTCCCTGCAGGGAGGAATAATCCCTGGAGGCTGGTAACCTTGGCAAAAGGTGGAAAAGGGGAAGTGCTCTAGAGGTATTAACATTTTATTACTTTTCCTTTCAAACCAGCCTCCATATTTCTGATCTGACCCATTATTTATTACTTGCACTGTCCTTTTGTCCCCACCAACAACACTTTCTGAATATGTGTTCTATGAAGACAATGAAATTTGATTCCAGTGTACAGACCACTGATTACTTCAATTTTCCTTACTTCCAATCACCTCTCCCCGTACCTTCGACCTCCCTGCTTCGTTATCATAAATATCCCTAAACCTTATGGGGGAGAGATCTGAGACTTGATCTGTCTTCTGGCTTGGCTGCCTCCTAAATAAACCTTTTCTCGTTTGCAAAACTGGTCATTTTGAGATAGTAATTTGGGAAGACAGAGAGACATACTAAGTGTCAAAAGCAGCGCCATAAACCGCTAAATGTGAAAGGCTCCCTCCAACACTTGCAACTTTGAGGGCAATGTGCAAAGCAGGGTGTAAAATTGTGTAGCTCTACCCTGCCTCCACCTCTAGACCAGCCCCTAGCTATCCTCCCTCTGCAAATACTAACACCCCATACCAACAGGTTGCTGTCTGTCTCTCTGGAGATAGCCTGCTTTTCTCCAAAGGGGTCTCTCTCTTAAGATAAGCCCCCATTCTTCCTTGAATATGTATCTACTTCACAAATAAACCTCTGTCTCTGCCTTTGACTGGTGCATGGTAAAATTCTTTTCTGTCATGTCTGCAAGAACCCTGCTGGCCCTGAGTCAAGTTCTCCCTTTCTCTGGAAACTTCTCAGACCATTCTTCAGAGAAATATCTTCTCCTGTGACAGGTTCAGAGATTGGCATGCCATCTATGGGAGGCGGGTGGCCAGGACCATGCCTAATTCAGTAACTGACTGTCATGGAGAAGAGATCTCTTCCAAGAAGGGCAGCAAAGAATTTCAGCATGAGTCTGGCAAAGGCAGAGACAAAGGTTTATTTAGAAAGTAGATACACATTTAAGGGCGAATGCCATCTGTCTCAAGAGTGAGAAGCCCCTCCTTGAGTTGGAGGTCCAACATTTGTAGAAGGGCCATAGTCAGGGACAGGACTGAGGTGGAGACAGGGTGGAGCTGCACAATTGTAAGCTCAGTTTTCCCTGAGTTTATGTATTTCCCTCATTTTACAAGGACATGAGCCAAGAGCCTGTCAAGATTTTAACACAGTGACTCCCACTGCTTGCCTGTCCTCAAGCTTGTCTCTTTTGTCTAAAGAAAACACAGAGACCAAGCTAGAATTTCATAGGACCAAGCAAATGGGGAAAGGGCCGAGAAAGGAGTGCAGGTTTGGGGTTTGGGGAGGGAATACTGAGAAGATAGCTCTGGCTGTCTCCCTATTCATTCGTACCTACTCCCTTTCTTGCAGTTTTGGAGAGAATACAGGTATGGGGGGAAGGCTGCAAAAGGGGTGGGGGGAGGCTTTCTTTTTGCCCCAGTGGTATCTGAAGAGCCAAAGTGGGCAGCAGGACAGAAGCTGACTTTCTTGCCTAGCTGACTCACAGTTTTTATTATTTGATTGCTTGTTTTCTTTTGGCTGACTATACCTACCCTCAATTTTGCCTAAACACACACACTGGCTCATTAATTTAGAGGCATATGCTGAATACCCACCAGTGACAAGAGTAAGATGTGACCCCGTGCTCATTGTTCACAGACCTAGAAAGGGAGATGGACACTTAAAGAGTTAGTAAAAAAGATGAAAAGTGCCAAAACAAGTAGGACTGTCTGTGAATGTATTAATCATACCTTTATATTCTGCTTTTTGTTGTTATTGTTGTAGTTTTTAAATAAGGGACTGCTTCTTTGGGGTTATCCATTTCCTAAAGACAGTAAAAAACTGCCTAAGGCACACCTCTTATATGCATACCAACCACTGGGGGTGGGGGCTATACTTCTAACCTCTTCTTTTAGCAAGCTCTTAATGTTCCCTTTACCTAATTGCCCCAGGGCCAGGTACCAGATTGCAAGAGACATTCCTAAATGCTGCAGCCTGTTGGAGTTAGCCAAACCAAACAATTCAAAACTTATGCTCCTTTACCCAGTCCTTCCCTTAAAAACCACAATAAAGGCTCTGACCTTGAATTCTGACTGACCTGGTATTTCCCTGTGTGCTCCCCATTCACAGCCTGCAGTGCCTTCTCTTTGTAGGGATCAGTAGTATAAGTCCCTTCTTCCTTCATGACAGTACTTTCTTTGTCTATGTGACTTAACACACATTTCAAACAATCCTGGGATTGGGTATGATGGTGCATACCAGTAATCCCAGCAGTTCAGTAGGCTGAGACAGGAAGATAACAAGTTCAAAGCCACCTCAGCAATTTAGCAAGGCCCTGTCTCAAAATGAAAAATAAAAAAAAAAGGCTGGGGATGTATGATATACTCAATGATTAAGTGCCCTTGGGCTCAATCCATGGTTTCCAAACAACCAAGGAAAAAAAAAAAACAACCACCACCATTTCTGGTTACACTTAAAACAGTGAATACCTATATCTCCCCTACTATTTTGTTTAGTGTAAACAAACATAACTAGATAAGAGTTTGTTCCCCACATGGGTTCTGTTTCATCATTCTCAGAGCAAAGAGTCTACTTATTTGTTTATGAACTACCTTAGTATTCCTGGGATGCTAAAATAAAAAATAACAAATTTATTCCTCACAGTTCTGGGGACTGGAAAATGTAAGGTCATGGTACCAGCTTTCCTGATTCATGAATAACTTCCTGCTGTGTCCTCACTTACTGAAAGGGGCAGATAAGCGTCCTTGGCTTATTTTGAAGAACACTATCCCATTTTTAATGATAGTAATCTCTGGCAATAGGCATGCACTGTATACAGGAATATAGGGCTCTGCCCTCATGACTTCATCATCTCCCATAGGTCCCACTTCCTGATGCCATGCCCTTGGAGGCTTAGAAATTCAACATATGAATTTGGGGGTTGGAAGTAGGAATACAAACATTCAGACCATAGCAAGAATTTTTGTTTAAGAAACTGGGTGGGGGCCTGGGGCTGAAGCTCAGTGGTAGAGCGCTTGCCTCACCCGTGTGAGGCACTGGATTTGAACCTCAGCACCACATTAAAAAATAAATTCATAAAAAAAATATTGTGTCCATCAACCACTAAAAAAAAAGAAAGAAAGAAAAAGGGGCTGGGCATGTGGCTCAAGTGGTAGCGTGCTCACATGGCATGCTCGGTGCCCTGGGTTCGATCCTCAGCACCACATACAAATTAAAGATGTTTTGTCCGCTCAAAAAAAAAACTATAAAATAAATATCAAAAAATTCTCTCTCTCTCTCTCTCTCTCTCTCTCTCTCTCTCTCTCTCTCTCTTTAAAAAAAGAAAGAAAGAAACTGGTTGGGATTTGGAGGCGGTTGCTGGGGAATTTTGAGGAATTAGGAATATCCTATATGTAATGAATTCTTAGTAAGTTTCAAACAAAAACCAGGTAGTCTGACAACTTCTGAATATCAAAGAAAACTATTCATTTCAGTAACTTCAATTGCCAGGCTCCTCTGTGTTTGCAAAGTATCTTTATAGCTAATCTGTCATTACTCACATTACTGATAATAGTTGAGAGATGCTATAAGACTCACTTGGCTTGAAATACCGTGGCCAATAACCTGGGTTTCCTCCTACTCTATTTGGTATAAATTGCCTAGTTATAGCCTCTATCAACGGGTAATTTAAGTTATCTGGCAGGGGAGAAATGTCTCTCTTTGATGATTTGCAGCTGTTGAAGATTTCTAGTAACTAGCTTGACATAGAAATGTGGGGATGTTTCTCAAGAAATATCAGCTAAGAGGTCTGGGGTTGTGGCTCAGTGGTAAAGTGCTCGCCTAGCATGCAGAAGGCACTGGGTTCCATCTTCAGCACCACATAAGTGTAAAATGAAGATATTGTGTCCACCTAAAACTAAGAAATAAACATTTTTTTTTAAAAAAAAGAAATATCAGCTTAGGGTTTAATTCTGCTAATTCTGGGTATTCTTAGATGACCCCTAAAGCTCAAGTGTTGAAGAGTTGGTCCCCAATGCAGCAGTGTTCAAAGATGGGGGTCTTTGAGAACAGATTAAATCACAAGGACTCGGACTTTAACAATGCATTCATTCATTTATGGTTCAGAGTTTACTGGGTTTTGAGTGAGAGGCTTTGTTATAAAAGCAAATTCTCCTTTGCTTCCTAGGCACCACGAGGTCAATAGCTTTGGTCTACCACATGCTCCCTCAGTGATGTTCTGCCTCACTATAGGCCTAAAAGCAACAGAATCAGCTAATCATAGAATGAAACCTCTGAAACTGTAACCCAAATATAAATATTTTCTCTTTTCTAGTTGTATATCTTAAGTATTTTGTCAGTGACACAAAGCTGATCAACAAACTGAATTCCAATCTTTTCCTTGGACATACTACCACAAATCAGTTTGGATAATCACTTTGGCAGACACTGAGACTGACTGGGGCAGGATAGGTGTTCAATAAAATTTATTGCATATTCAGTTGAATGAATGGAAGCTTTACTGCATCAGTTCCAGCTGTGATTTGCATAGAACAGGGTCCAACTCTAGTTATACAAAGCAAATAGAGAAATTCCTGGAAGGGTATCAGGAGTTCATAGAATTAAGGCAGCTATCTGGATTGTGGCAGATTGCAGATCAAGGCAGTTCCAGGAAGCTGGCACAAATCCACAGGTTCAAGAATAATCTGTCCCTAGAATTGCCATTAGCCCCACCTCCAGCATCCCTTCTGATCCAGGATTCAAATTCCTGGAACTTCAATGGTCTAAATTACCTGTTTGAAATAATTAACCCAAAGGAGATAAAAGAAGGGTCTTCAACTCCCAAGATGGGAGGCTGCAATGGAAGACACATACTAAGAATTGTTCCAATAAAGCATTCACACAATAAGAAAATTTTCAAAAAAGAATATGGTGGTAATAGAAGAGGGGAATTAGATATTGCACTGTGAAGAAAGACAAATGTCATTCACATTGATACTAAAAGAGAGATGGGCTGGGTGGGGGGGGCGGCGGTTACTGGTAAAGTAGGAAATATAAGGGTGTAGTTTCAGAAGAAGAAAAAAGTGACCATCACAGTCCTCATGTAGCTGGCCAGACAGCTACAAGAACCTGGACAATGGGGTACAGAAAATAAGTATTTCATGGAGTTCCCAGGCTAACATAGGAGCTGAACAAATATTTGTTCATTGAATTCACAAGAATATGGAAACCTAAAACATGCTATTTAGATACAAGGAACTGAGTTTCCTTCTGTTAGCTCAGTGGGGAATGTGTCCCCATAGACAGTGACTCATCCTTAGAACCAGTTGAGACTTCCCATTTACTCTTAGGCCCTTATCAAAGATACTGGGTTATCTTTTGCCTTCTGTGTCAGAAGTATGGGGTCTCCATGAAGTTAGTCTTGGGCTTTCCCAGACTTCAGCTACACTGGAATGACTGCTTGCATGCTCCCAAGAGACATGCTTCTCTTTCTGGGCTTTCAGATAAAGAATCAACCCTTAACCAGGTGAATGAGAAGTAAAACTCTATTTATACATGTTGTGTCAAAATGCATTCTACTGTCATGTAGAATAGAACAATTAAAAAAAAAAAGAATCAGCCGTTAATTCCTGGCAATTATTTATCTTTTTTTCTATAAGAATCTCTTTTCTAGCCAATCGCAGTGGTGCACAGCCAGTAATCCCAGTGGCTCGGGAGTCTGAGACAGGAGGATCGTGAGTTGAAAGCCAGCCTCAGCAATGGCGAGGTGCTAAGCAACTCGTGAGACCCTGTGTCTAAAGAAAATACAAAAAAGGGCTGGGAATGTGACTCTGCGGTCAAGTGCCCTGAGTTCAATCCACAGACCCCCTCAAAAAAAGAATCTTCTCTGCTGCAGGCTGCCCAATCATCTGGCCCAGCTGACGGTGACCTGTGGACTCTCTGACAGAAGAGTCACCTGGCCCTCGAATGCACCATGTCTTGTTCCTCCAGCGTTGAAACTATGAAGAAAGTGGTTCAGCAGCTCTGGCTGGAGGCCGGACTCAACGACATGAAGGTTTCCCAGGCAGTTGCTGACTTGAAAAAATTTTGTCTGCAGAATGCTCACCATGATCCCCTACTGACTGGAGTATCTTCATGTACAAGTTCCTTCAGACCCCAGAAAGTCTATTCCTTTTTGTAGTCATCTTTCTGAGGTTTCCCAAACCCACTGCTCAAGAACCAGTGAATATTCAAGAGAGCTTAATTTGAAGCCTGTACAAAAAATTTCCCTGTAACACATGTACCAAAATACAATCTTCTACTTTTGTCAATCCTTAACATCTACCTCTCTGAATTTTCATGAATTTCTATTTCACAATGGTAATTATTTTATATACACTGGCAGCAACATACAATAAAATATTTATTTATTTTTTAGTACCGGGGATTGAACCCAAGGGCATTCAACCACTGAGCCACATCCCCAGCCCTATTTTGTGTTTTTATTTAGAGACAGGATCTCACTGAGTTGTTTAGTGCCTTGCTTTTGCTGAGGCTGGCTTTGAACTCTCGTTCTCCTGTCTCAGTCTCCCCGGCTCTGCTAGAATTACAGGCACATGCCACTACACCTGGCTCAAAATACTTGGTATTAAAAAGAAAAAAAAAAAAAAAACTTTCTTCTTCCTCTTGCAGAGAAGCCACATAACCCAGATATTGAATCCTGGTGTACTATAAATCTGAATTTCAATCTTAGGTCTTTCCCATATTTGCTGGTTGTCTCATCTTGTTGAATATGACCAGAGCCAGTTCATTACTCTGCGAAACTCCTGTCCTACAGAAATTTTGAGTGAAAATATACTTAAAGTTCCAGACACATAAAATACTGGATTTCTCATGATACCCAGCGATTAGGTCGTGTCCAAAACATAGACCTATTAAAAATAATGCTCAAGGGCTGGGGATGTACCTCAGTGATAAATTGGTTGCTTGCATGAGGCCCTGGGTTCAATTCCCAGCATTTAAAACAAAAGAAAAGTTCAAGATACCACCTCCCCTCACTCCAAAAGAATATGTTAGACAGGTGTGGTGGCACCTGTGATCCCAGTGGCTTTGGAGGTTGAGGCAGGAGAACTGTGGGTTCAAAGCCAGCCTTAGCAACTTAGTGAGGCCTTAAGAAACTCAGTGAGACTCTATCTCTAAATAAAATACAAAAACATGCTGGGGATGTTGCTCAGTGGCTAAGCACCCCTGGGTTCAATTCCCAGTACCAAAAAAAAAAAAAAAAGAATATGTTAGCTGGAACATGAGACTGATCAAATTATGTGCATGCAAGGATATGGTATAATGAATCCCAGTATTATGTAAAATTTTACTAATAAAAATAAATAAATAGATTGCAATTTTTTACTTTGGGGAAAAAAAGCAATGTATTTTCTTTTCAACAACCCCAGAGTAAATCTGTAAATCAGATGGCTGGCATCATAAGTGTATCTGGTGGGTACAAATAATCATTTTCTAGAAACCCATTATTTTGTCAAAAAGCAACATTTCATTAGGTACTATCAGAGCTTCAATAAAATTTCCCAGTAAAATCTCTCCATTCTGGTCCAACGGTGTCATTCAGTGATGGAGCAATTGCCTAGCTCATGTGAGGCTCTGGGTTTGATCCACAGCACAGGGATCTCCCAAATCCTTTAAAGAAACAAGTGGTTCGGTACACAAAGATGTTTGTTAGGTAGAAGGAAGGTCACCACAGTGTAAAGGTAACGTGTAAAGCTTGAAATTACTACAGAGAATTAAATAAATTATAATATAAATTATAATAATTTGTTATAGATTTTTATGTAGCCATCGTTAAGAGATTCTGCAGAAATATATTTACTCACAAGTGGCTTTCTGAGGTAGTAGCATGCAGTGAGAGTGGTCTGTCAGAGATTCCACCACGGGTATGGTCGGGCCAAAAGCACAGAAGGCAATGGTGCAGCCCATCACCCTCTTCTTCAGATGCTTGCAAAATAGGTGCCAATTTCACGGGTGGTTCTATGAGCAAATGAATATAATGATAAGAGCTGTATCATTGGTTTTGATGAGTACATGAGCATTGTATCAGATGATGAGAACAGATTTATTTTAAAACAGTCAAGAAAACAACTGGGTTGGATCATACTAAAAGAAGATAATATTGGGCTGGGTACAGTGGCGCCTGCCTGTAATCCCTGCAGCTTGGGAGGCTAAGACAGGAGGATCTCAGATTCAAAGCCAGCCTCAGTAAAATCAAGGTGCTAAGCAACTCAGTGAGACCCTGTCTCTAAAATAAAATACCAAATAGGTCTGGGGATATGGGCTCAGTGGTCAAGTGTCATGAGTTCAATCCCCAGTACCACCCCACCCAGAAAAAGAGATAATATTATTCTGTCACAAAGTGCCTCCAACTAGAAATGATAACTGAAAGGCTGGGACTGTAGCTCAGTGGTAGAGCACCCGAATCACACATGTGAGGCACTGGGTTTGATCCTCAGTACCACATAAAAATAAATAAAGACATTGGGTCCAACTACAACTAAATATATATATATATATATATATATATATATATATATATATATATATATATATATATATATACACATATATTTGGGGGAAACATTTTTATCATATAGTTTTTGTTACCTTTTTGATATTATCAGATACAATGCTGTGGGGTTGATTTTATTTTGAAAAGTTCTGGGCCAGGACAGTGGCACATGCCTAAATTCAGGAGGCTGAGACAAGACTATCACAAGTTGAAGGCTAGCCTTAGCAACTTAATGAAAAGTAAAAAGAAATGATCATTGCATCCTTTTTGCCTTGATATTAGCCTCTTCAAGGACCCCATTTTTTGGTACAGGGGATTGAAATAGGGGCTTTCACATGCTAGGCAAGTGCTCTACTAACGAGCACCATACCCAGCCAATCCCCCTTGATTTTAGACAGGGTCCACCTGAGTTGCCCAAGCTGGCATCAAATTTGCCATCTTCCTGCCTCAGCCTTTTGCGTAGTGGGGATGAGGAGACATGTCCTGCAATGACTGGCTGAGACTAGATTTTTCAAGAAACTTTTTCTCAAGGATATCTCTTAAGAAGATACAGGAACAAAACTGTGTCCAGAAAAACAATTTAAAATGTATATTGAAGGCATGTCTCCCACATGAGCTTTTGGAGGACACACAATATCAAACCATGATACACTGGGTAGAGGATTATAGGCTGGTGGGTTTTCCTTTCAACACTTCAAAATTTCACTCAACTCTCTTTCTCTAGCACATTTTAGGAGAAGTCCACTAAGATTCTTATCTTGGCTCCTGTATGAGTAAGATGATTTCTTTAAATACCATCTCTTTGGCGTTGATTTTCAGCAATTTGAAAGATGGTAGGTGTAGATTTTGGGTATTTGCCTTGTTTGATGTTCTCAGAACTCCCTGTATCTATTACTTCATAAAAGTTTTCTGTCATTATTACTCGAAGTCTTTCCTCAACTCTGTTCTATTTTGCTTCTCCTCCTCCTATTCCAACTGCACGTGAGTTTATCTTTTGCAATTGCCCCGTTGTTCTTAAATTTTCTGTTTCAATTTTTCTTTTCTCTTTGCAATTTTGCCTGAGAAATTTCTTCTGACCTATCTGCAAGTTCACTAATATTCTCCCCATTCATGTCCAGGGTACTAGTGAGCCCATCAAAGGTGTTAAGCATTCATCTTAGTCATTTTATCTCCAGTCTTTCCTTTTTTTTCTTGTTTACCATTTCCATCATCAGCTTACATTATCTATCTTTTCTTGAATATTCTTGTTCAGCTCTAACCCTCTATAACCCTTAGGATCTCAATCATAGTTGTTTCAAATCCCTGTCTGATAATTCCCACAGCCTCATCATTTGAGGGTCTCATTCGAATGCTTGCTTTATGTCCTTTCTTCTTGCTTTTTAGTATGTATACCTTATAATGATTTTTGATTGAAAGCTAGACAGTGTACTGAATAATAGGAACTGAGGTAAATAGGCCATTTATTTGGTGAGATTTTGTGCTCATCTGTCTAGAAGTTCAGTCATGTTTAGTGTTTTCTGTTGCCAAAGAGGCCAGAAACTTTCAGATTCCTATAATGTGCTTATTTTCATTTCTTGCCCAGAAAGAATTTGTGTCTTCAACTCTTTCATCTCTAATTCTCTAAAGTTGTGCGGAGGCTTTTTGGTATAGTGGCACAGTAGAGAGGAAGGAAGGATTCTGTGGTCTATGATTAGATCATGGTGTTGAGTGAGCCTGTATTGCTGGGGTGTGACTTTCACTGGTGTTTCCTACTTTTCCACCACCACTAGCACCTTGCAGGAGATAAGAGCCTGGAGTAGGAGAAACGCCTTCCCCCCTTGAGGTACAAGGCTCTGGTGAAATCCTTGTACTTGGAGAGTAGGTTTCTGTTCTGGAGAATGGTTGCTCTTTTCACAATGGTTACCTCCATGTCCAGGATCACTATTCTCAAGGGACCTAAATGTGGTCTGCCCTCTGGGATTCACCAATCAGGGCTCCTTTCCATTATTGGCAGCACCCATCTCAGGCACTGATCCCATGCTCCAACTTCATTCCCTTTCTACTCAGCCCCCTGACTGCAACTCCTCCTGGAGTCACTTGCTTGGTGGTTGGTGGCAAGGACTCTGGAGCCAGACCTCATAAGTCCAAATCACAGCTCTACAACTGTCCAGCAGGGAGACCTTGGGTAGCACTTAGCACCTGGTCACTCAATTTCCCTATCTGTAAAACAAGGAATTGTGGGTTAATTCATGTAAACCACATAGAACAGTGGTTGTGCCACAAAGTGCCCTGTGTGCTGAAGACAGACCACGATATATGCTGATGTAGAAGGGGAAAAGGTACACTCATACACTGCTGGTGGGACTGCAAATTGGTGCAACCCAATCTGGAAAGCAGTATGGAGATTCCTTAGAAAACTTGGAATAGAACCACCATTTGACCCAGCTATCCCTCTCTTAGGTCTATACCTAAATGACTTAAAATCAGCATATTACAGGGACACAGTCACATCAATGTTTATAGCAGCTCAATTCACAATTGCTAAACTGTGGAAACAGCCTGGATGCCCGTCAATAGATGAATGGATAGAGAAACTGTGGTATATATACCTAATGGAATATTACTCAGCATTAAAAGAGAATAAAATTACGACATGTAATGAATGGAGTTAGAGAATATCATGCTAAATCAAGTAAGCCAATCCCAAAAATCCAAAGGCTGAATGTTCTCTCTGATAAAGAAAAATGGAGGAACTTTGATGGGGCAAAGGGGAGGCAGAGGTGAGGAGGGGGCATGGGGGTAGGAAAGATGGTGGAATGAGATGGACATCATTACCCTAGGTACATGTATGAATGCACATATGGTGTGAACGCTACATCAGGTACAACCATAGAAATGTAAATTTGTGCTGCAGTTGTGTACAATGAATTAAAATGCATGGTGCTGTCATATATATCTAATGAAAAATACAAAACAAAAAGAGAAACCCTAAGGCTAGCATGGTCTGCTCCAAAGCTCAATAGACCTGGTAGTTATGATTCTAGTACCACTGCTAACCTTTTTCCATGACCCAATGCATGTCATCCCTTCTTCTTGTGCTACAACAGAAATTGACATAAAACTTGGTGGTAGACTGTGACCCAAACATCACTTCATTCTCAGTAGAAACACAACTGACCAAGAGAAATCTGAAAAAAAATATTCAACATTACTAATCACTAGAGAAATGCAATTAAAATCATAATGGGATACCCTCTCGCACCTATTAGAATGGTTATTATCAAAAAGACAAAAGAACCAGTGGCACAGGCCTTAATCTCAGGAACTCAGGAGGCTGTGGCAGGAGGATTATAAATTCAAGGTAAACCTCAGCAACTCAGTGAGACCTGATCTCAAAATAAAATGTAAAAAGGTCTCCAGATGGCTATCAGGGTTAAAGTCCCCCTGGGTTCAACCCCCATCATAAATAAAAGAAAAAGAAAGACAAAAGACTTTAAGTACTGGTCAGGATGTGGAGAAACTAGAATTCTTGTACTATGTTTGGGGGAATGTAAATTAGTACAGTCATTATGGAAATTAGTATGGGAAGTTTCTTTAAAACTTAAAAATAGAGCTCAGTTGGGAGAGTGCTTGCCTTGCATGGACAAGGCCCTGGGTTCAATCCCCAGCACCAAAAAAAACAAAAACAAAAAACTACCATATGGTCCAGCCAATCGGTGCATGAATAGATACAGAAAATGTGGTTTAGTAATATAAGGGGATACTCTTTAGTCTTTAAAAAATTATAAGGAAATTCTGTCATTTATGACAAATGAATGAGGCCAAAGGACGTTTTATTGGGGGAAATAGCCACGCACAGGGCAACAATCACATGATCTCACCTACATGTGGAATGTATAAAAGTTGAACTCATAGAAACAGAGAGCAGAATGGTGACTGCCAGGGGCCCAGGAGTGGCTGGGCTGTGGAGGGGGAAGATGCTGGTCCCAGGAGAACAAATTACACTTAGATGAGAGGCATGAGTTTAAGGGATCTATTGTGCAATATAATGACTACAGTTAATAATAACATACAACAGAATGAGTACAGTTGATAATGTTATCTACACTAAAAATGACTCAAAGAGTAGATTTTAAGGGTCCTCATGACAAATAAGAATATGAAGTAATGTATATGTTAAAAAGCTTGACTCAGACGTTCTTCAATGTAACATTTTTCAAATTATGTTATATGCCATAAATATGTACAAATTATTATTATTATTGTTATTATCATCATCATCAGGGATTGAACCTAGGATTGTTTAACCATTGAGTCACATCCCCAGCTCATTTTATTTTTGAGAGAGAATTACATCATAAATCCCACCATGGAAGTGAGTAAACTGGGAAGATATTTAATTGGTAGATTTCTACCTCCTTCCCCAAACTGGAGCTCTGTTACAACAAAAAGGAAGAAGT
This sequence comes from Callospermophilus lateralis, assembly GCF_048772815.1. Lineage (NCBI taxonomy): Eukaryota > Metazoa > Chordata > Mammalia > Rodentia > Sciuridae > Callospermophilus > Callospermophilus lateralis. The sequence continues at coordinate 2,020,674 of NW_027512846.1, read as the reverse complement.
GGAGCTAGGATGAGCAATGAGCACTGTTGACTCCAATTAGCACTGGGCCTGAAAGGGGGATGACCATCACCAAACTTCTCCCCATGCCATCTTCACATAATTTATGGCCTCTGTATTAGCCTGCTTTCTGTTGCTCTAACAAAATACCCGAGAACAGATAATTTATAAGGAGGTAAGTTTTATTTAACTCAGTATCCAAGATTTGGCAGCTCCTGCAAGTAATCTCTGGTGAGGGTGTTCACCAGATTGTGTGTCAGAAAATAGGGAGGGACCAATCTGGCTCTTTTGATAACAACTCCCTCTTACAGGAGCAAATGGGGGCCCATGAGAAGTCCATTACTCCCTTGAGAGGGCATCTTGCAGAGTGACTGAGTTACCTCCCACTAGGCCCACCTCTTTCAGGTTCTACCACCTCATCACTGAGGACCAACCCTCCAGCCTTTGAACCTTTGGGACAAACCACATCATATCATCACAAGCTCCAACAAAGCTACCATCATAAGAGCAGGATGTCCCAGTCTACAACATGTGCGTATGTGGGGGTTGGGGAAGGTTGATCTCACAAGTCACTGGAAGCAGCCAGAGCCCCCATTCCAGAACCTCTGTGATGTCACTTCTGTTGTCATGGCAGTCTGGGTGCCAACCCAGAAGAGTTCGTTGGTGGCTTCAGTCTGTGAGACTTGGTGGTCTAGCCATGGCCTCTTCACAGAGTATCACGCCCCCAAATGAACCTCCGATTGAATCCTCATGGCTGAAACCAAGCCTGTTTCCAGCTTTTAATGCAATGCTTCTTACTACAATTAGTGGCATCTTCTTCGCCTTTCCGTGAGTCTCCCATGGAAGGTGTCAGTGTCATAGACACAGAAGAGAAAATAGACAAGGACAGTACAGAGGCAGGGAGGGAAGTGGAGAGAGAGGGTCAGCAGGGGAAGGAGGATATAGAGTTAGAGGGAACCCAATGTGAAAGCACAGAGGTCTGGAGTGCCTGACGCATTTAGGGAACTATGAGAGACTGGTAATGCTGGTGACATTTTGTGGAGTCTCCATGGTCTGTCTCTAACCTGGATATTTAGATCAGTCCTTAAGGCGAGTGAGTCCTACCTCAGGTGAACTAGGCCTTGTGGGGAGCTCTGGGTTTCCCCAGACTAGGACTGAGTCTGGCTCTGGTTTCAGGTGCCGGTGGTTGGCTCAGAATGGGCAGTGGGAATTTGCCGTGGTTTCGGGCCTATTCTTTATACTGTCCTTCTGCAGCCTCATTTTCCTCAACGGGTCAGACCCAGGCATTTTGCACAAAGGTAAGGTAAGACCCCTGGAGAAGGAGGTGGTATCCCAAGGGCTGATGCCCATAGGGGTGATTTCAAACATGCTAACCCCCCTCAACCCCACCCCCCGCCCCCGTGGCCTCAGGAGCCCTTCCCTCCATGTCATCTTTACTTGGGCCCTGGCACTTCATTTCCCAAGCCACTGAAGTGCGAAAAAACAGAATCCTGGAGGTGTTCCAGCTGCTTTCGAAGGAAAGACTGGGCAGGCTGGCAAGAGAGGCCACCAGGCCCTTCCAAACCACGCAGTTCACTCCTCCTCCTTCCCATTTTACACACGACTTCAAGCACTGATCACTATTCCAAAAGGGGAGAGCTCTGTATAGAGCTCCTGTGGCTGGACAGCCCTTTCTCTCTGACTGCCGCCCATCTGAGTGGTCAGCTTGCTCAACAGGGACCGGGATTCCCCTGCCCTCCTCCTCCCCACCCTTCTTGTTGCCCAATGATGCTATGGGGCGGCCCCAAGCAGTAGAGTGGTGGAAGGGCCTCCTGCCACTGCCCAAATCTCTTCCCCTGCCAGGCTCCTTAGAAGAGGACCCCAACATTCAATACATAGCACGAGTGAACAACACGGCCTTTCGCCTGCAGTGGTGCTCGAAGTGTTCTTTCCATCGTCCACCCCGGACCCACCACTGTCCCTTCTGTAATATCTGTGTGGAGGTAAGTACTCCTCCTTCCTGTCCACTCACCAACCCATCCCAGGGCATCTGGCCAGGACCAGGAACCTCACATCATATGTGGTCCAGGGGTGGGTATGAGATCATCTTCCCACACTGCTACAAGTGGCTCTCAGCCACTCTTGGTCACTTATATATGTTATTGCCTCCAGTTCTGCACTTGTCCTGAGACGCTGGCCTTGCTTGCACAGGTGCTGACATGCAAAGGGCACCATCTGTGCTGAGCCTGGTGGAGTCAAGGGGAGGAAAGGCAGTGACTGTCCCACTAGCTTGCTGATACTAGATACCCATAACTTTAGGCCGGCTGCTGCCCTGTTCTGGGTATTGTTGCCTGTCCACCTCTGGGTGTCCAATTGAGGGTTTCCTGGGTTCCGAGTGCTCTTCTCTCATGTGCACACCTTGCACGGGTTTCCAAGTACAGAAGGCTGGCTGGGCTAGAAATTCTTCTCATCCTTACCCAGTATCTGAAAAAATACAGCTTCACAGCTTTTCTGTATCCTGCTCAAAGTGACACCAGGCAGGTCTTGTCTGTAAAGACCTCACTCATGACAAACGACCTGATGAGCCATGGCGTCCTAACTGTGCTCTATCCATGGACGTGCTGGTTTCACCCTGGAGATGGGAGCTTACGTGCAGGGCCAAGAGCAGGAGTTCTAGGGGCTAGGTTGAGGGGGGGCCTCAAGATTTGGGGGTATTGGGCTAAGCCAAATAGACCCTCAAGTCTGCCTTCTCTCCCCTAGGACTTTGACCACCACTGCCTGTGGGTAAACAATTGTGTAGGTCAAAGAAATTTCCGCGTATTCGTGCTGCTGCTGGTGTCCCTGTGCCTTTATCTGGTTGTTCTTCTGGCTACCAGTGTGCTTTTTCTCATTCGTACAAGACACATGCCCTTGTCGCTGGACTCAGCCATGGCGTATCTACCCTGTCCCAAGGGCCCACACTGGGAAGAGAATGGGTTGTGGGGAGGGACAGACAGCCAAGGGGCAGGACAGCCAAGAGGTGGGGTTAACCGAGGGAGGGCTGATGTTGTGGGCAGGGCTAAAGGGAGAAGCTACTTGGGAGGACCTATGAAGGACAGATTGAAGGCGAGTGGGGTCAGGGAGATGGGCGTGGTAGGATGGACTATGGAGTTAACAATATAGGGAGGCCAAGAAGTGGGGTAATGAAGGTTGAAAAGGGTCAAGTGGGAGGCCAGCATGGTGGGGTGAGGTTTCTCTTGGGTGTGCTGGATTAATTGTCCAGTCCAGGGAGGAAAAAGTGGGTGGGCGGGGCCAGCCAGGGCGGGGCTAATGAGGGCTGTCGGTCGTTGGGCGGGGCCAGGAGAGAACAGTTTGTCTGTTCTTCTTAGCTTGTGTATGCACAGCATCGCAGTAGCTGTACCCGTCTTGGTACTCCTGCTGCCTGTCATTCTGCTCCTGATGATACAGGCTGTGTCGGTGAGCAAGGTAAGCGAGTACTGCAATACCAGACGGTGCAGAGGCATCTTGCATCTTTGGGAATCCGGCACTTTCGGCTGATCTTCACTGCCCTTGGTCCTGATGGTGCCTCATGAGTCCTTCCAGACCCACCCTTTAAGATGCAGCTCAGATCTTTCCTCCCCCTGGAGCTCAGTGGTCATTCTTCCTCGTGGGTGCATTGCATGGAGAGCCTGTTATTTGAGGGATGGGTGCATCCTGCGCTTGTGTTGATAAGAACCCTGCGATCAGAATAACACCAGCAGACACCTAGGGAAACGCTTGAGACGGGGGTCGGTCCTGAGTGGTGTAGCAGCCTGCAAGAAACTGAGTTTGGCGAGGCCAGCATTGTAGAGGAGGACGTGCCACTCTTCCTGTCCTAGGTGTGATTTTGCAAAGGTGGAAGACAGGAGGGTGTTGTCTGTGAGAGGCACACCTTTGCAAAAAGGCAGAGAAACCCGAATGTAGGATGTTAAGGAAATGAGGAAGGAACGATTCTAAATCAAACCCAAGGTGCCAGATAATTTATAAGGAGGAGTCAAGATTAAAAAGCCCCTAAAAGTTGAGCGTGAAATTTAGTTTTGATGAAGTGGAAACCTGGGAGCCATGGTGGGATTTAAAAAAAAAAAAACAACAAAAACTCATTTATTGAGGAATAAATTAAAACTGCAAAATTCACCCTTTTAGTCTAGGATACGGGATTTTGACAACTGGATACTGTCCTGCATTCTCCAGCATGATCAAGATTAGGCAGTTTCTTTACTCCAGAATATCCTTTCATTCACCTGTTGTTGTCAGTCTCTCTCCCTATGTCCTTCTGGTTTTTCTTTTTTTCCAGGATCACATGTAAATGGAGTCATTGCCTTCTTTTCTCTGGCTTTATTTATTTAGGACAATGTATTTGAGATTCATCCACGTTGTCGCTCATATCAGTATTTTATTTCTTTTATTGCTGTGTAGAAGCGTATGGATGCCCTATAGATTGTTTATACATTCATCAAACGAAGGATTTTTTACATTATGTCTAGTTTTTGCCAGTATTTTTGTTTGTTTTGTTTTGTTTGTTTCATACTAGAAATTGAACCGGGGGGTGTTTATTCACTGAGGCACATTCCTAGCACCCCTCAAATTATGTTTAAATTTTTTTTTTTAATTTTGAGACAGGGTCTCACTAAGTTGCTTAGCGCATCACTAAGTTGCTGAGGCTGACTTTGAACTTGCCATCCTCTTGCTTCAGGCTCCCAAACCTCTGGGATTATAGGTGTGGGCCACTATGCCTAGCTAGTTTGGGGTAGTTATAAATAAAGCTGCCCCAAACATTGATGCACAGGCATGTGAACATAAGTTTTCATTTTTGTTGAATAAATTCTTAAGGGTGGCATTGCTGAGTCATAAGGTAAACACGTGTGGAACTTTGTAGGAAATTGCCAAATTTGTCTTCCAAAAGAACTGTAAGGTTTCTAAATTCTACCAGCAATGTTGGGAATTCCAGTTGCTTCACATCCTCACCAACATTTCACACTTTTTTTTTTCAAATATATTTTAGGTATCAGTTGACCTTTTATTTATTTATATGCAGTGCTAAGAATCGAATTCAGTGCCTCACACACACTAGGCAAGCATTGTACCACTGAGCCACAACCCCAGCCCCTCACACTGTCCTTTGTTATTTTGTTTTGTCTTTTAATCAAACCTGTCTTATTAAATGAGTCGTAGTATTTCATTAAGGTTCCAGGTTGTGTTTTCCTAATGAGTAATGATGTTGAGCCTATTTTCATGTCTGTTTGGCCTTCATTAGGTCTTTGGTAAAATGTTTACTCCTGGCAGGGCACAGTGGCGCACACCTGTAATCCCAGCAGCTTGGGAGGCTGAGACAGGTGGATTCCGAGTTCAAAGCCAGCCTCAGCAAAGCGAGGCACTAAGCAACTCTGTGAGAACCTGTCTCTTATAAAATACAAAAAATAAAAATGGACTGGGGATGTGGCTCAGTGGTTGAGTGTCCCTATATTCAATCCGTGGTACCCACTCCCCCCAAAAGCGTTTACTCCAATCTTTTGCCCATTTGAAAAAACGGTTGTTTTCTTATTGAGTTTTAAGAGTTTTCTACATCAGATTCAGATCTAGGTTTTGCACATCTCTTCTTGCAATCTGTGACTTGTCATTCCATTTTCTTCATAGCATCTTCCCAAGAGCAGGAGTCCTTAGTGTTGTTTTTCTAGGACTAGGGGTTGAATCAGGGGTGCTCAACCACTGAGTTCTCCCTCAGCATTTTGTGGCTGTTGTACATTCTACATAGAAAATTGTCATCTGTGAAGAACAGTTTCATTACCTTCTTTCCAATCTGTGTATCTTTATTGCTTTTTCTTTTTAGTGTTGAATAGGAATGGTAGGGGTGGGCATCTCTGCCCTGGGATTCCTTTAGTATGGCAATCTCTTGACTAAAGGCTCTTTCAGTAAGACTGGTGGGCAGCATCAGTGGGGGAGGGGACGCTGCAGACCCCGAGACAGAGGAGCCTACCTGCTCATCACCTCCCATCCTTTTAGTCCCCAGCCCACCACTGCCATATCTGGTCCTCCTCCCACCTGAGACTCTGTGCTTGGCCCTTATTCATCAGCCCTGTGGTCTGCCTTTACTTTGAGCTTGACCTTTACTGCTTTGTGTACTGAAGGCCTTCAGCCCAGATTTTCCTGGGCCATGTGATTTTTGACTAGGAAACTATGATGGGGCCTCCCCACTGCCCCTGTCCTCCCAGATAGTGAAATTCAGTTAGGGCATAATTTTAGAAAAAAAAATGAGAGGTGGGGAAATGAAGTGGGAGTGGGGTGGTGACATTGTCTTTGGAGCAATTGAGCAGCACAAGGAAGAGTTTAAAAGGTATCTGAAAGGGGCTGTGGTTGTAGCTCAGTGGCAGAGAACTTGCCTAGCATGTGTGAGGCACTGAGTTTGATCCTCAGCACCCCATACAAATTAAAAAAAAATAATAAGGTCTATCAACAACTAAAAAATATTTTTTTAAAAAAGGGGTGTGTGTGGAAGGATGAGGTAAGAGGACAGGTGTGGCCAATGGAGACAGAACAAGGATCTTGCACAGGGAGGCACAGGATGATGAGGAGCCCTGAGAAGGCAGGAGAAAGGAGTGCAGTGTCAGCACTGTCTGCGGAGAGCTGCTCACAAGTGGGACAAGGGAGGTCACTCTTCCTTGGAGCATAGGAAGGCAGGAGGCCCTGGGTCACTCTTGGGCTCCCCTGCCCTTAGAATCTTGCTCCAGGCCTGGGCTGAGCCCTGGCTAAGCTGACTGACTTAGGAGGAGTCACTGGGAGATGGCCTTGCCCAGTCCTGCTGATTCTGAGCTCCTCTTCCCATCCCCATCTCCCTCCAGGGCAAATCACTCCGGAACAACAACCCCTTCGACCAGGGCTGTGCCAACAACTGGTATTTGACCATTTGTATGCCAGTGGGACCCAAGTGAGTTGGTAAACTGAAGGCTCAAGTGGTGGATCTCTGGGGCTGGTGGGAGTGGGGTGAGATAAAGCTGGGTTTTCTTCTTTGGTCCCTGACCCCAGCTCCCAGGCCCTGTCACCCATTGTCCTTTCCTTTGGGGTTTTCTCCAGGGCACTCTGGGAGCCTCTGGGAACGTCCCTATTCATTGCCCTTCTAGGTTCTTGCCCTAAGAAATGAAGTAGAGGGGAAATGCAGCCTGGATGAGACTCTTGGCTGGGAACCCAGGGCTCTGTGCTTTCCAAGCTGAGGGTGAGGGTGGTCAGGGGGACCAGGCCAAGGTGGGTAGTGACTCCCTGCATTTGGTCTATCACGCCCCAGGTACATGTCTGCAGCTACTTGGATGCAGCAGGCGGAAGGCACGGAGTGGGACCCTGAGCAAGGGGACCCAGTGCACAAACGGTTCTCGCCACAATATTCCCGTCAACACCGTCCCACAGAGCTCCCTGGGCCCACATCTCCAACACATGTGCAGGGCCCCCCAGGGAGTGGCGAGGCTGCAGCTTTACAGGAGGTGAGGAATAGTGGGTGTGCATTGGGAGAAGGATGTCTGTGGGTCACACATGTGTTGGGGGAGGCTCCTGAGGTTGGGCTGGCCCTGAAGCTGAAGCACATGGAGCTTAAGGAACGGAAATATGAACCTGAGTGTGCGGGTTCCAGGTTTCAGAGTACTCCCAGGTGTTGCTGAATAGACAAAGAGAAAAGACTGCACCACTAATTTGCTAGTTGGCCTTGGCCAGTCCCTTACCTTTCTAGGCCTCAGTTTCCTCAGTTATTAATGAGGACTGAGACTAGTAATTTATGTTTTAAAGGAGATTCTTCTTTGGGGGGGAGGGGGACAGGGAATTGAACTCAGGGCACTCGAACCCTGAGCCACATCCCCAGCCCTATTTTGTATTTTTTTTAAAGAAAGGTTCTCACTAAGTTACTTCGTGCCTCACTTTTGCTGAGGCTGGCTTTGAACTTGTGATCCTCCTGCCTCAGCCTCCCAGGCCACTAGAATTATAGTCATGTTCGACTGTGCCTGGCTCTTTTTTATTTTTTTATGGAAATTTGTACTTGAAATCCCATGTGAAATATATGAAGTGGAGCATTAGGAGTGCAGTAGGGTAGATAACCCATGGTGCCCACCAAGGGCCCTTGCATTACTTGGGGTACCAGCCCTCTCCTTTGTCCTGTCTCCTGGGGCCCAGAGCTATGACTGTGAACTGCAGGGTAGAAGCTAGAAAGAACACCCATGTATTGACTTATGTGTTTAGATTTCCATCAGCCCGATGCCGCAGCAAAAAGCCCACAGAGAAGACTTGGCCTCCCATCCACGAGCCTGTCACTCACCCATTCACACTGCTGGATACCAGGACATCTGAACTTCATCTTTTGAGCCTCCATGTGGAGGCCTCTTGTAGCTGAGCCCTCAATCACTCCCCTATTGGGAGTGCTAAGACTTCCATTCCTGTTGTACATTTGTAAATAGTTTTTACTTCTTCCTATGGCTGCTCTGTCTGTTTCTTCTAGGTTTAGAGAAGCGGTGTTTCCTGGGGATGTAGGGAGGCTCTGAGGGGTTGGAACAAAGCCCTCTTGGAAGGGAAAGATCCTTGCTCTCTGAGAACCCAAGCTAGGGAACCAACATTGTCTAGCTCATTGACCTTGAGCAAGACACTTGTCATTTCTCTCATCCTTAAAATGTGGCAACAGTAATAATCACAGTGACTGACCTGGCTGGCTTCCTGGCAAGGGCTGGAGATGGGAGGAGAGAAAACCCCCAGCTAGCACTAGGGATGGAGCAAGCCCTGTCCTGCAGCATCCCTGTCTGACTACAGGGGGTGCCAGCTGCCCAGGAATTTGAAAACCAAGTCTGGCCCAGCCCTCTAGTGGGAGGTGAGCCAGCCTGAGTCAGTCTGGAGCCCCCTCCTGGGCGCCTCCTCCCCAGATGTGGGAGGGTGGGGGCATTCATCCTGCATCTCTCCTGCAACTGTGTCCCACCCTGGTCCCTTCCCCCTGGGGTGCATCAGGTGCTGGTTCTGGTCCTGTCCCTGGGGTAGACTCAGGAATTTTGAGTCTGCAGGCCCCAGAGTGTTGGGCAGGGGGCACATCAAACCGTGTGTCTGTTAGTCTCCAGAGTGTGATCTTGGGACTGGGAATAATATCACCTTCGTAGTAGGTTGTTGGAGGAGGAGGTGAGGTGTTTCATCTAGTGCACAGCAGGCAAGCAATGGATGCAGCTGGAATGATTTATGGTTATTTTCTCCACTAGTTGGGCGACCCAACCATGTCAGAATTTCCAGAGTACTATTAGTGGTTGTGGGGCTCTCTGAATTTGTATCAAGGACCCCATATCATCTTGCCACATGAAGCATCAGGACAGACAAACTATACTGCTTCTTTCCATACTAGTATCTGGGTGAAACCATCTTGTGTGATAAAGGTGGAGGCAAAAGGATGTCACCCAAGGGGTCAGATGCATGTCCCTAGGGTGTGTGTGTGTGTGTGTGTGTGTGTGTGTGTGTGAGAGAGAGAGAGAGAGAGAGAGAGAGAGAGAGAGAGAGAGAGAGAGAGAGAGAAAGAGTATGCACATGTTTGGTATGAGCTCATCCTCGGGGGTGTGTTCGCCCAGCCCCTTATCCTTTCTGACCAACTTTAGGAGGTGGGTGACCTATGATGCAGGATGTGTCTCCAAGTCTCCAGACCACAAAGTCCCACGACAAGACTGCTCTTCCCTCTTCCTTTCCTCCTCAACCTCTCCTGGGAAGCCCAGGTTCAGGCCCACCCGCCTGCCCTGGCTTGAACTCCAACACTTCTCATCCCCTTTCCCTGTCCCAATATCTATCTCCCTGGGCTCAAGTCCTTTTGGGGCTTAAGGCTTTTCTCAAATCTTATTCCTGCTCACTTCCTCTGTCTGGGAAGCCCAAGTTCATGGGCACATGGCAGAGAAAGAGGGGAGGAGTCCCTGTGCCCAGGTTTTAGTGCCTGTGAACCTGTGTGTGGAGTAGGGATGGCTCAACCCTGCTGACCAACAGGGGAAAAGGCCGAGTGGGGAAGTCAGAGGCTCCCAAGCTCATTCCCAAAGGACAGTCCTCCCAATAAACTGGATCTGAGTGAGGGAGGAGAGAGGTGGTCCAGAAGCCTGGGCCAAGGCCTGGATGTGCATCATGGAACTGCCTGGGTGGGGGCGTGCTGGAGGGAGTCCAGCTCCAAGCGGGGCCCAGAAGGCCAGGCCCCAGTCTCTGAGGAGTTCATGCTGCCTCCTCCAGCCCCGCTGGCTGTCCCCCTGCCATCCTGCCTATCCCCCTGCCATCCTGCCTGGTTCAGGTCTGCACTCATTGGCTCCCTGCCTTCAGGTATACAGGGCCTCACTCATTCTCAGGCAAGGGCCTTTTAAGTCCTAAGCTAGATGTGACACATCTCCTTGACAATCTGGTCCTCAGTTTCCCCACTAGAAAAGGTTGTAATTTCCCTCAGATTCTCAAAAGAGGACATGGCCTTTCCAAAGGCAAAGACTTCCTGCTCTGGGATGAAGATTTTAGGTGTGTCCGCCCCCTGCCTCCAGCCTAGGATTTCTAGGATTTCCTTAAGAAAGACCCTTGGATCAGGCTCATTGCTTCTTGAGCATTAAGTGGGACATAGAACATTCCTTCCTTTGACGTCCTCCACCATACACTCTACCCTAAGCCTTGGGCCAGTCTTGTGACTCCTTGCCAAGTTGAGAGGACCCAACTGGGCTGCACCCCCTTCCCTTTTTGCCCCCTTCTCATTTCTGCTGAATGTGCCCTTGATTCTCAGACATGCCCCACCCAATCCTTGGCCCATGGATAAGGCAAGGGGTGTTATAGGGGACCAGTTATGGGGCCCACTGTCCACCTACCCAGGAAACTCTGCCATCCCTGGGCCAGAGCCAAGAAATGGCCCCCAAGCCTGCAGGGCTACCAGGTGCCCACAAGCTCCTAGAACCGTAATGCCAGATTCGTGGGACCAAAATAGACCTCCAGGAGCCGAATCTGATGCAATTACACAAGAGTCTTTATTGCAGGCTCGCGCCTGGACTCTCAACCGTTTACAATACAGCGTTCCTGAGTAGTGAGTCCCAACCCTTAGTTAGTGAGAATTTATAGGTTTTGGGGGGATACACTATGCATCACAACATCACACAGAAAATCATTTTATACCGCGGGAAAATCAAACAACAATTCTTAACATTGATGAGCACATTCACTGGCCAGAACAAGTTGGGTAAGGGTAGTGGGTGAATTCAAATGGTGGATATATTTGAACTGATTGCTTTAGACCCGGAAGGGTTGCAAGAGTCTCTATGCCAAACTGCAGGGTTGCCTAATCATGTTATACATCACGGAAACTACTGGGAGGTCACCTGACATTTCAGATATTTTTCCTGTCTCCTGCTGATTGGTGGTTGCTAGGGGGTTGCTATGGGTCCTCATCTAGCTTAACTGAGTCAGGGTCACCTAGCACCACAGATCCCTTTTGTTAAACAACTCAGCAGGGTGGGTATGTGCCTAAGAACCTTCTGTGGGTTTTTCCAAGGACAAGAGTCATGCCCCCTCCCTCTGGACAGGCCTTGAGGTAGAAGCTGATTTCTCAAAAATGGAGTCACATCAGTTTCTCAGAACCTGGGATGGAGAGCCTAGCATCTCCAGACCTTTCCTCATGGGCCTCTTGGGAAGTCAGGGCATATAGGATGAGACTCAACCTAGTCACCCAGCTCTGCCGCCAACTAATGTGCCACAGGAGAATCTGTCTTCCCTTTGCTAAAACTTGGAGTCCTCAAGGTAATCATAGATATCACACTGAGGGTCACAGACTCTTAAGTCTTTAGGGAGGGTAGGGACTCAGGGATACCTCATCCAGCTGTCTGCCACCCCCAGTTTTGCAGATGGGGCTCTAAGGTCCTGCAGAGGGAAGAGTTTGCCCAAGATAACCTGGTGGCATCAGCCTCATGGCTTTCTCTGGTTCCCAGGGGACCACTCTCATTCCTGCTTCCAGGGCCATTCCAGCAGGGGAAGGGCTTGGACAGTGACCACAGGGCCCCACTCACGAGGCAAACTTAGAGCTGGCAGTGAAGTTCAGCACAGGGCTGTCTACTGAAAAGGCGGCCAGTTTGAACCCCTCTCCAACCCTGCACTGTGCCCATAGTGCTCCTGCTGCCTCTGGCTCAGCCCTGTCCTGCTCTGGCCTGAGGGCCCCACCCAAGAAGGCCTGCAAGTGGCTGAGGGTGAGGCAAGGCTAGGACCCCTGGGGCAGAGGAGCTGGTTGTCTGAGGAAGTGGGGGTGTCCTGCCCCTTTTACACACTTTAGAATTCCTTTGTTCTCATGCCTTCACTTCCTCACAACCTGCTTACTTGACCTAAAAGATGGAGTGATCCAAGGGTCAGAAGGAAGTGGATCAGGGGTCCTGGCAAGAAGGGAGCAGCCTAGGAGGCATTCATTAACAGCCCCTACAACTCCCTGCAGGGAGGAATAATCCCTGGAGGCTGGTAACCTTGGCAACAGGTGGAAAAGGGGAAGTGCTCTAGAGGTATTAACATTTTATTACTTTTCCTTTCAAACCAGCCTCCATCTTTCTGATCTGACCCATTATTTATTACTTGCACTGTCCTTTTGTCCCCACCAACAACACTTTCTGAATATGTGTCCTATGAAGACAATGAAATTTGATTCCACGTGTACAGACCATACAGACCACTGATTACTTCAATTTTCCTTACTTCCAATCACCTCTCCCCGTACCTTCGACCTCCCTGCTTCGTTATCATAAATATCCCTAAACCTTATGGGGGAGAGATCTGAGACTTGATCTGTCTTCTGGCTTGGCTGCCTCCTAAATAAACCTTTTCTCGTTTGCAAAACTGGTCATTTTGAGAAAGTAATTTGGGAAGACAGAGAGACATACTAAGTGTCAAAAGCAGCGCCATAAACCGCTAAATGTGAAAGGCTCCCTCCAACACTTGCAACTTTGAGGGCAATGTGCAAAGGAGGGTGTAAAATTGTGTAGCTCTACCCTGCCTCCACCTCTAGACCAGCCCCTAGCTATCCTCCCTCTGCAAATACTAACACCCCATACCAACAGGTTGCTGTCTGTCTCTCTGGAGATAGCCTGCTTTTCCCCAAAGGGGTCTCTCTCTTAAGATAAGCCCCGATTCTTCCTTGAATATGTATCTACTTCACAAATAAACCTCTGTCTCTGCCTTTGACTGGTGCATGGTAAAATTCTTTTCTGTCATGTCTGCAAGAACCCTGCTGGCCCTGAGTCAAGTTCTCCCTTTCTCTGGAAACTTCTCAGACCATTCTTCAGAGAAATATCTTCTCCTGTGACAGGTTCAGTGATTGGCATGCCATCTATGGGAGGGGGGTGGCCAGGACCATGCCTAATTCAGTAACTGACTGTCATGGAGAAGAGATCTCTTCCAAGAAGGGCAGGAAAGAATTTCAGCATGAGTCTGGCAAAGGCAGAGACAAAGGTTTATTTAGAAAGTAGATACATATTTAAGGGAGAATGCCATCTGTCTCAAGAGTGAGAAGCCCCTCCTTGAGTTGGAGGTCCAACATTTGTAGAAGGGCCATAGTCAGGGACAGGACTGAGGTGGAGACAGGGTGGAGCTGCACAATTGTAAGCTCAGTTTTCCCTGAGTTTATGTATTTCCCTCATTTTACAAGGACATGAGCCAAGAGCCTGTCAAGATTTTAACACAGTGACTCCCACTGCTTGCCTGTCCTCAAGCTTGTCTCTTTTGTCTAAAGAAAACACAGAGACCAAGCTAGAATTTCATAGGACCAAGCAAATGGGGAAAGGGTCGAGAAAGGAGTGCAGGTTTGGGGTTTGGGGAGGGAATACTGAGAAGATAGCTCTGGCTGTCTCCCTATTCATTCGTACCTACTCCCTTTCTTGCAGTTTTGGAGAGAATACAGGTATGGGAGGAAGGCTGCAAAAGGGGTGGGGGGAGGCTTTCTTTTTGCCCCAGTGGTATCTGAAGAGCCAAAGTGGGAAGTAGGACAGAAGCTGACTCTCTTGCCTAGCTGACTCACAGTTTTTATTATTTGATTGGTTGTTTTCTTTTGGCTGACTATACCTACCCTCAATTTTGCCTAAACACACACACTGGCTCATTAATTTAGAGGCATATGCTGAATACCCACCAGTGACAAGAGTAAGATGTGACCCCGTGCTCATTGTTCACAGACCTAGAAAGGGAGATGGACACTTAAAGAGTTAGTAAAAAAGATGAAAAGTGCCAAAACAAGTAGGACTGTCTGTGAATGTATTAATCATACCTTTATATTCTGCTTTTTGTTGTTATTGTTGTAGTTTTTAAATAAGGGACTGCTTCTTTGGGGTTATCCATTTCCTAAAGACAGTAAAAAACTGCCTAAGGCACACCTCTTATATGCATACCAACCACTGGGGGTGGGGGCTATACTTCTAACCTCTTCTTTTAGCAAGCTCTTAATGTTCCCTTTACCTAATTGCCCCAGGGCCAGGTACCAGATTGCAAAAGACATTCCTAAATGCTGCAGCCTGTTGGAGTTAGCCAAACCAAACAATTCAAAACTTATGCTCCTTTACCCAGTCCTTCCCTTAAAAACCACAATAAAGGCTCTGACCTTGTTTTCTGACTGACCTGGTATTTCCCTGTGTGCTCCCCATTCACAGCCTGCAGTGCCTTCTCTTTGTAGGGATCAGTAGTATAAGTCCCTTCTTCCTTCCTGACAGTACTTTCTTTGTCTATGTGACTTAACACACATTTCAAACAATCCTGGGATTGGGTATGATGGTGCATACCAGTAATCCCAGCAGTTCAGTAGGCTGAGACAGGAAGATAACAAGTTCAAAGCCACCTCAGCAATTTAGCAAGGCCCTGTCTCAAAATGAAAAATAAAAAAAAAAGGCTGGAGATGTATGATATACTCAATGATTAAGTGCCCTTGGGCTCAATCCATGGTGTCCAAACAACCAAGGAAAAAAAAAAACAACCACCACCATTTCTGGTTACACTTAAAACAGTGAATACCTATATCTCCCCTACTATTTTGTTTAGTATAAACAAACATAACTAGATAAGATTTTGTTCCCCACATGGGTTCTGTTTCATCATTCTCAGAGCAAAGAGTCTACTTATTTGTTTATGAACTACCTTAGTATTCCTGGGATGCTAAAATAAAAAATAACAAATTTATTCCTCACAGTTCTGGGGACTGGAAAATGTAAGGTCATGGTACCAGCTTTCCTGATTCATGAATAACTTCCTGCTGTGTCCTCACTTACTGAAAGGGGCAGATAAGCCCCCTTGGCTTATTTTGAAGAACACTATCCCATTTTTAAAGATAGTAATCTCTGGCAATAGGCATGCACTGTATACAGGAATATAGGGCTCTGCCCTCATGACTTCATCATCTCCCATAGGTCCCACTTCCTGATGCCATGCCCTTGGAGGCTTAGAAATTCAACATATGAATTTGGGGGTTGGAAGTAGGAATACAAACATTCAGACCATAGCAAGAATTTTTGTTTAAGAAACTGGGTGGGGGCCTGGGGCTGAAGCTCAGTGGTAGAGCGCTTGCCTCACCCGTGTGAGGCACTGGATTTGAACCTCAGCACCACATTAAAAAATAAATTCATAAAAAAAATATTGTGTCCATCAACCACTAAAAAAAAGAAAGAAAGAAAAAGGGGCTGGGCATGTGGCTCAAGTGGTAGCGTGCTCACCTGGCATGCTCGGTGCCCTGGGTTCCATCCTCAGCACCACATACAAATTAAAGATGTTTTGTCCGCTCAAAAAAAAAACTATAAAATAAATATCAAAAAATTCTCTCTCTCTCTCTCTCTCTCTCTCTCTCTCTCTCTCTCTCTCTCTCTTTAAAAAAAGAAAGAAAGAAACTGGGTGGGATTTGGAGGCGGTTGCTGGGGAATTTTGAGGAATTAGGAATATCCTATATGTAATGAATTCTTAGTAAGTTTCAAACAAAAACCAGGTAGTCTGACAACTTCTGAATATCAAAGAAAACTATCCATTTCTAGAACTTCAATTGTCAGGCTCCTCTGTGTTTGCAAAGTATCTTTATAGCTAATCTGTCATTACTCACATTACTGATAATAGTTGAGAGATGCTATAAGACTCACTTGGCTTGAAATACCTTGGCCAATAACCTGGGTTTCCTCCTACTCTATTTGGTATAAATTGCCTAGTTATAGCCTCTATCAAAGGGTAATTTAAGTTATCTTTCAAGGGAGAAATGTCTCTCTTTGATGATTTGCAGCTGTTGAAGATTTCTAGTAACTAGCTTGACATAGAAATGTGGGGATGTTTCTCTAGAAATATCAGCTTAGAGGGCTGGGGTTGTGGCTCAGTGTAAAGTGCTCGCCTAGCATGCAGAAGGCACTGGGTTCCATCTTCAGCACCACATAAGTGTAAAATGAAGATATTGTGTCCACTTAAAACTAAGAAATAAACATTTTTTTTTAAAAAAAGAAATATCAGCTTAGGGTTTAATTCTGCTAATTCTGGGTATTCTTAGATGACCCCTAAAGCTCAAGTGTTGGAGAGTTGGTCCCCAATGCAGCAGTGTTCAAAGATGGGGGTCTTTGAGAACAGATTAAATCACAAGGACTCGGACTTCAACAATGCATTCATTCATTTATGGTTCAGAGTTTACTGGGTTTTGAGTGAGAGGCTTTGTTATAAAAGCAAATTCTCCTTTGCTTCCTAGGCACCACGAGGTCAATAGCTTTGGTCTACCACATGCTCCCTCAGTGATGTTCTGCCTCACTATAGGCCTAAAAGCAACAGAATCAGCTAATCAGAGAATGAAACCTCTGAAACTATAACCCAAATATAAATATTTTCTCTTTTCTAGTTGTATATCTTAAGTATTTTGTCAGTGACACAAAGCTGATCAACAAACTGAATTCCAATCTTTTCCTTGGACATATTACCACAAATCAGTTTGGATAATCACTTTGGCAGTCACTGAGACTGACTGGGGCAGGATAGGTGTTCAATAAAATTTATTGCATATTCAGTTGAATGAATGGAAGGTTTACTGCATCAGTTCCAGCTGTGATTTGCATAGAACAGGGTCCAACTCTAGTTATACAAAGCAAATAGAGAAATTCCTGGAAGGGTATCAGGAGTTCATAGAATTAAGGCAGTTATCTGGATTGTGGCAGATTGCAGAATCAAGGCAGTTCCAGGGAGCTGGCACAAATCCACAGGTTCATGAATAATCTGTCCCTAGAATTGCCATTAGCCCCACCTCCAGCATCCCTTCTGATCCAGGATTCAAATTCCTGGGACTTCAATGGTCTAAATTACCTGTTTGAAATAATTAACCCAAAGGAGATAAAAGAAGGGTCTTCAACTCCCAAGATGGGAGGCTGCAATGGAAGACACATACTAAGAATTGTTCCAATAAAGCCTTCACACAATAAGAAAAATTTCAAAAAAGAATATGGTGGTAATAGAAGAGGGGAATTAGATATTGCACTGTGAAGAAAGACAAATGTCATTCACATTGATACTAAAAGAGAGATGGGCTGGGTGGGGGGGGCGGCAGTTACTGGTAAAGTAGGAAATATAAGGGTGTAGTTTCCGAAGAAGAAAAAAGTGACCATCACAGTCCTCATGTACCTGGCCAGACAGCTACAAGAACCTGGACAATGGGGTACAGAAAATAAGTAAGTATTTCATGGAGTTCCCAGGCTAACATAGGAGCTGAACAAATATTTGCTCATTGAATTCACAAGAAAATGGAAACCTAAAACATGCTATTTAGATACAAGGAACTGAGTTTCCTTCTGTTAGCTCAGTGGGGAATGTGTCCCCATAGACAGTGACTCATCCTTAGAACCAGTTGAGACTTCCCATTTACTCTTAGGCCCTTATCAAAGATACTGGGTTATCTTTTGCCTTCTGTGTCAGAAGTACGGGGTCTCCATGAAGTTAGTCTTGGGCTTTCCCAGACTTCAGCTACACTGGAATGACTGCTTGCATGCTCCCAAGAGACATGCTTCTCTTTCTGGGTTTTCAGATAAAGAATCAGCCCTTAACCAGGTGAATGAGAAGTAAAACTCTATTTATACATGTTGTGTCAAAATGCATTCTACTGTCATGTAGAATAGAACAATTAAAAAAAAAATAATCAGCCTTTAATTCCTGGCAATTATTTATCTCTTTTTCTATAAGAATCTCTTTTCTAGCCAATCGCAGTGGTGCACAGCCAGTAATCACAGTGGCTCGGGAGTCTGAGACAGGAGGATCGTGAGTTGAAAGCAAGCCTCAGCAATGGCGAGGTGCTAAGCAACTCGTGAGACCCTGTGTCTAAAGAAAATACAAAAAAGGGCTGGGAATGTGACTCTGCGGTCAAGTGCCCTGAGTTCAATCCACAGACCCCCTCAAAAAAATAAACTTCTCTGCTGCACGCTGCCCAGTCATCTGGCCCAGCTGACGGTGACCTGTGGACTCTCTGACAGAAGAGTCACCTGGCCCTAGAATGCACCATGTCTTGTTCCTCCAGCGTTGACACTCTGAAGAAGGTGGTTCAGCAGCTCTGGCTGGAGGCCGGACTCAACCACATGAAGGTTTCCCAGGCAGTTGCTGAATTGAAAAAATTTTGTCTGCAGAATGCTCACCATGATCCCCTACTGACTGGAGTATCTTCATGTACAAGTTCCTTCAGACCCCAGAAAGTCTATTCCTTTTTGTAGTCATCTTTCTGAGGTTTCCCAAACCCACTGCTCAAGAACCAGTGAATATTCAAGAGACAGGATCTCACTGAGTTGTTTAGTGCCTTGCTTTTGCTGAGGCTGGCTTTGAACTCTCGTTCTCCTGTCTCAGTCTCCCCGGCTCTGCTAGGATTACAGGCACGTGCCACTACACCTGGCTCAAAATACTTGGTATTAAAAAGAAAAACAAAACAAAACAAAACAAAAAACAAAAAAAAAACTTTCTTCTTCCTCTTGCAGAGAAGCCACATAACCCAGATATTGAATCCTGGTGTACTATAAATCTGAATTTCAATCTTAGGTCTTTCCCATATTTGCTGGTTGTCTCATCTTGTTGAATATGACCAGAGCCAGTTCATTACTCTGTGAAACTCCTGTCCTACAGGAATTTTGAGTGAAAATATACTTAAAGTTCCAGACACATAAAATACTGGATTTCTCATGATACCCAGCCATTAGGTCGTGTCCAAAAGATAGACCTATTAAAAATAATGCTCAAGGGCTGGGGATGTACCTCAGTGATAAATTGGTTGCTTGCATGAGGCCCTGGGTTCAATTCCCAGCATTTAAAACCAAAGAAAAGTTCAAGATACCACCTCCCCTCACTCCAAAAGAATATGTTAGACAGGTGTGGTCGCACCTGTGATCCCAGTGGCTTTGGAGGATGAGGCAGGAGAACTGTGGGTTCAAAGCCAGCCTTAGCAACGTAGTGAGGCCTTAAGAAACTCAGTGAGACTCTATCTCTAAATAAAATACAAAAACATGCTGGGGATGTTGCTCAGTGGCTAAGCACCCCTGGGTTCAATTCCCAGTACAAAAAAAAAAAAAAAAAAAAAAGAATATGTCAGCTGGAACATGAGACTGATCAAATTATGTGCATGCAAGGATATGGTATAATGAATCCCAGTATTATGTAAAATTTTACTAATAAAAATAAATAAATAGATTGCAATTTTTTACTTGGGGGAAAAAAAGCAATGTATTTTCTTATCAACAACCCCAGAGTAAATCTGTAAATCAGATGGCTGGCATCATAAGTGTATCTGGTGGGTACAAATAATCATTTTCTAGAAACCCATTATTTTGTCAAAAAGCAACATTTCATTAGGTACTATCAGAGCTTGAATAAAATTTCCCAGTAAAATCTCTCCATTCTGGTCCAACGGTGTCATTCAGTGATGGAGCAATTGCCTAGCTCATGTGAGGCTCTGGATTTGATCCACAGCACAGGGATCTCCCAAATCCTTTAAAGAAACAAGTGGTTCGGTACACAAAGATGTTTGTTAGATAGAAGGAAGGTCACCACAGTGTAAAGGTAATGTGTAAAGCTTGAAATTACTACAGAGAATTAAATAAATTATAATATAAATTATAATAATTTGTTATAGATTTTTATGTAGCCGTCGTTAAGAGATTCTGCAGAAATATATTTACTCACAAGTGGCTTTCTGAGGTAGTAGCATGCAGTGAGAGTGGTCTGTCAGAGATTCCACCACGGGTATGGTCAGGCCAAAAGCACAGAAGGCAATGGTGCAGCCCATCACCCTCTTCTTCAGATGCTTGCAAAATAGGTGCCAATTTCAGGGGTGGTTCTATAAGCAAATGAATATAATGATAAGAGCTGTATCATTGGTTTTGATGAGTACATGAGCATTGTATCAGATGATGAGAACAGATTTATTTTAAAACAGTCAAGAAAACAACTGGGTTGGATCATACTTAAAGAAGATAATATTGGGCTGGGTACAGTGGCGCCTGCCTGTAATCCCTGCAGCTTGGGAGGCTAAGACAGGAGGATCTCAGATTCAAAGCCAGCCTCAGTAAAATCAAGGTGCTAAGCAACTCAGTGAGACCCTGTCTCTAAAATAAAATACCAAATAGGTCTGGGGATATGGGCTCAGTGGTCAAGTGTCATGAGTTCAATCCCCAGTACCCCCCCACCCAGAAAAAGAGATAATATTATTCTGTCACAAAGTGCCTCCAACTAGAAATGATAACTGAAAGGCTGGGACTGTAGCTCAGTGGTAGAGCACCCGAATCACACATGTGAGGCACTGGGTTTGATCCTCAGTACTACATAAAAATAAATAAAGACATTGGGTCCAACTACAACTAAATATATATATATATATATATATATATATATATATATATATATACATACATACATATATTTGGGGGAAACATTTTTTTCATATAGTTTTTGTTACCTTTTTGATATTATCAGATGACAATGCTGTGGGGTTGATTTTATTTTAAAAAGTTCTGGGCCAGGACAGTGGCACATGCCTAAATTCAGGAGGCTGAGACAAGACTATCACAAGTTGAAGGCTAGCCTTAGCAACTTAATAAAAAGTAAAAAGAAATGATCATTGCATCCTTTTTGCCTTGATATTAGCCTCTTCAAGGACCCCATTTTTTGGTACAGGGGATTGAAATAGGGGCTTTCACATGCTAGGCAAGTGCTCTACTAACGAGCACCATACCCAGCCAATCCCCCTTGATTTTAGACAGGGTCCACCTGAGTTGCCCAAGCTGGCATCAAATTTGCCATCTTCCTGCCTCAGCCTTTTGCGTAGTGGGGATGAGGAGACATGTCCTGCAATGACTGGCTGAGACTAGATTTTTCAAGAAACTTTTTCTCAAGGATATCTCTTAAGAAGATACAGGAACAAAACTGTGTCCAGAAAAACAATTTAAAATGTATATTGAAGGCATGTCTCCCACATGAGCTTTTGGAGGACACACAATATCAAACCATGATACACTGGGTAGAGGATTATAGGCTGGTGGGTTTTCCTTTCAACACTTCAAAATTTCACTCAACTCTCTTTCTCTAGCACATTTTAGGAGAAGTCCACTAAGATTCTTATCTTGGCTCCTGTATGAGTAAGCTGATTTCTTTAAATACCATCTTTTGGCTTTGATTTTCAGCAATTTGAAAGATGGTAGGTGTAGACTTTGGGTATTTGCCTTGTTTGATGTTCTCAGAACTCCCTGTATCTATTACTTCATAAAAGTTTTCTGTCATTATTACTCGAAGTCTTTCCTCAACTCTGTTCTATTTTGCTTCTCCTCCTCCTATTCCAACTGCACGTGTGTTTATCTTTTGCAATTGCCCTGTTGTTCTTAAATTTTCTGTTTCAATTTTTCTTTTCTCTTTGCAATTTTGCCTGAGAAATTTCTTCTGACCTATCTGCAAGTTCACTAATATTCTCCCCAGTCATGTCCAGGGTACTAGTGAGCCCATCAAAGGTGTTAAGCATTCATCTTAGTCATTTTATCTCCAGTCTTTCCTTTTTTTTCTTGTTTACCATTTCCATCATCAGCTTACATTATCTATCTTTTCTTGAATATTCTTGTTCAGCTCTAACCCTCTATAACCCTTAGGATCTCAATCATAGTTGTTTCAAATCCCTGTCTGATAATTCCCACAGCCTCATCATTTGAGGGTCTCATTCGAATGCTTGCTTTATGTCCTTTCTTCTTGCTTTTTAGTATGTATACCTTATAATGATTTTTGATTGAAAGCTAGACAGTGTACTGAATAATAGGAACTGAGGTAAATAGGCCATTTATTGGTGAGATTTTGTGCTCATCTGTCTAGAATTCAGTCATGTTTAGTGTTTTCTGTTGCCAAAGAGGCCAGAAACTTTCAGATTCCTATAATGTGCTTATTTTCATTTCTTGCCCAGAAAGAATTTGTGTCTTCAACTCTTTCATCTCTAATTCTCTAAAGTTGTGCGGAGGCTTTTTGGTATAGTGGCACAGTAGAGAGGAAGGAAGGATTCTGTGGTCTATGATTAGAACATGGTGTTGAGTGAGCCTGTATTGCTGGGGTGTGACTTTCACTGGTGTTTCCTACTTTTCCACCACCACTAGCACCTTGCAGGAGATAAGAGCCTGGAATAGGAGAAACGCCTTCCCCCCTTGAGGGACAAGGCTCTGGTGAAATCCTTGTACTTGGAGAGTAGGTTTCTGTTCTGGAGAATGGTTGCTCTTTTCACAATGGTTATCTCCATGTCCAGGATCACTATTCTCAAGGGACCTAAATGTGGTCTGCCCTCTGGGATTCACCAATCAGGGCTCCTTTCCATTATTGGCAGCACAAATCTCAGGCACTGATCCCATGCTCCAACTTCATTCCCTTTCTACTCAGCCCCCTGACTGCAACTCCTCCTGGAGTCACTTGCTTGGTGGTTGGTGGCAAGGACTCTGGAGCCAGACCTCATAAGTCCAAATCACAGCTCTACAACTGTCCAGCAGGGAGACCTTGGGTAGCACTTAGCACCTGGTCACTCAATTTCCCTATCTGTAAAACAAGGAATTGTGGGTTAATTCATGTAAACCACATAGAACAGTGGTTGTGCCACAAAGTGCCTTGTGTGCTGAAGACAGACCACGATATATGCTGATGTAGAAGGGGAAAAGGTACACTCATACACTGCTGGTGGGACTGCAAATTGGTGCCACCCAATCTGGAAAGCAGTATGGAGATTCCTTAGAAAACTTGGAATAGAACCACCATTTGACCCAGCTATCCCTCTCTTAGGTCTATACCTAAATGACTTAAAATCAGCATATTACAGGGACACAGTCACATCAATGTTTATAGCAGCTCAATTCACAATTGCTAAACTGTGGAAACAGCCTGGATGCCCGTCAATAGATGAATGGATAGAGAAACTGTGGTATATATACCTAATGGAATATTACTCAGCATTAAAAGAGAATAAAATTACGACATGTAATGAATGGAGTTAGAGAATATCATGCTAAATCAAGTAAGCCAATCCCAAAAATCCAAAGGCTGAATGTTCTCTCTGATAAGGAAAAATGGAGGAACTTTGATGGGGCCAACGGGAGGCAGAGGTGAGGAGGGGGCATGGGGGTAGGAAAGATGGTGGAATGAGATGGACATCATTACCCTAGGTACATGTATGAATGCACATATGGTGTGAACGCTACATCAGGTACAACCATAGAAATGTAAATTTGTGCTGCAGTTGTGTACAATGAATTAAAATGCATGGTGCTGTCATATATATCTAATGAAAAATACAAAACAAAAAGAGAAACCCTAAGGCTAGCATGGTCTGCTCCAAAGCTCAATAGACCTGGTAGTTATGATTCTAGTACCACTGCTAACCTTTTTCCATGACCCAATGCATGTCATCCCTTCTTCTTGTGCTACAACAGAAATTGACATAAAACTTGGTGGTAGACTGTGACCCAAACATCACTTCATTCTCAGTAGAAACACAACTGACCAAGAGAAATCTGAAAAAAAATATTCAACATTACTAATCACTAGAGAAATGCAATTAAAATCATAATGGGATACCCTTTCGCACCTATTAGAATGGTTATTATCAAAAAGACAAAAGAACCAGTGGCACATGCCTTAATCTCAGGAACTCAGGAGGCTGAGGCAGGAGGATTATAAATTCAAGGTAAACCTCAGCAACTCAGTGAGACCTGATCTCAAAATAAAAAGTAAAAAGGTCTCCAGATGGCTATCAGGGTTAAAGTCCCCCTGGGTTCAACCCCCATCATAAATAAAAGAAAAAGAAAGACAAAAGACTTTAAGTACTGGTCAGGATGTGGAGAAACTAGAATTCTTGTACTATGTTTGGGGGAATGTAAATTAGTACAGTCATTATGGAAATTAGTATGGGAAGTTTCTTTAAAACTTAAAAATAGAACTCAGTTGGGAGAGTGCTTGCCTTGCATGGACAAGGCCCTGGGTTCAATCCTCAGCACCAAAAAAAAAAAAAAAAAACAAAAAACAAAAAACTACCCTATGGTCCACCCAATCGGTGCATGAATGGATACAGAAAATGTGGTTTAGAAATATAAGTGGATACTCTTTAGTCTTTAAAAAAAAAAAATAAGGAAATTCTGTCATTTATGACAAATGAATGAGGCCAAAGGACGTTTTATTGGGGGAAATAGCCACGCACAGGGCAACAATCACATGATCTCACCTACATGTGGAATCTATAAAAGTTGAACTCATAGAAACAGAGAGCAGAATGGTGACTGCCAGGGGCCCAGAAGTGGCTGGGCTGTGGAGGGGCAAGATGCTGGTCCCAGGAGAACAAATTACACTTAGATGAGAGGGATGAGTTTAAGGGATCTATTGTGCAATATAATGACTACAGTTAATAATAACATACAACAGAATGAGTACAGTTGATAATGTTATCTACACTAAAAATGACTCAAAGAGTAGATTTTAAGGGTCCTCACCACAAATAAGAATATGAAGTAATGTATATGTTAAAAAGCTTGACTCAGACGTTCTTCAATGTAACATTTTTCAAATTATGTTATATGCCATAAATATGTACAAATTATTATTATTATTGTTATTATCATCATCATCAGAGATTGAACCTAGGATTGTTTAACCATTGAGTCACATCCCCAGCTCATTTTATTTTTGAGAGAGAATTACATCATAAATCCCACCATGGAAGTGAGTAAACTGGGAAGATATTTAATTGGTAGATTTCTACCTCCTTCCCCAAACTGGAGCTCTGTTACAACAAAAAGGAAGAAGTGGAGCTAGGATGAGCAATGAGCACTGTTGACTCCAATTAGCACTGGGCCTGAAAGGGGGATGACCATCACCAAACTTCTCCCCATGCCATCTTCACATAATTTATGGCCTCTGTATTAGCCTGCTTTCTGTTGCTCTAACAAAATACCCGAGAACAGATAATTTATAAGGAGGTAAGTTTTATTTAACTCAGTATCCAAGATTTGGCAGCTCCTGCAAGTGATCTCTGGTGAGGGTGTTCACCAGATTGTGTGTCAGAAAACAGGGAGGGACCAATCTGGCTCTTTTGATAACAACTCCCTCTTACAGGAGCAAATGGGGGCCCATGAGAAGTCCATTACTCCCTTGAGAGGGCTTCTTGCAGAGTGACTGAGTTACCTCCCACTAGGCCCACCTCTTTCAGGTTCTACCACCTCATCACTGAGGACCAACCCTCCAGCCTTTGAACCTTTGGGACAAACCACATCATATCATCACAAGCTCCAACAAAGCTACCATCATAAGAGCAGGATGTCCCAGTCTACAACATGTGCGTATGTGGGGGTTGGGGAAGGTTGATCTCACAAGTCACTGGAAGCAGCCAGAGCCCCCATTCCAGAACCTCTGTGATGTCACTTCTGTTGTCATGGCAGTCTGGGTGCCAACCCAGAAGAGTTCGTTGGTGGCTTCAGTCTGTGAGACTTGGTGGTCTAGCCATGGCCTCTTCACAGAGTATCACGCCCCCAAATGAACCTCCGATCGAATCCTCATGGCTGAAACCAAGCCTGTTTCCAGCTTTTAATGCAATGCTTCTTATTACAATAAGTGGCATCTTCTTCGCCTTTCCGTGAGTCTCCCATGGAAGGTGTCAGTGTCTTAGACACAGAAGAGAAAATAGACAAGGACAGTACAGAGGCAGGGAGGGAAGTGGAGAGAGAGGGTCAGCAGGGGAAGGAGGATATAGAGTTAGAGGGAACCCAATGTGAAAGCACAGAGGTCTGGAGTGCCTGACGCATTTAGGGAACTATGAGAGACTGCTAATGCTGGTGACATTTTGTGGAGTCTCCATGGTCTGTCTCTAACCTGGATATTTAGATCAGTCCTTAAGGCGAGTGAGTCCTACCTCAGGTGAACTAGGCCTTGTGGGGAGCTCTGGGTTTCCCCAGACTAGGACTGAGTCTGGCTCTGGTTTCAGGTGCCGGTGGTTGGCTCAGAATGGGCAGTGGGAATTTGCCGTGGTTTCGGGCCTATTCTTTATACTGTCCTTCTGCAGCCTCATTTTCCTCAATGGGTCAGACCCAGGCATTTTGCACAAAGGTAAGGCCTCAGACCCCTGGAGAAGGAGGTGGTATCCCAAGGGCTGATGCCTATAGGGGTGATTTCAAACATGCTAACCCCCCTCAACCCCACCCCCCGCCCCCGTGGCCTCAGGAGCCCTTCCCTCCATGTCATCATTACTTGGGCCCTGGCACTTCATTTCCCAAGCCACTGAAGTGCGAAAAAACAGAATCCTGGAGGTGTTCCAGCTGCTTTCAAAGCAAGGACTGGGCAGGCTGGCAAGAGAGGCCAGCAGGCCCTTCCAAACCACGCAGTTCACTCCTCCTCCTTCCCATTTTACACACGACTTCAAGCACTGATCACTATTCCAAAAGGGGAGAGCTCTGTATAGAGCTCCTGTGGCTGGACAGCCCTTTCTCTCTGACTGCCGCCCATCTGAGTGGTCAGCTTGCTCAACAGGGACCGGGATTCCCCTGCCCTCCTCCTCCCCACCCTTCTTGTTGCCCAATGATGCTATGGGGCGGCCCCAAGTAGTAGAGTGGTGGAAGGGCCTCCTGCCACTGCCCAAATCTCTTCCCCTGCCAGGCTCCTTAGAAGAGGACCCCAACATTCAATACATAGCACGAGTGAACAACACGACCTTTCGCCTGCAGTGGTGCTCGAAGTGTTCTTTCCATCGTCCACCCCGGACCCACCACTGTCCCTTCTGTAATATCTGTGTGGAGGTAAGTACTCCTCCTTCCTGTCCACTCACCAACCCATCCCAGGGCACCTGGCCAGGACCAGGAACCTCACATCATATGTGGTCCAGGGGTGGGTATGAGATCATCTTCCCACACTGCTACAAGTGGCTCTCAGCCACTCTTGGTCACTTATATATGTTATTGCCTCCAGTTCTGCACTTGTCCTGAGACGCTGGCCTTGCTTGCACAGGTGCTGACATGCAAAGGGCACCATCTGTGCTGAGCCTGGTGGAGTCAAGGGGAGGAAAGGCAGTGACTGTCCCACTAGCTTGCTGATACTAGATACCCATAACTTTAGGCCGGCTGCTGCCCTGTTCTGGGTATTGTTGCCTGTCCACCTCTGGGTGTCCAATTGAGGGTTTCCTGGGTTCCGAGTGCTCTTCTCTCATGTGCACACCTTGCACGGGTTTCCAAGTACAGAAGGCTGGCTGGGCTAGAAATTCTTCTCATCCTTACCCAGTATCTGAAAAAATACAGCTTCACAGCTTTTCTGTATCCTGCTCAAAGTGACACCAGGCAGGTCTTGTCTCTAGAGACCTCACTCATGACAAACGACCTGATGAGCCATGGCGTCCTAACTGTGCTCTATCCATGGACGTGCTGGTTTCACCCTGGAGATGGGAGCTCACGTGCAGGGCCAAGAGCAGGAGTTCTAGGGGCTGGGTTGAGGGGGGGCCTCAAGATTTGGGGGTATTGGGCTAAGCCAAATAGACCCTCAAGTCTGCCTTCTCTCCCCTAGGACTTTGACCACCACTGCCTGTGGGTAAACAATTGTGTAGGTCAAAGAAATTTCCGCGTATTCGTGCTGCTGCTGGTGTCCCTGTGCCTTTATCTGGTTGTTCTTCTGGCTACCAGTGTGCTTTTTCTCATTCGTACAAGACACATGCCCTTGTCGCTGGACTCATCCATGGCGTATCCACCCAGTCCCAAGGGCCCACACTGGGAAGAGAATGGGTTGTGGGGAGGGACGGACAGCCAAGGGGCAGGACAGCCAAGAGGTGGGGTTAACCGAGGGAGGGCTGATGTTGTGGGCAGGGCTAAAGGGAGAAGCTACTTGGGAGGACCTACGAAGGACAGATTGAAGGCGAGTGGGGTCAGGGAGATGGGCGTGGTAGCATGGACTATGGAGTTAAGAATCTAGGGAGGCCAAGAAGTGGGGTAATGAAGGTTGAAAAGGGTCAAGTGGGAGGCCAGCATGGTGGGGTGAGGTTTCTCTTGGGTGTGCTGGATTAATTGTCCAGTCCAGGGAGGAAAAAGTGGGTGGGCGGGGCCAGCCAGGGCGGGGCTAATGAGGGCTGTCGGTCATTGGGCCAGGCCAGGAGAGAACAGTTTGTCTGTTCTTCTTAGCTTGTGTATGCACAGCATCGCAGTAGCTGTACCCGTCTTGGTACTCCTGCTGCCTGTCATTCTGCTCCTGATGATACAGGCTGTGTCGGTGAGCAAGGTAAGCGAGTACTGCAATACCAGACGGTGCGGAGGCATCTTGCATCTTTGGGAATCCGGCACTTTCGGCTGATCTTCACTGCCCTAGGTCCTGATGGTGCCTCATGAGTCCTTCCAGACCCACCCCTTAAGATGCAGCTCAGATCTTTCCTCCCCCTGGAGCTCAGTGGTCATTCTTCCTCGTGGGTGCATTGCATGGAGAGCCTGTTATTTGAGGGATGGGTGCATCCTGCGCTTGTGTTGATAAGAACCCTGCGATCAGAATAACACCAGCAGACACCTAGGGAAACGCTTGAGACGGGGGTCGGTCCTGAGTGGTGTAGCAGCCTGCAAGAAACTGAGTTTGGCGAGGCCAGCATTGTAGAGGAGGACGTGCCACTCTTCCTGTCCTAGGTGTGATTTTGCAAAGGTGGAAGACAGGAGGGTGTTGTCTGTGAGAGGCACACCTTTGCAAAAAGGCAGAGAAACCCGAATGTAGGATGTTAAGGAAATGAGGAAGGAACGATTCTAAATCAAACCCAAGGTGCCAGATAATTTATAAGGAGGAGTCAAGATTAAAAAGCCCCTAAAAGTTGAGCGTGAAATTTAGTTTTGATGAAGTGGAAACCTGGGAGCCATGGTGGGATTTAAAAAAAAAAACAACAAAAACTCATTTATGGAGGAATAAATTAAAACTGCAAAATTCACCCTTTTAGTCTAGGATACGGGATTTTGACAACTGGATACTGTCCTGCATTCTCCAGCATGATCAAGATTAGGCAGTTTCTTTACTCCAGAATATCCTTTCATTCACCTGTTGTTGTCAGTCTCTCTCCCTATGTCCTTCTGGTTTTTCTTTTTTTCCAGGATCACATGTAAATGGAGTCATTGCCTTCTTTTCTCTGGCTTTATTTATTTAGGACAATGTATTTGAGATTCATCCACGTTGTCGCTCATATCAGTATTTTATTTCTTTTATTGCTGTGTAGAAGCGTATGGATGCCCTATAGATTGTTTATACATTCATCAAACGAAGGATTTTTTACATTATGTCTAGTTTTTGCCAGTATTTTTGTTTGTTTTGTTTTGTTTGTTTCATACTAGAAATTGAACCGGGGGGTGTTTAATCACTGAGGCACATTCCTAGCACCCCTCAAATTATGTTTAAATTTTTTTTTTTAATTTTGAGACAGGGTCTCACTAAGTTGCTTAGCGCATCACTAAGTTGCTGAGGCTGACTTTGAACTTGCCATCCTCTTGCTTCAGGCTCCCAAGCCTCTGGGATTATAGGTGTGGGCCACTATGCCTAGCTAGTTTGGGGTAGTTATAAATAAAGCTGCCCCAAACATTGATGCACAGGCATGTGAACATAAGTTTTCATTTTTGTTGAATAAATTCTTAAGGGTGGCATTGCTGAGTCATAAGGTAAACACGTGTGGAACTTTGTAGGAAATTGCCAAATTTGTCTTCCAAAACAACTGTAAGGTTTCTAAATTCTACCAGCAATGTTGGGAATTCCAGTTGCTTCACATCCTCACCAACATTTCACACTTTTTTTTTCAAATATATTTTAGGTATCAGTTGACCTTTTATTTATTTATATGCAGTGCTAAGAATCGAATTCAGTGCCTCACACACACTAGGCAAGCATTGTACCACTGAGCCACAACCCCAGCCCCTCACACTGTCCTTTGTTATTTTGTTTTGTCTTTTAATTAAACCTGTCTTATTAAATGAGTCGTAGTATTTCATTAAGGTTCCAGGTTGTGTTTTCCTAATGAGTAATGATGTTGAGCCAATTTTCATGTCTGTTTGGCCTTCAGTGGGTCTTTGGTAAAATGTTTACTCCTGGCAGGGCACAGTGGCGCACACCTGTAATCCCAGCAGCTTGGGAGGCTGAGACAGGAGGATTCCGAGTTCAAAGCCAGCCTCAGCAAAGCGAGGCACTAAGCCAGTCTGTGAGACCCTGTGTCTAATAAAATACAAAAAAATTGGACTGGGGATGTGGCTCAGTGGTTGAGTGTCCCTATATTCAATCCGTGGTACCCACTCCCCCCAAAAGCGTTTACTCCAATCTTTTGCCCATTTGAAAAAACGGTTGTTTTCTTTTTGAGTTTTAAGAGTTTTCTACATCAGATTCAGATCTAGGTTTTGCACATCTCTTCTTGCAATCTGTGACTTGTCATTCCATTTTCTTCATAGCATCTTCCCAAGAGCAGGAGTCCTTAGTGTTGTTTTTCTAGGACTAGGGGTTGAATCAGGGGTGCTCAACCACTGAGTTCTCCCTCAGCATTTTGTTTCTGTTGTACATTCTACATAGAAAATTGTCATCTGTGAAGAACAGTTTCATTACCTTCTTTCCAATCTGTGTATCTTTATTGCTTTTTCTTTTTAGTGTTGAATAGGAATGATAGGGGTGGGCATCTCTGCCCTGGGATTCCTTTAGTATGGCAATCTCTTGACTAAAGGCTCTTTCAGTAAGACTGGTGGGCAGCATCAGTGGGGGAGGGGACGCTGCAGACCCCGAGACAGTGAACAGACAGAGGAGCCTACCTGCTCATCACCTCCCATCCTTTTAGTCCCCAGCCCACCACTGCCATATCTGGTCCTCCTCCCACCTGAGACTCTGTGCTTGGCCCTTATTCATCAGCCCTGTGGTCTGCCTTTACTTTGAGCTTGACCTTTACTGCTTTGTGTACTGAAGGCCTTCAGCCCAGATTTTCCTGGGCCATGTGATTTTTGACTAGGAAACTATGATGGGGCCTCCCCACTGCCCCTGTCCTCCCAGATAGTGAAATTCAGTTAAGGCATAATTTTAGAAAAAAAAAATGAGAGGTGGGGAAATGAAGTGGGAGTGGGGTGGTGACATTGTCTTTGGAGCAATTGAGCAGCACAAGGAAGAGTTTAAAAGGTATCTGAAAGGGGCTGTGGTTGTCGCTCAGTGGCAGAGAACTTGCCTAGCATGTGTGAGGCACTGAGTTTGATCCTCAGCACCCCATACAAATTAAAAAAAAATAATAAGGTCTATCAACAACTAAAAAATATTTTTTTAAAAAAGGGGGGTGTGTGGAAGGATGAGGTAAGGGACAGGTGTGGCCGATGGAGACAGAACAAGGATCTTGCACAGGGAGGCACAGGATGATGAGGAGCCCTGAGAAGGCAGGAGAAAGGAGTGCAGTGTCAGCACTGTCTGCGGAGAGCTGCTCACAAGTGGGTCAAGGGAGGTCACTCTTCCTAGGAGCATAGGAAGGCAGGAGGCCCTGGGTCACTCTCGGGCTCCCCTGCCCTTAGAATCTTGCTCCAGGCCTGGGCTGAGCCCTGGCTAAGCTGACTGACTTAGGAGGAGTCACTGGGAGATGGCCTTGCCCAGTCCTGCTGATTCTGAGCTCCTCTTCCCATCCCCATCTCCCTCCAGGGCAAATCACTCCGGAACAACAACCCCTTCGACCAGGGCTGTGCCAACAACTGGTATTTGACCATTTGTATGCCAGTGGGACCCAAGTGAGTTGGTAAACTGAAGGCTCAAGTGGTGGATCTCTGGGGCTGGTGGGAGTGGGGTGAGATAAAGCTGGGTTTTCTTCTTTGGTCCCTGACCCCAGCTCCCAGGCCCTGTCACCCATTGTCCTTTCCTTTGGGGTTTTCTCCAGGGCACTCTGGGAGCCTCTGGGAACGTCCCTATTCATTGCCCTTCTAGGTTCTTGCCCTAAGAAATGGAGTAGAGGGGAAATGCAGCCTGGATGAGACTCCTGGCTGGGAACCCTGGGCTCTGTGCTTTCCAAGCTGAGGGTGAGGGTGGTCAGGGGGACCAGGCCAAGGTGGGTAGTGACTCCCTGCATTTGGTCTATCACGCCCCAGGTACATGTCTGCAGCTACTTGGATGCAGCAGGCGGAAGGCCCGGAGTGGGACCCTGAGCAAGGGGACCCAGTGCACACACGGTTCTCGCCACAATATTCCCGTCAACACCGTCCCACAGAGCTCCCTGGGCCCACATCTCCAACACATGGGCAGGGCCCCCCAGGGAGTGGCGAGGCTGCAGCTTTACAGGAGGTGAGGAATAGTGGGTGTGCATTGGGAGAAGGATGTCTGTGGGTCACACATGTGTTGGGGGAGGCTCCTGAGGTTGGGCTGGCCCTGAAGCTGAAGCACATGGAGCTTAAGGAATGGAAATATGAACCTGAGTGTGCGGGTTCCAGGTTTCAGAGTACTCCCAGGTGTTGCTGAATAGACAAAGAGAAAAGACTGCACCACTAATTTGCTAGTTGGCCTTGGCCAGTCCCTTACCTTTCTAGGCCTCAGTTTCCTCAGTTATTAATGAGGACTGAGACTAGTAATTTATGTTTTAAAGGAGATTCTTTTTTGGGGGGGAGGGGGACAGGGAATTGAACTCAGGGCACTCGACCCCTGAGCCACATCCCCAGCCCTATTTTGTATTTTATTTAGAGACAGGTTCTCACTAAGTTACTTAGTGCCTCACTTTTGCTGAGGCTGGCTTTGAACTTGTGATCCTCCTGCCTCAGCCTCCCAGGCCACTAGAATTATAGTCATGTGCCACTGTGCCTGGCTCTTTATTTTTTTTTTTTTTATGGAAATTTGTACTTGAAATCCCATGTGAAATGTATGAAGTGGAGCATTAGGAGTGCAGTAGGGTAGATAACCCATGGTGCCCACCAAGGGCCCTTGCATTACTTGTGGTACCAGCCCTCTCCTTTGTCCCGTCTCCTGGGGCCCAGGGCCATGACTGTGAACTGCAGGGTAGAAGCTAGAAAGAACACCCATGTATTGACTTATGTGTTTAGATTTCCATCAGCCCGATGCCGCAGCAAAAAGCCCACAGAGAAGACTTGGCCTCCCATCCACGAGCCTCTCACTCACCCATTCACACTGCTGGATACCAGGACATCTGAACTTCACCTTTTGAGCCTCCATGTGGAGGCCTCTCGTAGCTGAGCCCTCAATCACTCCCCTATTGGGAGTGCTAAGACTTCCATTCCTGTTGTACATTTGTAAATAGTTTTTACTTCTTCCTATGGCTGCTCTGTCTGTTTCTTCTAGGTTTAGAGAAGCGGTGTTTCCTGGGGATGTAGGGAGGCTCTGAGGGGTTGGAACAAAGCCCTCTTGGAAGGGAAAGATCCTTGCTCTCTGAGAACCCAAGCTAGGGAACCAACATTGTCTAGCTCATTGACCTTGAGCAAGACACTTGTCATTTCTCTCATCCTTAAAATGTGGCAACAGTAATAATCACAGTGACTGACCTGGCTGGCTTCCTGGCAAGGGCTGGAGATGGGAGGAGAGAAAACCCCCAGCTAGCACTAGGGATGGAGCAAGCCCTGTCCTGCAGCATCCCTGTCTGACTACAGGGGGTGCCAGCTGCCCAGGAATTTGAAAACCAAGTCTGGCCCAGCCCTCTAGTGGGAGGTGAGCCAGCCTGAGTCAGTCTGGAGCCCCCTCCTGGGCGCCTCCTCCCCAGATGTGGGACGGTGGGGGCATTCATCCTGCATCTCTCCTGCAACTGTGTCCCACCCTGGTCCCTTCCCCCTGGGGTGCATCAGGTGCTGGTTCTGGTCCTGTCCCTGGGGTAGACTCAGGAATTTTGAGTCTGCAGGCCCCAGAGTGTTGGGCAGGGGGCACATCAAACCGTGTGTCTGTTAGTCTCCAGAGTGTGATCTTGGGACTGGGAATAATATCACCTTCGTAGTAGGTTGTTGGAGGAGGAGGTGAGGTGTTTCATCTAGTGCACAGCAGGCAAGCAATGGATGCAGCTGGAATGATTTATGGTTATTTTCTCCACTAGTTGGGCGACCCAACCATGTCAGAATTTCCAGAGTACTATTAGTGGTTGTGGGGCTCTCTGAATTTGTATCAAGGACCCTATATCATCTTGCCACATGAAGCATCAGGACAGACAAACTATACTGCTTCTTTCCATACTTGTATCTGGGTGAAACCATCTTGTGTGATAAAGGTGGAGGCAAAAGGATGTCACCCAAGGGGTCAGATGCATGTCCCTAGGGTGTGTGTGTGTGTGTGTGTGTGTGTGTGTGTGTGTGTGTGTGAGAGAGAGAGAGAGAGAGAGAGAGAGAGAGAGAGAGAGAGAGAGAGTATGCACATGTTTGGTATGAGTTCATCCTCGGGGGTGTGTTCGCCCAGCCCCTTATCCTTTCTGACCAACTTTAGGAGGTCGGTGACCTATGATGCAGGATGTGTCTCCAAGTCTCCAGACCACAAAGTCCCACGACAAGACTGCTCTTCCCTCTTCCTTTCCTCCTCAACCTCTCCTGGGAAGCCCAGGCCCAGCCCCACCCGCCTGCCCTGGCTTGAACTCCAACACTTCTCATCCCCTTTCCCTGTCCCAATATCTATCTCCCTGGGCTCAAGTCCTTTTGGGGCTTAAGGCTTTTCTCAAATCTTATTCCTGCTCACTTCCTCTGTCTGGGAAGCCCAAGTTCATGGGCACATGGCAGAGAAAGAGGGGAGGAGTCCCTGTGCCCAGGTTTTAGTGCCTGTGAACCTGTGTGTGCAGTAGGTATGGCTCAACCCTGCTGACCAACAGGGGGAAAGGCCGAGTGGGGAAGCCAGAGGCTCCCAAGCTCATTCCCAAAGGACAGCCCTCCCAATAAACTGGATCTGAGTGAGGGAGGAGAGAGGTGGTCCAGGAGCCTGGGCCAAGGCCTGGATGTGCATCATGGAACTGCCTGGGTGGGGGAGTGCTGGAGGGAGTCCAGCTCCAAGCGGGGCCCAGAAGGCCAGGCCCCAGT
This sequence comes from Callospermophilus lateralis, assembly GCF_048772815.1. Classification (NCBI taxonomy): domain Eukaryota; kingdom Metazoa; phylum Chordata; class Mammalia; order Rodentia; family Sciuridae; genus Callospermophilus; species Callospermophilus lateralis. The sequence continues at coordinate 1,985,251 of NW_027512846.1, read as the reverse complement.
CTCTGAGGAGTTCATGCTGCCTCCTCCAGCCCCGCTGGCTGTCCCCCTGCCATCCTGCCTATCCCCCTGCCATCCTGCCTGGTTCAGGTCTGCACTCATTGGCTCCCTGCCTTCAGGTATACAGGGCCTCACTCAGTCTCAGGCAAGGGCCTTTTAAGTCCTAAGCTAGATGTGACACATCTCCTTGACAATCTGGTCCTCAGATTCCCCACTAGAAAAGGATGTAATTTCCCTCAGATTCTCAAAAGAGGACATGGCCTTTCCGAAGGCAAAGACTTCCTGCTCTGGGATGAAGATTTTAGGTGTGTCCGCCCCCTGCCCCCAGCCTAGGATTCCTAGGATTTCCTTAAGAAAGACCCTTGGATCAGGCTCATTGCTTCTTGAGCATTAAGTGGGACATAGAACATTCCTTCCTTTGACGTCCTCCACCATACCCTCTACCCTAAGCCTTGGGCCAGTCTTGTGACTCCTTGCCAAGTTGAGAGGACCCAACTGGGCTGCACCCCCTTCCCTTTTTGCCCCCTTCTCATTTCTGCTGAATGTGCCCTTGTTTCTCAGACATGCCCCACCCAATCCTTGGCCCATGGATAAGGCAAGGGGTGTTATAGGGGACCAGTTATGGGGCCCACTGTCCACCTACCCAGGAAACTCTGCCATCCCTGGGCCAGAGCCAAGAAATGGCCCCCACGCCTGCAGGGCTACCAGGTGCCCACAAGCTCCTAGAACCGTAATGCCAGATTCGTGAAACCCCAATAGACCACCAGGAGCCGAATCTGATGCAATTACACAAGAGTCTTTATTGCAGGCTCGCACCTGGACTCTCAACCGTTTGCAATACAGCGGTCCTGAGTAGTGAGTCCCAACCCTTAGTTAGTGAGAATTTATAGGTTTTGGGGGGATACACTATGCATCACAACATCACACAGAAAATCATTTTATACCGTGGGAAAATCAAACAACAATTCTTAACATTGATGAGCACATTCACTGGCCAGAACAAGTTGGGTAAGGGTAGTGGGTGAATTCAAATGGTGGATATATTTGAACTGATTGGTTTAGGCCCGGAAGGGTTGCAAGAGTCTCTATGCCAAACTGCAGGGATGCCTAATCATGTTATACATCACGGAAACTACTGGGAGGTCACCTGACATTTCAGATATTTTTCCTGTCTCCTGCTGATTGGTGGTTGCTGGGGGTTGCTATGGGTCCTCACCTAGCTTAACTGAATCAGGGTCACCTAGCACCACAGATCCCTTTTGTTAAACAACTCAGCAGGGTGGGTATGTGCCTAAGAACCTTCTGTGGGTTTTTCCAAGGACAAGAGTCATGCCCCCTCCCTCTGGACAGGCCTTGAGGTAGAAGCTGATTTCTCAAAAATGGAGTCACATCAGTTTCTCAGAACCTGGGATGGAGAGCCTAGCATCTCCAGACCTTTCCTCATGGGCCTCTTGGGAAGTCAGGGCATATAGGATGAGACTCAACCTAGTCACCCAGCTCTGCCGCCAACTAATGTGCCACAGGAGAATCTGTCTTCCCTTTGCTAAAACTTGGAGTCCTCAAGGTAATCATAGATATCACACTGAGGGTCACAGACTCTTAAGTCTTTAGGGAGGGTAGGGACTCAGGGATACCTCATCCAGCTGTCTGGCACCCCCAGTTTTGCAGATGGGGCTCTTAGGTCCTGCAGAGGGAAGAGTTTGCCCAAGATAACCTGGTGGCATCAGCCTGATGGCTTTCTCTGGTTCCCAGGGGACCACTCTCATTCCTGCTTCCAGGGCCATTCCAGCAGGGGAAGGGCTTGGACAGTGACCACAGGGCCCCACTCTCGAGGCAAACTTAGAGCTGGCAGTGAAGTTCAGCACAGGGCTGTCTACTGAAAAGGCGGCCAGTTTGAACCCCTCTCCAACCCTGCACTGTGCCCATAGTGCTCCTGCTGCCTCTGGCTCAGCCCTGTCCTGCTCTGGCCTGAGGGCCCCACCCAAGAAGGCCTGCAAGTGGCTGAGGGTGAGGCAAGGCTAGGACCCCTGGGGCAGAGGAGCTGGTTGTCTGAGGAAGTGGGGGTGTCCTGCCCCTTTTACACACTTTAGAATTCCTTTGTTCTCATGCCTTCACTTCCTCACAACCTGCTTACTTGACCTAAAAGATGGAGTGATCCAAGGGCCAGAAGGAAGTGGATCAGGGGTCCTGGCAAGAAGGGAGCAGTCTAGGAGGCATTCATTAACAGCCCCTACAACTCCCTGCAGGGAGGAATAATCCCTGGAGGCTGGTAACCTGGGCAAAAGGTGGAAAAGGGGAAGTGCTCTAGAGGTATTAACATTTTATTACTTTTCCTTTCAAACCAGCCTCCATATTTCTGATCTGACCCATTATTTATTACTTGCACTGTCCTTTTGTCCCCACCAACAACACTTTCTGAATATGTGTTCTATGAAGACAATGAAATTTGATTCCAGTGTACAGACCACTGATTACTTCAATTTTCCTTACTTCCAATCACCTCTCCCCGTACCTTCGACCTCCCTGCTTCGTTATCATAAATATCCCTAAACCTTATGGGGGAGAGATCTGAGACTTGATCTGTCTTCTGGCTTGGCTGCCTCCTAAATAAACCTTTTCTCGTTTGCAAAACTGGTCATTTTGAGATAGTAATTTGGGAAGACAGAGAGACATACTAAGTGTCAAAAGCAGCGCCATAAACCGCTAAATGTGAAAGGCTCCCTCCAACACTTGCAACTTTGAGGGCAATGTGCAAAGCAGGGTGTAAAATTGTGTAGCTCTACCCTGCCTCCACCTCTAGACCAGCCCCTAGCTATCCTCCCTCTGCAAATACTAACACCCCATACCAACAGGTTGCTGTCTGTCTCTCTGGAGATAGCCTGCTTTTCCGCAAAGGGGTCTCTCTCTTAAGATAAGCCCCCATTCTTCCTTGAATATGTATCTACTTCACAAATAAACCTCTGTCTCTGCCTTTGACTGGTGCATGGTAAAATTCTTTTCTGTCATGTCTGCAAGAACCCTGCTGGCCCTGAGTCAAGTTCTCCCTTTCTCTGGAAACTTCTCAGACCATTCTTCAGAGAAATATCTTCTCCTGTGACAGGTTCAGAGATTGGCATGCCATCTATGGGAGGCGGGTGGCCAGGACCATGCCTAATTCAGTAACTGACTGTCATGGAGAAGAGATCTCTTCCAAGAAGGGCAGCAAAGAATTTCAGCATGAGTCTGGCAAAGGCAGAGACAAAGGTTTATTTAGAAAGTAGATACACATTTAAGGGCGAATGCCATCTGTCTCAAGAGTGAGAAGCCCCTCCTTGAGTTGGAGGTCCAATATTTGTAAAAGGGCCATAGTCAGGGACAGGACTGAGGTGGAGACAGGGTGGAGCTGCACAATTGTAAGCTCAGTTTTCCCTGAGTTTATGTATTTCCCTCATTTTACAAGGACATGAGCCAAGAGCCTGTCAAGATTTTAACACAGTGACTCCCACTGCTTGCCTGTCCTCAAGCTTGTCTCTTTTGTCTAAAGAAAACACAGAGACCAAGCTAGAATTTCATAGGACCAAGCAAATGGGGAAAGGGCCGAGAAAGGAGTGCAGGTTTGGGGTTTGGGGAGGGAATACTGAGAAGATAGCTCTGGCTGTCTCCCTATTCATTCGTACCTACTCCCTTTCTTGCAGTTTTGGAGAGAATACAGGTATGGGGGGAAGGCTGAAAAAGGGGTGGGGGGAGGCTTTCTTTTTGCCCCAGTGGTATCTGAAGAGCCAAAGTGGGCAGCAGGACAGAAGCTGACTTTCTTGCCTAGCTGACTCACAGTTTTTATTATTTGATTGCTTGTTTTCTTTTGGCTGACTATACCTACCCTCAATTTTGCCTAAACACACACACTGGCTCATTAATTTAGAGGCATATGCTGAATACCCACCAGTGACAAGAGTAAGATGTGACCCCGTGCTCATTGTTCACAGACCTAGAAAGGGAGATGGACACTTAAAGAGTTAGTAAAAAAGATGAAAAGTGCCAAAACAAGTAGGACTGGCTGTGAATGTATTAATCATACCTTTATATTCTGCTTTTTGTTGTTATTGTTGTAGTTTTTAAATAAGGGACTGCTTCTTTGGGGTTATCCATTTCCTAAAGACAGTAAAAAACTGCCTAAGGCACACCTCTTATATGCATACCAACCACTGGGGGTGGGGGTATACTTCTAACCTCTTCTTTTAGCAAGCTCTTAATGTTCCCTTTACCTAATTGCCCCAGGGCCAGGTACCAGATTGCAAGAGACATTCCTAAATGCTGCAGCCTATTGGAGTTAGCCAAACCAAACAATTCAAAACTTATGCTCCTTTACCCAGTCCTTCCCTTAAAAACCACAATAAAGGCTCGGACCTTGTTTTCTGACTGACCTGGTATTTCCCTGTGTGCTCCCCATTCACAGCCTGCAGTGCCTTCTCTTTGTAGGGATCAGTAGTATAAGTCCCTTCTTCCTTCATGACAGTACTTTCTTTGTCTATGTGACTTAACACACATTTCAAACAATGCTGGGATTGGGTATGATGGTGCATACCAGTAATACCAGCAGTTCAGTAGGCTGAGACAGGAAGATAACAAGTTCAAAGCCACCTCAGCAATTTAGCAAGGCCCTGTCTCAAAATGAAAAATAAAAAAAAAGGCTGGTGATGTATGATAAACTCAATGATTAAGTGCCCTTGGGCTCAATCCATGGTGTCCAAACAACCAAGGAAAAAAAATAAACAACCACCACCATTTCTGGTTACACTTAAATCAGTGAATACCTATATCTCCCCTACTATTTTGTTTAGTATAAACAAACATATCTAGATAAGAGTTTGTTCCCCACATGGGTTCTGTTTCATCATTCTCAGAGCAAAGAGTCTACTTATTTGTTTATGAACTACCTTAGTATTCCTGGGATGCTAAAATAAAAAATAACAAATTTATTCCTCACAGTTCTGGGGACTGGAAAATGTAAGGTCATGGTACCAGCTTTCCTGATTCATAAATAACTTCCTGCTGTGTCCTCACTTACTGAAAGAGGCAGATAAGCCCCCTTGGCTTATTTTGAAGAACACTATCCCATTTTTAAAGATAGTAATCTCTGGCAATAGGCATGCACTGTATACAGGAATATAGGGCTCTGCCCTCATGACTTCATCATCTCCCATAGGTCCAACTTCCTGATGCCATCCCCTTGGAGGCTTAGAAATTCAACATATGAATTTGGGGGTTGGAAGTAGGAATACAAACATTCAGACCATAGCTAGAATTTTTGTTTAAGAAACTGGGTGGGGGCCTGGGGCTGAAGCTCAGTGGTAGAGCGCTTGCCTCACCCGTGTGAGGCACTGGATTTGATCCTCAGCACCACATTAAAAAATAAATTCATAAACAAATATATTGTCTCCATCAACAACTAAAAAAAAAGAAATAAAGAAAGAGGGGCTGGGGATGTGGGTCAAGTGGTAGCGTGCTCACGTGGCATGCTCGGTGCCCTGGGTTCGATCCTCAGCACCACATACAAATTAAAGATGTTGTGTCTGCTCAAAAAGAAACTATAAAATAAATATCAAAAAATTCTCTCTCTCTCTCTATCTCTCTTTAAAAAAAGAAAGAAAGAAACTGGGTGGGATTTGGAGGCGGTTGCTGGGGAATTTTGAGGAATTATTAATATCCTATATGTAATGAATTCTTAGTAAGTTTCAAACAAAAACCAGGTAGTCTGACAACTTCTGAATATCAAAGAAAACTATCCATTTCTAGAACTTCAATTGCCAGGCTCCTCTGTGTTTGCAAAGTATCTTTATAGCTAATCTGTCATTACTCACATTACTGATAATAGTTGAGAGATGCTATAAGACTCACTTGGCTTGAAATACCTTGGCCAATAACCTGGGTTTCCTCCTACTCTATTTGGTATAAATTGCCTAGTTATAGCCTCTATCAAAGGGTAATTTAAGTTATCTGGCACGGGAGAAATGTCTCTCTTTGATGATTTGCAGCTGTTGAAGATTTCTAGTAACTAGCTTGACATAGAAATGTGGGGATGTTTCTCAAGAAATATCAGCTTAGAGGGCTTGGGTTGTGGCTCAGTGGTAAAGTGCTCGCCTAGCATGCAGAAGGCACTGGGTTCCATCTTCAGCACCACATAAGTGTAAAATGAAGATATTGTGTCCACCTAAAACTAAGAAATAAACATTTTATTAAAAAAAAAGAAATATCAGCTTAGGATTTAATTCTGCTAATTCTGGGTATTCTTAGACGAACCCTAAATCTCAAATGTTGAAGAGTTGGTCCCCAATGCAGCAGTGTTCAAAGATGGGGGTCTTTGAGAACAGATTAAATCACAAGGACTCTGACTTCAACAATGCATTCATTCATTTATGGTTCAGAGTTTACTGGGTTTTGAGTGAGAGGCTTTGTTATACAAGCAATTTCTCCTTTGCTTCCTAGGCACCACGAGGTCAATAGCTTTGGTCTACCACATGTCCCTCAGTGAAGTTCTGCCTCACTATAGGCCTAAAAGCAACAGAATCAGCTAATCATGGAATGAAACCTCTGAAAGTATAACCCAAATATAAATCTTTTCTCCTTTCTAGTTGTATATCTTAAGTATTTTGTCAGTGACACAAAGCTGATCAACAAACTGAATTCCAATTTTTCCTTAGACATATTACCACAAATCAGTTTGGATAATCACTTTGGCAGACACTGAGACTGACTGGGGCAGGATAGGTGTTCAGTAAAATTTATTGCATATTCAGTTGAATGAATAGAACTTTACTGCATCAGTTCCAGCTGTGATTTGCCTAGAAAAGGGACCAACTCTAGTTATACAAAGCAAATAGAGAAATTTCTGGAAGGGTATCAGGAGTTCATAGAATTAAGGCAGTTATCTGGCTTGTGGCAGATTGCAGAGTCAAGGCAGTTCCAGGGAGCTGGCACAAATCCACAGGTTCATGAATAATCTGTCCCTAGAATTGCCATTAGCCCCACCTCCAGCATCCCTTCTGATCCAGGATTCAAATTCCTGGGACTTTAATGGTCTAAATTACCTGTTTGAAATAATTAACCCAAAGAAGATAAAAGAAGGTTCTTCAACTCCCAAGATGGGAGGCTGCAATGGAAGACAGATACTAAGAATTGTTCCAATAAAGCATTCACACAATAAGAAAAATTTCAAAAAAGAATATGGTGGTAATAGAAGAGGGGAATTAGATATTGCACTGTGAAGAAAGACAAATGTCATTCACATTGATACTAAAAGAGAGATGGGCTGGGTGGGGGGGCGTCGGTTACTGGTAAAGGAGAAAATATATGGGTGTAGTTTCAGAAGAAGGAGAAAGTGACCATCACAGTCCTCATGTAGCTGGCCAGACAACTACATGAACCTGGACAATGGGATACAGAAAATAAGTATTTCATGGAGTTCCCAGGCTAACATAGGAGCTGAACAAATATTTGTTCATTGAATTCACAAGAAAATGGAAACCTAAAACATGCTATTTAGATACAAGGAACTGAGTTTCCTTCTGTTAGCTCAGTGGGGAATGTGTCCCCATAGACAGTGACTCATCCTTAGAACCAGTTGAGACTTCCCATTTACTCTCAGGCCCTTATCAAATATACTGGGTTATCTTTTGCCTTCTGTGTCAGAACTATGGGGTCTCCATGAAGTTAGTCTTGGGCTTTCCCAGACTTCAGCTACACTGGAATGACTGCTTGCATGCTCCCAAGAGACATGCTTCTCTTCTTGGGTTATCAGATAAAGAATCAGCCCTTAACCAGGTGAATGAGAAGTAATACTCCATTTATACATGTTGTGTCAAATGCATTCTACTGTCATGTAGAATAGAACAATTTAAAAAAAAAAAAGAATCAGCTCTTAATTCCTGGCAATTATTTATCTCTTTTTCTAGAAGAATCTCTTTTCTAGTCAATCTCAGTGGTGCACAGCCAGTAATCCCAGTGGCTCGGGAGTCTAAGACAAGAGGATCGTGAGTTCAAAGCCAGCCTCAGCAATGGCGAGGTGCTAAGCAACTCGTGAAACCCTTTCTCTAAAGAAAATACAAAAAAGGGCTGGGAATGTGACTCTGTGGTCAAGTGCCCTGAGTTCAAACAACAGACGCCCTCAAAAAAAGAATCTTCTCTGCTGCACGCTGCCCAGTCATCTGGCCCAGCTGACGGTGACCTGTGGACCCTCTGACAGAAGAGTCACCTGGCCCTCGAATGCACCATGTCTTGTTCCTCCAGCGTTGACACTATGAAGAAGGTGGTTCAGCAGCTCTGGCTGGAGGCTGGACTCAACCACATGAGGTTTCCCAGGCAGGTGCAGACGAAAAAATTTTGTCTGCAGAATGCTCTCCATGATCCCCTCCTGACTGGAGTATCTTCATGTACAAGTTCCTTCAGACCCCAGAAAGTCTATTCCTTTTTGTAGTCATCTTTCTGAGGTTTCCCAAACCCACTGCTCAAGAACCAGTGAATATTCAAGAGAGCTTAATTTGAAGCCTGTACAAAAAATTTCCCTGTAACACATGTACCAAAATACAATCTTCTACTTTTGTCAATCCTTAACATCTACCTCTCTGAATTTTCATGAATTTCTATTTCACAATGGTAATTATTTTATATACACTGGCAGCAACATACAATAAAATATTTATTTATTTTTTAGTACCAGGGATTGAACCCAAGGGCATTCAACCACTGAGCCACATCCCCAGCCCTATTTTGTGTTTTTATTTAGAGATAGGATCACACTGAGTTGTTTAGTGCCTTGCTTTTGCTGAGGCTGGCTTTGAACTCTCGATTCTCCTGTCTCAGTCTCCCCGGCTACTAGGATTACAGGCACGTGCCACTACACCTGGCTCAAAATACTTGGTATTAAAAAGAAAAACAAAACAAAACAAAAAAAAAAACTTTCTTCTTCCTCTTGCAGAGAAGCCACATAACCCAGATATTGAATCCTGGTGTACTATAAATCTGAATTTCAATCTTAGGACTTTCCCATATTTGCTGGTTGTCTCATCTTGTTGAATATGTCCAGAGCCAGTTCATTGCTCTGCGAAACTCCTGTGCTACAGGAATTTTGAGTGAAAATATACTTAAAGTTCCAGACACATAAAATACTGGATTTCTCATGATACCCAGCCATTAGGTCGTGTCCAAAAGATAGACCTATTAAAAATAATGCTCAAGGTCTTTGGATGTACCTCAGTGATAAATTGGTTGCTTGCATGAGGCCCTGGGTTCAATTCCCAGCATTTAAAACAAAAGAAAATTTCAAGATACCACCTCCCCTCACCCAAAAAGAATATGTTAGACAGGTGTGGTGGCACCTGTGATCCCAGTGGCTTTGGAGGATGAGGCAGGAGAACTGTGGGTTCAAAGCCAGCCTTAGCAACTTACTGAGGCCTTAAGAAACTCAGTGAGACTCTATCTCTAAATAAAATACAAAAATATACTGGGGATGTTGCTCAGTGGCTAAGATTGAAATTCAGATTTATAGTACACCAGGATTCAATATCTGGATTATGTGGCTTCTCTGCAAGAGGAAGAAGAAAGTTTTTTTTTTTTTTTAATACCAAGTATTTTGAGCCAGGTGCAGTGGCACTGCATGTAATCCTAGCAGCCGGGCAGACTGAGACATGAGAATCGAGAGTTCAAATCCAGCCTCAGCAAAAGTAGGCACTAAACAACTCAGTGAGATCCTGTCTCTAAATAAAAACATAAAATAGGGCTGGGGATGTGGCCTAGTGGTTGAATGCCCTGGGTTCAATCCCAGGTACTAAAAAGTAAATAAATATTTTATTGTATGTTGCTGCCAGTGTATATAAAATAATTACCCTTGTGAAATAGAAATTCATGAAAATTCAGAGAGGTAGATGTTAAGGATTGACAAAAGTAGAAGATTGTATTTTGATACATGTGTTACAGGAAATTTTTTTGTACAGGCTTCAAATTAAGCTCTCTTGAATATTCACTGGTTCTTGAACAGTGGGTTTGGGAAACCTCAGAAAGATGACTACAAAAAGGAATAGACTTTCTGGGGTCTGAAGGAACTTGTACATGAAGATACTCCAGTCAGTAGGGGATCATGGTGAGCATTCTGCAGACAGAATTTTTTCAAGTCTGCAACTGCCTGGGAAACCTCATGTGGTTGAGTCTGGCCTCTAGCCAGAGCTGCTGAACCACCTTCTTCATAGTGTCAACGCTGGAGGAACAAGACATGGCGCATTCGAGGGCCAGGTGACTCTTCTGTCAGAGGGTCCACAGGTCACCGTCAGCTGGGCCAGATGACTGGGCAGCGTGCAGCAGAGAAGATTCTTTTTTTGAGGGGGTCTGTGGATTGAACTCAGGGCACTTGACCACAGAGTCACATTCCCAACCCTATTTTGTTTTTTTTAGAGACAGGGTCTCACGAGTTGCTTAGCACCTCGCCATTGCTGAGGCTGGCTTTGAACTCAGGATCCTCCTGTCTCAGACTCCCGAGCCACTGGGATTACTGGCTGTGCACCACTGCGATTGGCTAGAAAAGAGATTCTTATACAAAAAGATATACATAATTGCCAGGAATTAAGGGCTGATTCTTTTTTTTTTAATTGCTCTATTCTACATGACAGTAGAATGCATTTTGACACAACATGTATAAATAGAGTATTACTTCTCATTCACCTGGTTAAGGGCTGATTCTTTATCTGAAAACCCAGAAAGAGAAGCATGTCTCTTGGGAGCATGCAAGCAGTCATTCCAGTGTAGCTGAAGTCTGGGAAAGCCCAAGACTAACTTCATGGAGACCCCATACTTCTGACACAGAAGGCAAAAGATAACCCAGTATCTTTGATAAGGGCCTAAGAGTAAATGGGAAGTCTCAACTGGTTCTAAGGATGAGTCACTGTCTATGGGGACACATTCCGCACTGAGCTAACAGAAGGAAACTCAGTTTCTTGTATCTAAATAGCATGTTTTAGGTTTCCATTTTGTTGTGAATTCAATGAACAAATATTTGTTCAGCTCGTATGTTAGCCTGGGAACTCCATGAAATACTTATTTTCTGTACCCCATTGTCTAGGTTCTTGTAGCTGTCTGGCCAGCTACATGAGGACTGAGATGGTCACTTTCTCCTTCTTCTGAAACTACACCGATATATTTTCTCCTTTACCAGTAACCGCCGCCCCCCCCACACAGCCCATCTCTCTTTTAGTATCAATGTGAATGACATTTGTCTTTCATCACAGCGCAATATCTAATTCCCCTCTTCTATTACCACCATATTCTTTTTTGAAATTTTTCTTATTGTGTGAACGCTTTATTGGAACAATTCTTAGTATGTGTCTTCCATTGCAGCCTCCCATCTTGGGAGTTGAAGAACCTTCTTTTATCTCCTTTGGGTTAATTATTTCAAACAGGTAATTTAGACCATTAAAGTCCCAGGAATTTGAATCCTGGATCAGAAGGGATGCTGGAGGTGGAGCTAATGGCAATTCTAGGGACAGATTATTCATGAACCTGTGGATTTGTGCCAGCTTCCTGGAACTGCCTTGATTCTGCAATCTGCCACAAGCCAGATAACTGCCTTAATTCTATGAACTCCTGATACCCTTCCAGGAATTTCTCTATTTGCTTTGTATAACTAGAGTTGGTCCCTGTTCTATGCAAATCACAGCTGGAACTGATGCAGTAAAACTTCTATTCATTCAACTGAATATGCAATAAATTTTATTGAACACCTATCCTGCCCCAGTCAGTCTCAGTGTCTGCCAAAGTGATTATTCAAACTGATTTGTGGTAATATGTCTAAGGAAAAGATTGGAATTCAGTTTGTTGATCAGCTTTGTGTCACTGACAAAATACTTAAGATATACAACTAGAAAGGAGAAAAGATTTATATTTGGGTTATACTTTCAGAGGTTTCATTCCATGATTAGCTGATTCTGTTGCTTTAAGGCCTATAGAGAGGCAGAACATCACTGAGGGAGCATGTGGTAGACCAAAGCTATTGACCTCGTGGTGCCTAGGAAGCAAAGGAGAAATTGCTTGTATAACAAAGCCTCTCACTCAAAACCCAGTAAACTCTGAACCATAAATGAATGAATGCATTGTTGAAGTCAGAGTCCTTGTGATTTAATCAGTTCTCAAAGACCCTCATCTTTGAACACTGCTGCATTGGGGACCAACTCTTCAACACTTGAGCTTTAGGGGTCATCTAAGAATACCCAGAATTAGCAGAATTAAACCCTAAGCTGATATTTCTTTTTTTTTTTAAATGTTTATTTCTTAGTTTTAGGTGGACACAATATCTTCATTTTACACTTATGTGGTGCTGAAGATGAACCCAGTGCCTTCTGCATGCTAGGCGAGCACTTTACCACTGAGCCACAACCCCAGCCCTCTAAGCTGATATTTCTTGAGAAACATCCCCACATTTCTATGTCAAGCTAGTTACTAGAAATCTTCAACAGCTGCAAATCATCAAAGAGAGACATTTCTCCCCTGCCAGATAACTTAAATTACCCTTTGATAGAGGCTATAACTAGGCAATTTATACCAAATAGAGTAGGAGGGAACCCAGGTTATTGGCCAAGGTATTTCAAGCCAAGTGAGTTTTATAGCATCTCTCAACTATTATCAGTAATGTGAGTAAGGACAGATTAGCTATAAAGATACTTTGCAAACACAGAGGAGGCTGGCAATTGAAGTTCTAGAAATGGATAGTTTTCTTTGATATTCAGAAGTTGTCAGACTACCTGGTTTTTGTTTGAAACTTACTAAGAATTCATTACATATAGGATATTCCTAATTCCTCAAAATTCCCCAGCAACCGCCTCCAAATCCCACCCAGTTTCTTTCTTTCTTTTTTTAGAGAGAGAGAGAGAGAGAGAGAGAGAGAGAGAGAGAATTTTTCGATATTTATTTTATAGTTTTTTTTGAGCGGACACAACATCTTTAATTTTTATGTGGTGCTGAGGATCGAACCCAGGTCAGTGCGCATGCCAGGTGAGCACGCTACCACTTGAGCCACATCCCCAGCCCCTCTTTCTTTCTTTTTTTTTTTTTTTAGTTGTTGATGGACACAATATTTTTGTTTATGAATTTATTTTTTAATGTGGTGCTGAGGATCAAATCCAGTGCCTCACACGGGTGAGGCAAGCGCTCTACCACTGAGCTTCAGCCCCAGGTCCCCACCCAGTTTCTTAAACAAAAATTCTTGCTATGGTCTGAATGTTTGTATTCCTACTTCCAACCCCCAAATTCATATGTTGAATTTCTAAGCCTCCAAGGGCATGGCATCAGGAAGTGGGACCTATGGGAGATGATGAAGTCATGAGGGCAGAGCCCTATATTCCTGTATACAGTGCATGCCTATTGCCAGAGATTACTATCTTTAAAAATGGGATAGTGTTCTTCAAAATGAGCCAAGGGGGCTTATCTGCCCCTTTCAGTAAGTGAGGACACAGCAGGAAGTTATTAATGAATCAGGAAAGCTGGTACCATGACCTTACATTTTCCAGTCCCCAGAACTGTGAGGAATAAATTTGTTATTTATTATTTTAGCATCCTAGGAATACTAAGATAGTTCATAAACAAATAAGTAGACTCTTTGCTCTGAGAATGATGAAACAGAACCCATGTGGGGAACAAACTCTTATCTAGTTATGTTCGTTTATACTAAACAAAATAGTAGGGGAGGTATAGGTATTCACTGTTTTAAGTGTAACCAGAAATGGTGGTGGTTGTTTTTTTTTTTCCTTGGTTGTTTGGACACCAAGGATTGAGCCCAAGGGCACTTAATCATTGAGTATATCATACATCCCCAGCCTTTTTTTTTTTATTTTTCATTTTGAGACAGGGCCTTGCTAAATTGCTGAGGTGGCTTTGATCTTGTTATCTTCCTGTCTCAGCCTACTGAACTGCTGGGATTACTGGTATGCACCATCATACCCAATCCCAGAATTGTTTGAAATGTGTGTTAAGTCACATAGACAAAGAAAGTACTGTCATGAAGGAAGAAGGGACTTATACTACTGATCCCTACAAACAGAAGGCACTGCAGGCTGTGAATGGGGAGCACACAGGGAAATACCAGGTCAGTCAGAAAACAAGGTCAGAGCCTTTATTGTGGTTTTTAAGGGAAGGACTGGGTAAAGGAGCATAAGTTTTGAATTGTTTGGTTTGGCTAACTCCAACAGGCTGCAGCATTTAGGAATGTCTCTTGCAATCTGGTACCTGGCCCTGGGGCAATTAGGTAAAGGGAACACTAAGAGCTTGCTAAAAGAAGAGGTTAGAAGTATAGCCCCCACCCCCCCGTGTTGGTATGCATATAAGTGGTGTGCCTTAGGCAGTTTTTTACTGTCTTTAGGAAATGGATAACCCCAAAGAAGCAGTCCCTTATTTAAAAACTACAACAATAACAACAAAAAGCAGAATATAAAGGTATGATTAATACATTCCCAGACAGTCCTACTTGTTTTGGCACTTTTCATCTTTTTTACTAACTCTTTAAGAGTCCCTCTCCCTTTCTAGGTCTGTTAACAATGAGCACGGGGTCACATCTTACTCTTGTCACTGGTGGGTATTCAGCATATGCCTCTAAATTAATGAGCCAGTGTGTGTGTTTAGGCAAAATTGAGGATAGGTATAGTCAGCCAAAAGAAAACAAGCAATCAAATAATAAAAACTGTGAGTCAGCTAGGCAAGAGAGTCAGCTTCTGTCCTGCTGCCCACTTTGGCTCTTCAGATACCACTGGGGCAAAAAGAAAGCCTCCCCCCACCCCTTTTGCAGCCTTCCCCCCATACCTGTATTCTCTCCAAAACTGCAAGAAAGGGAGTAGGTACGAATGAATAGGGAGACAGCCAGAGCTATCTCCTCAGTATTCCCTCCCCAAACCCCAATCCTGCACTCCTTTCTCAGCTCTTTCCCCATGGGCTTGGTCCTATGAAATTTTAGCTTGGTCTCTGTGTTTTCTTTAGACAAAAGAGACAAGCTTGAGGACAGGCAAGCAGTGGGAGTCACTGTGTTAAAATCTTGACAGGCTCTTGGCTCATGTCCTTGTAAAATGAGGGAAATACATAAACTCAGGCAAAACTGAGCTAAAATTGTGCAGCTCCACCCTGTCTCCACCTCAGTCCTGTCTCTGACTATGGCCCTTCTACAAATGTTGGACCTCCAACTCCAGGAGGGGCTTCTCACTCTTGAGACAGATGGCATTCTCCCTTAAATGTGTATCTACTTTCTAAATAAACCTTTGTCTCTGCCTTTGCCAGACTCATGCTGAAATTCTTTGCTGCCCTTCCTGGGAGAGATTTCTGCTCCATGACAGTCAGTTACTGAATTAGGCATGGTCCTGGCCACCCGCCTCCCATAGATGGCATGCCAATCACTGAACCTGTCACAGGAGAAGATATTTCTCTGAAGAATGGTCTGAGAAGTTTCCAGAGAAAGGGAGAACTTGACTCAGGGCCAGCAGGGTTCTTGCAGACATGACAGAAAAGAATTTTACCATGCACCAGTCAAAGGCAGAGACAGAGGTTTATTTGTGGAGTAGATACATATTCAAGGAAGAATGGGGGCTTATCTTAAGAGAGAGACCCCTTTGCGGAAAAGCAGGCTATCTCCAGAGAGACAGACAGCAACCTGTTGGTATGGGGTGTTAGTATTTGCAGAGGGAGGATAGCTAGGGGCTGGTCTAGAGGTGGAGGCAGGGTAGAGGTACACAATTTTACACTCTCCTTTGCACATTGCCCTCAAAGTTGCAAGTGTTGGAGGGAGCCTTTCACATTTAGTGGTTTATGGCACTGCTTTTGACACTTAGAATGTCTCTCTGTCTTCCCAAATTAATATCTCAAAATGACCAGTTTTGCAAACGAGAAAAGGTTTATTTAGGAGGCAGCCAAGCCAGAAGACAGATCAAGTCTCAGATCTCTCCCCCATAAGGTTTAGGGATATTTATGATAACAAAGCAGGGAGGTCAAAGTACGGGGAGAGGTGATTGGAAGTAAGGAAAATTGAAGTAATCAGTGGTCTGTACACGTGGAATCAAATTTCATTGTCTTCATAGGACACATATTCAGAAAGTGTTGTTGGTGGGGACAAAAGGACATTGCAAGTAATAAATAATGGGTCAGATCAGAAAGATGGAGGCTGGTTTGAAAGGAAAAGTAATAAAATGTTAATACCTCTAGAGCACTTCCCCTTTTCCACCTGTTGCCAAAGTTACCAGCCTCCAGGGATTATTCCTCCCTGCAGGAAGTTGTAGGGGCTGTTAATGAATGCCTCCTAGGCTGCTCCCTTCTTGCCAGGACCCCTGAGCCACTTCCTTCTGGCCCTTGGATCACTCCATCTTTTAGGTCAAGTAAGCAGGTTGTGAGGAAGTGAAGGCATGAGAACAAAGGAATTCTAAAGTGTGTAAAATGGGCAGGACACCCCCACTTCCTCAGACAACCAGC
Organism: Callospermophilus lateralis; assembly: GCF_048772815.1. Classification (NCBI taxonomy): domain Eukaryota; kingdom Metazoa; phylum Chordata; class Mammalia; order Rodentia; family Sciuridae; genus Callospermophilus; species Callospermophilus lateralis. The sequence continues at coordinate 1,968,796 of NW_027512846.1, read as the reverse complement.
TCCTCTGCCCCAGGGGTTCTAGCCTTGCCTCACACTCAGCCACTTGCAGGCCTTCTTGGGTGGGACCCTCAGGGCAGAGCAGGACAGGGTTGAGCCAGAGGCAGCAGGAGCACTATGGGCACAGTGCAGGGTTGGAGAGGGGTTCAAACTGGCCGCCTTTTCAGTAGACAGTGCTGTGCTGAACTTCAATGCCAGCTCTAATTTTGCCTAGAGAGTGGGGCCCTGTGGTCACTGCCCAAGCCCTTCTTCTGCTGGAATGGTCCTGGAAGCAGGAATGAGAGTGGTCCCCTGGGAACCAGAGAAAGCCATCAGGCTGATGCCACCAGGTTATCTTGGGCAAACTCTTCCCTCTGCAGGACCTAAGAGCCCCATCTGCAAAACTGGGGGTGGCAGACAGCTGAATGAGGTAGCCCTGAGTCCCTACCCTCCCTAAAGACTTAAGAGTCTGTGACCCTCAGTGTGATATCTATGATTACCTTGAGGACTCGAAGTTTTAGCAAAGGGAAGACAGATTCTCCTTTGGCACATTAGTTGGCGGCAGAGCTGGGTGATTAGGTTGAGTCTCATCCTATATGCCCTGACTTCCCAAGAGGCCCATGAGGAAAGGTCTGGAGATGCTAGACTCTCCATCCCAGGTTCTGAGAAACTGATGTGACTCCGTTTTTGAGAAATCAGCTTCTACCTCAAGGCCTGTCCAGCGGGATGGGGCATGACTCTTGTCCTTGGAAAAACCCACAGATAGTTCTTAGGCACATACCCACCCTGCTGAGTTGTTTATAAAAGGGATCTGTGGTGCTAGGTGACCCTGACTCAGTTAAGCTAGATGAGGACCCATAGCAACCCCCTAGCAACCACCAATCAGCAGGAGACAGGAAAAATATCTGAAATGTCAGGTGACCTCCCAGTAGTTTCCGTGATGTATAACAAGATTAGGCAACCCTGCAGTTTGGCATAGAGACTCTTGCAACCCTTCCGGGCCTAAACCAATCAGTTCAAATATATCCACCATTTGAATTCACCCACTACCCTTACCCAACTTGTTCCCGCCAGTGAATGTGCTCATCAATGTTAAGAATTGTTGTTTGATTTTCCCGCGGTATAAAATGATTTTCTGTGTGATGTTGTGATGCATAGTGTATCCCCCCAAAACCTATAAATTTTCACTAACTAAGGGTTGGGACTCACTACTCAGGACCGCTGTATTGTAAACGGTTGAGAGTCCAGGCGCGAGCCTGCAATAAAGACTCTTGTGTAATTGCATCAGATTCGGCTCCTGGAGGTCTATTGGGGTCCCACGAATCTGGCATTACGGTTCTAGGAGCTTGTGGGCACCTGGTAGCCCTGCAGGCGTGGGGGCCATTTCTTGGCTCTGGCCCAGGGATGGCAGAGTTTCCTGGGTAGGTGGACAGTGGGCCCCATAACTGGTCCCCTATAACACCCCTTGCCTTATCCATGGGCCAAGGATTGGGTGGGGCATGTCTGAGAATCAAGGGCACATTCAGCAGAAATGAGAAGGGGGCAAAAAGGGAAGGGGGTGCAGCCCAGTTGGGTCCTCTCAACTTGGCAAGGAGTCACAAGACTGGCCCAAGGCTTAGGGTAGAGTGTATGGTGGAGGACGTCAAAGGAAGGAATGTTCTATGTCCCACTTAATGATCAGGAAGCAATGAGCCTGATCCAAGGGTCTTTCTTAAGGAAATCCTAGGAATCCTAGGCTGGGGGCAGGGGGCGGACACACCTAAAATCTTCATCCCAGAGCAGGAAGTCTTTGCCTTTCGAAAGGCCATGTCCTCTTTTGAGAATCTGAGGGAAATTACATCCTTCCCTAGTGGGGAAAGTGAGGACCAAATTGTCAAGGAGATGTCTCACATCTAGCTTAGGACTTAAAGGCCCTTTCCTGAGACTGAGTGAGGCCCTGTATACCTGAAGGCAGGGAGCCAATGAGTGCAGACCTGAACCAGGCAGGATGGCAGGGTGATAGGCAGGATGGCAGGGGGACAGCCAGCGGGGCTGGAGGAGGCAACATGAACTCCTCAGAGACTAGGGCCTGGCCTTATGGGCCCTGCTTGGAGCTGGACTCCCTCCAGCACTTTCCCACCCAGGCAGTTCTATGTTGCACATCCAGGCCTTGGCCCAGGCTCCTGGACCACCTCTCTCCTCCCTCACTCAGATCCAGTTTATTGGGAGGGCTGTCCTTTGGGAATGAGCTTGGGAGCCTCTGGCTTCCCCACTCGGCCTTTCCCCCTGTTGGTCAGCAGGGTTGAGCCATCCCTACTGCACACACAGGTTCACAGGCACTAAAACCTGGGCACAGGGACTCCTCCCCTCCTTCTCTGCCATGTGCAAATGACTTGGGCTTCCCAGACAGAGGAAGTGAGCAGGAATAAGATTTGAGAAAAGCCTTAAGCCCCAAAAGGACTTGAGCCCAGGGAGATAGATATTGGGACAGGGAAAGGGGATGAGAAGTGTTGGAGTTCAAGCCAGGGCAGGCGGGTGGGGCTGGGCCTGGGCTTCCCAGGAGAGGTTGAGGAGGAAAGGAAGAGGGAAGAGCAGTCTTGTCTTGGGACTTTGTAGTCTGGAGACTTGGAGACCCATCCTGCATCATAGGTCAACCACCTCCTAAAGTTGGTCAGAAAGGTTAAGGGGCTGGGCGAACACACCCCCGAGGATGAGCTCATACCAAACATGTGCATACTCTTTCTCTCTCTCTCTCTCTCTCTCTCTCTCTCTCTCTCTCTCTCTCTTTTTCTCTCTCTCTCTCTCACACACACACACACCCCCTAGGGACATGCATCTGACCCCTTGGGTGACATCCTTTTGCCTCCACCTTTATCACACAAGATGGTTTCACCCAGATACAAGTATGGAAAGAAGCAGTATAGATTGTCTGTCCTGATGCTTCATGTGGCAAGATGATATGGGGTCCTTGATACAAATAGAGAGAGCCCCACAACCACTAATAGTACTCTGGAAATTCTGACATGGTCGGGTCGCCCAACTAGTGGGGAAAATAACCATAAATCATTCCAGCTGCATTCATTGCTTGCCTGCTGAGCACTAGATGAAACACCTCACCTCCTCCTCCAACAACCTACTACGAAGGTAATATTATTCCCAGTCCCAAGATCACATTCTGGAGACTAACAGACACACGGTTTGATGTGCCCCTTGCCCAACACTCTGGGGCCTGCATACTCAAAAGACCTGAGTCTACCCCAGGAACAGGACCAGAACCAGCACCTGATGCACCCCAGGAGGAAGGGACCAGGGTGGGACATAGTTGCAGGAGAGATGCAGGATGAATGCCCCCACCCTCCCACATCTGGGGAGGAGGCGCCCAGGAGGGGGCTCCAGACTGACTGAGGCTGGCTCACCTCAAACTAGAGGGCTGGGACAGACTTGGTTTTCAAATTCCTGGGCAGCTGGCACCCCCTGTAGTCAGACAGGGATGCTGCAGGGCAGGGCTTGTTCCATCCCTAGTGCTAGCTGGGGGTTTTCTCTCCTCTCATCTCCAGCCCTTGCCAGGAAGGCAGCCAGGTCAGTCACTGTGATTATTACTGTTGCCACATATTAAGGATGAGAGAAATGACAAGTGTCTTGCTCAAGGTCAATGAGCTAGAGAATGTTGGTTCCCTAGCTTGGGTCTCCAGAGAGCAAGGATCTTGCCCTTCCAAGAGGGCTTTTTTCCAACCCCTCAGAGCCTCCCAACATCTCCAGGAAACATCGCTTCTCTAAACCTACAACAAACAGACAGAGCAGCCATAGGAAGAAGTAAAAACTATTTACAAATATACAACAGGAATGGAAGTCTTAGCACTCCCAATAGGGGAGTGATTGAGGGCTCAGCTACGAGAGGCCTCCATGTGGAGGCTCAGAAGATGAAGTTCAGATGTCCTGGTATCCAGCAGTGTGAATGGGTGAGTGAGAGGTTCGTGGATGGGAGGCCAAGCCTTCTCTGTGGGCTTTTTGCTGCGGCATCGGGCTGATGGAAATCTAAACACATAAGTCAATACATGGGTGTTCTTTCTAGCTTCTACCCTGCAGTTCACAGTCATGGCTCTGGGCCCCAGGAGGCAGGACAAAGGAGAGGGCTGGTACCCCAAGAAATGCAAGGGCCTTTTGGGGGCACCATGGGTTATCTACCCTACTGCACTCCTAATGCTCCACTTCATATATTTCACATGGGATTTCAAGTACAAATTTCCACAAAAAAAAAAGAGCCAGGCACAGTGGCACATGCCAATAATTCTAGTGGCCTGGGAGGCTGAGGCAGGAGGATCACAAGTTCAAAGCCAGCCTCAGCAAAAGTGAGGCACTAAGTAACTTAGTGAGAACCTGTCTCTAAATAAAATACAAAATAGGGCTGGGGATGTGGCTCAGGGGTCGAGTGCCCTGAGTTCAATTCCCTGTCCCCCTCCCCCCCAAAAAAGAATCTCCTTTAAAACATAAATTACTAGTCTCAGTCCTCATTAATAACTGAGGTAACTGAGGCTTAGAAAGGTAAGGGACTGGCCAAGGCCAACTAGCAAATTAGTGGCACAGTCTTTTCTCCTTGTCTATTCAGCAACACCTGGGAGTGCTCTGAAACCTGGAACCCGCACACTCAGGTTCATAATTCCATTCCTTAAGATCCATGTGCTTCAGCTTCAGGGCCAGCCTAACCTCAGGAGCCTCCCCCAACACATGTGTGACCCACAGACATCCTTCTCCCAATGCACACCCACTATTCCTCACCTCCTGTAAAGCTGCAGCCTCGCCACTCCCTGGGGGGCCCTGCCCATGTGTTGGAGATGTGGGCCCAGGGAGCTCTGTGGGACGGTGTTGACAAGAATATTGTGGCGAGAACCGTGTGTGCACTGGGTCCCCTTGCTCAGGGTCCCACTCAGTGCCTTCCTCCTGCAGCATCCAAGTAGTTGCAGACATGTACCTGGGGCGTGATACACCAAATGCAGGGAGTCACTACCCACCTTGGCCTGGTCCCCCTGACCACCCTCACCCTCAGCTTGGAAAGCACAGAGCCCAGGGTTCCCAGCCAGGAGTCTCATCCCGGCTACATTTCCCCTCTGCCCCATTTCTTATGGCAAGAACCTAGAAGGGCAATGAATAGGGACGTTCTCAGAGGCTCCCAGAGTGCCCTGGAGAAAACCCCAAAGGAAAGGACAATGGGTGACAGGGCCTGGGAGCTGGGGTCAGGGACCAAAGATGAAAACCCAGCTTTATCTCACCCCGCTCCCACCAGCCCCAGAGGTCCACCACTTCAGCCTTCAGTTTACCAACTCACTTGCGTCCCACTGGCATACAAATGGTCAAATACCAGTTGTTGGCACAGCCCTGGTCGAAGGGGTTGTTGTTCCGGAGTGATTTGCCCTGGAGGGAGATGGGGATGGGAAGAGGAGCTCAGAATCAGCAGGACTGGGCAAGGCCATCTCCCAGTGACTCCTCCTAAGTCAGTCAGCTTAGCCAGGGCTCAGCCCAGGCCTGGAGCAAGATTCTAAGGGCAGGGGAGCCCAAGAGTGACCCAGGGCCTCCTGCCTTCCTATGCTCCTAGGAAGAGTGACCTCCCTCGACCCACTTGTGTGCAGCTCTCCGCAGACAGTGCTGACACTGCACTCCTTTCTCCTGCCTTCTCAGGGCTCCTCATCATCCTGTGCCTCCCTGTGCAAGATCCTTTTTCTGTCTCCATTGGCCACACCTGTCCTCTTACCTCATCCTTCCAGACACCCTGCTTTTTTAAAAAATATTTTTTAGTTGTTGATAGACCTTATTATTTTTTTTAATTTGTATGGGGTGCTGAGGATCAAACTCAGTGCCTCACACATGCTAGGCAAGTTCTCTGCCACTGAGCTACAACCCCTGCCCCTTTCAGATACCTTTTAAATTCTTCCTTGTGCTGCTCAATTGCTCCAAAGACAATGTCACCACCCCACTCCCACTTCATTTCCCCACCTCTCATTTTTTTTTTCTAAAATTATGCCTTAATTGAATTTCACTATCTAGGTGGACAGGGCCAGTGGGGAGGCCCCATCTTAGTTTCCTAGATAAAATCACATGGCCCAGGAAAATCTGGGCTGAAGGCCTTCAGTACACAAAGCAGTAAAGGTCAAGCTCAAAGTAAAGGCAGACCACAGGGCTGATGAATAAGGGCCAAGCACAGAGTCTCAGGTGGGAGGAGGACCAGATATGGCAGTGGTGGGCTGGGGACTAAAAGGATGGGAGGTGATGAGCAGGTAGGCTCCTCTGTCTGTTCACTGTCTCGGGGTCTGCAGCGTCCCCTCCCCCACTGATGCTGCCCACCAGTCTTACTGAAAGAGCCTTTAGTCAAGAGATTGCCATACTAAAGGAATCCCAGGGCAGAGATGCCCTCCCCTATCATTCCTATTCAACACTAAAAAGAAAAAGCAATAAAGATACACAGATTGGAAAGAAGGTAATGAAACTGTTCTTCACAGATGACAATTTTCTATGTAGAATGTACAACAGCCACAAAATGCTGAGGGAGAACTCAGTGGTTGAGCACCCCTGATTCAACCCCTAGTCCTAGAAAAACAACACTAAGGACTCCTGCTCTTGGGAAGATGCTATGAAGAAAATGGAATGACAAGTCACAGATTGCAAGAAGAGATGTGCAAAACCTAGATCAGAATCTGATGTAGAAAACTCTTAAAACTCAATAAGAAAACAACCGTTTTTTCAAATGGGCAAAAGATTGGAGTAAACGCTTTTGGGGGGAGTGGGTACCACATCCCCAGTCCATTTTTTTTGTATTTTATTAGACACAGGGTCTCACAGAGTTGCTTAGTGCCTTGCTTTGCTGAGGCTGGCTTTGAACTCGGAATCCTCCTGTCTCAGCCTCCCAAGCTGCTGGGATTACAGGTGTGCGCCACTGTGCCCTGCCAGGAGTAAACATTTTACCAAAGACCCACTGAAGGCCAAACAGACATGAAAATAGGCTCAACATCATTACTCATTAGGAAAACACAACCTGGAACCTTAATGAAATACTACGACTCATTTAATAAGACAGGTTTGATTAAAAGACAAAACAAAATAACAAAGGACAGTGTGAGGGGCTGGGGTTGTGGCTTAGTGGTAGAATGCTTGCCTAGTGTGTGTAAGGCACTGAATTAGATTCTTAGCACTGCATATAAATAAATAAAAGGTCAACTGATACCTAAAAGGTATTTGAAAAAAAAAAAGTGTGAAATGTTGGTGAGGATGTGAAGCAACTGGAATTCCCAACATTGCTGGTAGAATTTAGAAACCTTACAGTTGTGTTGGAAGACAAATTTGGCAATTTCCTACAAAGATCCACACGTGTTTACCTTATGACTCACCAATGCCACCCTTAAGAATTAATTCAACAAAAATGAAAACTTATGTTCACATGCCTTTGCATCAATGTTTGGGGCAGCTTTATTTATAACTACCCCAAACTAGCGAATCATAGTGGCCCACACCTATAATCCCAGAGGCTTGGGAGCCTCAAGCAAGAGGATGGCAAGTTCAAAGTCAGCTTCAGCAACTTAGTGATGAGCTAAGCAACTTAGTGAGACCCTGTCTCAAAATTAAAAAAGAAAAAATTTTTTTAAACATAATGGGAGTGGTGCTAGGAATGTGCCTCAGTGATTAAACACCCCCGGGTTCAATTACTACGATGAAAAAAAACAAAACAAAACAAACAAAAATACTGGCAAAAACTAGATATAATGTAAAAAATCCTTTGTTTGATGAATGTATAAACAATCTATAGGGCATCCATATGATTCTACACAGCAATAAAAGGAAATAAAATACTGATATGAGCGACAACATGGATGAATCTCAAATACATTGTCCTAAATAAATAAAGCCAGAGAAAAGAAGGCAATGACTCCATTTACATGTGAACCTGGAAAAAAAGAAAAACCAGAAGGACATAGGGAGAGAGACTGACAACAACAGGTGAATGAAAGGATATTCTGGAGTAAAGAAACTGCCTAAACTTGATCATGCTGGAGAATGCAGGACAGTATCCATTTGTCAAAATCCCTTATCCTAGACTAAAAGGGTGAATTTTGCAGTTTTAATTTATTCCTCAATAAATGAATTTTTGTTGTTGTTGTTGTTTTTTTAAATCCCACAATGGCTCCCAGTTTTCCACTTCATAAAAACTAAATTACACGCTCAACTTTTAGGGGCTTTTCAATCTTGACTCCCACGGGGTCAACTTCATTGCCCATGCCACTTTGGGTTTAATTTAGAATCGTTCCTTCCTCATTTCCTTAACATCCTACTTTCGGGTTTCTGTGCCTTTTTGAAAAAATGTGCCTCTCACAAGCAACACCCTCCTGTCTTCCACCTTTGCAAAATCACAGCTAGGACAGGAAGAGTGGCACGTCCTCCTCTACAATGCTGGCCTCGCCAAACTCAGTTTCTTGCAGGCTGCTACACCACTCAGGACCGACCCCCGTCTCAAGCGTTTTCCTAGGTGTCTGCTGGTGTTATTCTGATCGCAGGGTTCTTATCAACACAAGCGCAGGATGCACCCATCCCTCAAATAACAGGCTCTCCATGCAATGCACCCACGAGGAAGAATGACCACTGAGCTCCAGGGGGAGGAAAGATCTGAGCTGCATCTTAAGGGGTGGGTCTGGAAGGACTCATGAGGCACCATCAGGATCAAGGGCAGTGAAGATCAGGCGAAAGTGCCGGATTCCCTAAGATGCATGATGCCTCCGCACCGTCTGATATTGCAGTACTTGCTTACCTTGCTCATCGACACAGCCTGTATTATCAAGATCAGAATGACAGGCAGCAGGAGTACCAAGACGGGTACAGCTACTGTGATGCTGTGCATACACAAGCTAAGAAGAACAGACAAACTGTTCTCTCCTGGCCCCGCCCAACGACCAACACGCCCTCATTAGCCCCGCCCTGGCTGGCCCCGCCCACCCACTTTTTCCTCCCTGGACTGGACAATTAATCCAGCACACCCAAGAGAAACCTCACCGCAGCATGCTGTCCTCCCACTTGACCCTTTTCAACCTTCATTACCCCACTTCTTGGCCTCCCTAGATTCTTAACTCCATAGTCCATCCTACCACGCCCATCTCCCTGACCCGACTCGCCTCCAACCTGTCCTTCATAGGTCCTCCCAAGTAGCTTCTCCCTTTAGCCCTGCCCACAACATCAGCCCTCCCTCGGTTAACCCCGCCTCTTGGCTGTCCTGCCCCTTGGCTGTCCCTCCCTCCCCACAACCCATTCTCTTCCCAGTGTGGGCCCTTGGGACTGGGTGGATACGCCATGGCTGAGTCCAGCGACAAGGGCATGTGTCTTGTACGAATGAGAAAATCACACTGGTAGCCAGAAGAACAACCAGATAAAGGCACAGGGACACCAGCAGCAGCACGAATACGTGGAAATTTCTTTGACCTACACAATTGTTTACCCACAGGCAGTGGTGGTCAAAGTCCTAGGGGAGAGAAGGCAGACCTTGAGGGTCTATTTGGCTTAGCCCAATACCCCCAAATTTGAGGCCCCCCCTCAACCCAGCCCCTAGACCTCCTGCTCTTGGCCCTGCACGTGAGCTCCCATCTCCAGGGTGAAACCAGCACGTCCATGGATAGAGCATAGTTAGGACGCCATGGCTCATCAGGTCATTTGTCATGAGTGAGGTCTTTAGAGACAAGAATTGCCTGGTGTCCTTTTTAGCAGGATGCAGAAAAGCTCTGAAGCTGTATTTTCTCAGATACTGGGTAAGGATGAGAAGAATTTTTTGCCCAGCCAGCCTTCTGTACTTGGAAACCCGTGCAAGGTGTGCACATGAGAGAAGAGCACTCGGAACCCAGGAAACCCTCAATTGGACACCCAGAGGTGGACAGGCAACGATACCCAGAACAGGGCAGCAGCCGGCCTAAAGTTATGGGTATCTAGTATCAGCAAGCTAGTGGGACAGTCACTGCCTTTCTTCCCCTTGACTCCACAAGGCTCAGCACAGATGGTGCCCTTTGCATGTCAGCACCTGTGCAAGCAAGGCCAGCGTCTCAGGACAAGTGCAGAACTGTAGGTAATAACATATATAAGTGACCAAGTGTGGCTGAGAGCCACTTGTAGCAGTGTGGGAAGATGATCTCATACCCACCCCTGGAACACAAATGATGTGAGGTTCCTGGTCCTGGCCAGGTGCCCTGGGATGGGTTGGTGAGTGGACAGGAAGGAGGAGTACTTACCTCCACACAGATATTACTGAAGGGACAGTGGTGGGTCCGGGGTGAACGATGGATAGAACACTTCGAGCACCACTGCAGGCGAAAGGCCGTGTTGTTCACTCGTGCTATGTATTGAATGTTGGGGTCCTCTTCTAAGGAGCCTGGCAGGGGAAGAGATTTGGGCAGTGGCAGGAGGCCCATCCACCACTCTACTGCTTGGGGCCGCCCCATAACATCATTGGGCAACAAGAAGGGTGGGGAGGAGGAGGGCAGGGGAATCCCGGTCCCTGTTGAGCAAGCTGACCACTCAGATGGGCGGCAGTCAGAGAGAAAGGGCTGTCCAGCCACAGGAGCTCTATACAGAGCTCTCCCCTTTTGGAATAGTGATCAGTGCTTGAAGTCGTGTGTAAAATCGGAAGGAGGAGGAGTGAACTGCGTGGTTTGGAAGAGCCTGCTGACCTCTCTTGCCAGCCTGCCCAGTCCTTCCTTCGAAAGCAGCTGGAACATCCAGGATTCTGTTTTTTCGCACTTTAGTGGCTTGGGAAAAGAAGTGCCAGGGCCCAAGTAATGATGACATGGAGGGAAGGGCTCCTGAGGCCACTGGAGTGGGGGGTGGGATTGAGGGGGGTTAGCATGTTTGAAATCACCCCTATAGGCATCAGCCCTTGGGATACCACCTCCTTCTCCAGGGGTCTGAGGCCTTACCTTTGTGTAAAATGCCTGGGTCTGACCCGTTGAGGAAAATGAGGCTGCAGAAGGACAGTATAAAGAATAGGCCCGAAACCACAGCAAATTCCCACTGCCCATTCTGAGCCAACCACCGGCACCTGAAACCAGAGCCAGACTCAGTCCTAGTCTGGGGAAACCCAGAGCTCCCCACAAGGCCTAGTTCACCTGAGGTAGGACTCACTCGCCTTAAGGACAGATCTAAATATCCAGGTTACAGACAGACCATGGAGACTCCACAAAATGTCACCAGCATTACCAGTCTCTCATTGTTCCCTAAATGCGTCAGGCACTCCAGACCTCTGTGCTTTCACATTGGGTTCCCTCTAACTCTATATCGTCCTTCCCCTGCTGACCCTCTCTCTCCACTTCCCTCCCTGCCTCTGTACTGTCCTTGTCTATTTTCTCTTCTGTGTCTAAGACACTGACACCTTCCATGGGAGACTCATGGAAAGGCGAAGAAGATGCCACTTATTGTAATAAGTAGCATTGCATTAAAAGCTGGAAACAGGCTTGGTTTCAGCCATGAGGATTCGATCGGAGGTTCATTTGGGGGCGTGATACTCTGTGAAGAGGCCATGGCTAGACCACCAAGTCTCACAGACTGAAGCCACCAACGAACTCTTCTGGGTTGGCACCCAGACTGCCATGACAACAGAAGTGACATCACAGAGGTTCTGGAATGGGGGCTCTGGCTGCTTCCAGTGACTTGTGAGATCAACCTTCCCCAACCCCCACATACGCACATGTTGTAGACTGGGACATCCTGCTCTTATGATGGTAGCTTTGTTGGAGCTTGTGATGATGTGATGTGGTTTGTCCCAAAGGTTCAAAGGCTAGAGGGTTGGTCCTCAGTGATGAGGTGGTAGAAACTGAAAGAGGTGGTCCTAGTGGGAGGTAACTCAGTCACACTGCAAGATGCCCTCTCAAGGGAGTAATGGACTTCTCATGGGCCCCCATTTGCTGCTGTAAGAGGGAGTTGTTATAAAAAGAGCCAGATTGGTCCCTCCCTGTTTTCTGACCACACAATCTGGTGAACACCCTCACCAGAGATCACTTGCAGGAGCTGCCAAATCTTGGATACTGAGTTAAATAAACCTTACCTCCTTATAAATTATCTGTTCTCGGGTATTTTGTTAGAGCAACAGAAAGCAGGCTAATACAGAGGCCATAAAATATGTGAAGATGGCATGGGGAGAAGTTTGGTGATGGTTATCCCCCTTTCAGGCCCAGTGGTAATTGGAGTCAACAGTGCTCATTCCTCATCCTAGCTCCACTTCTTCCTTTTTGTTGTAACAGAGCTCCAGTTTGGGGCAGGAGGTAGAAATCTACCAATTAAATATCTTCCCAGTTTACTCACTTCCATGGTGGGATTTATGATGTAATTCTCTCTTAAAAATAAAATGAGCTGGGGATGTGACTCAATGGTTAAACAATCCTAGGTTCAATCCCTGATGATTATGATAATAACAATAATAATAATAATTTGTACATATTTATGGCATATAACTTAATTTGAAAAATGTTACATTGAAGAACGTCTGAGTCAAGCTTTTTAACATATACATTACTTCATATTCTTATTTGTGGTGAGGACCCTTAAAATCTACTCTTTGAGTCATTTTTAGTGTAGATAACATTATCAACTGTACTCATTCTGTTGTATGTTATTATTAACTGTAGTCATTATATTGCACAATCGATCCCTTAAACTCATCCCTCTCATCTAAGTGTAATTTGTTCTCCTGGGACCAGCATCTTCCCCCTCCACAGCCCAGCCACTCCTGGGCCCCTGACAGTCACCCTTTTGCTCTCTGTTTCTATGAGTTCAACTTTTATAGATACCACATGTAGGTGAGATCATGTGAGTGTTGCCCTGTGCGTGGCTATTTCCCCCAATAAAACGTCCTTTGGCCTCATTCATTTGTCATAAATGACAGAATTTCCTTATTTTTTAAAAGACTAAAGAGTATCCCCTTATATTTCTAAACCACATTTTCTGTATCCATTCATGCACCGATTGGCTGGACCATAGGTTAGTTTTTTGTTTTTTGTTTCTGTTTATTTTGTTGGTGCTGGGGATTGAACCCAGGACCTTGTCCATGCAAGGCAAGCATTCTTCCAACTGAGCTCTATTTTTAATTTTTAAAGAAACTTCCCATACTAATTTCCATAATGACTGTACTAATTTACATTCCCCCAAACATAGTACAAGAATTCTAGTTTCTCCACATCCTGAACAGTACTTAAAATCTTTTGTCTTTCTTTTTCTTTTATTTATGATGGGGGTTGAACCCAGGGGGACTTTACCCCTGATAGCCATCTGGAGACCTTTTTACTTTTTATTTTGAGATCAGGTCTCACTGAGTTGCTGAGGTTTACCTTGAATTTATAATCCTCCTGCCTCAGCCTCCTGAGTTACTGAGATTAAGGCATGTGCCACTGGTTCTTTTGTCTTTTTGACAATAACCATTCTAATAGGTGCGAGAGGGTATCCCATTATGATTTTAATTGCATTTCTCTAGTGATTAGTAATGTTGAATATTTTTTTTCAGATTTCTCTTGGTCAGTTGTGTTCCTACTGAAAATGAAGTGATGTTTGGGTCACAGTCTACCACCAAGTTTTATGTCAATTTCTGTTGTAGCACAAGAAGAAGGGATGACATGCATTGGGTCATGGAAAAAGGTTAGGAGTGGTACTAGAATCATAACTGCTAGGTCTATTGAGCTTTGGAGCAGACCATGCTAGCCTTAGAGTTTCTCTTTTTGTTTTGTATTTTTCATTAGATATATATGACAGCACCATGCATTTTAATTCATTGTACACAACTGCATCACAAATTTACATTTCTATGGTTGTACCTGATGTAGCATTCACACCATATGTGCATTCATACATGTACCTAGGGTAATGATGTCCATCTCATTCCACCATCTTTCCTACCCCCATGCCCCCTCCTCACCTCTGCCTCCCCTTTGCCCCATCAAAGTCCCTCCATTTTTCCTTATCAGAGAGAACATTCAGCCTTTGGATTTTTGGGATTGGCTTACTTGATTTAGCATGATATTCTCTAACGCCATTCATTACATGTCGTAATTTTATTCTCTTTTAATGCTGAGTAATAATCCATTAAGTATATATACCACAGTTTCTCTATCCATTCATCTATTGACGGGCATCCAGGCTGTTTCCACAGTTTAGCAATTGTGAATTGAGCTGCTATAAACATTGATGTGACTGTGTCCCTGTAATATGCTGATTTTAAGTCATTTAGGTATAGACCTAAGAGAGGGATAGCTGGGTCAAATGGTGGTACTATTCCAAGTTTTCTAAGGAATTTCCATACTGCTTTCCAGATTGGGTTGCACCAATTTGCAGTCCCACCAGCAGTGTATGAGTGTACCTTTTCCCCTTCTACATCAGCATGTATCGTGGTCTGTCTTCAGCACACAGGGCACTTTGTGGTACAACCAATGTTTTATGTGCTTTTAATGAATTAACCCCCAATTCCTTGTTTTACAGATAGGGAAATTGAGTGTCCAGGTGCTAAGTGCTACCCAAGGTCTCCCTGCTGGACAGTTGTAGAGCTGCGATTTGGACTTATGAGATCTGGCTCCAGAGTCCTTGCCACCAACCACCAAGCAAGTGACTCCAGGAGGAGTTGCAGTCATGGGGCTGAGTAGAAAGGGCATGAAGTTGGAGCATGGGATCAGTGCCTGAGATGGGTGCTGCCAATAATGGAAAGGAGCCCTGATTGGTGAATCCCAGAGGGCAGACCACATTTAGGTCCCTTGAGAATAGTGATCCTGGACATGGAGGTAACCATTGTGAAAAGAGCAACCATTCTCCAGAACAGAAACCTACTCTCCAAGTACAAGGATTTCACCAGAGCCTTGTCCCTCAAGGGGGAAGGCGTTTCTCCTACTCCAGACTCTTATCTCCTGCAAGGTGCTAGTGGTGGTGGAAAAGTAGGAAACACCAGTGAAAGTCACACCCCAGCAATACAGCCTCACTCAACACCATGATCTAATCATAGACCACAGAATCCTTCCTTCCTCACTACTGTGCCATTATAACAAAAAGCCTCTGCACAACTTTAGAGAATTAGAGATGAAAAGTTGAAGACACAAATTCTTTCTGGGCAAGAAATGAAAATAAGCACATTATAGGAATCTGAAAGTTTCTGGCCTCTTTGGCAACAGAAAACACTAAACATGACCGAACTTCTAGACAGATGAGCACAAAATCTCACCAAATAAATGGCCTATTTACCTCAGTTCCTATTATTCAGTACACTGTCTAGCTTTCAATCAAAAATAATTATAAGGTATACATACTAAAAAGCAAGAAGGAAGAAAGTCTAAGGACATAAAGCAAGCATTCGAATGAGACCCTCAAATGATGAGGCAGTGGGAATTATAAGACAGGGATTTGAAACAAATATGATTGAGATCCTAAGGGTTATAGAGGGTTATAGCTGAATAAGAATATTAAAGAAAAGATAGATAATGTAAGCTGATGATGGAAATGGTAAACAAGAAAATAAAAAGGAAAGACTGGAGATAAAATGACTTAGATGAATGCTTAAAACCTTTGATGGGCTCACTAGTACCCTGGACATGACTGGGGAGAATATTAGTGAACTTGCAGATAGGTCAGAAGAAATTTCTCAGGCAAAATTGCAAAGAGAAAAGAAAAATTGAAACAGAAAATTTAAGAACAACGGGGCAATTGCAAAAGATAAGCACATGTGCAGTTGGAATAGGAGGAGGAGAAGCAAAATAGAACAGAGTTGAGGAAACCCTTCGAGTAATAATGACAGAAAGCTTTTATGATGTAATAGATACAGGGAGTTCTGAGAACATCAAACAAGGCAAATACCCAAAATCTACACCTACCATCTTTCAAATTGCTGAAAATCAAAGCCAAAGAGATGGTATTTAAAGAAATCATCTTACTCATACAGGAGCCAAGATAAGAATCTTAGTGGACTTCTCCTAAAATGTGCTAGAGAAAGAGAGTTGAGTGAAATTTTGAAGTGTTGAAAGGAAAACCCACCAGCCTATAATCCTCTACCCAGTGTATCATGGTTTGATATTGTGTGTCCTCCAAAAGCTCATGTGGGAGACATGCCTTCAATATACATTTTAAATTGTTTTTCTGGACACAGTTTTGTTCCTGTATCTTCTTAAGAGATATCCTTGAGAAAAAGTTTTTTGAAAAATCTAGTCTTAGCCAGTCATTGCAGGACATGTCTCCTCATCCCCACTACTCAAAAGGCTGAGGCAGGAAGATGGCAAATTTGATGCCAGCTTGGGCAACTCAGGTGGACCCTGTCTAAAGACAAGGGGGATTGGCTGGGTATGGTGCTCGTTAGTAGAGCACTTGCCTAGCATTTGAAAGCCCCTATTTCAATCCCCTGTACCAAAAAATGGGGTCCATGAAGAGGCTAATATCAAGGCAAAAAGGATGCAATGATCATTTCTTTTTACTTTTTATTAGGTTGCTAAGGCTAGCCTTCAACTTGTGATAGTCTTGTCTCAGCCTCCTGAATTTAGGCATGTGTCACTGCCCTGGCCCAGAAATTTTTAAAATAAAATCAACCCCACAGAATTGTCATCTGATAATATCAAAAAGGTAACAAAAACAATATGAAAAAATGTTTCCCCCAAATATATATATATTTAGTTGTTGTTGGACACACTGTCTTTATTTATTTTTATGTGGTACTGAGGATCAAACCCAGTGCCTCACATGTGTGATTCGGGTGCTCTACCACTGAGCTACAGTTTCAGCCTTTCAGTTATCATTTCTAGTTGGAGGCACTTTGTGACAGAATAATATTATCTCTTTTTCTGGGTGCGGGAGTACTGGGGATTGAACTCATGACACTTGACTACGAGCCCATATCCCCAGACCTATTTGGTATTTTATTTTAGAGACACGGTCTCATTGAGTTGCTTAGCACCTTGATTTTACTGAGGCTGGCCTTGAATCTGAGATCCTCCTGTCTTAGCCTCCCAAGCTGCAGGGATTACAGGCAGGCGCCACTGTACCCAGCCCAATATTATTTTCTATTAGTATGATCCAACCCAGTTGTTTTCTTGACTGTTTTAAAATAAATCTGTTCTCATCATCTGATACAATGCTCATGTACTCATCAAAACCAATGATACAGCTCTTATCATTATATTCATTTGCTCATAGAACCACCCCTGAAATTGGCACCTATTTTGCAAGCATCTGAAGAAGAGGGTGATGGGCTGCACCATTGCCTTCTGTGCTTTTGGCCTGACCATACCCATGGTGGAATCTCTGACAGACCACTCTCACTGCATGCTACTACCTCAGAAAGCCACTTGTGAGTAAATATATTTCTGCAGAATCTCTTAACGACGGCTACATAAAAATCTATAACAAATTATTATAATTTATATTATAATTTATTTAATTCTCTGTAGTAATTTCAAGCTTTACACTTTACCTTTACACTGTGGTTACCTTCCTTCTATCTAACAAACATCTTTGTGTACCGAACCACTTGTTTCTTTAAAGGATTTGGGAGATCCCTGTGCTGTGGATCAAACCCAGAGCTTCACATGAGCTAGGCAATTGCTCCATCACTGAATGACACCGTTGGACCAGAATGGAGAGATTTTACTGGGAAATTTTATTCAAGCTCTGATAGTACCTAATGAAATGTTGCTTTTTGACAAAATAATGGGTTTCTAGAAAATGATTATTTGTACCCACCAGATACACTTATGATGCCAGCCATCTGATTTACAGATTTACTCTGGGATTGTTGATAAGAAAATACATTGCTT
The DNA here is from genome assembly GCF_048772815.1 of Callospermophilus lateralis. Lineage (NCBI taxonomy): Eukaryota > Metazoa > Chordata > Mammalia > Rodentia > Sciuridae > Callospermophilus > Callospermophilus lateralis. The sequence goes on along the minus strand of NW_027512846.1, from coordinate 1,951,058 downwards.
TTTTTCCCCCAAGTAAAAAATTGCAATCTATTTATTTATTTTTATTAGTAAAATTTTACGTAATACTGGGATTCATTATACCATATCCTTGCATGCACATAATTTGATCAGTCTCATGTTCCAGCTAACATATTCTTTTTTTTTTTTTTTTTGGTACTGGGAATTAAACTCAGGGGTGCTTAGCCACTGAGCAACATCCCCAGCATGTTTTTGTATTTTATTTAGAGATAGAGTCTCACTGAGTTTCTTAAGGCCTCACTAAGTTGCTAAGGCTGACTTTGAACCCACAGTTCTCCTGCCTCATCCTCCAAAGCCACTGGGATCACAGGTGCCACCACACCTGTCTAACATATTCTTTTTTGGTGAGAGGAGGTGGTATCTTGAAATTTTCTTTTGTTTTAAATGCTGGGAATTGAACCCAGGGCCTCATGCAAGCAACCAATTTATCACTGAGGTACATGCCCAGCCCTTGAGCATTATTTTTAATAGGTCTATCTTTTGGACACGACCTAATGGCTGGGTATCATGAGAAATCCAGTATTTTATGTGTCTGGAACTTTAAGTATATTTTCACTCAAAATTCCTGTAGGACAGGAGTTTTGAAGAGTAATGAACTGGCTCTGGTCATATTCAACAAGATGAGACAACCAGCAAATATGGGAAAGACCTAAGATTGAAATTCAGATTTATAGTACACCAGGATTCAATATCTGGGTTATGTGGCTTCTCTGCAAGAGGAAGAAGAACTTTTTTTTTCTTTTTTAATACCAAGTATTTTGAGCCAGTTGCAGTGGCACGTGCCTGTAATCCTAGGAGCCGGGGAGACTGAGACAGGAAAATCGAGAGTTCAAAGCCAGCCTCAGCAAAAGCAAGGCACTAAACAACTCAGTGAGATCCTGTCTCTAAATAAAAACACAAAATAAAGCTGGGGATGTGGCTCAGTGGTTGAATGCCCTTGGGTTCAATCCCCAGTACTAAAAAAATAAATAAATATTTTATTGAATGTTGCTGCCAGTTTATATAAAATAATTACCCTTGTGAAATAGAAATTCATGAAAATTCAGAGAGGTAGATGTTAAGGATTGACAAAAGTAGAAGATTGTATTTTGGTACATGTGTTACAGGGAAATTTTTTGTACAGGCTTCAAATTAAGCTCTCTTGAATATTCACTGGTTCTTGAGCAGTGGGTTTGGGAAACCTCAGAAAGATGACTACAAAAAGGAATAGACTTTCTGCGGTCTGAAGGAACTTGTACATGAAGATACTCCAGTCAGTAGGGGATCATGGTGAGCATTCTGCAGACAAAATTTTTTCAAGTCTGCAACTGCCTGGGAAACCTTCATGTGGTTGAGTCCGGCCTCCAGCCAGAGCTGCTGAACCACCTTCTTCATAGTGTCAACGCTGGAGGAACCAGACATGGTGCATTCGAGGGACAGGTGACTCTTCTGTCAGAGGGTCCACAGGTCACCGTCAGCTGGGCCAGATGACTGGGCAGCGTGCAGCAGAGAAGATTCTTTTTTTGAGGGCGTCTGTGGATTGAACTCAGGGCACTTGACCGCAGAGTCACATTCCGAGCCCTTTTTTGTATTTTCATTAGACACAGGGTCTCACGAGTTGCTTAGCACCTCGCCATTGCTGAGGCTGGCTTTCAACTCACGATCTTCCTGTCTCAGACTCCCTAGCCACTGGGATTACTGGCTGTGCACCACTGCGATTGGCTAGAAAAGAGATTCTTATAGAAAAAGAGATAAATAATTGCCAGGAATTAAGGGATGATTCTTTTTTTTTTTAATTGTTCTATTCTACATGACAGTAGAATGCATTTTGACACAACATGTATAAATGGAGTATTACTTCTCATTCACCTGGTTAAGGGCTGATTCTTTATCTGAAAACCCAGAAAGAGAAGCATGTCTCTTGGGAGCATGAAAGCAGTCATTCCAATGTAGCTGAAGTCTGGGAAAGCCCAAGACTAACTTCATGGAGACCCCGTACTTCTGACACAGAAGGCAAAAGATAACCCAGTATCTTTGATAAGGGCCTAAGAGTAAATGGGAAGTCTCAACTGGTTCTAAGGATGTGTCACTGTCTATGGGGACACATTCCCCACTGAGCTAACAGAAGGAAACTCAGTTCCTTGTATCTAAATAGCATGTTTTAGGTTTCCATTTTCTTGTGAATTCAATGAACAGATATTTGTTCAGCACCTATGTTAGCCTGGGATCTCCATGAAATAGTTATTTTCTGTACCCCATTGTCCAGGTTCTTGTAGCTGTCTGGCCAGCTACATGAGGACTGTGATGGTCACTTTCTCCTTCTTCTGAAACTACACCCTTATATTTCCTCCTTTACCAGTAACCGCCACCCCCCCCCCACCCAGCCCATCTCTCTTTTAGTATCAATGTGAATGACATTTGTCTTTCTTCACAGTGCAATATCTAATTCCCCTCTTCTATTACCACCATTTTCCTTTTTGAATTTTTTCTTATTGTGTGAACCTTTATTGGAAAAATTCTTAGTATGTGTCTTCCATTGCAGCCTCCCATCTTGGGAGTTGAAGACCCTTCTTTTATCTCCTTTTGGTTAATTATTTCAAACAGGTAATTTAGATCATTAAAGTCCCAGGAATTTGAATCTTGGATGAGAAGGGATCCTGGAGGTGGGGCTAATGGCAATTCTAGGGACAGATTATTCATGAACCTGTGGATTTGTGCCAGCTCCCTGGAACTGCCTTGATTCTGTAATTTGCCACAAGCCAGATAACTGCCTTAATTCTATGAACTCCTGATACCCTTCCAGGAATTTCTCTATTTGCTTTGTATAACTAGAGTTGGTCCCTGTTCTATGCAAATCACAGCTGGAACTGATGCAGTAAAGCTTCCATTCATTCAACTGAATATGCAATAAATTTTATTGAACACCTATCCTGCCCCAGTCAGTCTCAGTGTCTACCAAATTGATTATCCAAACTGATTTGTGGTAATATGTCCAAGGAAAAGATTGGAATTCAGTTTGTTGATCAGCTTTGTGTCACTGACAAAATACTGAAGATATACAACTAGATAAGAGAAAATATTTATATTTGGGTTATAATTTCAGAGGTTTCATTCTATGATTAGCTGATTCTGTTGCTTTTAGGCCTATAGTGAGGCAGAATATCACTGAGGGAGCATGTGGTAGACCAAAGCTATTGACCTCGTGGTGCCTAGGAAGCAAAGGAGAATTTGCTTTTATAACAAAGCCTCTCACTCAAAACCCAGTAAACTCTGAACCATAAATGAATGAATGCATTGTTGAAGTCAGAGTCCTTGTGATTTAATCTGTTCTCAAAGACCCCCATTTTGAACACTGCTGCATTGGGGACCAACTCTTCAACACTTGAGCTTTAGGGGTCATCTAAGAATACCCAGAATTAGCAGAATTAAACCCTAAGCTGATATTTCTTTTTTTAAAAAAAATGTTTATTTCTTAGTTTTAGGTGGACTAAATATCTTCATTTTACACTTATGTGGTGCTGAAGATGGAACCCAGTGCCTTCTGCATGCTAGGCGAGCACTTTACCACTGAGACACAACCCCAGCCCTCTAAGCTGATATTTCTTGAGAAACATCCCCACATTTCTATGTCAAGCTAGTTACTAGAAATCTTCAACAGCTGCAAATCATCAAAGAGAGACATTTCTCCCCTGCCATATAACTTAAATTACCCTTTGATAGAGGCTATAACTAGGCAATTTATACCAAATAGAGTAGGAGGAAACCCAGGTTATTGGCCAAGGTATTTCAAGCCAAGTGAGTCTTATAGCATCTCTCAACTATTATCAGTAATGTGAGTAAGGACAGATTAGCTATAAAGATTCTTTGCAAACACAGAGGAGCCTGGCAATTGAAGTTCTAGAAATGGATAGTTTTCTTTGATATTCAGAAGTTGTCAGACTACCTGGTTTTTGTTTGAAACTTACTAAGAATTCATTACATATAGGATATTCCTAATTCCTCAAATATCCCAGCAACCGCCTCCAAATCCCACCCAGTTTCTTTCTTTCTTTTTTTAAAGAGAGAGAGAGAGAGAGAGAGAGAGAGAGAGAGAGAGAATTTTTTGATATTTATTTTATAGTTTTTTTTGAGTGGACACAACATCTTTAATATGTATGTGGTGCTGAGGATCGAACCCAGGGCACCGAGCATGCCAGGTGAGCACGCTACCACTTGAGCCACATCCCCAGCCCCTCTTTCTTTCTTTTTTTTTTTTAGTTGTTGATGGACACAATATTTTTGTTTATGAATTTATTTTTTAATGTGGTGCTGAGGATCAAATCCAGTGCCTCACACGGGTGAGGCAAGCGCTCTACCACTGAGTTTCAGCCCCAGGCCCCCACCCAGTTTCTTAAACAAAAATTCTTGCTATGGTCTGAATGTTTGTATTCCTACTCCCAACCCCCAAATTCATATGTTGAATTTCTAAGCCTCCAAGGGGATGGCATCAGGAAGTTGGACCTATGGGAGAGGATGAAGTCATGAGGGCAGAGCCCTATAATCCTGTATACAGTGCATGCCTATTGCCAGAGATTACTATCTTTAAAATTGGGATAGTGTTCTTCAAAATGAGCCAAGGGGGCTTATCTGACCCGTTCAGCAAGTGAGGACACAGCAGGAAGTTATTAATGAATCAGGAAAGCTGGTACCATGACTTTACATTTTCCAGTCCCCAGAACTGTGAGGAATAAATTTGTTATTTATTATTTTAGAATCCCAAGAATACTAAGATAGTTCATAGAGAAATAAGTAGACTCTTTGCTCTGAGAATGATGAAACAGAACCCATGTGGGGAACAAAATCTTATCTAGTTATGGTTGTTTATACTAAACAAAATAGTAGGGGAGATATAGGTATTCACTGTTTTAAGTGTAACCAGAAATGGTGGTGGTTGTTTTTTTTTTCCTTGTTTGTTTGGACACCAAGGATTGAGCCCAAGGGCACTGAATCATTGAGTACATCATACATGCCCAGCCTTTTTTTTTAATTTTTCATTTTAAGACAGGGCCTTGCTAAATTGCTGAGGTGGCTTTGATCTTGTTATCTTCCTGTCTCAGCCTACTGAACTGCTGGGATTACTGGTATGCACCATCATACCCAATCCCAGGATTGTTTGAAATGTGTGTTAAGTCACATAGACAAAGAAAGTACTGTCAGGAAGGAAGAAGGGACTTATACTACTGATCCCTACAAAGAGAAGGCACTGCAGGCTGTGAATGGGGAGCACACAGGGAAATACCAGGTCAGTCAGAAAACAAGGTCAGAGCCTTTATTGTGGTTTTTAAGGGAAGGACTGGGTAAAGGAGCATAAGTTTTGAATTGTTTGGTTTGGCTAACTCCAACAGGCTGCGGCATTTAGGAATGTCTCTTGCAATCTGGTACCTGGCCCTGGGGCAATTAGGTAAAGGGAACACTAAGAGCTCTGTAAAAGAAGAGGTTAGAAGTATAGCCCCCCCCCCCCCAGTGGTTGGTATGCATATAAGAGGTGTGCCTTAAGCAGTTTTCTACTGTCTTTAGGAAATGGCTAACCACAAAGAAGCAGTCCCTTATTTAAAAACTACAACAATAACAACAAAAAGCAGAATATAAAGGTATGATTAATACATTCACAGACAGTCCTACTTGTTTTGGCACTTTTCATCTTTTTTACTAACTCTTTAAGTGTCCATCTCCCTTTCTAGGTCTGTGAACAATGAGCACGGGGTCACATCTTACTCTTGTTACTGGTGGGTATTCAGCATATGCCTGCAAAATTAATGAGCCAGTGTGTGTGTTTAGGCAAAATTGAGGGTAGGTATAGTCAGACAAAAGAAAACAAGCAATCAAATAATAAAAACTGTGAGTCAGCTAGGCAAGAGAGTCAGCTTCTGTCCTGCTGCCCACTTTGGCTCTTCAGATACCACTGGGGCGAAAAGAAAGTCTCTCCCCACCCCTTTTGCAGCCTTCCCCCCATACCTGTATTCTCTCCAAAACTGCAAGAAAGGGAGTAGGTACGAATGAATAGGGAGACAGCCAGAGCTATCTAATCAGTATTCCATCCCCAAACCCCAAACCTGCACTCCTTTCTCAGCCCTTTCCCCATGGGCTTGGTCCTATGAAATTCGAGCTTGGTCTCTGTGTTTTCTTTAGACAAAAGAGACAGGCTTCAGGTCAGGCAAGCAGTGGGAGTCACTGTGTTAAAATCTTGACAGGCTTTGGCTCATGTCCTTGTAAATTGAGGGAAATACATAAACTCAGGGAAAACTGAGCTTACAATTGTGCAGCTCCACCCTGTCTCCACATCAGTCCTGTCCCTGACTATGGCCCTTCTACAAATGTTGGACCTCCAACTCAAGGAGGGGCTTCTCACTCTTGAGACAGATGGCATTCTCCCTTAAATGTGTATCTACTTTCTAAATAAACCTTTGTCTCTGCCTTTGCCAGACTCATGCTGAAATTCTTTGCTGCTCTGAGTTCCCTCCGGGAACTCTTTGGACCCGTCTTGGGAGAGATCTCTTCTCCATGACAGTCAGTTACTGAATTAGACATGGTCCTGGCCACCCGCCTCCCATAGATGGCATGCCAGTCACTGAACTGGTCACAGGAGAAGATATTTCTCTGAAGAATGGTCTGAGAAGTTTCCAGAGAAGGGAGAACTTGACTCAGGGCCAGCAGGGTTCTTGCAGACATGGCAGAAAAGAATTTTACCATGCACCAGTCAAAGGCAGAGACAGAGGTTTATTTGTGAAGTAGATACATATTCAAGGAAGAATGGGGGCTTATCTTAAGAGAGAGACTCCTTTGGGGTAAAGCAGGCTATCTCCAGAGAGACAGACAGCAACCTGTTGGTATGGGGTTTTAGTATTTGAAAGAGGGAGGATAGCTAGGGGCTGGTCTAGAGGTGGAGGCAGGGTAGAGCTACACAATTTTACACCCTCCTTTGCACATTGCCCTCAAAGTTGCAAGTGTTGGAGGGAGCCTTTCACATTCAGTGGTTGATGGCGCTTCTTTTGACACTTAGTATGTCTCTCTGTCTTCCCAAATTACTATCTGAAAATGACCAGTTTTGCAAACGAGAAAAGGTTTATTTAGGAGGAAGCCAAGCCAGAAGACAAATCAAGTCTCAGATCTCTCCCCCATAAGGTTTAGAGATATCTGTGATAACGAAGCAGGGAGGTCGAAGTTAGGGGGAGAGGTGATTGGAAGTAAGGAAAATTGAAGTAATCAGTGGTCCGTACACGTGGAATCAAATTTCATTGTCTTCATAGGACACATATTCAGAAAGTGTTGTTGGTGGGGACAAAAGGACAGTGCAAGTAATAAATAATGGGTCAGATCAGAAAGATGGAGGCTGGTTTGAAAGGAAAAGTAATAAAATGTTAATACCTCTAGAGCACTTCCCCTTTTCCACCTGTTGCCAAAGTTACCAGCCTCCAGGGATTATTCCTCCCTGCAGGGAGTTGTAGGGGTTGTTAATGAATGCCTCCTAGGCTGCTCCCTTCTTACCAGGACCCCTGATCGACTTCCTTCTGGCCCTTGGATCACTCCATCTTTTAGGTCAAGTAAGCAGGTTGTGAGGAACTGAAGGCAAGAGAACAAAGAAATTCTAAAGTGTGTAAAATGGGCAGGACACCCCCACTTCCTCAGACAACCAGCTCCTCTGCCCCAGGGGTCCTAGCCTTGCCTCACCCTCAGCCACTTGCAGGCCTTCTTGGGTGGGGCCCTCAGGGCAGAGCAGGATAGGGCTGAGCCAGAGGCAGCAGGAGCACTATGGGCACAGTGCAGGGTTGGAGAGGGGTTCAAACTGGCCACCTTTTCAGTAGACAGCCCTGTGCTGACTTCACTGCCAGCTCTAAGTTTGCCTAGAGAGTTGGGCCCTGTGGTCACTGCCCAAGCCCTTCCCCTGCTGGAATGGCCTTGGAAGCACGAATGAGAGTGGTCCCCTGTGAACCAGAGAAAGCCATCAGGCTGATGCCACCAGGTTATCTTGGGCAAACTCTTCCCTCTGCAGGACCTAAGAGCCCCATCTGCAAAACTGGGGGTGGCAGACAGCTGAATGAGGTAGCCCTGAGTCCCTACCCTCCCTAAAGACTTAAGAGTCTGTGACCCTCAGTGTGATATCTATGATTACCTTGAGGACTCCAAGTTTTAGCAAAGGGAAGACAGATTCTCCTGTGGCACATTAGTTGGCGGCAGAGCTGGGTGACTAGGTTGAGTCTCATCCTATATGCCCTGACTTCCCAAGAGGCCCATGAGGAAAGGTCTGGAGATGCTAGGCTCTCCATCCCAGGTTCTGAGAAACTGATGTGACTCCATTTTTAAGAAATCAGCTTCTACCTCAAGGCCTGTCCAGAGGGAGGGGGCATGACTCTTGTCCTTGGAAAAACCCACAGAAGGTTCTTAGGCACATACCCACCCTGCTGAGTTGTTTAACAAAAGGGATCTGTGGTGCTAGGTGACCCTGACTCAGTTAAGCTAGGTGAGGACCCATAGCAACCCCCTAGCAACCACCAATCAGCATGAGACAGAAAAAATATCTGAAATGTCAGGTGACTTCCCAGTAGTTTCCGTGATGTATAACATGATTAGGCAACCCTGCGGTTTGGCATATAGACTCTTGCAACCCTTCCGGGCCTAAACCAATCAGTTCAAATATATCCACCATTTGAATTCACCCACTACCCTTACCCAACTTGTTCCGGCCAGTGAATGTGCTCATCAATGTTAAGAATTGTTGTTTGATAATCCCGTGGTATAAAATGATTTCCTGTGTGATGTTGTGATGCATAGTGTATCCCCCCAAAGCCTATAAATCCTCACTAACTAAGGGTTGGGACTCACTACTCAGGACTGCTGTATTGTAAACGGTTGAGAGTCCAGGCGCGAGCCTGCAAAAAAGACTCTTGTGGAATTGCATCAGATTCGGCTCCTGGAGGTCTATTGTGGTCCCACGAATCTGGCATTATGGTTCTAGGAGCTTGTGGGCACCAGGTAACCCTGCAGGTGTAGGGGCCATTTCTCGGCTCTGGCCCAGCGATGGCAGAGTTTCCTGGGGGGGTGGACAGTGGGCCCCATAACTGGTCCCCTATAACACCCCTTGCCTTATCCATGGGCCAAGGATTGGGTGGGGCATGTCTGAGAATCAAGGGCACATTCAGCAGAAATGAGAAGGGGGCAAAAAGGGAAGGGGGTGCAGCCCAGTTGGGTCCTCTCAACTTGGCAAGGAGTCACAAGACTGGCCCAAGGCTTAGGGTAGAGTGTATGGTGGAGGACTTCAAAGGAAGGAATGTTCTATGTCCCACTTAATGCTCAAGAAGCAATGAGCCTGATCCAAGGGTCTTTCTTAAGGAAATCCTAGGAATCCTAGGCTGGGAGCAGGGGGCGGACACACCTAAAATCTTCATCCCAGAGCAGGAAGTCTTTGCCTTTGGAAAGGCCATGTCCTCTTTTGAGAATCTGAGGGAAATTACATCCTTCCCTAGTGGGGAAAAAGAGGACCAGATTGTCAAGGAGATGTCTCACATCTAGCTTAGGACTTAAAAGGCCCTTGCCTGAGACTGAGTGAGGCCCTGTATACCTGAAGGCAGGGAGCCAATGAGTGCAGACCTGAACCAGGCAGGATGGCAGGGGGATAGGCAGGATGGCAGGGGGACAGCCAGCGGGGCTGGAGGAGGCAGCATGAACTCCTCAGAGACTGGGGCCTGGCCTTCTGGGCCCCGCTTGGAGCTGGACTCCCTCCAGCACTCCCCCACCCAGGCAGTTCCATGTTGCACATCCAGGCCTTGGCCCAGGCTCCTGGACCACCTCTCTCCTCCCTCACTCAGATCCAGTTTATTGGGAGGGCTGTCCTTTGGAAATGAGCTTGGGAGCCTCTGGCTTTTCCACTCGGCCTTTCCCCCTGTTGGTCAGCAGGGTTGAGAAATCCCTACTGCACACAGAGGTTCACAGGCACTAAAACCTGGGCACAGGGACTCCTCCCCTCCTTCTCTGCCATGTGCCCATGAACTTGGGCTTCCCAGACAGAGGAAGTGAGCAGGAATAAGATTTGAGAAAAGCCTTAAGCCCCAAAAGGACTTGAGCCCAGGGAGATAGATATTGGGACAGGGAAAGGGGATGAGAAGTGTTGGAGTTCAAGCCAGGGCAGGCGGGTGGGGCTGGGCCTGGGCTTCCCAGGAGAGGTTGAGGAGGAAAGAAAGAGGGAAGACCAGTCTTGTCGTGGGACTTTGTAGTCTGGAGACTTGGAGACACATCCTGCATCATAGGTCACCCACCTCCTAAAGTTGGTCAGAAAGGATAAGGGGCTGGGCGAACAAACCCCCGAGGATGAGCTCATACCAAACATGTGCATACTCTCTCTCTCTCTCTCTCTCTCTCTCTCTCTCTCTCTCTCTCTCTCTCACACACACACACACACACACACACACACACACACACACACAACCTAGGGACATGCATCTGACCCCTTGGGTGACATCCTTTTGCCTCCACCTTTATCATAAAAGATGGTTTCACCCAGATACAAGTATGGAAAGAAGCAGTATAGTTTGTCTGTCCTGATGCTTCATGTGTCAAGATGATATGGGGTCCTTGATACAAATTCAGAGAGCACCACAAGCACTAATAGTACTCTGGAAATTCTGACATGGTCGGGTCGCTCAACTAGTGGAGAAAATAACCATAAATCATTCCAGCTGCATTCATTGCTTGCCTGCAGTGCACTAGATGAAACACCTCACCTCCTCCTCCAACAACCTACTACGAAGGTGATATTATTCCCAGTCCCAAGATCACACTCTGGAGACTAACAGACACACGGTTTGTTGTGCCCCCTGCCCAACACTCTGGGGCCTGCAGACTCAAATGACCTGAGTCTACCCCAGGGACAGGACCAGAACCAGCACCTGATGCACCCCAGGAGGAAGGGACCAGGGTGGGACACAGTTGCAGGAGAGATGCAGGATGAATGCCCCCACCCTCCCACATCTGGGGAGGAGGCGCCCAGGAGGGGGCTCCGGACTGACTGAGGCTGGCTCACCTCAAACTAGAGGGCTGGGCCAGACTTGGTTTTCAAATTCCTGGGCAGCTGGCACCCCCTGTATTCAGACAGGGATGCTGCAGGGCAGGGCTTGTTCCATCCCTAGTGCTAGCTGGGGGTTTTCTCTCCTCTCATCTCCAGCCCTTGCCAGGAAGACAGCCAGGTCAGTCACTGTGATTATTACTGTTGCCACATTTTAAGGATGAGAGAAATGACAAGTGTCTTGCTCAAGGTCAATGAGCTAGACAATGTTGGTTCCCTAGCTTGGGTCTCCAGAGAGCAAGGATCTTTCCCTTCCAAGAGTTTTTGTTCCAACCCCTCAGAGCCTCCCTACATCTCCAGGAAACACCGCTTCTCTAAACCTAGAACAAACAGAGCAGCCATAGGAAGAAGTAAAAACTATTTACAAATGTACAACAGGAATGGAAGTCTTAGCACTCCCAATAGGGGAGTGATTGAGGGCTCAGCTACGAGAGGCCTCCACGTGGAGGCTCAGAAGATGAAGTTCAGATGTCCTGGTATCCAGCAGTGTGAATGGGTGAGTGAGAGGTTCGTGGATGGTAGGCCAAGACTTCTCTGTGGGCTTCTTGCTCTGGCATCGGGCTGATGGAAATCTAAACCCATAAGTCAATACATGGGTGTTCTTTCTAGCTTCGACCCTGCAGTTCACAGTCATGGCTCTGGGCCCCAGGAGGCAGGACAAAGGAGAGGGCTGGTACCCCAAGTAATGCAGGGCCCTTGGGGGGCACCATGGGTTATCTACCCTACTGCACTCCTAATGTTCCACTTCATATATTTCACATGGAATTTCAAGTACAAATTTCCATAAAAAAAAAGAGCCAGGCACAGTGGCACATGACTATAATTCTAGTGGCCTGGGAGGCTGAGGCAGGAGGATCACAAGTTCAAAGCCAACCTCAGCAAAAGTGAGGCACTAAGTAACTTAGTGAGAACCTGTCTCTAAATAAAATACAAAATAGGGCTGGGGATGTGGCTCAGGGGTCGAGTGTCCTGAGTTCAATTCCCTGTCCCCCTTCCCCCCAAAAAAGAATCTCCTTGCAAACAAAAATTACTAGTCCCAGTCCTCATTAATAACTGAGGAAACTGAGGCCTAGAAATGTAAGGGACTGGCCAAGGCCAACTAGCAAATTAGTGGTGCAGTCTTTTCTCTTTGTCTATTCAGCAACACCTGGGAGTGCTCTGAAACCTGGAACCCGCACACTCAGGTTCATATTTCCGTTCCTTTAGCTCCATGTGCTTCAGCTTCAGGGCCAGCCCAACCTGAGGAGCCTCCCCCAACACATGTGTGACCCACAGACATCCCTCTCCCAATGCACACCCACTATTCCCCACCTACTGTAAAGCTGCAGCCTCGCCACTCCCTGGGGGGCCCTGCCCATGTGTTGGAGATGTGGGCCCAGGGAGCTCTGTGGGACGGTGTTGACGGGAATATTGTGGCGAGAACCGTGTGTGCACTGGGTCCCCTTGCTCATGGTCCCACTCCGTGCCTTCCTCCTGCTGCATCCAATTAGCTGCAGACATGTACCTGGGGCGTGATAGACCAAATGCAGGGAGTCACTACCCACCTTGGCCTGGTCCCCCTCACCACCCTCACCCTCAGCTTGGAAAGCACAGAGCCCAGGGTTCCCAGCCAGGAGTCTCATCCTGGCTACATTTCCCCTCTACCCCATTTCTTAGGGCAAGAACCTAGAAGGGCAATGAATAGGGACGTTCCCAGAGGCTCCCAGAGTGCCCTGGAGAAAACTCCAAAGGAAAGGACAATGGGTGACAGGGCCTGGGAGCTGGGGTCAGGGACCAAAGAACAAAACCCAGCTTTATCTCACCGCACTCCCACCAGCCCCTGAGGTCCACCACTTCAGCCTTCAGACTACCAACTCACTTGGGTCCCACTGGCATACAAATGGTCAAATACCAGTTGTTGGCACAGCCCTGGTCGAAGGGGTTGTTGTTCCGGAGTGATTTGCCCTGAAGGGAGATGGGGATGGGAAGAGGAGCTCAGAATCAGCAGGACTGGGCAAGGCCATCTCCCAGTGACTCCTCCTAAGTCAGTCAGCTAAGCTAGGGCTCAGCCCAGGCCTGGAGCAAGATTGTAAGGGCAGGGGAGCCCAAGAGTGACCCCGGGCCTCCTGCCTTCCTATGCTCCTAGGAAGAGTGACCTCCCTAGACCCACTTGTGAGCAGCTCTCCCCAGACAGTGCTAACACTGCACTCCTTTCTCCTGCCTTCTCAGGGCTCCTCATCATCCTGTGCTTCCCTGTGCAAGATCCTTGTTCTGTCTCCATTGGCCACACCTGTCCTCTTACCTCATCCTTCCACACACCCCCCTTTTTTAAAAAATATTTTTTAGTTGTTGATAGACCTTATTATTTTTTTTAATTTGTATGGGGTGCTGAGGATCAAACTCATGCCTCACACATCCTAGGCAAGTTCTCTGCCACTGAGCCACAACCCCAGCCCCTTTCAGATACCTTTTAAACTCTTCCTTGTGCTGCTCAATTGCTCCAAAGACAATGTCACCACCCCACTCCCACTTCATTTCCCCACCTCTCATTTTTATTTCTAAAATTATGCCTTAATTGAATTTCACTATCTGGGAGGACAGGGGCAGAGGGGAGGCCGAATCATAGTTTCCTAGTCAAAAATCACATGGCCCAGGAAAATCTGGGCTGAAGGCCTTCAGTACACAAAGCAGTAAAGGTCAAGCTCAAAGTAAAGGCAGACCACAGGGCTGATGAATAAGGGCCAAGCACAGAGTCTCAGGTGGGAGGAGACCAGATATGGCAGTGGTGGGCTGGGGACTAAAATGATGTTAGGTGATGAGCAGGTAGGGTCCTCTGTCTGTTCACTTTCTCGGGGTCTGCAGCATCCCCTCCCCCACTCATGCTGCCCACCAGTCTTACTGAAAGAGCCTTAAGTCAAGAGATTGGCATTCTAAAGGAATCCCAGGGCAGAGATGCCCACCCCTATCATTCCTATTCAACACTAAAAAGAAAAAGCAATAAAGATACACAGATTGGAAAGAAGGTAATGAAACTGTTCTTCACAGATGACTATTTTCTATGTAGAATGTACAACAGCCACAAAATGCTGAGGGAGAACTCAGTGGTTGAGCACCCCTGATTCAACCCCTAGTCCTAGAAAAACATCACTAAGGACTCCTGCTCTTGGGAAGATGCTATGAAGAAAATGGAATGACAAGTCACAGATTGCAAGAAGATATTTGCAAAACCTAGATATGAATCTGATGTAGAAAACTCTTAAAACTCAAAAAGAAAACAACCGTTTTTTCAAATGGGCAAAAGATTGGAGTAAACGCTTTTGGGGGGAGTTGGTACCACGGATTGAATATAGGGACACTCAACCACTGAGCCACATCCCCAGTCCATTTTTTTTTTGTATTTTATTAGAGACAGGGTCTCACAGAGTTGCTTAGTACCTCGCTTTGCTGAGGCTGGCTTTGAACTCGGAATCCTCCTGTCTAAGCCTCCCAAGCTGCTGGGATTACAGGTGTGCGCCACTGTGCCCTGCCAGGAGTAAACATTTTACCAAAGACCCACTGAAGGCCAAACAGATATGAAAATAGGCTCAACATCATTACTCATTAGGAAAACAAAACCTGGAACCTTAATGAAATACTACGACTCATTTAATAAGACAGGTTTGATTAAAAGACAAAGCAAAATAACAAAGGTCAGTGTGAGGGGCTGGGGTTGTGGCTCAGTGGTAGAATGCTTGCCTAGTGTGTGTTAGGCACTGAATTCGATTCTTAGCACTGCATATAAATAAATAAAAGGTCAACTGATACCTAAAAGATATTTGAAAAAAAAAGTGTGAAATCTTGGTGAGGATGTGAAGCAACTGGAATTCCCAAATATTGCTGGTAGAATTTGGAAACCTTACAGTTGTTTTGGAAGACAAATTTGGCAATTTCCTACAAAGTTCCACACGTGTTTACCTTATGACTCAGCAATGCCACCCTTAAGAATTTATTCAACAAAAATGAAAACTTATCTTCACATGCCTGTGCATCAATGTTTTGGCAGCTTTATTTATAACTACCATAAACTAGCGAGGCATAGTGGACCACACCTATAATCCCAGAGGCTTGGGAGCCTGAAGCAAGAGGATGGCAAGTTCAAAGTCAGCCTCAGCAACTTAGTGATGCGCTAAGCAACTTAGTGAGACCCTGTCTCAAAATTTAAAAAAAAAAATTGTTTTAAACATAATGGGAGGGGTACTAGGAATGTGGCTCAGTGATTAAACACCCCGGGTTCAATTTCCAGAATGAAAAAAACTAAACAAAACAAACAAAAATACTGGCAAAAACTAGATATAATGTAAAAAATCCTTCCTTTGATGAATGTATAAACAATCTATTGGGCATCCATACGCTTCTACACAGCAATAAAAGGAAATAAAATACTGATATGAGCGACAACATGGATGAATCTCAAATACATTGTCCTAAATAAATAAAGCCAGAGAA
This sequence comes from Callospermophilus lateralis, assembly GCF_048772815.1. Taxonomy (NCBI): domain Eukaryota; kingdom Metazoa; phylum Chordata; class Mammalia; order Rodentia; family Sciuridae; genus Callospermophilus; species Callospermophilus lateralis. The sequence goes on along the minus strand of NW_027512846.1, from coordinate 1,935,502 downwards.
AAGAAGGCAATGACTCCATTTACATGTGATCCTGGAAAAAAAGAAAAACCAGAAGGACATAGGGAGAGAGACTGACAACAACAGGTGAATGAAAGGATATTCTGGGGTAAAGAAACTGCCTAAACTTGATCATGCAGGAGAATGCAGGACAGTATCCATTTGTCAAAATCCCTTATCCTAGACTAAAAGGGAGAATTTTGCAGTTTTAATTTATTCCTCAATAAATGAGCTTTTGTTTTTTTTTTTTTTTTTTTTTTTTTTTTTTTCAAATCCCACCATAGCTCCCAGGTTTCCACTTCATCAAAACTAAATTTCACGCTCAACTTTTAGGGGCTTTTTAAACTTGACTCCTCCTTATAAATTATCTGGCACCTTGGGTTTGATTTAGAATCGTTCCTTCCTCATTTCCTTAACATCCTACATTCGGGTTTCTCTGCCTTTTTGCAAAGGTGTGCCTCTCACAGACAACACCCTCCTGTCTTCCACCTTTGCAAAATCACACCTAGGACAGGAAGAGTGGCACGTCCTCCTCTACAATGCTGGCCTCGCCAAACTCAGTTTCTTGCAGGCTGCTACACCACTCAGGACCGACCCCCATCTCAAGCGTTTCCCTAGGTGTCTGCTGGTGTTATTCTGATCGCAGGGTTCTTATCAACACAAGCGCAGGATGCACCCATCCCTCAAATAACAGGCTCTCCATGCAATGCACCCACGAGGAAGAATGACCACTGAGCTCCAAGGGGAGGAATGATCTGAGCTGCATCTTAAGGGGTGGGTCTGGAATTACTCATGAGGCACCATCAGGACCAAGGGCAGTGAAGATCAGCCGAAAGTGCCGGATTCCCAAAGATGCAAGATGCCTCCACACCGTTTGGTATTGCAGTACTCGCTTACCTTGCTCACCGACACAGCCTGTATCATCAGGAGCAGAATGACAGGCAGCAGGAGTACCAAGACGGGTACAGCTACTGCGATGCTGTGCATACACAAGCTAAGAAGAACAGACAAACTGTTCTCTCCTGGCCCCGCCCAACGACCAACAGCCCTCATTAGCCCCGCCCTGGCTGGCCCCGCCCACCCAATTTTTCCTCCCTGGACTGGACAATTAATCCAGCACACCCAAGAGAAACCTCACCCCACCATGCTGGCCTCCCACTTGACCCTTTTCAACCTTCATTACCCCACTTCTTGGCCTCCCTAGATTCTTAACTCCATAGTCCATCCTACCACGCCCATCTCCCTGACCCCACTCGCCTTCAATCTGTCCTTCATAGGTCCTCCCAAGTAGCTTCTCCCTTTAGCCCTGCCCACAACATCAGCCCTCCCTCGGTTAACCCCACCTCTTGGCTGTCCTGCCCCTTGGCTGTCCGTCCATCCCCACAACCCATTCTCTTCCCAGTGTGGGCCCTTGGGACTGGGTGGATACGCCATGGCTGAGTCCAGCGACAAGGGCATATGTCTTGTACGAATGAGAAAAAGCACACTGGTAGCCAGAAGAACAACCAGATAAAGGCACAGGGACACCAGCAGCAGCACGAATACGTGGAAATTTCTTTGACCTACACAATTGTTTACCCACAGGCAGTGGTGGTCAAAGTTCTAGGGCAGAGAAGGCAGACCTTGAGGGTCTATTTGGCTTAGCCCAATACCCCCAAATCTTGAGGCCCCCCCTCAACCCAGCCCCTAGACCTCCTGCTCTTGGCCCTGCACGTGAGCTCCCATCTCCAGGGTGAAACCAGCACGTCCATGGATAGAGCACAGTTAGGATGCCATGGCTCCTCAGGTCATTAGTCATGAGTGAGGTCTCTAGAGAAAAGACCTGCCTGGTGTCACTTTGAGCAGGATATAGAAAAGCTGCGAAGCTGTATTTTTTCAGATACTGGGTAATGATGAGAAGAATTTCTTGCCCAGCCAGCCTTCTGTACTTGGAAACCCGTGCAAGGTGTGCACATGAGAGAAGAGCACTCGGAACCCAGGAAACCCTCAATTGGACACCCAGAGGTGGACAGGCAATGATACCCAGAACAGGGCAGCAGCCGGCCTAAAGTTATGGGTATCTAGTATCAGCAAGCTAGTGGGACAGTCAATGCCTTTCCTCCCCTTGACTCCACCAGGCTGAGCACAGATGGTGCCCTTTGCATGTCAGCACCTGTGCAAGCAAGGCCAGTGTCTCAGGACAAGTGCAGAACTGGAGGCAATAACATATATAAGTGACCAAGAGTGGCTGCGAGCCACTTGTAGCAGTGTGGGAAGATGATCTCATACCCACCCCTGGACCACATATGATGTGAGGTTCCTGGTCCTGGCCAGGTGCCCTGGGATGGGTTGGTGAGTGGACAGGAAGGAGGAGTACTTACCTCCACACAGATATTACAGAAGGGACAGTGGTGGGTCCGGGGTGGACGATGGAAAGAACACTTCGAGCACCACTGCAGGCGAAAGGCCGTGTTGTTCACTCGTGCTATGTATTGAATGTTGGGGTCCTCTTCTAAGGAGCCTGGCAGGGGAAGAGATTTGGGCAGTGGCAGGAGGCCCTTCCACCACTCTACTGCTTGGGGCCGCCCCATAGCATCATTGGGCAACAAGAAGGGTGAGGAGGAGGAGGGCAGGGGAATCCCGGTCCCTGTTGAGCAAGCTGACCACTCAGATGGGCGGCAGTCAGAGTGAAAGGGCTGTCCAGCCACAGGAGCTCTATACAGAGCTCTCCCCTTTTGGAATAGTGATCAGTGCTTGAAGTCGTGTGTAAAATGGGAAGGAGGAGGAGTGAACTGCATCGTTTGGAAGAGCCTGCTGACCTCTCTTGCCAGCCTGCCCAGTCCTTCCTTTGAAAGCAGCTGGAAAACCTCCAGGATTCTGTTTTTTCGCACTTTAGTGGCTTGGGTAATGAAGTGCCAGGGCCCAAGTAATGATGACATGGAGGGAAGAGCTCCTGAGGCCACTGGGGTGGGGGGTGGGATTGAGGGGGGTTAGCATGTTTGAAATCACCCCTATAGCCATCAGCCCTTGGGATACCACCTCCTTCTCCAGGGGTCTGAGGCCTTACCTTTGTGTAAAATGCCTGGGTCTGACCCGTTGAGGAAAATGAGGCTGCAGAAGGACACTATAAAGAATAGGCCCGAAACCACGGCAAATTCCCACTGCCCATTCTGAGCCAACCACCGGCACCTGAAACCAGAGCCAGACTCAGTCCTAGTCTGGGGAAACCCAGAGCTCCCCACAAGGCCTAGTTTACCTGAGGTAGGACTCACTCGCCTTAAGGACAGATCTAAATATCCAGGTTACAGACAGACCATGGAGACTCCACAAAATGTCACCAGCATTACCAGTCTCTCATAGTTCCCTAAATGCGTCAGGCACTCCAGACCTCTGTGCTTTCACATTGGGTTCCCTCTAACTCTATATCGTCCTTCCCCTGCTGACCCTCTCTCTCCACTTCCCTCCCTGCCTCTGTACTGTCCTTGTCTATTTTCTCTTCTGTGTCTAAGACACTGACACCTTCCATGGGAGACTCACGGAAAGACGAAGAAGATGCCACTTATTGTAATAAGAAGCATTGCATTAAAAGCTGGAAACAGGCTTGGTTTCAGCCATGAGGATTCGATCAGAGGTTCATTTGGGGGCGTGATACTCTGTGAAGAGGCCATGGCTAGACCACCAAGTCTCACAGACTGAAGCCACCAACGAACTCTTCTGGGTTGGCACCCAGACTGCCATGACAACAGAAGTGACATCGCAGAGGTTCTGGAATGGGGGCTCTGGCTGCTTCCAGTGACTTCTGAGATCAACCTTCCCCCATCCCCACATACGCACATGTTGTAGACTGGGACATCCTGCTCTTATGGTGGTAGCTTTGTTGGAGCTTGTGATGATGTGATGTGGTTTGTCCCAAAGGTTCAAAGGCTGGAGGGTTGGTCCTCAGTGATGAGGTGGTAGAACCTGAAAGAGGTGGGCCTAGTGGGAGGTAACTCAGTCACTCTGCAAGATTCCCTCTCAAGGGAGTAATGGACTTCTCATGGGCCCCCATTTGCTGCTGTAATAGGGAGTTGTTTTAAAAAGAGCCAGATTGGTCCCTCCCCGTTTTCTGACCACACAATCTGGTGAACATCCTCACCAGAGATCACTTGCAGGAGCTGCCAAATCTTGGATACTGAGTTAAACAAAACTTACCTCCTTATAAATTATGTGTTCTCGGGTATTTTGTTAGAGGAACAGAAAGCATGCTAATACAGACGCCATAAAATATGTGAAGATGGCATGGGGAGAAGTTTGGTGATGGTTATCCCCCTTTCAGGCCCAGTGCTAATTGGAGTCAACAGTGCTCATTGCTCATCCTAGTTCCACTTCTTCCTTTTTGTTGTAACAGAGCTCCAGTTTGGGGAAGGAGGTAGAAATCTACCAATTAAATATCTTCCCAGTTTACTCACTTCCATGGTGGGATTTATGATGTAATTCTCTCTCAAAAATAAAATGAGCTGGGGATGTGACTCAATGGTTAAACAATCCTAGGTTCAATCCCTGATGATGATGATAATAACAATAGTAATGATAATTTGTACATATTTATGGCATATAACATAATTTGAAAAATGTTACATTGAAGAATGTCTGAGTCAAGCTTTTTAACATATACATTACTTCATATTCTTATTTGTGGTGAGGACCCTTAAAATCTACTCTTTGAGTCATTTTTAGTGTAGATAACATTATCAACTGTACTCATTCTGTTGTATGTTATTATTAACTATAGTCATTATATTGCACAATAGATCCCTTAAACTCATCCCTCTCATCTAAGTGTAATTTGTTCTCCTGAGACCAGCATCTTCCCCCTCCACAGCCCAGCCACTCCTGGGCCCCTGGCAGTCACCATTCTGCTCTCTGTTTCTATGAGTTCAACTTTGATCGATTCCACATGTAGGTGAGATCATGTGATTATTGCCCTGTGCGTGGCTATTTCTCCCAATAAAACGTCCTTTGGCCTCATTCATTTGTCATAAATGACAGAATTTCCTTATTTTTTTTAAAGACTAAAGATTATCCCCTTATATTTCTAAACCACATTTTCTGTATCCATTCATCCACCGATTGGCTGGACCATAGGGTAGTTTTTTGTTTTTTGTTTTTGTTTTTTTTTTGGTGCTGGGGATTGAACCCAGGGCCTTGTCCATGCAAGGCAAGCACTCTCCCAACTGAGCTCTATTTTTAATTTTTAAAGAAACTTCCCATACTAATTTCCATAATGACTGTACTAATTTGCATTCCCCCAAACATAGTACAAGAATTCTAGTTTCTCCACATCCTGACCAGTACTTAAAATCTTTTGTCTTTCTTTTCTTTTATTTATGATGGGGGTTGAACCCAGGGGGACTTTACCCCTGATAGCCATCTGGAGACCTTTTTACTTTTTATTTTGAGATCAGGTCTCACTGAGTTGCTGAGGTTTACCTTGAATTTATAATCCTCCTGCCTCAGCCTCCTGAGTTACTGAGATTAAGGCATGTGCCACTGGTTCTTTTGTCTTTTTGATAGTAGCCATTCTAATAGGTGCGAGAAACACAAAGAACAAGATTACACAGAAAAGCCAAAGTTGTGGGGAAGAAAAGCAGGATTTGAATTTTACATAACTAAATCAATCAGAGAGACAGACTGCCCTTTAGGAATCCATGGGTTTTCCAGTAATGAAAGCTTGGCATCTGTGAAGAAGCACTCTGTGGCTTTTTATTTCTTTACTTTAAGATTAAACAGATTTTAACTTTATGAACCATATAAATTTATTGACCATCAACTATGTGAAAAGTTTAAGGCTAAACTCTTGGATGAAGAGTTCTTTAAGCCACTGTGCATTTTCTAGCTTTCATGGTAATTGCTCTCTAATTTAGATACTGTGAAGAATAAGAATTTCTAGACTATTCTATAATTAGAAAGAGGCATATAATTTCAAACTACTCATATAAGCATATATTACATTAATACATCTGAATAAATGAAGCATGTGAGATCACAAAACAAAAACATGGGCCTAAAACTCCCCACACAGTTATAAAAAGTGCTGTAATAACAAAGCAAAATAATTGTCTTTTGGGTCCAAAGCATGAGGTTTCAAAGTCCTGTAGCTAATAAATTTCTATACCTTCTTTATTTCAAATTTATTGCTGTGCATGCATTATCATAATTTGTTTGAAGGATCATGTGTTGATCTTGTGTTTCATTTCAAACAACTCTCTTAAAAGTACTAAAAATTTTTCTTCTAATATCCATCACTAATAGTATTAGTACCATAGTTATATGGTGATTTTTGAGCCTAAAGGAGAAGTTTACTTAAAATTTAAAAATTATGTGTCACTGAAAATGTAGAAGATATACTATATTAAAGCTGGCTTTATTGTCTAGGAAATAGAAATATCAAAGGAATTATTTCCAGGTATTTGGTTACTTTTGATGTACTGATCTGTGTATAATAAATAAAATTTAATTATATTTGCAGATTTATGGAACTATGCTTCAAATTAAATGTTCCTTGAGAAAGAATATTAGTGTTTTTAGCTTCTACATCTATGTCTAGAAAAGTTACACAATATCATTAAAATTATATGTTTCCTGTAGAAATGCTATTCACTGTATTGTATTTGCAGGAGATTAATGGATTTGGTATTTTTGCTTCAAATATGTTTTGTCAAAAAAAAACAGAACATGGTTATAAAGCTTTTTTTATATTATATTATCAATTTATGGTGACGTTTTTATTCTCGTTCAAGCACAAATATATATAAAAAATAGTGATTCTTTTTTTTTTGGTGTCATGTTATCTTCCAAAATTCTTATCCTTTGTGAAACAAAATGATAATTTTGTAGTGCAGAATTACATCCTTATAAAGCCTATTTTATTTCCTCCAATTTTAATCATGGATCTAAATTCATATTAAAATGTATTGAACATTTTTGACTGTGTATTATAAACCCATAAACTAAGCTAACTATTTTACTTAGAGACCTGGATCTTCAAATATACAATTCTATTTTACCCACAATGAATTAAAGTAACAGTAAAATAGAAGCATAAAATGAGATAAACATTCACAATGAAAAGAGGAGGTGATCTCCAGTGACAAAAGACTTCAAAGAACTTCTGGAAAACAGAAAGTATGGAATCAGATGAAGGATGCATTTGAGTTCTAATTAGGGCTCCCAAGGAGGGAGATTAAGACCATGACTAGGCATCTTGGAAGTCTCTAAGGTAGGGTGCTTCAGATCAGCACAATGGAAATAAAGGGAAGGGAGCTTGTTTGGGTGCACAGAATCTGGGTTTGCAGTCTTATCTCAAAGGAGGCTTTTGCTTACTCCAAGTGAAATTTTGGAGTTGTCTTGCACTCTCATACTTGAGACATAGAGTGTGATTTACATGAGTCTCAAACAGTCTTGAGTGTTGGAAGCCTTGAATGGTCATAGCCAGAAAAACTCTCTTCTACTGATGAAAATATTTTGAAAAGACCACTTTCAGCAATTGTCTGAGAAATGAATCCTTCTGTCCTTATGGTGCCATAAAGCACAGTTCCCTATAGTGACACCACAAAAATTCGCTTTTCAGTCAAAGTTCTGTACTTAGTTTATGGTACTGGTGAGAGTCTGTTCCTGAAAGAAAAAAAAAAACTTATCAAAAGGAAAACAGGGCAATTAATTACAGTTTTGACAGCTATGTAGACTGAATGTCAAATTAATGTCATCTTGTGTTTTTTCTGCTCTTCTTTTTAGATCCCCTAAATGGACTTTTTTTGATCTCTACAACTTAGCTGATTGAGTGAAACTCATACATATGCCCAAATCAATTGAGCCTCCTCACCATGATTTTCTCAAGACACAACTACTTCACTGGCCTTTTTACAATTCCTGTATGGAAAGTGAGTACTAAAAAGAAGAGAATTGGATCATCTGTTTTCAAATTGAATCATCTGAGTTTTTATCTCCATTGCAACATGGAATCAATGTCCTTCTGATAAGGAGAGTGAATTGACCTAGCTAGGATTGTACTTTCCCCTCTTGCTTTCTGTTTTTTTTTTTTTTTTTTTAGTACATAGAATTTTGAGTTCTCAGGTACAGTTTAAATTTTAGTTCGAATCTTGTTAGACATCCTGGTGGAATAGTGTCCTCTTAAATAATTAGGATTTCTAAAACTAGAGGATGCGGAAGCATGGTGTAAAAAAATGTAATTGCCAAGTGGGTTAATGGGAGTGATAGAGAATGAAGAATCTTCAACTTTGACAGTCTAGCTCCTGGATCTATGTAGTCTATCTCTTGGTAGCACAAACTGATATAATGTTATGTAATTTAAGAAGTATAAGCAACATCATCACCTGTTCCAGAATTCTACCAGGCCAGTACCTTTTTATTTATTTTTTTGTAGGTAAAAATACAGTGAATAACATGGTCATAGACCCATATAATATCTTTGTTTTTGTTAACTGTGGTCTCATTCACTTTTATGCATGATCCCTTGGCACTTTATTAATGGTGCGTGCTTAGGATTTATTGTCCCTAAAAGCAAAATGTAAAAAAAAAAAAAAAAAAAAAAAAAGTTTGGGTTTTTCTGGTTAAAATTATTTCTTCATTAAAAGAGGTCCACTTGTTAATTTATGATGAGAGAATGATGAAAAGAATGATGCTGTCACAAGAACCTAGAAATAGACCTCTCTTCCTAACTGGCTGGATATTTGTAAGAAGTATTTGATAGATAAAATGCAGTGACTGGAAACCACTATGGTACTCAGTCCTCATTCATCCTGTGCATCATCAGAGGCTGGATAAATACAACTAGCGAAGTCAAGTTGTCAACTTGGTTGTCTTGTACAATGTCCATGATATATTTGCTTTGGTATTTGATAGCATGAAATCTCATGATATTTACACTGCATTATCTCTTTCAGAGATCCATCCCAATTACTGTAGCACCCAAATTTTATAGTCTTCAAAAGTTCCTTCTAGACTCTTGAAAAGTCTTAATTTCTTCCTATAAGTTTATGTACCTTCTTAGCTGAGGTAACATTTTTTACAGTGTAATTAAGGATGAAGTGTGCTGCCAAGTATTCTTCTCTTTAGAAAGAGCTTTTTCCACTTTTCATTTTTCAAGGCTAACCCTGAAAGATACTGTGCAATGATGCTATTTTATTTCCATATACTTCTAAATGAAGCTAACTCATATTTATTTCTAGTAACATTTTGTTAAAAGATGGCCAATTTCTTCTTCTATATGATTTATAAAGGGACATTTTCCCAAAGAAGGGAATGAATAGGTGTTGTATCAATTCTTTGCTCTGAAATTTATTGGGGTTTTCTGAGAAAAGTGTAACTTCGTGATTATCTTCTTGATTAGTTATTTGCTTAGTTATTGGTCACACTCTACAAGTGTGACCCTAGGTGAAATGCAAAGGATGATAAAGAGTAAAATAAGTAGAAGCTATACATTTATTATGCTTTTGTAACTGAAGAAAGGTTTGTGAAGTACTTTATGACTTGCATAACTCTCTACCTTCCATTTAAAGTCATAAGATAAAATTCATCTTTATTTTTTGTGTTTCACAAATAAAGTTGTAAAAATAAAATTTACACCTATTTTTCCTAATCCTGTTCATGATTTTTCCATTTTCTTGATTATATGAAATTTTCATAACTCATACTAACTTGATAAACTGTGTCATTTCCTGGCTTACAAACAATTATTGATTTTTGTCTCTTTTTATTTATAGTTGGCCTCCAGTGACTAAGAGGAAGACTCCTTCCTGTCTGCTCCTCCCAGCCCTGCTCCAGCCTTTCAGATTTGCAGACCCTCATGCAATTGGTTGTAAATACTCCCAGAAGGTTTTTTACTGTCTAATTTTCAGAACTAAAAATTAAAAAATAAAATAAAAACTTTAAAAAAACGTTAAAATGCAAAATGTGGAGGGAGAAAGCAATATATATATTGTAATTAGGCTTTTTTAAAATTTTGAAAATATTTTTCTTTTTTTAATGTGGGTCAGCCACTGATATTTCATCAAAATATAACAGTTTCTTTGTTGAGTTCAGGTAACCAAGGAATAGCCACACCCTCAGAACAAAATAAAACACACACATACACAAAAAAAGAAAAAAAAACAGAATCATCTTTAACCTAACGTTTTATAAAATGTCTCAGATCCTCGTAACTTGCACACAAGCTTCTGTGTTCAGTTGAATTGTAACTGCTTTTTGTATTTGGAGAGAGTGTCACTACTGAACTTCAAACCTTTTATTCTGAGTGTCTTGGTGGTTTTTGGTGAGATTAAGTAGGTGACAGGGTGAAGAGAAAGTCGGGAGTTCTTCCCTATTATAACATGAATTTTTCTCCACAGTCTACTCTCAGCTGCCAGACCTCAAGTTTTTCTTACACTGGTATACTTTAACTATTCTTACTTCCCCTTTACCAATAATTTTTAACAGCAGTTTATCAAACTACACTTATTAAGAACAATTTTAAAAATAAAGTTATAGTTCACCTCACCAGTCTACACTTATTGCTTATGGTTTCACTCACCTGCTATGCCTGTTTTTAGTGTATGAAAAATATAGATATTATTTTCCATATTTTATCCAGTTTCTTACATGTATATACTGGAAAGAAAATCTGGTCTGAAAATATTCCATTTTGATTGAATGGTATATTCAAGAAAATAATATTTAAACATGCTAAACATATCTTCAGAATTTCTCAAGAAGCTATGCTTTAACCAAATAGAATATCCTTAAAAGAAAAAACTATGGTCAGCTTCAATAAAGCAAGAATATAACCCAAGTATTTGTCATTAATGATAGATTATAGATGATACATACAGAATAACCACATGATTTAAAGAAAAAATCGTATTCAAACTGGTATTCTAAACTGAAGCAGACTGTCAATTAATGATAAATAAAAATAGATTTTCATTAATGATAAAATTCTAAAAAAGCAATTTTCTGTGCCTCATTTCAAAGAGAGTTACTCAATATAGAAAAAAAATAAAACAAAAAGAGCACAGTTTATGGACAGAAATAGTGGTTCTAACTACAGAGCTCAAGAAAGTTATGCTGATTCTGCAGTAGACCTTGAAAATAGTTTTGTTAGCTTACCTCAGTCCTACCTTTAAAATAATGCTTTAATAGAAATATTAGCTAGTAAGTAATCAAATGATTGAATACAGCAAATGTTAGAAAATTCTAGTGATCTATTTTTCATACCTCACACACAAAAAAATGAGTATTGGAAAATACAGGAAAATCAAAGCGATAAAAAAGAAAGCAAAAACCCACTAAACAAATAATGGAAAGTCAAGTTCTACATATGAAACACAGTAAAATGTGCACTCTTTGTAACATTTGATGAGATAGAAGAAAGTAGTACTGATTGTTCTTGATGGTAAGAACATCCCTCCATGAGCAGCATTCATGTCCTGATATTGGATGTTAGAAAGGCTAATAAATTAGAGAAAGAAAGCATTCTTACTTCTTGTGTGTGTTTTGTGATGAAATCTATTTTAAAGTCAAATTTGTGGAAATGCTTACTGGTTTTTAACCTTCATAAATTTTCTGTAAACAATGAATGCAACACATAATTATTTTTAAAGGGAATAACTAACTGATGAAGCATGAACACAGGTACTTGTAACTATTGAAAAATAGAGTGGGGTGTGGTGGTGTGTACAGATGCTGATACTGAGAAATAATAAAGTTTCCAATGTAGATTAAGCAAGAAATCACAGAATGCATATCATTCTGATTTCATAAATGATATAATATTTGATTCATTAGTCCTGAAAAGAAAGAAGTGGCCCCATAAGCTAAATTGGTTTTCTTTTCTCTCTAATTGCTATTGGAAAAAATAATGGGAACACCTAATACATTGTGAAGGGTCTTCAATGTATATAATTCAAGATTATGGTCAATATCAGACAATAGTAGTATGTATGGCTAAATTTATTGCCTATTAGAACTTTACATAGTTGCAGATAGAGTGGAGGATGCTGATTTGGGTCTAAATTTTAGAAACTACTGTTTTATATGGTACTGGGGATTGAAACCAGGGGTGCTTTATCATTCATATATATTCACAATTCTTCAATATTTTATTTTGAGAACTGGTCTCTCTTAGTAATCAAGGGTGGTCTTGAAGTTGTGATCCTTCAAGGCCTCAGCCTCTATGATATTTCAGATTACAGGTATGTACCACCACATCAGGCCAGGACACTACCTATTAATTTTTACATGCATCTAATAATCAAAACTATTTTAAATATTTCTGCCTTTTCTTTTATTTAAAATATTCAATACTAACTTTCTGACATTGCTGGAGAGCATCTGCCCCTTCCCTCCTCCCACTCTGCTTGGGGAACACACAGAAAGAAACCAGAAAAACTGGTTTCAAAATATACTAAAATTCACTCTACAGCCATTCATATCTAAACAGAACAAAAAACAAACAAACAATTATACTGAAGCCAGAGACAGTGGCACAGGCCTGTCATCACCAACAGCTCTGGAGGCTGAGGCAGGAGGACTGCAAATTGGAGGCCAGCCTCAGAAACTCAGTGAGAGTCTGTCTCTAAATAAAATATAAAAAAGGCTGGGGATGGGGCTCAGGAGTTCAATGTCCCTGGGTTCCATTCCTGGTACCAAAAAATAAAAAAAAAATGCAGACTTCTTGTGCTCATGCTGGACATACCTGGAAATGGATGATTACAGCAAAGACAAAGATGGAGGCAATGAGATTCATGAGGTAGAGGAGATTCTGGTGCGAGAAAACCTCTATAAGGGCTTGGACTTTGTCTGTGTTCATGGCCCAGAGATGGAACAGTACAAGATGGCAACCTCCAATTCCATGCTTGTTGGCAGAGGAGGACACAACCGTGAAGGGAAGAACAAAGGGCTGGACTCCACTGGGTCTTGGGCCTCCTCCTGGCCAAAGCAGAGGCAGGAGAACAGAATCAGCCAGGAGACTCAGCCAGGAGACTCACGGCACCAACAGTCACAGGGTCACAATCTGGATATTTTTTGGCACCAAGGATGGAACCCAGGGGCCTTCAGCCACTGAGCCCCACTCCCAGCCTATTTGTATTTCATTCACTGACAGCATCTCACTGAGTTGCTGAGGCCTTGCTGTTGCTGAGGCTGGCCTCCAAGTTGATATCCTCCTACCTCAGCCTCAGCAACAGGCAGAAAGGGGCCTGGGCTGAGGAAAAGGCAACAGACCAGCCAGGGACACTGCAGCATAGGGCACCAAGGTCTGAGCACTTCAGAAATGGCATGAGACTGACTTTAGAACAAGATCACAGTGGGAAACCCTGTCACCATGGCCCCTGCGGCCCAGATCAGTGCTTCACTAAACGTGGCATCTGTGGGCAGAGTGGCTAATAGCTGGGGACTCAGATGTCCCAGTCTCTCCCTGGGACTGCATTTTTCGTCACCCCAGAGTTGGCACAGCAGGACTCGTGTCACCTTTTGGATGGCCACTCAGATGGGCCATATGTCCTGTAGACCACATGGACAGGATATCTGTGACAGAAACGCTGTCCTAGCTTTCCCTGGCCCCCTGGCATACCCGTGGTGGTCTTCTTACAGCCCCTCTCCCTGCCGCCTGTGGCTGTGTAGGACAACCGCTGATGTCCCTATGGTAAAGAATCTGGAGACATGAAACCTTGAGCATTTTGTAAAGGAGGAAGTTCAGCAATCTCAGGGGGAGAGAGTAGGGACTTGTCCTGGCTCCTCTTACCACCAATGACCTCTCTGGTCTCCCTGCACTTGCTCCGCTGAGCCATAAGTGGACCCTCAAACACACCAACTCATCTCTGCCCCAGGGCCTTTGCACCCGCCAGGTTCTCTAGATGGACCTGTATCACTCTTCCCCAGTCACCCCATCTTCCTTCTCTGCTCTATTCTGACCCCGGGGCCCTGGGATGACACTGACGCTCACACACCTTACGTTCTATCCTTTTGTATTATTAGCACCCACAGAAGCACCTAGTGCTTAACAGCACCTTACTGACAAATGTCTGGAATGAAAGCTGGGTGACATCAATGGCAGGGTGTGGGCCTTAGAAGCTTTCTGAATGTTTAACATGGTCATTTCTTGCAAATCACTACCCTCTGATCTTTAGGAAATGGGTTGTTTCATGCACTAGTGTCACAGGGGGCAAGAGCCATTTGACATCTGTACTGTCCACCTCCCTCCCAGCCTGGACTGTCCCAAACCTCAGGGAAGAAGGACCAACTGCACTCTCCACTCTAGGGGCCCTTCCACACCCCACTTTACAGGTCACAAGCTGAACCGTGGTGGCACTCCTGCTAACAGGAAAGCCTTTCAGCTGAAAGCTACCTGAGCCTGCTTTACCATCCTCTTGCCCGTCCTGGGGCTGTCCCTGTGGCTCCACCATTTTGGCTCCTTACAGCACCACTCAAAGCCCCCCAGGTAAGATATCTGCCCCAACGAGGTACCAGAGGTGGCCAAGGCAGCCACCTCCATGTCTCAGTTGTCTGTGGCCTTCATCTCTCCCTAAGTCCTAAGGCCCTCACTCTGATGTCACACTGGCTGACTCAGGCTGAATGGCTGTGCCACCTTGCCAGACATTTTCTCAGCCTGTCTTCAAGGGACAGCAAATCATTCCTTCAAAACTGTCCCCTCACTCACCATCCTGCTCCAGAGCAAAGTGATCCTCTGGCTGGCTGCCACGGCCCAAGCCTTCACATACTGGTCCCCTGTGGTCACCACTGCTTCCACTCTTTTTGAAGGCAGCCCCCCACCAAAGCCAGGAGGTCTTGGCAGACTCCTTAACTCCTACCCAGATTTCACCGCCACATCCACAGCTGGGGCCCAGCTGCTTTGCTCCCAGATCCTCAATTCACCTTAGATTTTCTGAAATTCTAGGAAGAGTCTCGTGTCACCTTTGCCTACTGTTCTGTAAGTGTCACCGACACTCCTACCTGGGGTCCAGTCTTTCCCATGGGATCTCTCAGGCACCCTGCAGGGACTCATCTTCAGTTTCCTCAATTTGATGTCATGGCACTGAAAGCCAAGAACCAGCTCCACAGTCAATTCCAAAGAAACACAAAAAATGCACACAAATATTTTCCATGAGAGACTTCCCAGCAAAAACAGATTCAGGGATCAGAGGCCAAAAGAAAAAGAAAAGAAAAAAAAGTCAATTTCCCTTTTCTAAGAAGTCTCACATGTTTTTCAATTTTTATTTTATTAAGATTTGTAAGCCAGGTGTCATGGTGCATGCCTGCAATCCCAGTGGCTCTGGAGGCTAAGGCAGGAGGATTGCAAATTGGAGGCTAATGTCAGCCAAATTGGGGCTCTAAGAAACTCAGCGAGACCCTGTCTCTGAATAAAATACAAAAGAGGATTGGGGACGGGGCTCAGGGGTTAACTGTCTAAGTTGAGGTTAACTCCTGACTAAGTTGTGAGGTTAACTCCTCACTAAGTTGCTGAGGCTGGCCTCTAGCTTGTGATCCTCCTGCCTCGGCCTTCTGAGCTGCTGGTATGACAGGCTTTAGCTTCTGCACTCAGCTATAATTTTAAACATTTGCACACTGAAAATTCAGAAGAAATGATTCTGAAACAGTTATTTTCCCCCAGAGGAATACTCTGCATACATGAAAACTTCCTGCAGATGTGCCCAACGGGAGGCAGGGCCCTTACCTTGGTCGGTGTTGATGGTGGTGGGGTTGAAGGCCTTCCCCAGGATTGTTTCACAAATGTTGCTTGAGATGGAGAGGGCAAAGCCAGAGCCCAGGCCATTCCCTTTATAATGAAACTCATCCAAAAGGATGACGATCAAGCCTGCCACAAAGAACTGCAGAATTAAAATAAATTAATTAATAAAAGTGAACTCTGTGTTACTGGCCCCAGTGCCCTGGTTCCTTCCATCTTCAATGACAGGGCTCTCTGCTATGAGGGCCAAATAAGAGACCCTTCTCAATCTGCCTCATGGAAATTCAGAAGCCAAAGCCAGGGTCTTTCAATTCTCTATTATTTTTTTTAAATCTATTTTTTAGTTGGAGGTGGACACAACATCTTTTTTTTATTTTTATGGGGTGCTGAGGATCGAGCCCAAGGCCTTGTACATGCCAGGTGAACCTCTGCCACTGAGCCCCAGCCCCAATATTTTTCTTTGTTTCTTAATTGTTTTTGGGTTTGCAGGTGGACAGCAGGCCTTTATTGATTTCAATATTTCTCGTTGTAGATGGGCGCAGTGTCTTTATTTGAATGATTTCTTTTTGGGCGGTGACCAGCCTCCAACCCAGGGCCTTACCCTGCTCAGGCCAGTGTTTAGCCTTGAGCCCAGCCTTGAGCCTGGCATGGCCCCAGGTCTGGCTGAGTACTGCTGAGGAGGAAGAGGGACAACAGGGTCACTCAGGAAGCGGGGTGAGAGTGGGGGTTCACCTGAGTGGTGATCAGAAGGCAGATCCCAGAACCCATCTTTGAGGGGGTCCCTGTCCATGCCTATCATCACATCCATAATGGACTGGCCGATGGTGACAATCATGCCAAACACTAGGGTCCTAAGAAAATCTTGAGCAGAGTGTGGCAGGAATATAGATGACAAATACTGACACTGCCCATAGGCAAGTGCTTTACTAAACTTCAGACCAGTCATCCTAAATTCTTTTTTTAAAAAATGATCTTGAATTCTTAATATGGAAAAACATTTTTTAAAAATTGTCAACGGTAACGAGAAAACTTCTGAGGCTGTAGCTCAGTGGTAGAGGCACTGAGTTCCATTTTCAGGTCTGCAAAAAAAATATTAAAAACAAAGAGAGAAAGAGAAAAAAACACCCAGTTTGGGCTTTAGAAAAATAATGCAAATTTTTTGTTTGTTTGTTTTGATTTTGGTACTAGGGATTGTACTCAGGGTCACTCAACCACAGAACCTCATCCCCAGCCCTATTTTGGTTTTATTTAGAGACAGAGTCTCACTGAGCTGCTTAGGGCCTTGCTGTTGCTGAGGTTGGCTTTGACTCACAATTCTCGAGGATCCACCTCCCGAACTGCTGGAATTAGAGGTGCGCACCACTGCACTAAGCCAAGTATATTATAAAATGTCAAAAATAAAAATTAAAAAAAGAAAACCACTTATAAGTGCTTTAGAAGGATAATGTATTAATTTAAGGCATTGAATAATAAATGCATTACTTAATATTAATAATGCATTACTTAATTCATTAATGATTAATGCATTAATACAGAAATGTATTCTACAATCTTGATTTGTGTCTGAAACTCACAATTTAAGTTAGATGGATTTCTCACTGAATTATTTAACCTACTAACTTAAGATTTCTAAGACATGCTGTATGGAAGATGGCAGAGTAGAAAATTGTAAATATTGTTTTCTAAATAGCACATTCCAGTTAACAGAGGCTAGGCTTGGCTGACTCTGAGGCTGAACCCCATTATTGGGGCTGCCTATCATTTGATACAGCCAATACTCTTAACCTAGTTTAACAGCATGTAGAAACTGAGACTCCAGAACTATTATCTAAATTTCTTCCACATCAAAAATTCTAATCAACAGCAGAGCTGGACTGAGAGCATCACCTTTTTGTTCATTAAATCCTTTTAAATACAGAAGGAAAAATAGCACTTGCTAAATAACTACCATGTGTTAGGCACTGTGAGAGTGATTATTTAATTTAATCCTCTTTTTTTTTATACTGAGGACTTAGCAGATGTGCTTCACCTCTGAGTCTCATCCCCAGCCATTTTTTATTTTATTTAGAAACAGGGTCTCACTGAGGTGCTTAGGGCCTCACTAAGTTGCTGAGGTTGACCTCCAAATTGTGATCGTTCTGCCTCAGCCTCCAAAGCTGCTATAATTAGAGGCATACTCCACAGCATCTGGCTTTGATTGAATTCTTATGACACCTCTGAAGTAGATGTCACCTCCTTCGTGAGGTATGGAAATCATGGCTGGTGAAGGGGTGACCTCCATGCACTGATCCTTCAAGTTCATCCTCTGGGGCATTCCTGCCCTCCCCTGCCCTGCCTGGCCTTCCCCCATACCCAGCACCTCCCAGAAGTGCTCTCTCACTAACAGGCCATGGAGCACCTACAGGGTCAGCAGGCAAAGCACACAGGCCAAACTGGGCTGTTTTAATGCCCCCAATTTTAGAGCCAATTCAAATTCTCAACTAGACACCAGAAATTTACCCATGATCTTTCTTAAAGTACTGGGCTCACGTTGAAGAGGGCTTGGTCTTTTGGGGTGTCACCCACTTCAATCATCTTGGTGCAAGCCAAGAGCTGCATGATGAGGCCCAAAGTAATCATTGCAGAGATACCGAGCTCCATGAGTGTGCCTAAGGAAACGGGCAGCCACAAAGCCCCTGTGAGCTCAAGAAAGCAAGACATTATTTAATATAATGAACCTACAGAATTGAATGTGACCCCTTTTCCACATTGGATGGGCTTCAGGTTGCTGGCAGCAATTATAGCATAACACCCCAAAACCAAAGATAAGAACACAACTGAGTCCCTCTGTCGAGCCCACCAGACACCATGTCATTCTGTTTGGAAAGTCACGTACCCCTCAAGAGCCTGCTGCATTCCCATCCCCATGGACAGATCCATTCTGGATGGACAGAGGACAGAGAGACCCGTCCTTCATCAGTTCATAAAACTGGAAAACATTCCAATCATTTCCTGAGTCTGCAGGTGGGGCTGGCACATTTGGATCTAGTTGGGAATCAACCTTCCCTTTCCATCATGTTCAGATGAGCTCTGATTCTGAGTGACTGGAACCTTTTTGGAACCCCATTTTAAAACCGTGTCCATCAAATGCACCATCAACATACACAAGAAAATCATTTCTAGACCCACAGGTGACTGGTTAGATTTGACCCTCCACTGTCACTCGTGGTTTTGATCCATATATTTCACCTGTAGATATGTAAAAGATGCAGCTGAGAAACCACTAGAGAGTTCTAGAGAGTGGTCTATGTCTACTCACCATCTCATTTCAGGGATTTCAAACACTCTAGTTTTTTTTAAGTTTTCAGAAATTCTCAAGCAGAGACTTATCTTGCTCTTCCAGGTTTTGTATTGCATTCAAACCCAACTCTAAAGAACATGGTGTTTCCCAGGCTGAATGCACTGTTGATCAGGCTGTTTGACGTGGCACATGCAGACTTTCCAGGCCACAGAGCTGCCCATTCTCTGAGCTCCACAGAAAGGCTGTAGTTCAACTAAATGGTGCTGGTCCAGCAGAAAAGGGGCACAGTGAGTCTGAGCCTCCCCGTGTTGGAGGCCAGAATCCCTCACATCCAGTAGAAAGGGTCCACAGAATCTGAGGCCATAATACCAAACAAAGGATCTGGAAACAAGTAGAAACCAAAGGAGTGGCACATGGTTCCCCCCTCTCCACCTTGCCCCAACAAGAGCACAGGAGACCGGATTGACCTGACAGCAGACTAAGAAGATGAAAAGGGGGATGGCTCGCCACAGCACCTTTGCCTTCAACTGGATCTGCAGAAGAGGTAGAATCAGAGGACATGAAGTTTCCCAGTAAGTCATTAAAAATAGAGTCCATCAGACACTTTCTCTGATCACCAAGAAAGGCCAAGGTGGGCTGGGGGCACAGCTCCATGGGGAAGCACTTGCCAAGCATGCATGATGTTCTGGGTTTAGTCTCCAACAGAAAACCTCCACCAAAAAAGCGAAGAAGCCAAACCATGCACCAAGCAGTGTCCTAAAAGGTGAGTCTCATGCTTTCTGTGGACAAAGCCAATGCGAAGATGTCCGTAGGTGTCACGTCTGGGAATGCTCATATTATACAGCATCATGATCTTCCCACTGCTTAAGTGAGTTCAATGGCAAAGATGTACTCTTAACCATTGACATGAACAGTTTAGATCCTCAAGGAGGGGCAAGAGGAAGGCAAGTTCAAAGACAGCCTCAGCAAAATTAAGGCAGTGAGCCACTCTATGGGACCCTGTCTCTCAATAAAAAACAAACTAGGTCTAGTGACATCTCTCAGTGAGTGGTTGCTTCTGAGTTCAACCCTAGGGATAAGTAAGTAAGTAAGTAAGTAAATAAATTCTTTCTGTTGTTGATATTTTTAAAATAATATTTAATCTTTATTTTATTTACCTCTTCTCTGATGTTTAGTATTTTTTCTTCTACTAGCTTTGGGTCAGGCATGTTCTTGATTTTCTACCTCCTTGAAGAGGAAGTCTTGGTTGTTTTCTTTTTTGATGTAGGTATGTACTGATCTAATCTTAAAATTGCCTCTGCTCTATGATATAGGGTTTTTTTATTTTGTGTTTCTATCATTTTTCTCAAGAATCTTTAAAAATTTCCATTCTGTTTGTCATTGACTCTGCTATTTGAGAGCTTTTTGTTATAATCGCAGACATGCAGGATGTTTCTGAAGTTCCGCCTGTGGTAGGTTTCCAGTTTTATTACATTGTGTTCAGAAAAAAAGTTATTTCAAATGATTTTTAGCTTTTAAAATTTGTTAAGGTTTTTTTATGACTTAATCTGTTGTCTATTCTGGAGAATGTTGTTAGTACTGTTGTGAAGAATTTCTCGTCTTTTGGTTTTTGTTGGAAAGTTCAGTTAAGCCTATCTGCTCTGCACTGTACTTTAAATTCTGTGTAAAGCAAGAAGAGACAGAAGCAAGGTGTTGTGTATATTGTATTTCTGATGAGAGGTTCAAGTCTGTGAGATTTTCCAGAGTACTTAGGGTTTTGTTTATGTGACTTCTGGTAACAAATAGGGTTTATTTTGTGTGTTTGTGTTTGTGTGTGTGTGTGTAGGGGGGTTGTATGTTGTATTTCTGTGTGCATGCATACTCAGTGTTTGGTTATATCATGTGCATGCCTTCAGGAAGTGTAGAGTATATAGGAATGTATAAGCCTGCATTTGGAAAGTATACATTATAATTGCATGTCCGTCCGTACCTAGGTGATAACAGGCAGGTGTATTTGTGGGTATGTATATATTTTTTTTAGAAAGGAAGTGGTGGTGTGTGTATTCGGGGAAAGCAGGGATAAAGGTGATTTATGCATCTGTGTTTTTGTTGGAATGGCAGTGAGTTGTGGGTCATGCACCTGTTTCTAAATGTGAGGTGTTTTAATGATATCTGTGTTGAAAGGGGTTTTAATGAGTGTGCATCTTTCCATGTATGTGCCTCAGCAAGAGGTGTTCACAGGTCTCTGTGGCTGGGTGGCATGTGTGCATAAAAATCTCTTTGAACTTCCCTAAGATTGAGTGGAACCAGAAATACCCTGATTACAAAAATGTAACATTCTTAACCCTAAATGACACAGGTACAACCACCCACATACACACATAAACATGAGTCCATATTCCCAGAATCACTTGATACGCAAACACCAACTCCAAAAAACACATAAAGTTTCTCAACCCTCTCCAAATGTACACAACAATGATGTCACCTACAATCTACTCATTGTCATTTCCCAAATACATACATAACACATGTGTTGCCTTAATACACATATTTTACCCTGCACTCTAATGTCACACCCTTCCCTAAACAAAAAATAAAATTAAATTAAAAAATCAATATTTTGTGAATATCAAAAAGTATGCACCAAAATACTCCATTCAAACACTCTTCTTAATAATTATTCACGAGTCCCACCATGTCATAATAACCCATATACACTGTCAGTACCTAATCCTCTTAACTTGTATTCCCATATAAATATAACTTCTATATTATCTCAATGGAAACACACACTACCCATCTACTATTTGAGAATGAATACTCAGCCATCACACTTCCTGAATACATTCACAGTCCTAGATTATACCAGTCTGGGAACACACGTGTCCATCTGAATCTACAAACCCACAGTACTCCCACAGACCCAAAGTAAATGCAGCCACTCTCTCACTATTAAAGGGCACAGAACTCACTATTAATGTACAAAACTGTTCATTCTTTCTGATATACTCAGTTAACAGCACACAACACTGTGGAGCTCTAAAATCCTCAATAGCATAAACTTCCTATCTTCCAGATGCCTGACTGTAAACCCAGAGTTCCTCATGCCCAAATTAATACAAATACACAGAAAAATCCAAACAATTCCAATCAATAACCTTCCTTACAAAGTCTCACACATATTCCAGTCGCCTCCATGAAACACTTAAAATAGATATGAAGTAGGACTGAAGAGGCTGGATACCACAGGAATTTTCAGAAAGCAGGTTTATTGGATGTTGCCAATCATTCCAGAGTGTGGCTCATGCCTGAAACATTCTAGGGACAGATAATTTCAAAATATTTTGACTTTTATGTCCCATGGGGGAAAAGGGCTTGAAGATTCACTTGACAAGTGTTTTTCATTCCATTCTCTAGGCCAGACAGAGGTTTCACACGTATTTACCAAAAAAAAAAAAAAATCTGGCATTTACAAAAAAGAGGAAGCTACCAACCACAGTAACCTTTGCATACTTGCTGCTGATCTGACAAGAGAAGAAGCTTAATTATGGCAAGGGTCTTTTGGTTGAGAGTATCTGGTGTGCTTCAGATACACTCATCTTCAGACCACACATCAATCAGTATCACCCATAAAGCAATCACACAAACACTCCCTCAGTAACTGAATGGAGCAAACAAATTACTTATTAACATGACAACAATTTGTATTCTCAAATGAAAACATTTACAATCACCTCTATGTTGCAAACATGCACATACACAGAATGCCTCAGAATATGAAGTTCAACAACAAATCTCAGACGTACAGACACTGCTAACTCCTCCTACTTACTCACAAAGGACACCCCTCCATTCCCAAAAAAAAACATGATCACCTCAAAACCCTAAACAAGAAAATACACAGCAGTCCACTTGAGACATTATCAACAGAATCTATACACATCTATGTGCCACATATACATAATTCTAAACACCCCAACATACCCCATGATTCCATTCTCTCCAAATCTCTGAACACCAAAGATTATGTCCCTAAATTCTGACCTAGACATCAACATACACATACATTCTAAAATCTGAAAATGCACAGATCCAACACATAATAGTAAGACAACATCCTAACTCCTCTCAAATGCATTCACAATAGTCATGTTCACAATAGTCCACAATGCCAACAACACCTACAGACGCACCACTAAAACCCTAAACACATGTCCTGCCAGAAAGGTACTCAGCCAACAATGACCAAAGAAATCACTCAGAAAATATTTACACATGACAACCAAACAGTCCCACACAGGAGAATTTATGGTGTCTTGTTTCATATCCTTTCCATACCTATACATATGAAACACATAAAAGCACAAAGTCCTGGTGCTAGAGAAACAAGTTCTTGTGTTTTCTCTCTCTCTCTCTCTGTCTCTCTCTCTCTCTGTCTCTCTCTCTCTCTCTCTCACACACACACACACACACACAAACAAACACACACACACACACACACATACAGAACATTACATACATAATCTGAACACTGACACACCCAGTTGAAGGATATTATCTTGTGGGCCCTGCACAGAGGTAGAGGGGTGAAGATGCAGATTTCAGGCACATACCTTGCTGTTGAAACTGTAAGAAAATATAAAAGTGCAAAGGAAAGAGCACATTCCCTCCTATAAAACTGAAAGGTACTTGCCAGCCACTCAATAACTCTTCAATATAGAGAAAACTCTTCAAATAATAAGAGAGTACTCTCAGATAATGCTTCTGGAGATGAAAGTACTCTGGGACATTTAAGGGGTTTCTAAAAGAGAGAATCACCCCAAATAGATTCTTTTGAGTATCCACCATCAGCCGAGATGGATATCTTCTAGCTAGAAAGCCAGACCATTGTGCAATGTGTGTTCCAATGCCAGGGCTTGACTTGTTCACCTGGGCTCCCCCCTAAGACACATCAGCTCCAATTTATGAATGGGGTCTGCAGTGTTCTCACACAAGAGGCCTTTGGCATCCTTACATGTCCAAATTATAATCTGAAGATATTACTGGCATGTTTGTTGGTCAAAAAATTAGTGAGTAAATTGTCAGCTTTTCTGTGTTACCTTCAGACAGAAGAGGTGAATCTGGTTAGAGGAAGGTCTGGGGCCTCTTATATTTTGGACAGCAGCTGTCCTAATCACTTTCCAAACCTGTGATAATATACCTGAGATCACCACATTCAAAGGAGCAGAGATTTATTTTGGCTTATGGTTTCAGAGATTAGAGTCCATGGTCACTTGGCCCTCTTACCTCTGGACCTAAAGCAAAGCAGAACATCTGGCCAAGAGTGTATGGCATAGGAAAACTGACCACCTCATGGCTGCTAGGAGGCAGAGAGAGACAGAGACAGAAGTGCATTAGGGTCCCAGTACCCCATCAGTGGCACATCCTCAATGAGGTAATTTTCATCAAATGGGCCCCAATTTCCACAAGCTTCCAACACCTCCCAATAATGACTTCAACTGGGAACCAGATGTTTAAGAGGTGAGCCTTTGAGGAACACCAAATGTTAATGCCAGAACATCTATCCCTTGTCCCCAAAAGCTCATGTCTGTCTCACAGCAATAAATAATTAAAAATAAATAAATAAACAAGCATTTGGACTCCAAGAGTCCACAAATATCAACAGTGCATTCTCAATAGTTTTTGCCCAAAGTCTCTTCTGAGACTCAAGGGAACATAGTGATGCTGAACCCTGAATTGAACGTTTTTTTGTTTTTTTTTTGTTTTTTCTGCCATTCTCTTCTTTTTAATTCATGAGTAGAGCTTTCTTTTCTCCCCAACACCCTCAACCCTATCTTAATGACTCACCATAGAGTCAGTTAAAAGCACGAAAGTCAGTTAAAAGGGCCCTTGCACTGGGCACTCCACCTTACTATGTCACAGGAAATGTCCAAATTAAAAGGTATTGGCAGAAGTGTACAGAAGACACTGATTAGGAGGGAAGCCAGACACACACACCTTCAGAATTGCAAGCATATAAAAAATCACATTATCTTAGATTCACAGGTCTGGGATGTGTCAGGGTCCACTGGACCAAGATATAACCCACAGAATCCCAACTACTTTAAATAACAGTTTTTTAAAAAAGGAGAGAGAGAGAGAGAGAGAGAGAGAGAGAGAGAGAGAGAGAGAGAGAGAGAGAGAGAGAGAATTTTCTAATATTTATTTATTAGTGTTGGGCAGACACAACATCTTTATTTTTATGTGGTGCTGAGGATCAAACCTAGCACTGCACACATGCCAGGCGAGTGCGCTACCACTTGAGCCACATCCCCAGCTCCTTAGTGACATCTATTTTTAGTTGTCTATCAATATTTATTGATTTATATATGGTTCTAAGAATTGACCACTGTGCCTCACACATGCCAGGCAAGCTCTCTACCACTGAGCCATGACTCCAGATGCCTCTAAAGGACAGTCTGTCAACACTAGTAAACTGTGCTTGTGTCCCCCTGTCTAAGACTGCGAGAACAATTCCACATAACACACTGTATACACTTTCACTCAACAGTACTAAGCAAGATGAAACCAGGAGCTAGCCATTCATCTCTGAAATGCTGAATTGTTGCCAATGAAGCCTTTTCCTCTCCCATCTCTCTGCCTCTTCAGTTACTGACTTTCATGCGTGGAAGCAAAGCAGAAGAATCAAAAATTTTGTAGCTGCATTGGCTGCAATCATCATTAATAATCAAAAAAAAGTTAACACATTTCAAAGATACATCTTCGCAGGGGAAACACAACTAACCCCAAAGGGAAGAAGAGGACAGTAGTAAGGAGGAAACTGAAAAAGCACAGCAGGGCACACATTAAGTCTAGTGCTCCATTAATTCTAGTGCTCCAGGTGTGAAACTAGGGCACCTGATGGTGTAATATGGGTGCCCTAGAACTTGAGCATCCTTACCCCTCCAGCTTGGTCTGATGTGGGACCACTCCCTAGAGCTTCTGTGCTCACTGACTTTCACTTACCTGAGCAGGTGTTCATAGGCCTGCCACTGCTAACCTCCACCACAACATTGGCTCCACTCTCATAGTTTGATAAATCACTGTTTCTGGGGTTACTGGGTTGCACTCTGAATGTGATATGCACATCCTGGTCACCAGCGTTTCCTCTGAAGTAGGAATGCAAACCTTCACAACCCCTCAACTCTTCACTCTGTAAGCCTGATAACCAGCATTACATTGACAATAACAAGGTCAGCTGAGAATGAGGACAGTAGCCAGACCCACCTAGACCATGGCCTCTGTGAGCCCATATGATGTTAGTTACACAGCAAAATGAATCTGGACATAGGATTCTGAGGCTGCCTTTTGCACGCAGGGCACCCTGATAATCTCTCCACAAGTCATTGAGCCTGCTAAGGGTGGTGTCCTTCCCATTCCTGAGATGCCGAAAGGTGGCTTCTGTGTAATGGAACTAATCTCTTTACCAACCACACCATTTTTGGCCCCAACATTACAAAGTTTTCTTTTCTGGAAAACCTGCAAGTATTTTAAATCTTTCTACCCTGGCTTTTGCTCCTGATCCCCATGGTATATAAGGCTGAAAGCAGCTAGAAATACCCAGGCCATATCTCAAATGCTGTACTGCCTTTAATATTCCCTGCTGGATAAATTAGTCTGTGTTTTTAGTTGCCTTTTACATCACTGTGACCAAAAAAATCTAACAACAACAATTAGAGCAGGACAAGTTTATGTAGCTCATAGTTTCAGGTCTCATTCCACTGACCACCAACTGCATAGCTCTGGGGCCAACATGAGGCAGAACATAGTGGGGGAAGTGTAGGGAGTCGGAAAGCAGCTCAGCGTATGGCAATGAGGAAGCAGAGAGAGAGAAATCTGCTCACCAGGGACAAACTATGAACCCTGGATCCTTTTCCTCCACTTGATCCTCCTCTTTGTCCTCAGCCTGGGTGGGCTTATCTATCTGACTGTGGGTGACTGGGAAGACGAGAATAGGCTGATGGCGCGGCTTAACCTTTTTATTAGACCGCCTTGGGCCAGCTCGGGTTGACTCTGTGCCTAAGGCTAATGAGCAGAGCTCAGAGTCAAGAGATCTTGATTCTTTTAGAAGTTGGATGTGTTCCCGTCTCTGTTGGAGAGACTTGCGCAAGGGAGCCAGGTTAGGCAAGGTAAGTGGAGAAAAAATATCTGATGGGGCAGTTAGCCCTTAAAGGGCCAGAGCACGAAAGGCAGGAGGGATATAGGAGGGAGGTGGATGTGTAAGTCCTATAGGCTGTGGCAGGGTCCTGAGAGGTGGCGGGTCTTCTGAATGGTAGCGAGCTGCTTCCTTCTCCAAGGTAGCCTCCTCCCCAGGGGTCAATGTGTCTCCGGGATTTAAAACTGGATAAAGGTGGTTGGTAGCTGTTGGAGCCTTATTCATTTGGGTGGGATTTTGAGGGGGTTCAGGAAGGTTCCCAGGGTCCTAGGGAGACTGAGAAGGATCTATGTCTATACTAACTGAGGGCATGCCGAGGGGGGACGAGAGAGATGAGAGTCTTTTGCATAGCCTCTTTCCCAATCCTGACAAGTTTTAAGGTACCATTGTCAAAGGGTAAACTTTTAAGAATTTCATTAATTAAGTTCCAGTAAGAAAACGTGGCAACAGGCACCTTTTCTGGGCCAAAGGATTCATAATAATATTTTAAACAGTCTCCTACTCTAAGCCATCTTTTACCATCAATGCTCGCTTCAAGGGAAAACCACGGACACAATTCTCCTATGTATGAAAAGAATAATTTTAAGTCCTTTTTCTTAACACATGCCACCCGTGTCTTGAGGGCCTCCTTGAGGCCTGACAAAAACAAATCATGTGACATAACTGCTTGTCCCATTGTGGGTCACTCACTGTGCGTCGTCCCCACTCTCCTCCTGGATCTGTCTCTCGGTCGTGTCTGTCAAGGCGATCGCGAGCTCCGCTTGGCCATGTGTCCCTGGAGGATGGTGTTCTGTCTCAGTCAAAGGCTCCAGCCCCAAACTTTGGGCGCCAAATGTTCTGACCCACAGGACACATGAACGTGGGTGGTGAACCTAGGTGGGGAGGAATGAAGGGACAAGAGACAAGAAGGATGAAAGCAAGACAGGAGTTCTGATCAAGCTGCAAACTTTTATTGTTCACACAGGGGTATTTATATGCTGGGGATGGGGAAGCTCTCTAATCAGCAATTGCTGGATGTGGGTGGTAAAACTGGCAACTGCAAGATGGCTGATGTTCCTGATAGCCACAGGATGTTTCAGGGAGATAGGTAGCTGCAGGATGTCTCCCAGGCAGGATGTCACCCAGGGTGCTATTTCTTGTAAATGTCAGGCTATTCTTTGAAGGAGAATTTCCTTCTAGCCCCTGACACCGTACCTCCCACAAAAAAAGAAAATGAATTAACAGAGAAGAGTTCACACTGATCCTCACTGAAGTTCCCCACCCCACTCCACCCACAACATCCAAAAATGGCCTTAATAGTCATTGCAGCCACATTGATGCAGCACCTCCTATGTGCTAGAGACTGCTCTGCATTAAAAAACCCCAGGATACACACCAGTATCTCCATTTAAGAAAGAAACTGAGGCACAGAGAGATTTATTAACTTACCCATGATCACACAGCTCATGAGAGGCCCATAGGGGTTTTAAACCAGGGCCATTTGGTTTTACTCCAGACCCCTCAAACCAAAGATGCAGTAAGTGGGAGGAGAACATCAGACATATGATCCACCTATGGCAGGAGGTGACTTGGGTGAGTGGAGCCTTCTGTGACACAGACAGTGTCCCCCCTCGGGGGCTGCCTCACCTGGTCCTGAGAGGCCCACTCAGTCTGGGGGAGAAGAGAGCCCCCTCCCAGCCTTTTGGTTTAAGAGAATGTTCACTTACCTGAGCTGCAACGTCCCCACTGCTCTGAGGAGGCGGGGCCATGTCATGTCAGAGATCCTTAGAGGTGACCTCATTTTAAGGAAACAAGCCTGTGGCCAATTGTCCAAGATTTATTAAGTCAGGGGCCAGCACAGGGAGCCAGCAGAGGGGACACCATTGTAGAAATGACCCAGAGCAGGGTCCAAGGGCCTGGGGCATGGCCTGGTCATGGCCCAGTGGCTCCCAGCTGACATCCTTCCTGCCCGGGAGATCCTGGAGACTGCCTTCATGGTGATTTTCAGGTGCATGCGTGGGAGGCCCTGCTTGCTCCAGCCACAGGGTAGGACAGAAAAGATTTCAGGCCTCATCAGACTATGGGCATGAGCAGGATGGTGGCCAGCAGAAGAAGACATCAAGGGCCTCCGTCTCACAGCAGTTTATGCATTGTTTGTTGAGCCCCTACAATGCATCATATGGATGTAGCTGGAAAGTGGATTTTTAGCATGCGTAAAGGACCTGAGGCAGCAGTGGGCTTGGTACATTTGAGGCTGTGTGGGGAGTTGAGGCTGGCCTGAGCCAGGATATGCCTGGGGATAGCTGCACCAGATGAGGCAGTTTGGGAACTGATTGACTTCTTTCCCTTGTGCTCCACCTGTCGAACAAGCAAGGCACAGAGATGAAGATCTTTCACATGACAGATGAAGAGTCTGAAGGTCAGAGTGGTAAAGGCATTTCCAGGTCCCAAAGATAATACATGGCAGAGTTGGAATTCTCACCCAGGTCTGCTTCTAGAGCAGTTTACGTGTCCCTTCTAGCATGACTTTCTGACAAGTCCAGACGCACCCAAACTCAACCTCCTGTATCTGGTTTGGAGAGTCTCAGGTACATGAGTCATATAAGGCCCTGATAAGTCCTTCTGCAAAAGAAGTTTCTAATATTTCTTTAACCCAGCACTTGCAACGTTCATTTGAACATAAGATCCTTATAAGTGTGACTAGAATGAAGACATTTCAGAAGTGACCTTGGGAGACACTGGTCTTGGTAACCCACAGAAGTCTCAATTAGTCTTTCTGATCTTGGGGAAGAGAATTCTGGGTATATTTTGTAGACTCAGTAAGATGGTGAAGGGATGGAGAGAGATACAAAGGACTAAGGGGGGTATTTCAGAGCGGGAAGGAATCCCTAGGAGGACCCTAAGTGGGACTCTGGAGAGATTTTCTCCCTCACTTCAGAGAACAGAACCAGGGCCCTTGATGGTAGGAAAGGGGTTGGAGACTGTACCTGAGGTGGGCCATCTTGGTCGGGAGTGAGCTCCCCACCACCAGCAGTGTGCAATTATAAACTGTTGCATTAACCTACCAGCAGAACAGGCCCAGTGGCGAGCCATCCCCCCGATTGGGGAAGGGACAGAGTCGCCTCCAGCGCCTGCTAGGTAGACAGACCTGTAACCAACAGACAGAACAGGCCTAGCGGCCCGCAGAGGGACAGAGCCGCTGCTCGCACCTGCAAGGTAGGCGGACCTGTGACCAAGGAAAGAACAGGCCAACCGAAAGTACAGGCCAAGCAGCCTGCTGGTGTGGTAGGCATATTGCCCCAATTGGAGGAGGGGCAGAACAACCGCCAAAGCCTGTGAGGGAGACTTTGCAACTATACAAGAGCAATATAAATATATCGGGGGAAAAATCAATAACACAACAGTTTCACCAAGCAGAAAGAAACGCGATCAGTATGAAAAGACAAAGAAAGAAAGGACCCCAAGCAATGCAGGTCAACTCAACTTTAGAAGAGGTAATATCTGCAGCAGATGGAATGTCAGATAAAGAATTCAGTATATACATGCTTCAGATGATCTGGAGTCTCAAGGAAGACATTAGACAGCAAAATCAGACAATGAAAGACCACTTCGACCACTTCGACGATGAATTACATAAACAAATTCAAGAAGCAAAAGATCAATTATAAAGGGAGATAGAGGTTATAAAAAACAAACAGAAATCTTAGAAATGCAGGAAGCAATAAACCAACTTAAAAACTCAATTGAGAATACTACCAGCAGAGTAGAACACTTAGAAGATAGAACATCAGGCAATGAAGACAAAGTATTTCAATTGGAGAAGAACATTGACAGCTCAGCAAAACTGTTAAGAAACCATGAGCAGATCATTCAAGAAATATGGGATAACATAAAAAGACCAAACTTAAGAGTCATTGGGATACAAGAAGGTATAGAGGTCCAAACCAAAGGAATGTGCAATCTATTCAATGAAATAATACGAGAAAACTTCCCAGACTTGAAGAATGAGACAGAATCCCAAATCCTAGAAGCCTACAGGACGCCGAATGTGCAAAATCATGAGAGATCCAAACTTAGACACATTATAATTAAGATGCCCAACATACAGAATAAGGAGAGAATTTCAAAAGCTACAAGAGAAAGGAAGCAGATTACATTTAGGGGTAAACCAATCAGGATAACAGCTGACCTTTCAACACAGACTCTGAAAGCTAGAAGATCCTGGAATAACATATTTCAAACACTGAAAGAAAATGGGTTCCAACCAAGAATTGTGCATCCAGCGAAATTAAGCTTCAGGATGGAAGATGAAATTAAAACCTTCCATGATAAACAAAAGTTAAAAGAATTTGCAACTAGAAAACCATCTCTTCAAAACATCCTCGGCAAAATATTACAGGAAGAGGAAATGGAAAATATCAATGAAAACCAACAGCGGGAGGTAGTACAGTAAAGGGGGGGGGGAATAATCAAAGAGGAATACCAACCATGTTTAGTAACATAAATAAACAAATATGGCTGGAAGAACAACTCATATCTCAATAATAACCCTAAATATTAATGGCTTAAACTCACCAATAAAGAGACACAGGCTAGTCGAATGAATCACAAAACAAGACGCAACAATATGCTGCCTTCAGGAGATGCATTTGATAGGAAAAGACATAAATAGACTGAAGGTGAAAGGTTGGGAAAAATCATATCACTCATATGGACTTCGGAAACAATCAGGAGTGTCCATACTCATATCATATAAAATAGATTTCAAGCCAAAGTTAATCAAAAGGGATAAAGAGGGACACTACATACTACTCAAGGGAACAATACACCAACAAGACATAACAATCATAAATATATATGCCCCAAACAATGGTGCAGCTATGTTCATCAAACAAACTCTTCTCAAGTTCAGGAGTCAAATAGACCACCATACAATAATCATGGGAGACTTCAACACACCTCTCTCACCACTGGACAGATCTTCCAAACAACAGTTGAATAAGAAAACTATAGAACTCAATAATATAATTAATAACCTAGACTTAATTGACATATATAGAATATACCACCCAACATCAAGCAGTTACACTTTTTTCTCAGCAGCACATGGATCCTTCTCAAAAATAGATCATATATTATGTCACAGGGCAACTCTTAGACAATATAAAGGTGTAGAGATAATACCATGCATCTTATCTGATCATAATGGAATGAAATTGAAAATCAACGATAAAATAAGGAAGAAAAAATCATGCATCACTTGGAGAATGAACAATAGGTTACTGAATGATCAATAGGTTACAGAAAACATCAAGGAGGAAATTAAAAAATTCTTAGAGATAAATGAAAACACAGACACAACATAACAGAATCTATGGGACACATTGAAAGCAGTTCTAAGAGGAAAATTTATTGCTTGGAGTTCATTTCTTAAAAAAAGAAAAAAACCAACAGATAAATGATCTAATACTTCATCTCAAGATCCTAGAAAAAGAAGAGCAAAACAACAGCAAAAGAAGTAGAAGGCAAGAAATAATTAAAATCAGAGCTGAAATTAATGAAATCAAAACAAAGGATACAATTGAAAAAATTGACAAAACTAAAAGTTGGTTCTTTGAAAAAATAAATAGAATCAATAGACCCTTAGCCACGTTAATGAAGAGCAGAAGAGAGAGAACTCAAATTACTAGCATACGGGATGAAAAAGGCAATATCACAACAGACACTTCAGAAATACAGACGATTATCAGAAATTATTTTGAATCCTTATACTCCAATAAAATAGAAGATAGTGAAGGCATCCATAAATTTCTTCAGTCATATGATCTGCCCAGATCAAGTCAGGAGGATATTGGCAACCTAAACAGACCAATATCAATGGAGGAAATAGAAGAAACCATCAAAAGACTACCAACTAAAAAAAGCCCAGGACCGGATGGGTATACAGCAGAGTTTTACAAAACCTTTAAAGAGGAACTAATACCAATACTTTTCAAGCTATTTCAGGAAATAGAAAAAGAGGGAGAACTTCCAAATTCATTCTACGAGGCCAACATCACCCTGATTCCTAAACCAGACAAAGACACTTCAAAGAAAGAAAACTACCGACCAATATCTCTAATGAACCTAGATGCAAAAATCCTCAATAAAATTCTGGCGAATTGGATACAAAAACATATCAAAAAAAATTGTGCACCATGATCAGGTAGGATTTATCCCTGGGATGCAAGGTTGGTTCAATATATGGAAATCAATAAATGTTATTCACCACATCAATAGGCTTAAAAATAAGAACCATATGATCATCTCG
Source organism: Callospermophilus lateralis (assembly GCF_048772815.1). Lineage (NCBI taxonomy): Eukaryota > Metazoa > Chordata > Mammalia > Rodentia > Sciuridae > Callospermophilus > Callospermophilus lateralis. The sequence continues at coordinate 1,902,063 of NW_027512846.1, read as the reverse complement.
ATAGATGCGGAAAAAGCATTCGACAAAGTACAGCATTCCTTTATGTTCAAAACTCTAGAAAAACTAGGGATATCAGGAACATACCTCAATATTGTAAAAGAAATATATGCTAAGCCTCAGGCTAGCATCATTCTGAATGGAGAAAAACTGAAGGCATTCCCTCTAAAATCTGGAACAAGACAGGGATGCCCTCTCTCACCACTTCTGTTCAACATATTTCTCGAATCACCGGCCATAGCAATTAGACAGATGAAAGAAATTAAAGGCATAAAAATAGGAAAAGAAGAACTTAAATTATCACTATTTACAGATGACATGATTCTATACCTAGCAGACCCAAAAGGGTCGACAAAGAAACTATTAGAGCTAATCAATGAATTCAACAAAGTGGCAGGATATAAAATCAATACGCATAAATCAAAGGCATTCCTGTATATCAATGACAAATCATCTGAAATGGAAATGAGGACAACCACTCAATTCAGAATATCCTCAAAAAAAGTAAAATTCTTGGGAATCAACCTAACAAAAGAGGTGAAAGACTTATACAATGAAAACTACAGAACCCTAAAGAGAGAAATAGAAGAAGATCTTAGAAGATGGAAAAATATACCCTGTTCATGGATAGGTAAAACTAACATCATCAAAATGGTGATATTACCAAAAGTTCTCTATAGGTTTAATGCAATGCCAATCAAAATCCCAACGGCATTTCTTGTAGAAATAGAGAAAGCAATCATGAAACTCATATGGAAAAATAAAACACCCAGAATAGCAAAAACAATGCTAAGAAGGAAGTGTGAATCAGGCAGTACAGTTATACCAGACTTCAAAGTATACTACAGAGCAATAGTAACAAAAACAGCATGGTACTGGTACCAAAACAGGCGGGTGGACCAATGGTACAGAATAGAGGACACAGAAACCAATCCACAAAATTACAACTATCTTATATTTGATAAAGGGGCTACAAGCATGCAATGGAGGAAGGATAGAATCTTCAACAAATGGTGCTGGGAAAACTGGAAATCCATATACAACAAAATGAAACTGAATCCCTTTCTCTCACCATGCACAAAAGTTAACTTAAAGTGGATCAAGGAACTTGATATCAAATCAGAGACATGGCGTCTGAAAGAAGAAAAAGTTGGCTATGATCTACATACTATGGGGTCCGGCTCCAAATTCCTCAATAGGACACCCATAGCACAAGAGTTAATAACTAGAATCAACAAATGGGACTTACTCAAACTAAAAAGTTTTTTCTCAGCAAAAAAAACAATAAGAGAGTTAAATAGGGAGCCTACGTCCTGGTAACAAATTTTTACTCCTCACACTTCAGACAGAGACCTAATATCCAGAATATACAAAGAACTTAAAAAATTAGACTATAAGATAACAAATAACCCAATCAACTAATGGGCCAGGGACCTGAACAGACATTTCTCAGATGAGGACATACAATCAATCAACAAGTACATGAAAAAATGCTCACCATCTCTAGCAGTCAGAGAAATGCGAATCAAAACCACCCTAAGATACCATCTCACTCCAGTAAGATTGGCAGCCATTAGGAAGTCAAACAACAACAAGTGCTGGCGAGGATGTGGGGAAAAGGGTTCACTTGTACATTGCTGGTGGGACTGCAATTTGGTGCGGCCAATTTGGAAAGCAGTATGGAGATTTCTAGGAAAGCTCGGAATGGAACCACCATTTGACCCAGCTATTCCCCTACTCGGTCTATTCCCTAAAGACCTAAAAAGAGCACACTATAGGAACACTGCTACATCCATGTTCATAGCAGCACAATTCACAATAGAAAGACTGTGGAACCAACATATATGTCCTTCAATAGACGAATGGATAAAAAAATGTGGCATTTATACACAATGGAGTATTACTCTGCATTAAAAAATGACAAAATCATAGAATTTGCAGGGAAATGGATGGCATTAGAGCAGATTATGCTAAGTGAAGCTAGCCAATCCCTTAAAAACAAATGCTAAATGTCTTCTTTGATATAAGGAGAGTAACTAAGAACAGAGTAGAAACGAAGAGCATGAGAAGAAGATTAACATTAAACAGGGATGAGAGGTGAGAGGGAAAGGGAGAGAGAAGGGTAATTGCATGGAAATGGAAGAAGACTCTCAGGGTTATACAAAATCACATACAAGAGGAAGTGAGGGGAAAAGGGACAAAAATATAAGGGGGAGAAATGAATTACACTAGAGGGGGTAGAGAGAGAAGAGGGGAGGGGAAGGGGGAGGGGGGATAGTAGAGGATAGGAAAGGCAGCAGAATAAAACAGACACTAGTATGGCAATATGTAAATCAATGGATGTACAACTGATGTGATTCTGCAATCTGTATACGGGGTAAAAATGGGAGTTTATAACCTACTTGAATCAAACTGTGAAATATGATATATCAAGAACTATGTAATGTTTTGAACACCCAACAATAAAAATTAATTTAAAAAAAAAAGAAACTGTTGCATTACACTGCTGAAGGTCACTTCCTCTAGGATTCTGGGCTTCGGGGTAAAGAAAGCCACCCCACGTGGGCCATGCTCAGTCCCCCCTTCTCTCCAGAGTGGGCACAAAGAAGCCAGGCATGGCACATTCATGACATTAGGAAAATCCTTATAAATAAAATAGTTCCTTTGAAAGCTGAGCTCTCCACAGTCCATCTCCTGTCGACAGGAATAAAGCCAAGCCCGTGACTCCAGTGTCACCTCCCTCCATAGACTAGAGGAAATGCTCATTTTAAGAAGTATAACAAGAAAAGTGAGTGACAGTCTATTGACATTTTAAAAAGTGTGTGAGCAGTGGAGGCACGACTGGCTGGAGAGACCCAGAGAGAGGAGGAGAGAGAAGCCACACCAGTCCCTTTAATCTCCGCTCAACCTGGAGGGCTCAGACTCCTCTGTTGCCCAAGGGCTGCAGCTCGGTGTCCCCTTCACCAAACAGGAGGTCGAGGTGGGAAGGGGCGGGTAGGGGGCAGGGCCATGAGCCTGGAGTGCCCTGACTCCTAAATCAGGTTCCCCACTGGCGGGGCTCTGGTGGCTCTGGGGGACTGTCCTGGGAGGGGAGGCAGGGGATCTGGCCAAAAGAGACCAGGGATCAGGTCCCCTCAGCTTTCCAGCCAAGCTGTGGCTCAGGGACACACACGGACCTGCCTCATGCCGGCACCACTGCCACCTGCCACCACCATCACCTGCACCTCTGGAGTGAGCGCAGCCCGGGGTGGGGTGCAGAGGCATGGGACGGATGTCCACGGAGACCATTCTAGGGAGGACCTGGGGCCAACTCTATGCCCTCTCCAAGGTGAGGGGCGAAGGTGCTGGGCCTGGGGACTCGCTGGGCACTGAAAGGGACAATGCCCTGGGGATTCGTGGGCTCCAGGACTGAAGTCAGCCTCGGGCCTCCACCGTGTCGGCCTCTCACACTGTCCTCCTAGTGCAGCACGCACACACACATGCATGTGTGTGGGCCAGCGCACGCTCACTAGCGTGGATGTCACACCCCTGCACCAGCATCACTGCCCGAGCAGAAGGGACTGGCAGGGTCAGTTCACCTGCACATGCGCAGACCATGTGCACCCACCCCATGATGCATGCACCGCCCCCCCCACACCCGTTCTGTCTTACTCAGGAGCCCACTTACGTGCACACAGGTGGACAGACCCTCGTTCTGCCCCACGTCCCACACTCCCAGCAGGTGCCCATCCAGCACAGGCCAAACCCACGGGGCATAGCGCACCCAGTGACGGTGGCCTCCCCACCTCCCAGCACCCCACCTCATGGAGCCCCACTCCCTGATCAGTGTTTGAACAGCTGTCCTTTGTCCCCTGAGCACTGGGGGAGCAGGCCATGGGCGGCCTCGAGGGAGAATGTCACCCTCTCCAGCCCCTCCTGCCCCCAGCCGGCCTTTGTCAACCAAAAGAGTGCTTGGGGGGAACCTGCTGTCCTGCCCTCCTAGCTGGTTTCCCCGCCAGGGCTCTGGGCAATGAGTGAGCCTCGGGCATTTCTCCTTGCCCTGACGCCCTTGCCCTGGCCTTATCAGTGGGCGTGGGTACAGAGGACAGGGGCTGCCTCTCGGGGAGGCCTGTTCTAGAAGCATCCACCCGTCCCTCCCCTTCCTCTCCACCCGCCCAGCCCCTCACATCTGCTGGTGGCCCCACCTCTCAGCCTTTGTCCAGGCTGTTTACCCCCCCCAACTTGCCCCTTAGCAAGGACCCGTAGCCTCCCTCTCCAGGAAGCCCTCTGGGTTCTCTTCCCTCATGGCCTAGAGGCACCTGCACCTCACCCCTACCACACCAAGATGTCCATTTCTTGCTCCCTGAACATGACCATGAGATGGGGAAATGTGGAGTCATGGGGAAGGTAGACAGCTGGGTTCCCATCATCCTGGCACCCCCAGAAGTGGCGGGGGGAGCCCTGGCCAAGGGCAAGACCTCTGCATGAGGAGGGTGGACGGGAGGGAGAGACCCAGGGAGTGCGGTGCCTCTATCTTCAGGCCTCCAGGAGTGAATCAGGTCCCTGGCCTTCATTCAAGAGTAAAGGATGCCACCACACACATGAGGAAGTTAATAAATTTCCTCCCCTCCCCTCCTCACCCAGAAGGCTGCCAAATTCTAGATGGTAATGTTTTGCGCGATAGTGAAATCAGCGTATCCATCAACACACTCCCTGCTCATCAGCTGCCTTGAGTCTGAGTATTTTGTAGGTGCTCCGTGGTAGCCTAAGGTTTACCTTGTTTCCTGGGCCCTGGCAGCCTGGACACCCTTTGCCTCTTCACTGGAGGGCCAACAGGGGTTTTTGAAATGACCCTGTGGATGGGGAAAATGGAGCAGGCTCTGTCCAGGGTGAGGTCCCTGAGAAGCTTCTAGCACGGTGTGTTAATGCAGGCTGGGAGGTCAGGAGCCCCATGCCAGCCAATGAGACCTGAAAGCTTAGTCCCAGCCTGGTAGAAGGTTAAGGGCAATGTGCCAACATGAGGCTGACCTGAGCTTAGTTCAGATGTTGCCATTTACTGGCTGTGTGACTACAGGCTCCTCTCTGGTCTGTGAAATCGGGCTCATGTTGTCTTCTGTGCTGATCAACAAGGTTTGGGTTGAGGATGCAATGATATAGAAAGAATGTATAGATACAATGGAGAGTGGGACAAAAGTGTCCTGGGAAATTCAATGAGAACTTCGAACATCTTTTACAGAAGGCAGCAGAGTAAAGAGGAAACCTTGAACCAGCGCTCATATCTTGGTTCTATAACTTTGGTGCTGTGTGTGCTCTGAATCTGCTTCCTCATGTGAATGCATACTCTATTATCATGAAGGCATAATAGTCTTTCCCACCCTAGTGCCCACCTGGGACTCGCTGTGCTCCAGGAGAAAACTCCTCTGGCCAGAGCCTGCCACCACAGAACATGGTCTGTCCTTCTCTGACCCCAATCCACAATGACACTTGAAGCAGATGGAATGAGAGGGGCAAGCTAGGGAAAAGCTGTGGAAGCTTGGTTGGATGCCAGGGAGCAGTGACAGTAAAGTGAGGTCCTGCCTGCCCTCCTGGTGGTCGTGCTCCGGCAGAGGGGTGCATGTTGGAACATATGCTATGAAGGGCAAACAGGCACGGGAGGGGATAGGTGTGGCAGGAGGCTGTTCTGGTTTGGATGTGAGGGGTCCCCAAAAAACTTAGCTGTGAGACAATGCAAGAGGGTTCGGAGGACAAATGATGGGGTTGTGAGAGTCTTAACCCCTCAGTGAATTAATCCCCTGATAGTGATTGACTGAGTGGTGACTGAATTGGTGGGGTGTGGCTGGGGAGGAGGGTCATGGGCCAATTATTTGGGATATATATTTGTATTTGGCAAGTGGAGCCTCCCTCTGCTTCCTGATCATCATGTGAGCCCCTTCCCTCCACCACACTCTTCCGCCATGAGGTTCAGCTCACCTCAAACCTTGAGGAATGGAGCCTGCTGTCTGTGCATTGAGACCTCTAAAACCCTGAGCCCCCAAGGCAACTTTTCCCTCTCTACAATTGTTCTGGTTGGGTCCTTTCATCGTGCAGCAAAAAAGCTGACTAAAACAGACTATTTTCAATCAGGTGGCAAGGAAATCTTCCCATATGGTGTCACAGGATACAGAGGAACAGACTGACCCAAGGTCAGCCAGCTAGATTCTGGAACATTCCAGGGGTCTGCCCCTTCGCTCTGCACCACGCTGTGTCCAGGGTCCACTCACACTTTCTCCATGGCCTTGTCCTACTCGTGCCCACACCTCGGCACGGACAGCCCAGCTGGCTAGCCCTTTCTTCTCTCAGGCAGCTGAAGCTGCTGGGAGGATCTGAACTCCAGCCAGCCACGGCACTCTCGGGTCCGTCCCTGCCCAGTCGTGGGGAGGAGGCTCAGGACCCTCTCCTCGGGGGGGGGGCATGTTGGGGGCCAGGAACTTACAAAGGCAAATAATGTCTGGGTAAACATTGGCTGCTGATAGCTCCAGCTGTGAGGGCCAACGATGTCCCCTTGGTCCAGATGTTGGCCTCACCCACCTCCCTCCTGTGGCAGTACATTTGAAGAGGACCTTGGGGGCCAGCAGAGAGCAACACAGAATGCGGGGTGGGGAGGGGGCTGGTAGGCCACCCAGCACAATCCGTGCACAGCTAGCCAGCATGGTCCTCTGCCTCCAGGGTTGTCCGGACAGCAGGGGTCACTCCTGGGCTGAGAGTGTACCAGGGAACATGGGGCCACAGCCTCCCCTGTCCAATGTCTCAGATTTCCTGGCTGGGAATGAAAACTGAATCCAGAGGTGGAACCAATGCCTGGACCCTACGCTCTCCCAGGATACAGTGAGCTCCTTGTCTCTGGAGGTTTGTCAGCAGAGTCTGCACCTTCAGAGCTGGCGAGAAGCAGGCTACTCAGGACATTGGAGAGGGTTGGGACCAGAGCCTTCTCTTGGATTCTTGCCAATTGCCCAACCCTTGATCCTGAAGCCCACAGGGTGCCCACTTCACCCTCCCCTCCAGCACCAGGAGAGTCTAGAACTTCCTTCTTCAAATCTCCCTTCCCTGAGTGGGTCAACGTCTTGATGGGACCCTCCCCCGCCCCAGGTGCACACCGACACTTCTCCTAATGCATCCTGGCTGGCCGGCTGGGAGCCACAGACAAGCACTGTCACATGAGGGGACATAAGGGGGCTCTCACATTTCCCACGCCTGGGCTCCTGGGCCCCCAGCATTCATGATGGCTGATTTCAACATGAAAGGGCCCCTTGAGAAGGAGAGCCCCCCTCCCTTTCCCCCTCGCCTCTGCTAAGCCCCACTCTGCAGCTAACCACTGTCTGAGCCTCCCTCCCTCTGGAGCACCCTCTCACTCACCTGCCAAGCCTTCCCCAGACTGCTGCAGCCTCACCTCGCAGCCTCCGCCAGCCAGAATGAGAATCCCAAGGTGGGGTGGGGGGCTCAGGGCTCCATACTGCAGAGGAGGAGGGGGGGCCTGTCTGTTTTAAAGGTATAAGCCATTTGGCAAACCATAGGCCAGAATGACTGAATAAATCTTTGTGGGTGCTTTAATGCTCTGAGGACAGGAGGTCTCCCAATCTCAAATCCAAAGACAGGCAGAGCAGTGAAATTTCCCATGAGGCCTTCCAGGCATCTGCCCTAAATTTTCAATGTGGCAACTTTTTAAAACTTTTATTTTGACCTAATTTTAGATTTACAGAAAAGTTGCCAAAAATAGAACAGATAGCTTCAGTAGACCCCTCACCTCGCCTTCCCTAATATTCACATCTTACATAACCCTAGTAAATGATCACGCCTGAGAACTTATCCTTAGTTCAGTACTATCACCTGAACTTCACATCTTTTTGGAAGCTGGGTACTGTCGCGACCCCTTGCCCACAAGGAAGACGCAACTCAGGAATCTTCTTTCAGCAGTTTATTCAGGCCCTTGATATTTCTTCTAATTCCTCGTTGGATGCCCCTCCCAGCCTTAATAAAGCATCCCAAGCCCCAATGCGAAGCTGCCACGTGGAACTTTCTCACAGGGTGCTGAGCAAACATGCACCAACTCTCCCAAACAAGGAGTTGTTTGTTACAGACCACAGTGGAGCCAGCGCCATCTTGCAATGGCGACCATAATCTGCAGAAACGGCTCACCACAGTTCCCCCCTTCTGTTTTCTGAAAACCATACAGGCGAGAGTAGAGGTCCTATCCCACTGTGTAGAAGTGGCTGCATAGTATGGCTCAGTCCTAAGGAGGGCCCTTCCCCAGATCTGAAGCCATATCAGCCGACGCCTTTTTTCGTGGGGCGGGGCGTGGACATCAAACCCGCATGCAATAGGACATGCTCTCCTTGAGGTCCACTTCAAGGATCACTCAAGTGCAGTGCCTTGCCTCGCATCCTGTATCGTGACGAAGGTGGATGAAGGGGGACAGCTGAGGCTGAACTGTGGCTGTACACAACGACAAACGAGTTGACAGCACCCTGAAAGAAAGGCACGGACTTTAAGGTGATAGAGAAGCATTAGTGTGGAAACCCACCTGCGTGCAATGGCAGCAAGACCGGCAGAGTGCAAGGGCTTTCCAACACTAAGAGAATAACGAGGAAAGACATGCCGATCCCAGTGCAATGTTATAATAACTTGGGGTGCAACGACCATGTCAAAGATTTACTGTTTAAGCTGCGCAAGCCAGACTTGAGGTGAATTGCCATTTTCTAAAGCTGCAAGAGCTTGGATGATCATAGCCTTATCGTGAGCATTGCGGGCCTTGAGGCGACAGAGAAACCACAAACAGAGAAACATACCGAAGCAACACATTGCACCAAAAATGCCTACCCCCACCCACTCTTTAAAAAGGAAAAAGCAGAAGATGTCCAATCGGTGAATTGACCCAAAGTCACGGGATCAACACGGGTGCTATTCAAGACAGCTATCTGGGTTAGTTGAGACTGGATCATGTCTTCTGCTTCCATGGACCAATTTCCAGCCAAATATTCACCAATGATGCGGGAAGCATTCCTGGAATCATTAAATCTGACAGAGGTTATGCATAAATGTGCACGTTGGTCAAAACAACCCAAAAGTACTAAGTCAGCCAATTCTTCTACCTGAGTTTGGAGTAAGTCTATTCTTTGGTTGGCAGCTAAAATCCCTGACAAAATATGTTGATTAATTGTATTTTGGGATTCAAGTATGGTGGAAGTTTGTTGGACAACTTGATTAATGGTGGCAGCAGTTTGTACTTGATTGGCCATAGCCATTTCAGCCGTAACCGCTGCAGCAGCAGATACCGTCACAGCTGTCACTATAGCCGCTGTGATTCCAAAATCTCTGCGGACTCTAAGTAGCTCAACAATAGGGAACTTATCAGGATCCGCAGTGACCGAGATTGGGACAAAAGTTGGAATTTTCATAAACACTGCTACAGTCCAGGAACCATTCCAACACTCAGATAAGAGACAGGTAGTATGAGAACAATCCAGCATCCCCGATGATGTGGCCTTAGCCAAAAGGAATAAGAACGGGGATTGGACACAGACCATTGCAGGAGGCAATGTGGCATTATACAACAGAGAGTTGAATGAAACAGATGTAAGTCTATTACCTTGTTCACTTTCCCTAACAGTACCAGAAATATTAGCCAGCCAACTTTTGGCTCCTAGCAACTGAGCCAGTGCAGAAATATCGGCTGAAGCCCCCTTTTCATTGGAAATCAGCCATTGAAACCAGGACCAACCTACTCCTGTAGAGGAGCTGGCACTATTGTTAAAGTTATAAACATACTTATTAAGAGAGGGGGAAAGGGAGAAACCTTTAGCAACTTGATGTTTCTCCCAAGAATGATCCTGACAAGGCGTAAATGTTGGGGGGAAACCAAGATTAGGGGAACAGTAAGGAGAGGCCTTGAAATGAGTGGCATTATAAATACTACTAGAAGAAGGAGGCACTGGGATTAGTACCTCGGAGATAATAGCCAAGGTAGTTATGTTAAGAGCAGAGCTGCTGTTTGCGGGGGGTCTCTGAGCCTGATTGCTTCCCCGAAGCTACCTTGTTCAATACAGCACTGATAATGCTTCCTGAGACCTGATTGGACCGCAATGGGTCCTCCCAGTTAGTCAAATTTTTGGTCTTAAGGCTAATGCAATTAGCGTTTCTAAGGCTGAAACAAAAAAACTCCTGTGAGATTAATTTGAGATTGATTAAAAATTCTCTCCATGTCCCCTCTAGGAGAGGCACAGGGAGCAGACATCTCACATGAGGTTGAAAAAAGAGTGGGGAGGACACTAGAATTACCATGAACCGGCATCGGCATTGGCCAGGCCCGTGCCACTGCCCACCACTGCATTGGTGTCGCCTGTGCCATCGGCACCAGCACCAGAGCCAGAGCACTTAGCATAATGAAGATCCTCATCACAGGATTGTTGTGGTATCTCTTGTTGCTGGTCAGTTGATGTCGAGACTCTTCTTGTCAAGCGTTCAGGGACCCACAACGGTTCCGTACGATCCTGGGGAAAAACACATACAGATCCTCGTGCCCATGTCAGCACGGGGTCAGGGCCGTTCCATTGGCCCGTAAGAACATCCTTCCACTTAACATAGCCAATCACAGAGGGCTGAGGGGACACATGTCTATCGGCCGCAGAGCGACCATGAATATCCAAATTTAAAAAATTAATGGTAAAGAGAGCTAAGGACAGGCATTCTTTAGGAGTGTGGTCAGCTCCTATTTTTCCTCTTTTTGTTTTTGTAAAGTTTCCTTTAAGGTGCGATGAGCACGCTCAACAATGCCTTGTCCTTGAGGATTATAAGGCAAACCATGAGTAAGTTGCACTCCCATAGAAGAACAAAAAGCTGTAAATTGTCTGCCAGTATAAGCAGGTCCATTATCAGTCTTAAGGGATGCAGGTGCACCCCATGCTGCCCATGCCTCTAAACAGTGAGTAATGACATTACGTGCCTTTTCTCCCGATAAAGCAGAAGCATGGATAATTCCAGAGCACGTATCAATGGAAACATGCACATACTTAAGGTTACCAAAGTCAGGTATATGTGTCACATCCATTTGCCAAACAATCAATGGCTTTAATCCCCGTGGGTTTACTCCATAATTAGGGGGATGAAGAAATGTGACACACTGGGGACATTGCAATACTATCTGCCGAAAAACGCCTGTGCAGCGTTAATGCATTAACATGGAAGTTTTGGTGAAACAACTTAGCCCCCTCTAAGGAGGAAGCCAAGCATATTAATTGGCCTCTAGTGGCTAAGTCCGCACATGCATTACCCTGGGATAACGGACCAGGAAGAGAGGCGTGAGCCCTGATGTGCATTGGATAAAAAGAAGCAGTGCAGTTAGAGATAAGCTGTTGAAGCTGAGTAAAGTAAGCAGACACATTGTGGGCATCACTAATAGTTCTCACGGCCTCCAGGACTTTTAGTGTTTGTACCACATAGCTGGAGTCCAAAATAAGATTAAAAGGAAAAGAACACTGTTTAAAAACTTCAATAACAATTTGTAGTTCTACCCATTCTGGATTTCCAGGAGCAAATTGATGCTGGATAGGGGGAGAGTCATTAATTACGTAGGCTCCCATTCCAGACTTGGAACCATCAGTAAAAATGTTAACAGCCCCCGTGTTTGGGCATGGAAGGCTCTCCTCGAAACACCCCCACCGTACGGCGGCGTGTCCGGAGGATCATTTTTTTTTTCTTTCTTCTTCTGAGCTCCTGTTTATTTTTGTTCCCTTCTCCCATAGTTAGACTCCCTAGCTGCCGAGACAGTCTTCCGAGCTCCTCCTCCTCATCGTCCTCCTCTTCTGACCCACTTTTGCATGAGAGTGTGCGCAATGTACTGAGATCTGGATACAAGCGCTTCCTCCCCCGTTTCTCGCTCTGCACATTCCCTTCCTCCTGAAATATCTCACTCCGTGCCAGAGACAATCGCCTCCTCCCCTGTTTCTCGCTCCGCACACTGCCATCCTCCTGAAATACGTCACTGCCTGCCGGAGATAATTGTTTCCTCCCCTGTTTCTCGCTCCGCACACTCCCACCCTCCTGAAATACCTCACTGCCTGCCATTTCTGATCTTTCTTCATGTAATTGCTCTAAAACTTCTTGTCCTTTAGTAAGTGCTTCCTGACATCTGCCATCTGCGAGGCAACTACGGATCATCTTCTAAAGGGGTATCACCCCACCCTCTAATATGCCCTGCTCAGAAGCAAAGTCAAGATCTGTGCCTAACTTATCCCAGCTAGGTAGAGTAAAGCTGCGCGAGAACGGAAACCACGGTGCAGCAATATCTGTCTTCTGTAAAAATCTCTGTAAAGTACTACGTTTCACTTCTAGGCCCTTGGAAAGTAACAGGTTATCTAGGGCCAGGAGAAGTGGACTTGAAGATACGGCACCCATGACACAACAAAAGACGCACAAAAAACAAAAGTGAAAGTAAGAGCGAAAGTACACATTGCAGCTGCAATAAGATGTAATGCTCTCTCTGGCTTTACAGAGGAGCTGCCGCTTTGATAGCGGGTCCCAATTACCTAGGACTAATCTCCGCTTTGATAGCGGGTCCCAATTAATCTGGGACTAATCTCCGCTTTGATAGCGGGTCCCAATTACCTGGGACTAATCTCGACTTTGATAGCGGGTCCCAATTATCTAGGACTGATCTCCGCTTTGACCGCGGGTCCCACTTACCTAGGACTAACCGGTGCACCACCCCTGACTGCTGAAAGTTCTGGTTCCCGGGTTTTCAGCACCACTTGTCGCGACCCCTTGCCCGCAAGGAAGACGCAACTCAGGAATCTTCTTTCAGCAGTTTATTCAGGCCCTTGATATTTCTTCTAATTCCTCGTCGGATGCCCCTCCCAGCCTTAATAAAGCATCCCAAGCCCCAATGCGAAGCTGCCACGTGGAACTTTCTCACAGGGTGCTGAGAAACCATGCACCAACTCTCCCAAACAAGGAGTTGTTTGTTACAGACCACAGTGGAGCCAGCGCCATCTTGCAATGGCGACCATAATCTGCAGAAACGGCTCACCACAGGGTACAGTGGTGCATGTCCGTAATCCCAGCAGCTCAGGAGGCTGAGACAGGAGGATAGGGAATTCGAGGCCTGCCTCAGCAAATTAACAAGGCCCTAAGCAATTTAATGAGATGCAGTCTCAAAATTTAAAAAAAATGAAAATAAAAAAGGGCTGGGGATGTAGCTCAATGGTAAAGCACTCCTGAGTTAGACCCCCAGTACCTAAAACAAAACAAAAAAGCTCTTATAGGAATCTCCCATTTTTCTACCAAGATCATTTCCTTATTCCATCACCCCATTCTGGACCCCGCACTGCATTTAGTTGTTATTTCTCTTTTGTGTCCCTGATCAATTGGTTGCCACAGTCCGGCTGCATCAAAATAATCAGGGGGTGACGAACAACTTGTGTAGATTGATACAGCAGGAGTCGGAGCCATTTATTGTAGGACAGGAGGGGTATATATACATTCCACACAGCTTATCTTAATTAACATAAACTAGATACAGCAGTCAACCAATAAGAAATCTCCACAGTTAATGGCTCGCTAGCGCCACCTCACAAACCACTCCCTCTGGCAAAATGCCATGCGCCATCCTGACTTGTTTACAGACCTTAACATTGGTGACATTCCCTCAGCCTATACTCATCTTTCATGATCTTGACAGCACTGAGGAACAAGTGTTTTGTAGAACTGTGGGTTTCCTTGTGTTTTCTCAAGATCAGAGGGAGGCTCTGCAGTTTTGGCAATACCACAGAAATGGTGGTGGCTCCTTCTCAGCTCACCATATGAAGAGGCTCATGTCTTCAACATGTTTGATTACTGGTGGTGATGACCTTGATCACTTAGTTAAGTTGATGTCTAAAGGGTCTATCCACTATAAAGTTACTATATTTTTCTTTTGAATTAATACATATCTTGGGGAAAATACTTTGATATATATGTGCAACTATTCATAACTTTACAATTTAATTTACACATATATCTTTTTTAATTTGTTTAGTTGTAGAAAATTGTTATATCCTTATTTATTTTATGTCATGTTGAGGATTGCACACAGTGCCTTACACATGCAAGGAAAGTGCTTATCACTGAGCCACCACTGCAGTCTGACACAAGTATATCTTTATCATACAATATAGTAATTTGACACATATATTGATAATAATGGTGTAATTATCATTTTGCCTCCTCAAATACTTATCATTTCTCATTTTGTTTATCACATTTACTTTCTTCTAGTAATTTTGAATCATATCATATATTGTTGTATATATAGAATAGAACACAAGAACAAGTTAATCCTACTGGTGTTTGTGCCCATTTAAAAATGTGCCTACAACTAAAGATTCCAAATGTTCAGCACATTTTTTAAATATTCATAAAGTGTCAAATTATTTACACATAATGAAAATGATGCCTGTAATCCCAGAAGCTTGGGAAGCTGAGGCAGGAGGATCATAATTCAAATCCAGCCTCAGCCACTCAGAAATGTCCTAAGAAATTTAGGGAGATTCTGTCTCAAAATAAAAAAAAAAAAGATAAAAGGGCTAGGGATGTGGCTCAGTGATTAAGTGCCTCTGGGTTTCATTGCAGGTGCAAAGGAAATAAATAAAGAGAATAAATAAAATAAGTAAACTGCTTATCCACAGAAAAACATGGAAGAATCAAAACACTCTTTTAAACAAAAACGTAGACATCAAAGTGAATATCATGAGAGACTGGGATTTTTCCTCAGAGGTAGAGTGATCAACTAGCACATGTGAGGCACTGGGTTAAAACCTCAGTGTCACATATAAATTAAATAAAGATATTGTGTCCACCTACATCTAGAAAATAAACATTTAGAAAATAAATATTTTTAAAAGTGTATATCATGATTTTTTTCTAGTTAAAATGTTTCATTAGTGATTATATTAATACTTTGATCAAAATCAAAGCAAAGTTGCATATGGTCAGTGCAGTTGAAAATTGTACTAGATTTTTTTTTCATTAGTGAATATGACTCTCATGGTGAGGGTGTTGAATCCTGCAGAAGAGGAACAGTTACTGGTTTGGTTTGGTCCCAGATAAATTTTGGGATGATCCCCTGGTTTATGTTGTAGCTAGTGGATCCATGGTTACTTTGCAGAATCCTGTGGTGAATAGATGCCTTGGAGGACCTAAAATTCTCTGTGGAGATTGAATTTAGGCTAAAATATTACAAGCTTAGTGAGTTTACACTGAATTTATTTTCTCCCAAAAATCTGAGGCAACAACTCAGTTGTTACAACCTCCATAGAAGATGTAAGTAGGCCTACCTATCATCAATTTATTGGTATTTTTTTCTTACTCAGCATAGCTCCATCAGTTGACTTGTAGGTATGCTGTGAAAAACAGTGTGTAGAAAAGTAAAACCTTCTGCATAGATTAAAAGTAAAAAAGGAACTCATGGACAAGCTGAATCCTGCTTAAAATAGTATAAAGGAACTGTCATTCTTAGAAAATGGCAAAATACAGAAAGTTCTTTTCATTATCTCCACCCTAATAAATGCTTAAAGAAAAGCAAAAATTACCCAGTCATTTCTAATGGAAGAATAACCTTCTCTGGTACAAAGAGAAAGTGAGTAAATATCCAAATATCGAACATGTGGTGATGGAAATGCTAAACATACTGACATTCATTAAAGGTCAGGAGAGTCACATTACAAGAATTTTTTTTGAACCTTCAAAAAAAAAAAGACAAATGCTATGTACTGATGTTTATGTGGGCTCTTTCTGGTCCAGCAAGGGGTTTCACGAAAAATTGTAGAAAAGGCTGTGTCTGTGAAGTCACTAATCAAGACCTCTGGACATCAAGCAGGAAGCAGGTCTCATTTTATTGTGAAGTTACCATGTATATATACTCAGGCAGTAGCTTATCAGATTACAGGCAGCCACCAATGCAATTTCTGCAGTGACCAATGAAGGAGTGAGCAATGGAGTAAGAGCTGGGAATTTAAAACATAGCCTCATGCCCAGGGTTGTGCCTAAGGAGTAAGTAGTTTGCTGTTCACACAACCTAGCATGGGATAGTGTGTTGCCACTCAGGCACTCTTAATGTATGCTATGAAGGCAGTATTCCATGAACTTGACTCTAAGACATTATTGTGGCCTTACCTCTCTAAGATTTCTTGAGGTTCAAGGTTGTGCCATATTTCTGGTCTCTTTCAGATGAGATCATTGTGGTCAGGTGATGCAGGGGTGAATCAACCTCATGACAGGAGTTTTGCTACCTTTACATGGGGACACAGCAGCAAGTCTGCTTATAAATAATTGACGCTTGAAGTCTCCTTGGACTTGCATTCTTTAACAGAGATCATTAAGTTATCACTTTCTGGTAGTAAAATCTCATCTATCAGCAATAAGATAAATATGGTGTAAACACTTTCATTCAAAATTAAATTTAATTAAACTATGTCAAAGATAGCATTTTGTAATTATTAGTTTTATTAGATGTATTATTTGGTAATTTATGATATATATTCCCCCCTTGTGACAGAACAGCTAGTTCAATGACCTTGGGGGCCTTCTTTGCCTCAGGAGAATCCAACTTGGGTGCAGCTCTGACTTGAGACCATGTCAGCAGGAGGAAATCTCCTGTCTGTTCTTGAAGTCTGTGAAGGGTCTTTGTCTTCGCCACAGCTTCATTAGAATTTTATGTTATAATCTAGCAAAAAAGTGCTCACATTCTGTACTGTTCCCAAGTGGGTTGCTCTTTACTTCCTCAAAAAATATTTCAGAAAATATTCTTTTAAAAAAACTGTTTATCATTGAGGGGTTTATTGGGTAGAAGTCATATGGAGATGTGATAATTTTTAAAAATTCAAGGTCTTTTTTAGAGAAAAATCCCCACATAAATGTAGAGGGCTTTATGTTATTGTTATTGTTGTTGTTGGTGGAGGTTTTTGTCTTATTTCAGCAGCATTCCCAGCTTATAACTAAGTGGGCTTGAGTCATGTTCTACTAGGACCTGTTATAAAAACTAGGACCTGTTATAAAAACAGAAAATTACTAATTTTCTAAGTGTGGTACCAATGCCAGCAGCTTCATACTCCTAGGATGGCTATGAATTCCCATGCACAAGAATTATCTGGAGTGGCGGGGTTAGTGGTTTATTGATTGGCTAGTTTCCTCATTAGCCTAGAAGGTAAGAGGGATTCTCACAAAGGACACCATAAGAATCAATGGCCTTTACCAGAATGGGAGGGGGCCTTCAAGAGAGGTGCATGAAATCCTGTGATTGGAAGAGGCCAGGTAAAACCTGGTGGATGCTCGAGAACAGAATTCAAAAATGTAGCTCCTGATACCTGTATCCACACCATTCTATTTTATTTATTTATTTATTCTTTTTAACAAAAAATTTATATTGGAACACAGTTTGCAAGGTATTTGTTGAAAGCTACTAGATTTGAACTCCAAATAGGTCATATTATCCATAATATTTGCTCCTGGTGATTTATAGAGCATCATCATTCAATAATTTTTGTGATTATGGAAATGTTCTATGTCTATCCTGCCTAATTCAGTAGCTTCAAGCACATGATATTTTGGCATGTAGATCCTGTGACAGAAAAAGCTGAGTTTGTCAATTTAATGAATTACATGACCAATGGCCACAAGATTGGGGAGCACCATTCTAGGACACTAAGGCAGAAAATGGAAGCATTTCCTCTAAAAACTGGAAAAAGACAGGGATGCCCGTTTCCACAACTTCTATTTAACATATTTCTTGAAACACTGGCCAGACCAATTAGACAAATAAAATAAATTAAAGGGATATGGATAAGTAAGGAAGAACTCAAATTAGCACTATTTGCAGACAATATAATTCTATACCTAAAAGACCTGACATATTCCATCAGGAAACTGCTAGAACTAGTAAATGAAGTCAGTAAAGTAGCAGGATATAAAATCAACACCCATAAATCAAAGGCATTTCTGAATATCAATAAAAAATCCTCTGCAAAGGAAATGAGAAAAACTACTAACTTTGAATAGTATAAAAATTATAAAATCCTTGGGAATCAACCTAACAATAGCTGAAAGATCTCTCCAATGAAATCTACAGAACCCTATGGAAAAAAGATAAAAGATGACATGAGAATATGGAAAGATCAATTTTTTTTCTTAAATAGGCAGAGTTAATATTGTCAAAATGACCACACTACCAAAAGCACTATACAGATTTAATGTAATCTCAATCAAAATCCCAATGACATTCCTCAGAGAAATAGAAAAAGCAGTCATGAAATTTATCTGACAAAATAAGAGACCCAGGATAGCTAAAGCGATTTTTAGCAAGAAGAGTGAATTAGGTGGCATCTCTATACTAGACCTTAAACTATGGTACAGATCAATAATAACAAAAAACAGTATGGTATTGGCAACAAGATAGACTTGTAGACTAATGGTATAGAATAGATAACACATAGACCAATGCCCATAATTAGAGCTCTCTTATATTTGACAAAAAGCATAAAAGATGTACATTGGAGAAAACGATATCCTCTTCAAAAAATAATGATGGGAAAATTGGAAATTTATATACAATAAAATAAAATTAAACCCCTCTCTCTCACCATGCAAAAAAAAACTCAACCCAAATTGAATCAAGGACCTAAAAATTGAACCAGAGACACTGTGTATATTAAAAGAAAAATAGGCCCAAATCTATCTGGTTAGTGCCTGACTTTCTTAATAAGACTTCAGAGCACTATGATTTAAATTAAGCAACAATAAATACTATAGATCTAAATTAAAAAAGGTTCTTTTCATCAAAAATCTTGGATTCTAAGGGTGGTGATTCTCCACCCCTTGGCCCAAGTGAATAGGTCAGAGGACATAACTTATTAAGGCTGTGTTAACCATGTTTATACTTACTGCATAGGTAAGTTTCTCCTCCCAGAATCTGGATGTCACACCAGTCTCAAGTCTAGTGAGGCAATTAGAGAAATTACACACTCATCACAGAGTGGACAAGACAAAGAAGTTGGCTATAGGTCTTCTTGTACACATCCTGGGGATGGCTCTAGAACTAGGACCAGGTCCCTGTAACATAAAACCATCTACTCATGACATAGGGACCCTCTTCTAGCCTATGCATATAATAAAAACATCACTGTTCATCTGAGTGTGTGCATATATGTATATGTGTGCACCGTTATAAAGTGTGTGCCCAGCTGTGCCTCCCATCCTGGCCTCATGCCCTCCCCCGACCCTAGATGACCTTTACAAATCTGCTACAGCAAAACCAATACCTATGTTTAGCATAATTTTCTTAGTTTGAAAGAAATGTTCTCAGTTATCCTGTCAATAGAGTATCCTTGGGCCTCAACTATATCTACATGTATGGCTTTCTAATTTTGTTTTCAAATTAAATGATATAATAACAGAAAGGGCCTCATTAATTGAAAAAAGGCTCACCTAGATCTCAGTGAGTGAGATGATTCTTGGAGTCTTGACCTTCCTCTGGAGAAATGTGGAAAATTGGATCAACAAATGGTTGCTTTTATGTGTGGTGGGAGAACACTTCCCCCTTAGATATGGGAAGGAAGTCCCCAGTTTGAAGAAAGTACACACTGAGTTGATGGGGAAATTCTCCACTATGCACAGCAAATGTGCACGGTGGAGTAAAATAGTTGTAGCAGAGGTTATAATGAGGAGTAGGAAGAAGATGGTGATGGTGATGGTGATGGTGATATACACAAAGTTGAACTGCTGTGCCAGAGCAACAGCTGTTCTGATGACATTTCTACTATTGCTATTGGAGCAGAGGAAAGCATCAGTCTTGATTCCAGCATAAAATGTGAAGGTGGTAAATGCACCAAAATGTGTCACAAAAGTTTCTGTAGCCTGGACACATTGAAGAATAGCTATAGTTTATTCAATAGGCTCCACTTTCTATTAAAACACAAGGCTTAGAGACAGATTTTCATACTAAGACTCAGTTACAGGAAATACACCAGTGTCCCTCCATGCATGGGACAAAAGCTGCCTCTCTGTGCTGTGCAGGACAGGGTGCAGCTGGCACAGCGAGGCAGTACTCCTGTCCACAATATTTCAGGTGACAGAGGCTTTTGGTGTCATCTAGAAGAAATGGCAAGCTCTTGGCCTCCTCTATCAACAAATAGCAGCAGAGGTACTACTCCAGGTCAGAGGATAGAGTTGCCCAGAAAACACAAAGAAGAGGCTCGGGTGGGGGTTCAGGACAGAAGATTAATAGTCAGGCATTGAACTGGAAGTCAGAACAGTTCATCCTATGCCCTGGACTGTAACCTGAGTCTGAGCGCTGAATCGTTGTGTCTCTCCAGGACATTCAAAGAAGCCCAGGACATAGAACAAGACTCACCTAAGAAAGGTCCTGGAGGAACCTGGCCTCAGGTATCAGCCTGAGTAGATTTTGTAGGGCTGAAAATCACACAAGAAACAAAGCTGAGGTGCAAGTACCTTAGAAGGGATCTCTGGAAGGTACGTGTATAAATATCCCTTAAGCAAAGAGGATCCTTTCACTTAAGCAAGTTCAGGCCCATGATCATACCTTAGGCTCTGAGGCAAGTTAGATTGTAGAGCACTCTGCAGAGTCTCCTCAAGGAGGCTGTGCATGCTCCATCCAGGGAAGGGGCCAAGTATCCCCTCCCCCACCTGTTACTGAACATGATCAAAAAGCCTTAAGGGATGATGTGAGTGGACATGGAAGGAGAGGCCAGGGAGGAGTGGGAAGGCATCTCTGCAAGTTCAGAAGCAGGCTTCCTGACTGTGTCTTCAGAGCCCAAAACACCTGGATCTTCTGTTCTATGCTGTCATAATTATCCAAAGAGCTGCTCTTCCCATTAGAGTGGGAAGGCACACTGGAGGAGCAGAAGCGTGTGCTCACAGATGCAGGCCCATTGCTGCCTTCCAGGGTGGTCTTGGAAACACCCCGGATTGCTTCAGTGCACATCAACTCATCAGAAGTGTCTGCCCCGCCAAAATCACTTCCATAGGCTCCCTCCTGGTGGTGGTGTTTCCTGGAGGTGCAGCAGCTGTGGCATCCTTTGGTGGCTTTGAGAGGTGGTAAGAGTCCAAGCCCCTTGGGATGAGGTCTGTGTCCCTGGAGACTGCTGAGTTCCTCTTGCTGGGTGTTCTCCTGGGGGCTTCAGTGAAGACACTTTTCAGTGAGCTACCCAGGCTGCTGGCAACTTTCAGCCCCTTCTTGATGAGCTGGGCTCTTGTTGCTGGACTCCTTCCTGGTTTTCTCCAACTGACACAGCTGGATGGCCTCTTGGATGCCATCATTGCTGCTAGAGTCAAGACCTTGTGCTGGGGCTCCAGGGACCTGGAGCTGCTGCCCCTCCCTTCAGCCCTGCAGTTCCTATTGCCCGTGCCCCTACACTGTGCTGCCTGGGGCTTGGGGACAGCAGACCTTGTGCCGCCCAGGTTCTCAGCTCTCTGGTAACCTTAGGCCTGAGGCTGCTGGGTGCTGTGCTAATCTTTTCTGATCTGAAAGTTTATGAAAGAAAAACTCCTAACAGGCTCCATCAGACTGTGTCTAGCAGCACCATGACAGGGGGCTCCTGGGTGGGTTTCAGTGTGGATTGGGGAGAATTTTCATTTGACTTTGTTTTCGTATCCACAGACCTGTCACACTTTTGGTTTTCATGTTGTCTTGTCTCATTGAGAAATAGTTCTATTTCTGCTTGGATGCTCTGCTCAAAGGAGTCATCGCTGCTCACCCTGACTGGGAAGTCTGAGCCCTGTTTCCCACAGGCCTCCAGGGGCTTCCAGGAACATTGCATGATGCCGGGGTAAGTTTTAGGGGAAACAGGGTGGGCAGGGTGCAACTGTGTGGAGGGTCTGTTTTGCCTCTGCTATCCTCCCTGAAGCCCTGCCAGAGTGAGCCCCATTGGGCATGGGCTATTGTTCTAAGGAGAGCAAGAACCAGAATCCTTCTACATAGCCCTGCCTAAATGCACACTATTATGATGTTTTTATTTAACAGATGTGTCCTGGTAAATATGATTTTTGTAGCTTTTTGTAAATTAGTTATACTGCTGTAAAAAATATTTTTGAAAAATGTTGTCTTTTGTTTTTGGAGTGTGTTCCTAACTGCGTCTTTCTGTGGTCCACTCAGGAGCCAATGCTGGACATGCAGTTTGATTCTTACCTTCACGGTGAGGGTCACCCTGGCTGGAACTCTGGTTAGTTGGTAGTTCAGATGCTCAAGTCTGAGGAGGCAGTGGCTGCCTTCCGGGAAGCACTAAAATGCCCTAGTGTCTGTCAGAAGCTCCCAGAACAATGCTTTTAATAAAAGACACAATGGTACCTAACAGCCAGAGCAGTTCCTCTTAAAATTGTAATCACAGCCTTGGATTAGTCAAATGTTTCTAAGCACAGTGACTAGGAATCAAACTGACCAGCCAGTGTGTGCCTCTTGAGACCCCATTGAGACAGTGGCTCTCTCTGCAGCCTAGTCCTTCTGTGTCCTGTCTCCTGCAGTCACTAGGTGATTCTAACATCTACAAAAACCTCTTTTTGTAGGAGACCTGCTGTTCTCCTCTTTTGATCACTATGCTAAGAGATCACACCGCATGTGCATTTTAACTGTCCTTTTCTTGATTTGTGCACACAAGTGAATAAGTACAGCAATTAGGTGGTTTGCTCCATAGACAAATTTGCCAGAGCTCAGTGCTGGGGACAAGCCTTGCATACCTACATATCTGCCATCCAGGAGCTGCAGCCCAGTCAGGGCTCTGAATATTGACAGAGCCACTGCTGTTAATTCCTCCTGCCACCCACCTCCTGGGTCAGAAGGGTGCTGATTGTAGGCCATGGCCTCTGGTCCCCTGAGTCAAGGCCAGGTGTTGCTACCTTGGTTTCCTTACCTTCTGCCCGGTGGTACTAAGTTATCCATGGTCGCTGAGGGAACAGGTAGGCTGGCCACTGATGTCCTCCAGTCACCCCATGTTCTGCAACTCTTATTCAGATGTAAGGCAGAGTCTACCTTTTCGCCAGAGGATATTGTTGGTATTCTAATGTGGATGTGAGTCTTGTACAACTCCTGCACACCTGGGTATAAACAGAAACCCAATTCTGTACCCAAGTGCAGACCCCCACCCACAGTGAGCATCAGCTGGGTTTAGCTGCAGTCCTGAGTATCTCAATGTGCCTGTGATAGCTTCCTTGTGGTGCATTCACACACTTAAGTGTTTATGAGAAAAACAGTTCCATGTAATACATGTTCTTTTATTTAATTTACTTTTTTTATTAGTTGTTCACAACATTACAAAGCTCTTGACATATCATATTTCACACATTTGATTCAAGCCGATTATGAACTCCCATTTTAACCCTATATACATATTATTGCAGATTCACACCGGTTACACAACCATTTTTTTACCTACTGCCATACTAGTGTATATTATATTCTGCTGCCTTCCCTATCCTCTACTATCCCCCCTTCCCTCCCCTTCCCTCCTCTCCCCTCCCCTCCCTTCCCTTCTTCTCTCCCTACCCCATCTACTGTAATTCATTTCTCTCTCTTGTTTATTTTTCCCTTTTCCCCTCACTTCCTCTTATATGTAGTTTTGTATAACAATGAGGGTCTCCTTCCTTTATCATGCAATTTCCCTTCTCTCTCTCTTTCCCTCCCCCCTCTCGTCTGGGTTTAGTGGTGATCTTCTTCTCATGCTCTTCCTCTCTATTCTGTTCTTAGTTGCCCTTCTAATATCAATGAAGACATTTGGCATTTATTTTGAAGGGATTGTCTAGCTTCTCTTAGCATAATCTGCCCTAGTGCCATCCATTTCCCTGCAAATTCCATGTCATTATTTAGTGCAGAGTATACTCCATTGTGTATAAATGCCACATGTTTTTATCCATTCATCTATTGAAGGGCATCTGGGTTGGTTCCACAGTCTAGCTAATGTGAATTGTGCTGCTATGAACATTGTTGTAACAGTGTCCCTATTGTACGCTCTTTTAAGGTCTTTAGGGAATTGTCCAAGAAGGGGAATAGCTGGATCAAATGGTGGTTCCATTCCCAGCGTCCCCAGGAATCTCCATACTGCTTTCCAAATTGGCCGCACCAATTTGCAGTCCCACCAGCAATGTACAAGTGTACCCTTTTCCCCACATCCTCGCCAGCACTTGTTGTTGTTTGACTTCCTAATAACTGCCAATCTTACTGGAGTGAGATGGTATCTTAGTGTGGTTTTGATTTGCATTTCTCTGACTGCTAGAGATGGTGAGCATTTTTTCATGTACTTGTTGATTGATTGTATGTCCTCCTCTGAGAAGTGTTTGTTCAGGTCCTTGGCCCATTTGTTGATTGGGTAATTTGTTATCTTATTGCTTAATTTTTTGAGTTCTTTGTATACTCTGGATATTAGGGCTCTATCTGAAGTGAGAAGAGTGAAAATTAGTTCCCAGGATGTAGGTTTCCTATTTACCTCTCTTATTGTTTCCCTTGCTGAGAAAAATCTTTTTAGTTTAAGTACGTCCCATTTGTTGATTCTTGTTATTAACTCTTGTGCTATGGGTGTCCTCTTAAGAAATTTGGAGACCGACCCCACAATATGTAGATCAGAGCCAACATTTTCTTCTATCAGACACAGAGTCTCTGATTTGATATCAAGCTCCTTGATCCATTTTGAGTTAACTTTTGTGCATGGCGAGAGAAGGAGATTCAGTTTCATTTTGTTGCACATGGAATTCTAGTTTTCCCAGCACCATTTGTTGAAGATGCTATCCTTCCTCCACTGCATGCTTTTAGCCCCTTAATCAAATATAAGATAGTTGTAACTTTGTGGATTAGTCTCTGTGTCCTCTATTCTGTACCATTGGTCCACCCGCCTGTTTTGGTACCAGTACCATGCTGTTTTTGTTACTATTGCTCTGTAGTATAGTTTGAAATCTGGTATCGCTATACCACCTGATTCACACTTCCTGCTTAGAATTTCCTTTGCTATTCTGGGTCTTTTATTTTTCCAAATGAATTTCATGATTGCTTTATCTATTTCTAGAAAAAATGCCGTTGGGATTTTAATTGGCATTGCATTGAACCTATAGAGAACTTTGGGTAATATCGCCATTTTGATGATGTTAGTTCTTCCTATCCATGAAGAGGGTATATTTTTTCACCTTCTAAGATCTTCTTCTATTTCTCTCTTTAGGGTTTTGTAGTTTTCATTGTATAAATCTTTCACCTCAATAAACTTAAAGATGAGGACCATATGATCATCTAGATGTGGGTTCATCTTTGTGTCTTGTATTTTTGTGTTATTGTTCCACATGTGTCCTTTGGTACCAACACCATGCTGTTTTTGTTACTATTGATCCATAGTATAGTTTAAATTCTGGTATTGTGTTGCCTTCTGCTTCATTCTTCTTGCTGAGGATTGCTTTGTCTATTCTAGGCCTCTTATTTTTGCAAATGAAATTTGTGGTTTCTTTTTCTAGTTATATGAAGACTACCATTCATTGGTAGAGATATAATGCTAATCAAAAGTACTCTAAGATTCTCACTCCCATCAGAATGGCAGCCATCAAGATTACAAACAACACTAAGAGTTGTCCAGGATGTAGGGGAAAAGGCACACTCACACATTGCTTGTGGGACTGTAATTTGGTGTAGCCAATCTAGAAGTCAGTATGGAGAGTTCATGGAAACTTACAACATAACCACCATTTTACCATGCTATCCCACTCCTTGGCTTAGATGTAAAGGACTGAAAAACAGCTTACTACAGGAACACAAACACATCAATGTTTATTGCAGCACAATTTATAATAGCTAAATTGTGGAACAAAACCAGATGCCCTTCAGTAGATGAATACACAGAGAAACTTTTATATAAATACACAATGGAATATTACTCAGAACTAAAAGAGAATAAAATAAAAGCATTTACAAGTAAATGGTTGGAGTAGGAGAATATAATTCTAAGTGAAGTAAGCCAATCGAAAAATATAAAAGGCCAAATGCTTTATTTGATATGAGGATGCTGATTCATAATGATGATAGCAGGGCATGGGAGAAATGGAAGAACTTTAGATAGGGCAAAGGGAAAGAAGGGGAATGGAGGGGGCATGGGGGTACAATTGATGGTGGAATCAGTTAGACATCATTACCCTAAGTACATATATGAAGACACGAATGGTGTGAAAATACTTTGTGTACAACCAGAGACTTGAAAAATGGTGCTCTCTACATCTAATATGAAATGAATTGCATTCTGCCATCACATATAACAAATTGAAATAAATAAATATTTTAATAGAAAATTGAATAAATAAACAAGGGGAGGAAATCCACCTTGTTTTCATGAAATTAAGAAATAAAGGCCGCCAGAGCCATGAGAGTGGAATTTGGCGAGCATGCCAGTGGCTTTCTCCACAAGGAGGTGGTCTGATTCATTAACAATGAAGCTCTCCTGAACAGTGGTGGCCCCGAGTTCTACATGGCATTTCGCTCTTGTCCCTGCAACAAGGTAGAGGAGTGGATTCGCACTGTGGTGGTGGACTTTCAGGTGCCTCGAGACCTCAAGAGGGAATGCACCTGAAGTGCCCTTGCCCTGGGCATGCGAGTGGTGGCAAGGCAGCGGGAGCAGCAGGGGCATCGTGCCTGTCTGCTGCAGTACCAAATGGAGGAGGGTGAGGCGGCTTGCTGGGCTTTGGCCTCTGAGCTGCAGTGGCTGTATGAGGACCGTGATGATGCTACTACTCAGCTGCACTTCACTTAGATTGTCTTTCAACAGGCAATGGATGAGCGTGAAGTGCTACGTGAGAGGCTACCTCAGGCTGAGAGGTCAGCCTTCGCAGATCCATTGCCCCCAAAGGTTGTACCTGTTATGGGAGCCCAACAGCATGGTGCTGTGGCATGGTCCCTGGAAGGAGAGGAGCAGGCAGAGGTGGTAGCACCTGGAACACAGGGCATACCACATTTGGAGGCCCAGATGCCAGCCCCAGCACCTTTGCTTTATGTGCCAGGACACCCAGGTCCTTGGCTCCAGGCAAGGCAACCCCTTGTGAAAATGTGCCCCATTCAGTGCCAATCCCAGTCGGATTCCCATACTAAACATCTCTACAAGCCCCTGTAGTAATGAAATCAGAATCAGCAGGAACAACAGCCACAGCAGTGACAGCAATTGCACCCCAGGTGCCTCCTCTTGTCAGCTATCCACCTGGCTTGTGGGCTCCAGTGGGTTGCCAGGTGGAAATGGCTCTTCAATGTGTCCAGAGTTACCTGTGTGTCCAGAGTTCCCAGAGTTGCCTTGTCCTGAGTTGCCTGAGTTGCTGGGGCCAGGATGAATATCCTGAGAACCTTCCATGCAGATGCAACCTGGGAGATAGAAAAAGCCCCAAGCAAAAAGAAGGTCCTGAAGGTCCACATGGAATGACTTCCCTGAGGGAAAGCATAAGCCAAAGCCAAAAAGAGGGTCAGGAGAGACCCAAAGGGAAATACCCCATGTGGCAGAGCATTAGCCTTTGCCTGGTGTTTTTAAATAAAAAACAAGAATGTCATTGGGATTTTAATAGGAATTGCATTAAATCTTTGTAAAAGTTTTGGTAGTATGGCCATTTTGGGCTATATTAATTCTGCCTATCCAAGAGCATGAGAAATCTTTCCATCTTCTAAGATCTTTTTCAATTTTTTTTCTTAGTGTTCTATAGTTTTCATTGTAGAGGTCTTGCACCTCTTTTTTTAGATTGATTCCCAAGTGTTCTATTTATCTGAGGCTGGGAGTCAATGGGGAGGTTTTCCTACTTTCTCTTGCTGTGGATTCATCGCTTATATATAGAAATGCATTTGATTCATGGGTATTGATTTTATATCCTAATTTGCTGAATGTATTTATTGGTTCTAGAAGCTTTCTGGAGGAATTTTTTGGATCTTCTAAATATAGAACTATGTCCTAGGCAAGGGGTGATAATTTGAGTTCTTATTCTATGCAAATCACTTTAATTTCATTCATCTGTCTGATTACTCTGACTAGAGTTTCAAAGAGGGCATCCCTGTCTTGTTTCTGTCCTTAGAGGGAATGCTTTCTCCTTTTCTCATTTAGTAATAATGTTGGCCTTGGGTTTAGCATAGATAGCTTTTACAATGTGAAGACTTTGCATACATTGTTTGTATAGACATCACCATGTGCATGTTCAAACATGAGTGTTTGTGGTATGAGATGACAGGTTAGGATGAGAAGCAAAAGAATGGATTCCACAGCAGGAGTCATGGAAGAGGAAGATAAATTCAAATGATTGGATTAAATCCTACTAAATAGAAAATAGTTTTGTTTTCAAATTTAAAATAAGGGGGATGTGATCTTAAAATTTCTCCTTCCTGAAAATTTCCTCAACTCTTAAAAGATAATACTTTGTATATATTTTCATTCTGAATCAAAAAGACATTTTAATTTTCTCTATCTACAAATGTTTGGAGGTTCAGAAAGATTGAGACATGTGTTGGTTTAGAATTACAAACCGGAAATGGAATCTTCTTTGATTCTCAAAACTATAGCTATGCATCCCTTTCATCCCATGATTTTTTGATCAATGAAATAATTTTCGGAGTAAATCCTTTTTTTTCTAATTTAACTTATTTTTATTAACAAGAAATATTAATATATAGTTCTAGGTTTCAGTTTTTGAAGCAATACACAAACTATTCAACAACACACTTGGACATGAAAATACACTTTCTAATAGTAGCAGCTCAGAATGTGGCATGTGCTCACAATGAAAGTTCCATGTTGACCAGTCACCATGGTAATGTGGAATGCACATCTTACCTTCCATTTCCACTCAGTTGGTGTGGTGAGTGAGTTGGTGTAAGTTAAAGTTGGAGAAGAGTAGGGAGGTTTTGAGTTCCTGGTTGGCCAGGGGAAATCTTAACTGCTGTGGGAAAGGTATGTTGTCAGTGATATTTTTAAGTGTGTTTCTTCAAAGGGCAGTTAATGTTTACTGAATATATTTTCCTCTTGATTTTTTCATCTTCAACACTGAATCTTCTCTCCTGAGGTTTAAATATTTGGTGATTATTGTTTTATCACTCAATTCATATATTTGCTTGTTCTATTGACCTGGTTACTGAAAATGTTTTTCTAAATTTAGATAAATGAACCATTCCTAATGCCAATAACATGTGTGCCTTTAAAGTGAATTACAGGAGCAGGACACCCACCTTGCATTCATGACATGAGAAAATAAAGTGAGACATAGTATATGGATGCTAAGTAAGGTGATATATATACCATGAAAGGGCAATTAGAAACCAAACCCATCTCAATGTATATGAATATTTAAAAATAACGTTAGAGAAGTCTAAATCAACACTTTTGTAAAAGAAAAGAGGACTGAAATTTCAGAAAACGTTTCCAATTGGTTGATAACTACAGGATCCCAGGTGTTTGGGGGCTACTGGGAAGAAGACAAAAAGGACAGTGCCTTGAGGTCAGTGGAGTGGATGTCTGATAATGGAGGAAATGAGGGCCTCAGTGGTTTCAGGGAGGATCCATTGGTTGAGGTTCACAGGTTATAGTTAGTGGTGGTTCCATCTAGGCAGGTAAGTCTCTGGCCCCTGGCTATGCAGGGTCTAGGAAGAGGCTTGGAAAGCCAGGAGCAGGAATATGCCTGATCAGAGCTGGTGCATATGGAGAAATGATATTTCAACCAGGCCTTGTCTGACTGCTCAGATAATGGCTCAGAATATTAGACTGCAGACATGGGGCAGGCCAGCTTCTGACATGGAAACATCAAACCATCAGCCCAGAGTATCTGTTTCCCTGATTAATCCCCACTAACAGGCCATCCAGGAGGGAAAAGCTGAAGGAAACTTCATTCTTGGCACAGCCATCAAGTGGCAGTTGGTTTAGAATGTCCCAAGTTCTGAAACAGTTGGTGAGCCCCAGAGAACTCTGATGATTTAGATGGTCAACTGCTCGTCAGGAAGGATCACTTGGAGACAGCTGGAAGTGAGAAGACCCTGGGGGAGGATGGCTCCAAGTGTGGACTCTACCCTTTGTAAAGGTCTGGCGAGCGTCGGAGGAAGAGACCACCAAGAGACTGTCTCATGCAACAGGAAAGTGTTTATTGGGGGGTCCAGCATGCTGGGGCTGAGAGCTCACTTGAATAGAGCAGAGAGCCCCGGAAACAGCTTAAGCAGAGCTTATATACATTCCTTGGAGAGGGCATGGACTTCACATACAGCATAGCCAATCACTGCATGGATTCTGGGAGGGGGGTTGTTTTCGTAGAGCAACCAGATGATCAGGGGAGATTTCAACATACATTTAGTGGGCATTTCCGGGAGTTGTTTTCAACTTCTACATGAGTTTCAGGTTCCAGGAAAACAGAACTTAATTCTTACATTCTTAACCTTTTCACCTTGACCTTCAGATAGGCTTCATTTACATGAAATGATCATTTTTAAGTCAGTAATTGCAATGAAGAGACAGGAGCCCAGGGTTATAACTTGAACATTTCTCATGGTGTCTGCTACTGAAACCTCATGCCAAAGAAGCCTGAAGGAAGAAGTATTCAAAAAGTACTGAGAAGAGTTCTGGTTTCCTGGTTCTAGGATATCCACTAGAGGACTCAAGTGCTCAGAGATTTCTGGTCCCAGGTAAATAGCTACATTCCTGTCCCATATCCACCACTCATCATTCTTGTGAATCTGGGCAAGACACATAAAATGTCTAAATTACAAACACCTAAACTCTAAATTGTGGTGAACAGACTCTGCTCCACCCATCCCTTTAGGCTGATATGGAGTCATAGGAAGTCACAGATATTCTCCAT